>NW_022474697.1:0-653299 GCF_009176365.1 Aspergillus alliaceus
GGCTTTCCTTTTCTTTTTTTTTTTTTTTTTTTTTTTTTTTTTTTTTGCAACTACTCGGCGCAATAGAGGCGGAGTGGTTCCGGTCTTTTTCTTTATTTTCCTCAGTATATTTTTGAGATGTCTCGTCTACGTGGTTTTATATTCTACTAGAAAAGTCCGTAGCCGGGGCTGTGCACAATTGTCTTGATTATATATTTTTCTTGTTTTTTTTTTTTTTTTAGAAGATATTATGTACATTATTATAATATCACAACCGACATGCTTATCGTAGAGACAACGCATAATGCGACATAAATAGTTCGTGCCACCCGAAACTGCCAAACGAGACGCCTCCAAATGCTTCCCCAGCCAGTTCTAGCTAGGTAATACAGAGAGAAAAATAATACATCGTACTCAGATCACTGTGGACCAGATTAATATATACATAGAGTAAGGAAAAGAGGGAAGTAGCTGACATGTTGTCAGGAAAGAAAGTATTTATGCCCGAGCAGACGGCCGAGCTTTCCAATGTGGCCGATTTAAGTTGACTTGAGGATGCCTGCTCCCCGGGGGAGGATCGTGAAAGTCGCTGTATAGACCCGACCCAACGTCAACTAGAATAGCTTTCTGAGGTTGTGCTGATGGGGAACTGGCAGGCTTGGCACGGCTAACCCAGGATCGTGTATTTGATAACGATCCGGCAGCGGATTTAGCCCTAGTAACCTCTTTGATGATATCCCGAAGTTCTCGATCATCTTTGGTGATCTGGGCTCTGATAAATGCAGGGTCGTTTGCGGACTGGAGAGTGGACATCACGGGCTCCCGTGGCGTGTACGTATAGTTCTGAGGAGAGGGAGGGAAAATCGGGGTAATGGAGGGATCTAGAGAAGCTGCTTCATTCTTGTCCAAAAGTTGGACGATATCAAGGCTTTCACCGTGAGGAATTTTGTGTGGGTGTGAAGGAGTGACGCAATCCATATCCACTTCTTTCCGAAGAACGTGGTCAATATCAACCGCCGAGAAGTAGGCGCAGGATTGAGGGAGGTCGTTGATGCCAACTTGCTGCGAGAACATAGCACGAGTCCAAACATTGGCTACCTGTAGAGCCAGAGCAGCCCGATATTTGTCCTCGTCTTTAACAAGGTACCTGATTTCGTCATGGACAGTGATCGCTAGACGAGCAGCGATGTTAAAGCGCCGGATTAAATAGTCCATGGCAATAATGAGGAGGTGGAGATAATCAACACCGGAAGACTGAATTGCCCAGTTGATCCGCGATGTCATGAAGCTGCCTCGGTTGATAAAGCGCCGCATCAGCGCCTCGGTGATGCCAGCACCTAATGTAGGTGTTCTTGGTCTCTCTTGGTCAGCGAACTCTTCTAGCTTATTGAAAACAAAAGACTCCGTGCCGCCCCGCCAAAAAGGACTACCGTTCAAGATGCGACGGGTGGTACGTGCACCCTTCGTCTCTTGATATAATTTGCTTGCAACTTCCTGAGTTTGCTTTTCGGACATGGAAGGGTTGAACTGGCGGAGCAGCGAAGCAGCAAATTTAACGCCAGCTCCGTAGATTCGGCCATAGTTGAAAACTTTGGCGTCGTTGCGTGAAATCCCTAGAATTTGGGCGGTGCGTGAATGCATGTCCGTTCCGGCTGCTTTGGAACCTTCCAGAGTCATGAAACCGATCGCATTGCCGCCGTGAATTTGAAATTGAGCATCGCCTATGAGACTCGCAATCCAAAGCTCCTGTGAGTCAACGTCTGCACCAACGAAAACATAACCGGGTGGCGCTTTGATCATAGCTTTGAGCTCTGATCCAACACGATTTCCCTTAGCATTACTTGCAGTAAGCCATGTATTTTCCACAGCTCGTCGCGTTATAGTACCCATTGGGATGATCTGAGGCAAAATGAACCCTATTCTGCTCTTTGGGCTACCTGATTGAGAAACTTGCACCTCATCCTCGTAGACAACCATCTGACCCATGATCCGGTCACGAGCGCTAATCCAGTATGAGCAGGAGGCATTCATCTCTAAAGCTTCCTTGGCGAGCGCAAATTGCGAAGATAGAGTCCCACGTTCAAAATACTGCATATATCCTTTAGCCAAGGGGTTGACACACCGGGCTTGCGGCCCATCCTTATGTGGAAGCTTAAAGTAGACATGTCTTCTGTCGTCCCGCAATTCCACCATCTTCTCTTCCGCCATATCGCAGATCACTACAGGCTGGTTCTCGAATTTCTTAACCTGATCACGTGGAACCTTGAACGTCCAGCCAAACTTATCGGACCATGTTAATGGATATCCATCCCATGATAGCTTGAGCAATATAGGCGCGGTCCGACTTCGCACGGTAAGGTTGATGTCGGCTGTGCTTGTGGGAAAGAGATCTTTATACCACCGTGGCATACCCGGCTTCTTCTGCCTTGCAGCTGGCCGAGGAAGGTCTCCCTTCTTTTTGCCCTTCACCATTTTGATCTCCTGACCAGACCAATCCAGCTGTCGTAGCCAAGGGTCATTCATATACACATCCGGTTGGTCTTTGACCTTCAAAGCCTCGTCACATAACTCCACTAATTTTCTTTGTACGTCATCAAGTCGTTGGTGGTAGGTGGCTTCAGCATTTGTGATATACTCCTTCCACGTCTCATTGACTGGCAAAATAACTGAGGAAAGATGCCTGAGTGCCCCGAAGCTGACCGGATGGGGGCATACATCGAGAAAGTTTGGGAAAACCTTTTTATATACGCGATGAGTGATAGCGACATCTGCAGCACAGTAATCGAGTAGTTCCTCTAGCTTTGCCAGAATTCCTTCTCTTTCAAGCTCACCAAAATGATCTCGCTGTGCCTTGTCGATTGTAACATCACAATGGAATTTGGCGACATCACGGAGAGAGTTCACAGAGCTCCTTCCCACCCATAGTTCTTCTTCCTCATCACTGAGCATTTTGCTTTCAATAAGAGCTGCAAGCTCCACAGAATTGTTCTCATTCGCAATTTTATCCCTCAAGTCTCTGTTCTTCTTGTGACGCATCCAAGTAGGCCTCTGTTGGGAACACATCCCGTTCACAGCCACATGGAGCGACATCGTGTCGAGGAAAAAGTTACGAGTTTGCTTCATACCATATTCTTCTAAAACACGGGCCCGGTCATAGCCGATGTTGTGGCCGACGACAATCCGCGGCTGTGATGGGTCCCCTAGCGGTACGAGCTGGGTTTTGTTGTCCGACTCTCCCAGCAGCCACGGCGATAGCCACGCATACCAAGCTGTAGGACTAACAGCACAAGCCATTACGGCAAATGGGTTTTCTTTCCACATAACCTCCGTATCAAAAGTTAACATTGATTCGTTCGGGGCGTCCACGGGTTCCCAAGTGCCGTCACTATTATACTTCGTCCAACCACTGCGATTGATCCATTTGCGCGGAATGCTCGGAGAACTG
The DNA here is from genome assembly GCF_009176365.1 of Aspergillus alliaceus. Lineage (NCBI taxonomy): Eukaryota > Fungi > Ascomycota > Eurotiomycetes > Eurotiales > Aspergillaceae > Aspergillus > Aspergillus alliaceus. The sequence continues at coordinate 3,425 of NW_022474697.1, forward strand.
ACTTTGATATAGTCCTTAGCGTAGGTAAGATATGGTTCCGATGAGTCCATGCCCAGCTTGAAGAAATGCTCATCCAGAGTCTGTCCCTGGAGGGGCGGCATATCAAATGCTACTGGCTCTGTGGCATCTTGAGACTTGCCAAGCAGGTCATGCCTGGAGAGATGTTCTTTCGACAGCGCAACCAATTCTGGGTTGGGAGGATCCGACTTGACTGGAAAAACTTGGGAAAAAATATGATCACTCAATTGTTGGACTCCGATCTCATTGAACCGAGCCGTTGCCGGAACTGCGAAATTAGCATCTGCGCTTTGTTGGTCGTCACTTGTGGAAGAATGGGGAAATTACCTGAAAGAGATTCCCGCTTCGGTTCTTCATTACTTTCTTGAGTCGGGACTTGTGCAAAATAATACCGGGTTAGTGATAAAGGCCATGGCCGGGCAAGGAGTGGCAGGCGCAATTTTTGCGAACAGGAGCGTATAACACCCCTGGAGTAAGGAGCACAAGAGTGACTCCAAATCATCTTAGGTCTTGTGAAAGGTTAGTGTAAATAGGCCCATGGCATGGTGTGTTGATGTTCGCAGCCGGTGCTGCGCGAAGCTGATGGTTGCGAAGGGCGATTTTCCTTCTTTGGCATTCGTTTTGTACATTCTTTCCTATCGCGCTATCGCCGTCATGATGATACACGGACGGAACATACTATCTTCCGCATCTATCTGACCGCCTACTAGTATAGGAGATATTATCTGCTATCATCAGGTGATTGATGATTACCCGGCAATAAACCCGGCCGCAGATCACCGCCACTATCGATTGCTTATCCTCAAGACTGTCCATCTCACTTGCGCCTGACGCATGTCTTATATGTGATATGTGATATTCTCACACAGAATATCCGCCAGTGTTTCATCTCTACTCTGTATATGTCTAGAAATCACACATTTACGATCGGTATTCCCTCCCTAAGTCAGTACTTACGACAATTCGGCTTGCCTTTGGCTCGTTTTGACAGTAATCCTTTCTTTCCCCTTCGATACCTTCGAGTGCCATGGATAGAAATTCGTCTATTCATACCCAGGTCCATGCTGGCTCTCAATTAACACCTCATCGCCGACGATCTTCTGATCATACCGAGCCTTTAGACTCCCGAGGCGAGGAACGAAAACGCCGCCGTTTGAGTAACGTTAATACAGCAACCGCGGGTACTCGTCCCACCTTAGAACAACACAGAGACAATGACATTGAATCTATTGATCTGACAGAGGTTGAGGGTTCTTCAGCATTGTCAAAGGTTCTGGCGAAACAACGGGAGGACGCTGTTAAGGCCCAGCAATCCGTTGAGCACGAAAAGGGTCGGTCGATCTTAAATTCATACAAATGCCCCGTGTGTATGGACACACCGGAGGATGCGACCAGCACAGTGTGCGGTATGTGTTACACTCGAACGTTGCAGCTTCCTCTTGCTGACCGTCAATAGGGCATCTTTTCTGTCACAAATGTATCATCGATACATTAAAATTTAGCGAAGAACAGAGAGCTGATAGCACAACTGTCAAAGGTCCTCGAGGAACCTGCCCCGTGTGCAGAAAACCTCTTGCGCGGAATGATGCCTCAGGCAACAAAAGGAATCTTGTTCCTTTACAACTTAAGCTTGTCACGAAGAAAAGGAATACCGCTGTGCCAAATAGTGGATAACTGCCGTATACCGCCTTCGTCATGTGCATAACGTTAAACAACATTGTCCTGACATCGATGCGAAATGCTGAACGAATGTCTTAAGCATGACCGATATGGTGGAGCGTTATCTGGACACTCAGAAGACTCCCACGGGGTCGAGGCATCGCCGACTACGTTGGATATCCCTCACCCATCCATGGCCCCCATCATAAACCGGGACTTTGTCATATGGAACCTCATATGAACCTTTCGATATACCGAGCCAAGCCGCCAGAGAGTTGGCTACCATGACATTCGAATTTGGAGAGCATATTCCTCACAGCTTTCTGGAAAGGGCAAGGAGAGGTGGCGCTAAGCAGGACATAGCTGGCATACCATTTGCCTCTGCGCGACGCTCTTAATGGTTAGATAACGATCGTCTTACTACATATGTTACACGAGCTATTAATGAATTATGAATGGCATGAGCGATATTGTACTTGTCTGTTTCCAAGTCTCATGCATTAAAATGTGCCGTTTCACACAGTCTCCCTCGGTGTGGTGTAGACCCTGGTCGGTAATCTAATGATAGCGTTTTCCTCCCGTACAATCCATCTCGGACTCTTTCTCCACGCCAAGCTACAATTGACAGTAATAATACTGCAATGTATATGTCTATTATTGGTTTTTGAAGGTCTACGCTAAATTTAGGTTATGCCAAGAAAAATGTCAACCGCAGCTAGACTGAAAAAGCATAAATCTCCTTGATTCATGAAAGAAGGAACTCGGCATTTATTCCCACTTCACGGAGAACTTATAAAGCCCCTGAACAATATCGTTATTCATTATATAAGAAACGATAGTTAGTTAGGCGCCGCTCAAGCATCTAGTTATCGTTGCGGTCTATGCCCTTATAGCTTCACAGTACCTAGCGGACAACCTAACTACTTTTTGCAAACGTCATACTCCACCGCGCAATGATTTCCCCTCAACCTGCGTCAGATTTCGCGTACTGAGAAGGCGTACATGTCGCTCAATATTCATCTTACGCATGGAATAAGAGCCATTGACCGTGCATTCTGCCCTTCAATCAATCGTCTGCTCTTTCCCCATCTGCAAGAGTAGTGCAACTCTCCTTGCAGCGACTATCTGTTTACGCTCTAGCGTCAATGTTTCCGCACTGATCTTTTCCTGTTCTTTCTTTTTTCTCTATAGCCGAGACATACAAATCCCCTTCGTCAAAATGAGTAGGGACTCACTAGAGCGTACGCAAACATCGGAGCTGCCATCCAATTCTCATGATATTGAGGCGCATCCCCAGGGTTCTCCAACCAACGTGGAGCCACCCGGCCTTGAATCATTTCCCACGGTCACTAAGGCACCCTCTCATGATACGGTCAGAAATCGGGCGCGTCGGTCAAACACGGCGCGCTCGTATCATCCTGACAATGTCACCCATGACCCCAATTGGCACCCTGGCACGGAGCCAGGTATAGATCCGACTAGACCACTGCCGCCTTATAACGCGGAATGGGCAACTGCTGTGCCAAGCGATCTTTTTACGAGGTGTGAAATAATCGTTGTGGACTTCTCCCAGAATGAGATGCGGCAGTATGAGCTGGACAACGACACGTTGGAGCAATTCCTCGCGAGGGAGAGGGAGCCTTGGGTGCAATGCAGATGGATTAACGTCAATGGCCTCAGCTGGGATGTAATTAGGGTCCTGGGAAATCAGAAGGGCATACACAGACTTGCCATCGAGGATTTGATTAACACAACAAACCGTACCAAAGTCGATTGGTATTCGGACCATGCATATATAGTGCTCACTTTACAGAAATTAGTCCGAATCTATGAAGAAACTAGCGACTCAGATGAGGAGTCTGATGACGGACAGGGCCATTGGCCAAACCACCGGAGGAGCTCGGCGGCGAGCAGCAAGAGTGTGTCTCTGAAGCGAGCAACTACACTGAGTCTCATCACGGAGGCACTGAAAGATCTTTTCAGATTGAAATCAGCAAAGAAAGTCTCGAGTAATGCGCCTACTGTAGGACATAATATCCGATCTTCTGTGAAGAAGGCCGATTCAAAAAATGCGTTTAACAATACATCAGATGCTGGGCGACCTGCTCGCAGCATGCAGCGGTACCGAGGTGGACCAAATGAAGATCGCATCGAATTCATGGAACGGCATGCTGTTTTAGCAGCAAAGGGTCTGGGTGTCGCTCTAGAACAAGTATCGATCTTTTTACATGCAGACAATACGGTGACATCCTTTTTTGAGACAAGTGCCGACGATATTGAATCTCCTATCGTGAAACGACTGACTTCTCCTGAGACTATTCTGCGTCAATCTTGTGATGCCAGCATGCTTGTGCAAGCCATTTTGGATGCTATAATCGACCTTGCAATCCCAGTGACCACAGCCTACCAAGATGCGATTGGTGACCTAGAACTTGACGTCTTGACCGATCCCGATATCGACCAGTCCAAGGAACTCTATATTCTAACGTCTGAGATTTCGATTCTTCGAACCTCTATGCAGCCTATCGTGACTATCATCAACGCTCTCCGGGATCATCGTTCTGAGCCTATCAGCACCCCCGGCCTCGGTGTTTTGAAGGGTTACTTCGGCCAATCGAGCACCTCAGACGCAGCGCCATATATTGGAACTGCCACCCCGAATCTTAAGAGTGTCGGCGGCTCTAGCGTATCCATCAGCACCTTGTGCCATACGTACTTGGGCGATGCCCTTGACCATTGCATTACAATAGTCGAGGGATATGACCAGATGAGACGGGCTGCTGACAACATGATCGATCTGATTTTTAACACAATCGGTATGCATTGGACTCCAAAAATTAATGCCACCGTGACTAATGATGTTTCTTTTCCACACTTAGGTGCATACCAAAACGAAAGCATGAAGCAACTTACCCTTGTATCTTGCTTCTTCCTCCCTCTCACTTTCCTGTCGGTTAGTATCCATGTTTCATCTACAACTTAAAGCGACTGCCATTGACTGCATTCTAGGGCTATTTTGGCATGAATTTCGAAAGTTTCGAGGGGATTAAGCACAGCGATGCGTATGTGGAAAAACCTATTTTCTCCATAGCTTGCGACATACTAACCAATTTTATCAGATACTTTTGGCAAATTGCGTGTCCTTTCGTATTTGCCATCACTATATTCCTTATGTAACTACCCACGCCCCCAAGTTCAGTAGCACATATGCTAACTCTAGACTCTAGGCGCGACAAGATCGGACGCTGGATGGCGCTACTGGCTCAGAGACGTCTAATCACCAGCTCGAGAAAGAGACGAAAGCGCAATGCTATAAAGAGAAGATGACAGCTACACAGCAGCGATTGACCGATCTATTATATAATTCAGTGTACATGACTAGAGCTGGGAGGGATGACTTAGATATACATAATTATATATAGTACAGTTAGATCAGTCTCCTACATCTGTACTACAAACTCTTCCGCTTGAAAGCCATGTAAGCTTTCCAGGGCAGTTTCCAATCCGAGCGAAGAAGCTCAGGTTTAAAGATATCAAAATCCACACCCTGCAGCCTATCCAGCCAAAGCCGAGTTCCAACTGCAGGCATAAAGACCCCAAAAGCACGATTCACTTCATCCAATGGCGACTCCTGCCTCTGATCCCCAGATATCTCATACTCATGCCCCTCCTCTCCCTGATGCTCAAACTCATGCCCCACATCCTGCCCAGTACGCAAATTCCCTAGCATCTGCTGTACCGTAATCAAATGATCACTCGCCCGAGTCGCAACTGTAAACACCGCATCCCGTAGTCCGGGCGCCTCAGCCCCGAGCCGAAAAACCTCCTCCTCCTTTACCCCCGCCTGCATCATAACATCCAACGGAAGCATCACAGCCCCCTGCCTCGCACTCCCCCCACCAGCCTGACCTCCCTGCCCACCTGTCATCGCACCAGGAAACGCCACCAATGGCAACCCCTTCAAAACCGCCGTAATCCCCACCGCCTTCCCAACATGTGATGCAACATGATCCGCCGTAACGGACGCCATCGGCAACGCCGACAATGTCAAATACATGAGCGTCGAATACGTATTCTCAGCGTAGGTCTCCAGCGCCGCGATGTCCGGGTACGGGTCATTTGTGAGGCCGCGTTCGCGGGCGTTGATAAGCCGCGTCAGCCAGCCTTTGCTGATTCGGGCGCGGCCGTCGGTGCGCTCGTGGAGGTCGGATATGGCGGCAGATAGGAGGATCGCAATGGGTTCTTTTGGAGGGCTGCCGGCGAGTATTTTAGAGATGGATTCGCGCCAGAATTGGAGGCGCATTAGGCCGATTGTGTGGCTGCTTGTTGTTTCGGGGATGAGAGACAGGGAGACGTTTAGGGCGCGAAGGGCGAGATAGAATGGTTGCGCGGGGCGCGGGATGAAGGTGTGCAGGGTGTAGGAAGGGCGGTCATATTTGCTGGGTTGGGTTTTTGTTAGTTTGGAGTTTTTGGGGAGATGGTGAGGAGGGGCGTTACATGAGGAGGTCGGAGCAGTATTTTTGGGCTGCTTGGATTTCGGAGGCGGATGCTCCTGTTGTGGGAGTTTGGACTGGTTTGGTATTGCTGAGGGTTCGTTTTTGGGAGGTTTGGAGGTGTCGGTGGGGTTGCGAGAGGCGGTTTAGTTGCCGGGTTGTGCGTGAGGGTTTGATCATGGCTGTTGGTGGTGTGTTGATGTGGTTGATTTGAAGTTGGCGGTGGTTGGTTGGGGTTGATCTAGAAAGTCTTGGAGAGAGAGGAATTGCATCGGGGGTGCTTTATGCTTTATCTAAGGTAGACCTGTGATAAGCAGTGAGTATATTAAGGGAATAATTGAAGTAGAAGAGAGAGGGATATACTTTGCCCCAGCGCAGGATCAATGAGAATTGTTGTAAGAGAAATGTCCGACAATTTTGCCCTTTTGGGACAGCAGAAAATGACGTCGGCCCGTGAGTTCGCGTATCTCCGGCGCGTCCTCCGCGCCAATCATCCATGCCGATTATTAACTGTGCTGCTTTAACGGTTCTGAGACTCTTGACACGACTCATCTCCAGCTGACTGAAGGGTTGATTGCTACATGATGGAGCCGGGGGATATTAATGACCGCCCCTTGAAAAAGAGACGCTTTTTCGTCGAAGAGGAGGACATCAAGCAGTACCCCATTGACTCTACACCTGCATCCCTTGACGCGTCTACACCTCTCTCTTCTCACGATAACCAGCCCTCGAAGGTTCGGTCTCAAGATACGCAGAATGGCGACATAATATCTCCAGGAGAAAGAGAGGGGGAAGGCCGAACGCATGACGATGACCAACAAAGCAAGAACTATACTTTACAACGAGAACGAGAAGCAGAGATTTCTGGATATGACATAGGACAGGATACACCTATCACGCAAAATGGCGAGATACCAGAAAATCAGAAGGAAAGTGTGACTGCGGAGAACACATCACCGCAGGGAGTCGCAGACGGATTTGACACGGAGGCCTTCATTAGCATCGTCGGGGAGCGTCTCGCACTAGACGCGATACGCAAGATTCGGAACGTGGCCGGTGATGATCTAGAGAGGGCGATTAATGTCTATTTCGATGGGTCGTGGAAAACTTTAATTGGTGGCGCGAGAAACCAAACCACGTTGACGTCCCAACAAACGCTGTCCACGCGATCTACACCTGCTAGCCAGTTGTCTCGACAAGGGAATGGGCTAGGGAGGAATGGGAGTAGTGCCCCGCCTGAAGTTGCACCACGACGCACCTCCCAGCCCTCGCTAAGATACATCGGTGCTTTCGGCGTAGGAGCATGGGCGACTCGGAGTGGTGCGGGTTTGATCAAACATGGCGATCGTGTAAACATTGAGCGTGCCAGGTCTCAGCCAGTTTCGAAACGTGGTCGCGGAGGGAGGATTTTTACTAATAGCAGGGGAGACGTTTTAACTCGTTTCACAAATCAGTTGGGCCAAGAAATTGGCAGGCTGCCTCAGGAAACAGCAGGATGGGTGTCCACTTTGATTGACCAAAAGGTCTGTAAACTCGAGGGAGTTTGTGTATTTGCGCCGGACAGAGTCCGGGTGAACGACACAATATATCTGCAGCTATGGTGCTACTTGCGCATAGAGGCTTTCCAATCCGGAATACTCGATAGCTCAATTGATGATAATAGGTCGATAAGTATCTTTGAAGAGAAAGAAAGTACTGAGGAGAAGCGGCTACGTCTTCGCCAGGTCGCCCTGGTGAAACTCTTCGATGAGATTGGCCTGCAACCCACCTCCGCAAACGACATGACTCTGAAACACAAAAAGGACGGTTTGCTGCGTGCAGTGGAGATAGCTGAGCAGTACGACAAAAGCAAAAAGGAGAACAAATCGAACGATTCGTCCGAAGATGAAGAGTCCGCAGAACTAGAGGAAGATCAACTTGATACGCTTTACAAGAAGGCCCAGTCTTTCGACTTCAGTATGCCGGAGGCAGAACCCCCACCGACATTCTCTCTGAAGCTTCGAAGGTATCAGAAACAAGCACTTCACTGGATGCTAGCAAAGGAGAAGGATAACAAGTCCACTAGAGGTCGATCGATGAACCCGCTGTGGGAAGAATATGCATGGCCAACGAAAGACGTCGAGGATAACAGCCTTCCGAGTATTGATGGACTCGATCATTTCTACGTCAACCCGTATTCCGGAGAGCTTAGTATCGAGTTTCCAGCACAAGAACAGCATTGCCTTGGTGGCATCTTAGCTGACGAAATGGGCTTGGGTAAAACTATCGAGATGCTTAGTCTGGTCCACTCGCATAGGAATGTTCCTCCCAGCCAAGCAGCGGATGGTCCAAGTTCCATAAACGATTTAGCAAGATTACCTTCCTCTTCCTCTAGCGTGGTCGCTGCCCCATACACAACTCTTGTTGTTGCTCCCACCTCCCTTCTCTCGCAGTGGGAAAGTGAAGCTCTGAAGGCTTCCGAATCAGGCACGATGAAGGTTCTGATGTACTATGGTAATGAGAAATCTGTGAACCTCAGAGACTTGTGCGCGACAGGTAACCCTAAGGCTCCCAATGTGATTGTCACAAGTTACGGTGTTGTCCTTTCAGACTATCGACAAATGTTGTCATCAGCATCATTTTCAGCTGCTACACCGGGTGGATTGTTTTCCGTAGATTTCTTCCGCGTCATTCTTGATGAAGCACACCTTATCAAGAACAGGCTGTCAAAGACAGCAAGAGCTTGCTATGAACTTAAAGCGACACACCGATGGGTTCTCACGGGTACACCTATTGTTAACCGGTTGGAAGATTTGTTCAGTTTAGTGCGGTTTCTCAAAGTTGAGCCATGGAATAACTTCTCCTTTTGGAAGACATTCATTACTGTACCATTCGAGTCTAAGGACTATGTACGTGCTCTCAATGTGGTACAGACTGTTCTCGAGCCTCTAGTCCTCCGGCGCACCAAAACGATGAAAACGCCGGAAGGGGAACCTCTAGTACCATTGCCACGTCGGACAATCACCATCGAAGAGGTCGAACTCACTGAGCAGGAAAGGGAGATCTATGACTATATTTATACCCGAGCAAAACGTACATTCAACGACAACGTCGAAGCGGGCACCTTGTTGAAATCTTTCACGACAATCTTTGCTCAGCTTCTCCGTCTACGCCAAACGTGCTGCCACCCCATCTTGACACGAAATTCGGCTATTGTAGCAGATGAAGAAGATGCAGCAGCGGCCAATGAGGTAAATGGACTCAAGGACGACATGGACCTGCAGGAGCTTATAGACCGTTTCACGACAACTACCGAATCAGCCAACTCCAATCAAGACCAAGATTCTTCAAGTAAATTCACCACATACGCACTGAAGCAGATTCAAAACGAATCTAGCGGCGAGTGCCCGATTTGCTCGGAGGAACCCATGATTGATCCAGCAGTAACCACCTGCTGGCATAGTGCATGTAAAAAGTGCCTAGAAGACTATATACGCCACCAAACGGACAAGGGCGAATCTCCCCGATGTTTCGCCTGCCGGGCACCGGTGAGCAGCAGAGACATCTTCGAGGTCGTCCGCCGTCAATCGCCCAATACCACACCCACGGAAAACGACCTCTACACCAGTACTCCACCATCCTGCACACAACCGGGGCCCCGGATCTCCCTCCGTCGGATCAACCCCCTCTCCCCTTCCGCCCATACCTCCGCAAAGATCCACTCCCTCATCAACCACCTCAACCGCGTCCCATCAAACACAAAATCAGTCGTCTTCTCCCAGTTCACCAGCTTCCTCGATCTCATCTCCCCACAGCTGGACAAAGCCGGCATCTCCCACGTCCGCTTAGACGGAACAATGGCCCAGAAGGCCCGAGCCGCAGTCCTCGCTGAGTTCAATAAGCCCGAAACCTTCGATCAGGAAGAAATAGAAGAAGCCGAGCGAGAAGACGGCGCCTATACTCCGTTCACCAAAAGACCAGCGAACGGTCACACGGCTACAAGTCCCGGGCCCAAAGTCCTACTCATCAGTCTTCGCGCCGGTGGTGTAGGCCTCAACCTTACGGCTGCCAGTAATGTCTTTATGATGGATCCGTGGTGGAGTTTTGCGATTGAGGCCCAGGCTATTGATAGGGTTCATCGCATGGGTCAATTGCGGGATGTATCTGTTACGCGTTTTGTTGTTAAGGATTCGATTGAGGGGAGGATGTTGCGGGTGCAGGAGCGGAAGATGAATATTGCCGGGTCGTTGGGGCTGAGGGTTGGAGGGGATGGAAATGAAGACGAGAAGAAGAAGGAAAGGATCGAGGAGTTGAAGTTGCTTTTCGAGTGAGGAGTGTAGTGTAGTGGTGTCTTGTCTATATTCATGGACGATATCTGTGCCATATTACATTACATTTACATTGCCGCTAGTACATTTGTACTCCGGTTTATGCCATAGTACCTCTAATCAGATTCATCATCATAAGAGACAAATCAAGGTCATAATGCAGGTATCAAATTGATTCTCATAATACATCCTAATAGACACTAAGTAGATCCCCGAAATCAACAACTCATCAACAATCATTAATTAGAAAGTACAGTCACAGATAGTCATAACTGAATCATAAAACATCATAGTTCAATCCACACTCAACCCTTAAGACTTATGGGGATGGATAACTTCCTTAACCTTCTCCTTGATATGAGCCATCGTACCACCCGAATGCGAACTATCGGTACCATGCTTCTCAGAAGACTCCTGCTTCTTATTACTAGCACCAGCACCGACATCAGGCAAACCACCAGCGGGACCAGCTAAACCATGTTAGCATCATCCAACTTTAAAGGTACTAAGAGAGATAAACTTACCAGACTTATCATCCTCAGCCTTCGCAACCTTCTCATCATGCTTCCAGCCTTCTCTGGGCTCTGCGACAGAGGGACCTCGAAGAGCCTCCTTGCTCACTTGGTTAGTCTTGGGCGTGAAGCCCTCATGGCCGTCTTCCCCGGAAGTAGAAGGCTTGGATTCCTTCTGGGCGCTGCTTTGGCCGTCGGCGGCGGTGGAGGTTCGCTGATCGGTGGATTTCTGGGCCGTGGAGTCGGTGATGCTGGAAGGTTGTCTGTTCTCGCTGGTTGATCCTGCGACTCCAGAACTGGTGTCTCTAGCTTCGGGGCCTGTGCCAGTGATACCGGAGCTGGCGTGTCTGCCTTCGGTACCGAACTGGGAAGTGCGATCGGGGAGTTGGGTGTCTCTTGTGAGACCCGAGTCGTGGGTTGAAGCTGGCTGTCTCAGACCGGTTTCCCGGGCGTCTTGCTCAAGAGCAGACTTTCTGGGAGAGGTGGCGTGTCCGAGGTTAGGGGTCTCGGCGGTCTTGTCGAGGCCTGACTTGGGAGTAGAAGCGTGTCCAAGACCAGTGATTTCGGTGCTCCTATCAAGTCCTGATTTAGGGGCGGAAGTAGTGTCTCTGAAACCACCACCAAGACCAGCGGCCCCAATGTCTCTATCGGTGCCCGACCTGTGACCAGAAACACCAGAGGCCCCAGTGTCTTTATCGAGACCAGACTTCTGTAAAAAGTCGTTATATCCGACACCAGTAGCTCCAGTGTCTCTATCGAGGCCCGACTTCTGTGCAGGAGGTTGTCTCAAGCCAGTCGGCTGGGTACCAGCACCAGTACCAAGAGCACCCGTGTGTCTCAGCCCGGTTGGGTGGGAGTCGTGTCCGAGAGCAGATGACTGGGCTGACGTTGCGTCTCCCAGTCCACCAGTGGATCTATTGTACGCATTGCCAGCCCCAACACCGGCGGCGCCAGCGCCAGCGGTTGTCATCGAGGGACCCTGGCCGAGACTCGAACCCCATTCGCCCTGGCGTTCAAGGCTGGAACGCACATCCCTCTGCTCAGGGGCTCGATGGGTCTGGGAGCCGTACTTTCCGGTGGTTTCCCCAATGGGGTTCAGTTCGGGTTGCATGGCTGCTGGGCCACTTGCTGTCTTGCTGGAGGATTTAAAGTCCGAGGAGCTGTCAGCGGGAGTAATAGAGGAGAGGGCCTCGGGGACGAGTGCTGTGTTCTTTTGGGTTTGGGGAGCGCCGGGTTGTTCTGTTTCTTCTTGTTAGTGTATGAAGGATAGGACGGATGGTGTAGCGGATGGGTCGTCTTTTTATGACAGAAAGGCTGGTCATGGGATAGTACTACTCACCAGAACGGTTCCCGGCATCGTAGGGGTCTGTCGCGGTGCCTCTACCTTGGACTCCCGAAATTGGTTCCTCGCCGTGCTGAGTCCATTGCTGCTCAGAGGTTTGGTAGTCGTTCTTGAGGGAGTCAGCGGCAGTGTGCCAGGCTCTATCGATGGGCTCCATGGTTACGATGTGGAAGAGGTGATGAGCTTCAGTTGAGTTTGAAGGAGTATTGAGAAGAGGTAGAAGTTAAAGAGTCAAGATATGGTTGTTTGATCGTTGCTTTTGTTTGATTAAAGTGATGTTGGGAGAATCGAAGAGTTGGGAGTGAAGCAGCATCTATATAAGAGTGCTTCAATACTTCACCCACAAATACGTCAGAGCCATCGATTGAAACAAAGGAAGATGTCCATATCCGGCTTGATGACGATGTGCGCAAGAAGTTTCCATTTTTTCTATTTGTTGAAAAGGATGATCATCAATTCGATGTCATCGTTTAGGGCTGGTGACGTCACCCGCCACGGACCGGTACCTATGGAGCCTAAATTTTCAGGCGTCTTACCCGCAAATCAATGAAAATGAGAAATTAGGAAGTTCAATTATCACGAGATGTTGTGGATCCCTATCGAACTCATAATACGCTGTTATATTAATTGATTTTGTCCTGCTTTTGATGGCCGCTTTCCTAAGATAGTCTGTCTATTTATCGGCAGAATTTTATGATTTCTACTACCTTGTTTCTACTCCGTTTTTCTATCTAATATATATCAGGCAGGATATCTCTATATAATAAGTAAGATATAGAGTACCTATAGTGGAAATATGCTTCTAGCTCTAGTGGAAATTACCGATCTCTACCTATGATGAGTTCTACCTATACCGAGCTGTAAGCCCGTGTCTAGGTAATATATTCCTATAACTAGAGCAGTCGTAAACCTCGACTTTATGATGACACCTCCCCTATGAATGTACAACTGACGTGTTCAGTGCATCCCAGCCATTGATAATATGACAGATAGTAACGGTCAAAAAGAAAAGAAAAGCGAAAAAAATTGTGGAAGGAAAAAGCAACGCAGCTTCTAGCGATAAAGCCCTGTTACCGAGGCTCCTTAGCTTCGGGGTTTAGGGGGTTGCTAGCATCATATCCAACGCTTTTCACAATCCCCAACCCCTTGGTCTTTCCTTCACGGAAAAGTACCCGATCTCCGGGCGCTAGGAACTCAGGGCGTTGCATGAAACGGAATGCCACCAGGGCACGATCACCGGTTCGGATGAAGGGGCGGTCAATGTCAATCACAGAGCATGTTTGGCTCACGGCCCCAACATGCAACATCGCCTGGTACCGGGGCTTGATCGTAGTAGCATGAGATAGAATGAGAACTAGATTACGGTCAGAGGAAACCTGATACGGGTGACACAGGGCGCGTTGTCTTTCTTACCTTCGGCAACAAACTCCCGGTACACTTTGGGAGGCTGCTCCAGTTTCTTCAGAACAACCATGCCCTTCCGAACCTCTTTCCTGCGAACACGCTTCAAAGCGAACGAGCCAGACTGTCCAGCAAAGCAGGTGTTCACCGATATCCGTTTGCGTTCAATAGACTTGATTGTGGTGGTGGTGAACTGTCCAAGGGAATCAGGGCCAACCAGCACGGTGTCACCAGCGTGTATTACCCCGGACTTGGCTACCCCCGACACCACGGTACCTACATGTGGCACGGAGAATGTATCGTTGATGAGGAACTCAAACGGCGCGTCGGCATTGTAATGGCCACGGTGAGGTAGGATGTTCAGGAATGTCCGTACTAGTTCTAGATTCTCACCTGTAACATTCGACACTTGGAAGATAGGACAGATCCGCTGACTGACAAACTGAGCTGCCGTGTTGATAGTCTGCTCCATGTCTTTCACGAAGACGGGTATCTTGCGAGCCCCAGGAGACTTGAGAATCTTATTCAGTTGAGACATTGTCTCCTGCAAGATGTGTGGGGGACAGATATCGATCTTGGTAACAATGATCATGACGGGAACATTCAGAGCCAACGCGATCCCGAGATGCTCTTTGCTCATGCCGATCAAACCGTTATTAGCGGCAACCATCAAGAGACAGTAGTTGGGGCTGCTGCTCAGCATGCCAAAGACCGTAGTTCGTAAGTATCGCTCGTGACCGGCCAAGTCGGAGAAGGAGATAACTTTGGCAGACCGCTTCCCTATTTCTTCCCAAGACAGTTTACGGCCCTGCAAGCTACCCACGATCTCTCCGCGACTATCAAATCCCATAATCTCCATACCGACAGAGCTGGTCCGGCCGCTCTCAATTTCATGTTTATGTCGGAAGAGATTGACTCGAGCCTTGCCACGGCCATCGTCTAGGTTCCCCTTTACGAGGACTCCAAGCATCGTACTCTTGCCAGCATCCACATTTCCAACAACCGCGATACGGAGCTCGGCCATTTCCTCCACAGTCTCTGCCGGCTGTCGGATAAGGAGTTTGCCACAGGAACCCTTTATTCGATCATTTCTGATCTTGGATTCCTCGGAGCCTCCTACATTGTAGGTAAGCAGAATACGGCAGTGTGCTGGGAGCGTTCCCGCAGCCTCCTGTACGCGCTGCAACGCCGTGGTCCATTGAGCTATGTCGAAGCCCATGGATTCACCACCGTCCTCCGTACCCACGTCGAATATTGTTTCACCATGGCCTTCGTCGATGCGAGTCTGTATGATGCTCGCTAGTGTCTGTAGGCTGTCCTCTTGTTGGTCGCCTGTATGCAACAATAGGTCTTTTAACCTGACGGTTTTCGGAGCGTCGGACAATCCTAGCTGGTCAAGGATGTCCAGTTCGGCATGGTCTTCATGTACATTGGCGGTAGAGTAGCCACTATCGCTGGGAGCGACAGAGCGATGCGATTGCTGCTTCTCAGCATATTCCGCGAAATCGCTGAGCGCCTATGTGTGTTTGACAGTTAGCAGGTGGGGTTGGGGCAGAGGCAAGGGAGGAGAGGCATACGATCTCGCCTCTTCGCCGTTCCTCTAGCGTGAGTTTAGGTCCGGCCGGAGCCATGCTAGGCTGTTTGGTTGTTTGGTTGTAAATAATGAGAATGATGTGGAAGACCTATTGGTACACGGAACTTCTGCGGGCTGGACGGTATGATAGGTGACAAGTCGCCTCTGGCGCATTCAATTACGTATTCGTGTTAGCATAGTTTCACAACGATAAATCGGTAGATTAGGGGGTAAGTAACGGTAGAGGGCCGCAGTAATAGATTTAGAGGGCAATTGTATAAGCCAGAATAAGAATAAATGTTGCTGGATAATTGAATATGTGAAGGGAGATAGGTGAAATGAGGCTGAATGAATGGTGTGGAGTGGGCTTGGGGGAAGCTTTATCGATAAATAAACGGACGAGTCACCGCCTGAGTCATAAGGAAGCATCAACAGAAGTACGGGGAATACTGTAGACCGCAGCAAGTAACCCATTAAAATTATTTATTGGAAGAAAAAAAAAATATGAACAAAATTGAAAAATCGCCTATGGGAAGTCATGACTCAGATCGCATGCCATGCCATGAGGGAGTCATCACCCGGTCTTTAGGCTCTAATCTCTCTGCACATGACATTATGTCTATTGAGTAGGTAGCAGTGCCATGCCACACTAGACTTCGCTGATGACACACTAAAGACGAAGGAACTGGAATAAGATCATAGCCCCCCACCCTGAGGCCGTCGCCTGGTTTCATAGTTCGCTTCCCTCTGCTCCAGTTTGTAGGAGAGTCAATAGTCTCCGTATAGGTCCCTTTCGATGACTCCATTATCCACTTTCGTTGACCCGACCGAATTTTTTCATGCCTGGGGGGATATTAAAACGACGGAGTCTCCTAGAACCGATGTTAGTGGTCCCGTTCGAATGTGATGATCGCGGTTCGGACGCACCTCTCACAAAGAGCATTTCTTCCTGTCTTTTGATCGTCTGTAGCACGCAGTAAATTAGCCATAGTTGTCTGGGAATATCATCTTTCCTACGAAGGAGCCGAGAAGATGTATTGCAGCGAAAGAGAGCGACATACGCGAATAGTTTCTTCCTCGTTTTCATCCTCCTCTACGACGTAGATAGTCTCCTCCACATCTCCCATCACCAAGTTGCAATGACTGTCGTAGGCCTATCATCAAACACCGGTTAGACAAAGTATGGTGTAATTGTAATATTGACAGGGGGACCTACATGGAGACGACCCTTGAGCTCACGGTCACCACGGAGCTTCACAAAGACGATTTCATCAAGGGAGAGGCGCACCAGATCCAAAGGTTCGGAGACGGACGTCGCGCCCGCATCTTCCGTGTCGGCCATTTTGGACGGAACGAATGAAAAAGAGGAGACAAAAGAGGGGAAATAAAGGGGTTGTATGTAGTAAGGGTAACCGAGGGTAGAGCTGTCGCGTTCAGGCCGTCAATCAATCAATTCTATGCAGCAAATGAGGAGAAGCTGCAGGGATTGGTCGCCAAGGCCGCACCAACACAAACAGACGACTTTCAAGGAGGCCAGACAAGCTGTCAGGTTGTCCTACTCAACTTCTCTTTGACCTGACCTTTGGGAGGTCTTTGATTGTGCCGAATTTTAATATCCTGATGCGGGGACTCGTACTTGCAAGTGAGAGATTTAGCTCTCACTTGGTGGTTCCCTCATGTGGTCGCAATCGGTCCACCCAATTCGCTCTTTGCCTGGGGCCCACTCGACTGATGCCCACCCGTGATTCCACTCAGTGGAGGTCCAACTCCCATACTCCCAATCCCTCGTGGAATGCGAATGAAGCTCGCAGATTTACAAATCCTCGATTGAGCACGACCAGTATCCTTGAGGGTAGTAGCCATTATGACCGTGTTCATCAAATCGCCGACTCGGTACAAAGCATCGACGAGGAGGATCTGAGTGTACGGAAAGCGGCATTCTATGCAATCATCCAAGATGGTCAACCGGACCAAGTCATGGACGCTTTGCTTGACCCTCGCTTCGAAGAGCTGGTTGGATCGATGCCTCAGAGTGTGTTCGTGGAAGTCTTTGACTTATTATCTCCAGCTTACTTTGTGATCCCCTATCGCGATATCCACCGGCCGATCCATCCAAGTGCCGCGAAACTCAAACGATATGAATCGCTGGATTCAATCTTCGATGAGTTCGCTAATAATTTGGCTACGGTAGTCCAGATTCGACGGTCGGCTGGTTGCGCCCTCGGTCTGGCTGAGTACACCCACCTTCTTGATTGTGCACGGTCCATTGGAGACGCTCTAATGGCCGACTACATATGGCATAGTATGACAGAAGACGAGGTCGTTCCGGACGTTACATGCTACAATTACTACATGGAGGCTAAAGTTTGGGACAAAGCTTACACCGGCCGAGAGAAGTATCACCTGAGAATGACGCCTTTTGCTTATCGGCACAGAAGGTTCTTCCACCCAAATGTCGGCTGGCAAGGCCATCGTACTGCTAAACAGAGTGTACGAAAAGAAGTGCTGCAAATATTCAATGAAATGACCGAACTGGGGTACCAGAGCGATGAGACTACTTTTATCAACGTGATGCTGGCGTCCAGCCGTGTGGGCCATGTTCAGGGAGTGAAGAACATCCTCAAGGTTGCTTGGAACGTCGATATTGATGCGCTGTCGACAGAAGATCCGTCTAGTTTACCTCCAGCCACTAGCTACGATCGATCATCTCCTTTATACCCTTCAAGTCGTCTCCTATTTGCAATCGCTCATGCTTTCGGCACGAATAATGACATTTCTGCTGCACTTCGGGCAATTGAGTTCATCTCAAGCTCGTATGATATTCCTGTACCGGAGAAAGTCTGGCTTGAACTTCTTGAACGATCGTTTGTCTTATCACGGCCCAGGTTCGGCCCTGACGCACAGCGGAATGCGAAAGGCAAAGTCTCTCGCGAGTTTGTCAAGGGTGTGTTCGAAATAATGACGTCGAGCACCTTCAATGTACGTCCCACAGTCGAAGTGCATCGTGTTCTTGCCAAGACAGCATGGGATCAAGCCAGGTTGTCGGAATTCCAACGCCATATGTGTGCTGCTTATGAACTTTTGCGAGAGACTCGGAAGAAACGGAGAACTGCAAGAATGATCATTGAATCTTACCTAGGAGGTTCTTCCCGGCGTAGATCGCGGATCGATACAACGGCAATTAAGTCACAGGCGTTCGCCCAGGCAGTACATACATATGATGTTCTTCGATTGCGCGTCGCCCAGCAAACTATCACCATGGAAGGCCTCGCGAGGCTCCTCGTGATGCACAAGCGGTGGACCGGTCGTGATAATCCGGTGTGGGAACGCTGTCTCTTTCCTCAAGTGCTTGAAGAATGGCAGGATTTCCTCCCACAATGCTTCGGGTACAGCACTAAGAGTGGCGGAGTCGAGTTCCTAGGCGAGACGCACTGGGGTCAGCCAAGCTTGACGCTTCACAATAGGGTACAGGTCCGTCGGCCTACCGCGGTGAACGGTGTTGAGCTGGACGAGGAAGCCACGCAGATTGAGGATGATTTCATCTGGGCGCGATACCTACGCTGCAATCCTGATCTCGACCTAGAATTTGCGCCGTTAAAACGTCTATTCTCCGGTGTAAGGGGAAGAGCTACTCGCAGATATTATACCGTCAATAAGGAGCATATTACTCAGGCGGAAAAGCTAGGCTGTGAGGCGGGGGAACTTCCTAATCTCCCAGAAGGAGAATATGCAGGAACGCCATCGGATTCACAAAAGCAGAAGGATGGAGAAACACCCGGTGTTATACCCGGAAACTTCGGCCTGGTTTTCTCATAAGTCTCATTTCCACCTCATTTCCTAGACTATATTTCTTCTCTTTCCGTTTTTATGTTTGACCCCCCTTTCCTTTTCACTTCTCTTCGGTTCCACCTATGCCCTGAATGACCCACACAATGAACTGCTTAACTCAATCAGTTATGAATTTTCTGGTACGTAAGTATGTTGTTGCATCGGCCGCATACATACCCTGTCCATAGCATCTAATAGCAATGAAAACAATCTTTTTTGACAAGGTATCATCATACTTTTAACGAATTTTTCCTAGTCGCAATTTGCGTATGGTACACGATCTTTTTATACCAAGCAACCTAGCACACAATACACTTTCTGCGTACAACACCTCTATAAACAGAAAGAGAGATACGATATCATAATAAGAAGTATATTCAAAGCGCGGGGATTGGTGCCGATGGCTTGCAGCCCAGAGTTACGAATGGGCCCAATACCTTAGTAGTAGAACTGGAGCCAATGGATGCAACCAACGATTGTCAGTATATCATAGTCGCTACTGGCTGGATGAAACCATGAAGCTTACTTATTTACCAGCTAGAACCTGGTGATTAACGCAGGACAGGTACAACCCTATTTCCAGATGCAAATGAAAGGAGGTTACGAAACAGTTGATATTATATATGATCAGTTCATGTACATATGACCCATTCAATGAGTCACTGATTTTGAATGTAGACTCAAAAGGGCACATATCTTTAGACCCAAGATATGTCAGTATCCGTCGTGAGAGCATCGCAGCCTCAACTCAATTGATCTCTAGTCCAATGCGTCCTAGCTCTGAACAAACGTAAGTGCCTAGCTCGGTACTATTCCACGGACTCACTCAAATCTTTTCACGCTTCAGATCATTGACCGCCATATAACGGCCAAGCGTAATCCACCCATATCGAAACCATACCATCTGGCTCTGATGAGCCTTAACCATAGCCGACTGCGCGGTCATCCATTCGCCAACAGAGCTAACAAACAGAAGCCGAGTAGGAGCGTCCCCCTTCGATGCACGGGTGGAGCCCCTCACCGTCTCAGATAGAGCACCAAGCGCCCCACGAGCCATAGTGACCGGCGCATCAAGCACACCGATATACTTACGCAAGATATTCGTCGTAGCGAGGGTGTACAGCGTAACGGGGCAAGTAAACCCGGGTTTATCTTTCATCAAAGCACGTATAAAATGAACAGCACCATGGTAGAGAGAGCGGTGGTTGGGGTGATTGCTTATCCCACCCCTGTCGAAAGTGAGGAGCACGTCGATAGTCGCGACCGGTGGTTTGTCCCCTCTTGTCCGCTTCCGAGGGTTGGAATTGGCGCCCATCTCCGGGGCAAATGCTGAGGCAAGTAGCGAAGAGACATCGCTTTCTGACCAGGTGGCGCTCATGCTGTCGGGGAAGCGGGTTGGGTCGTCTATGATGAGAACATCAGACTCATTGCGGAGACCGAGGTGCACGGCGCTTCTTTGGAGCTCTTTCTTGCGGATGTGGCCTAGGCCGTCGGCATCTCCTTACTGCGTTGTTAGTGCTTGTACCCAGGCTCTGAGGTTGATTCAACGTACCGCTGCTGAGACATAGGATCTTGAGATGGTTGCCCAGTTCCGGCTTGGTTAGCGCTAGCACGGTGGGCGCGAAGAACATGGCCTCATCGTCAGGGTGGGCTATTAGTAGGCATATTCGCTTGTTGTACAAGCGAGGGAAGCTACGAGCAAATGGTGATGATGTCGTCGCGGATAAGGTCCAGAAGATAAAGACGGCGGAGATCGCGAAGCCCAGTGCTATAAAGGATGACGGAGACATTGCACGGGCTTGGAGGTGTTTGATCAATCGACCACGCCAGAAGCTACCGAAGTGGAATATTGGATCCACAGGGCCGGATGGCAGGATAGTTCCGAGATATTATGGACCAACAGTTCTAGCACGAGAATGACTGTGTATGGAATGGAGAGAGGACATCCGACATCCTCGTGCCACGCCTTGCGTTCTAGTACAGTATGTACCTGCTGCGACAAAATTGTCCAAATCGGCTGGTGTCAACTCAATTTCTGTATGGCATTCTATTGGATAATGAGAAGTATATATTCGACATTGGGCACGGTGGTATAACATAAAGGGGAAGCGTATGGGGGACGACGACCCTGGAGGAGGTCGTGTTATCACCACGTGACAGCAGATAGTAAGTAAACACCAGCATATGCTCGGACCAGCCATGATTGAACTGTAGACAGTTTGGTTTAAAAATAGATATTCCAATTCTGATTGTTAATCCTGTCATACAAGTACGTAACATGGCTACTCTGCTGGAGAACTTGCCGTGTACACTATCAGGAACGGTGATATTGACAATGCATTAAGTTTCGGCGTTCATAGCCGACCATCACTAGATCATATATGGGCGATATTAAGAGCCTAGGTAACATAATGTATTCCCTCAACTAGACGCTAAGCTCATGGACTCTAGCCGCCAGATCTATACTCCGTAGGTGCTAGGTATTGAAGCTTTGGGAACAAACGACTCGAGGAGGAGACGTCATTGGTCATACTGATAGAAGAGTACCTAAAGACGAAGAAAGGTTCTGCTTTAGAATTTACGGTCATAGGATTGAGCCTGAGAGCCAATGAATAGCTAGTATCGGACAGGACTTCCGTTAGTGAGTCATGTCATAGTGTGTAGTTGTATGTAAGCGTTATCCCAGGCTGTGCAATGTCGGGACTGGTATCCGGGTGGTATGTGTAGGTCGGGATGGCTTTCCGACAGGGTCAACGACACCAGGGTTAACAGATGATTCGCAACCATGGAAGGATTCCCCCAGGCGCCTAAGTATCCAATGCCAAGGAGGGAATTCTGTATACTTACGGGGGATACTCTTCGCCTAGGGTATCTATCTCATGTTGCCATAACTCGCCTGTTAGTCATATTAGGTAATACACCTAATCAACTTGGAAACTATGGCGCAATTTCTGATTTTTGACAATCCTAGAAAAAGGCGGTGCGTAACTGTTCAATGCCAGTCCAGATTTCCTACGCACTCTCCACTAACCAAGGCCTGAGGGTCTTACCACTACAAAGTATCTAACCTGGTGAGGGAAGTGGTAGACAAACAGGCAATCGGTCGTGGCCGACATTATTCTTCTAGATGCGTGTAGAGTAAATTGTCCAACCAATCAGAGTGGGCCGCCCGACCACTATGCCAACCCGATCTGATCAGGGGAGAGAAAACTCTGAGGCGCTAGTAACAGACGAATATGCGTATGGAGCGCCCTAAGCTAAGCGCGACGAAAGCCGGGAATAGTCCGTGGAAATGGAGTACGGCGTGCTGAACAAGGTTTCGCTTTCCAGCGGAAAGCGCCGATGGATCGAATTACCATGTGTCGCGGTCGGAAATTTTTGTTCTCCCCTGGGAAATTAAGCCCCCCTTTAACAACGAGCTGCGATCTGCACTGGTGACCGGTAGTGGTCCCTGAGCGTACATACATAGTGCTACATACAGCAATCCGCCCCCATCTGATATAGCTAGACTGCTAGAGATAATTGCCAGGTGCTTTCTGCCTGGGGTCAGTAAATACCGCAACTGCAGACACGCACATGTTCCAGCTGAGGAAATTAATCCCTCAATCTGGCGCTTGAGCCGGGATTGACGTGATTGTCTTGTTTCATGGAGGACGTTGAGGAAAGATTGGCGGGGGTCTTGACAATATAAGATTAGATCCCCATATGCAGAACCAGAAATCAAATCTAGTTGGATGTGGATATATGCCAAGCCCGCTCGAAACAGACAATTACGCGCCGCTCGAGTCAGTGCTGATGGAAGGAGGGATCTTATATCTAAGTGGTATACTATATACAAAGGATGAATAGGATAAACAACGTCTCTACAGCGAAAGTAAGGCGATGTGGTTCCTTGTAAAAACCAATAGTAGCAATGAAAGGAGCCATGTCCCTCCTGTTACATAAAGTAGTAATTCTCCGGATCTCTTGGGTACTATTAACATAGCGAGGAACGCCGTACGGGGAGAGCTGGGTCAGTCGGGGAAGCTATAGTTACTTGCCGTATGGGTATCCGATCTCATGGCATGATCGAGTCGGCCATCCGTTGGTATTTTCGAGCCGAAACTCTCACATCGGGGGACCGACCAACAGACATGGCGAAACAAGACATGATGTCGTCCTGGATCTTCAGAACTGATCATCAGCAGTGCGCATAAGGTGCCTCAGTCACGGGCGAATGGGCAGTGGCGGTGGTGAAACTGTTAGGTAATAAGTATGGCGCAGACGGTGGCCATTCGTCAGAAGGCGCCCATTTCCCCTGTTGGCCATCCAACGCACAGGGCACACTCCTGACAGCAAGGTTGCGTCTAGAACAATGTCGAGCATTGTGATGTGCTACACATCAACTGATCTATGTAAACATACTCTTTCTTTCTATTTCAGACTCTCTACTAATGAATTGGTCCCCCCATCACCTTGTGATTATTAGCCAAGAGAATTGGGAAGCCTGACAGCAGATGATGATGATGCAATACCCCCGCAAACGCTCAATTTCTTGCAGTGCGGGGAGAAAGAAAGAAAAATTAAAAATTAAAAAAAAATAGATTTTCGGACCAACGAAGGGCTGCTGAGCGACCTGGAATTTTCCGAAATTGTGCCTTCTTTCGCCGATCTGTTAGGGTGCAAGATGCTTAGGTTTGACCAGATAGGGTAATAATCAGGAGGCGCTCTGACCACTACTACAGGAATCGCCAATCTTAGCACGGAGTACAACTGTACAAGGTCCTCTCCTTGAGAACATCCGCCGGGAACTGATAATCTTACCCGTGGAAAGGGAGTGGACATGAAGTTGAATCCTAAAATTTTTTTTCTCTTTTTTCCTGCTTGGATAGTGGGGCCCGACCATGTTGCAACCGCATGAGCCTACCTTACGGAGTAGATTAAAAGAAAAAAAATTTCTATAGAAAAATTTTTTTGACCGGTCCCTTTTCCGAACGGTGTGCTTCCGGTTCAATGGGTTTTAGCGTCAACCTCCAGGCGGTACTCTGCCCCTCCATCCTGCAAAAAACGGAAAAGCGGCATCATAGTTCCAGAGGATCTCCAACTAGTGTGGTAACCTCTTGCCGTATGGCTTGGTATACCCGTGTACCGGTTCCGGTCACCACTGGTATGAGTAAGACTTACGCCAGACCGCCTAGGGACGCCGGGCCTGCAGGTCTTTTCATGACGCCACGTGATGGCTTGATGATGGCAGCTGACCTGCCTGAAAGGGCCAAAATAGCGCTGTCCTAGAAAATCAGGCGCAACGGATAGCCGGACCGCCTTTTGATTCCATCGTATGTTTGTTTTTGCTGTGTTGGACCGTACTTTCCGGAGGTGTGGTGGCTATAGATGATTTGTTCACTTTGTCTCTATAGTGTCTTGTCTCAGCCTTGCTCCATCAATTACTCTTGCTGGACAATGGATCCAGATCCAGAAAGTGATATATTTGGTTGTCGTTGTGGCACTGATGTCTTATTCTAAGTATGGAACAAGCCAATCAGTGTCGGCGGTGATATACTTGTAGTTCTGTCTAGAACATGAGTCAGCCCCTCGACCCTTGGTTTGGAGACCCAAGACTCCAAAAGACATGACAACATCCTTTACAATGAGGCATTGATAATCTGGCACAGCTTCAACAATGGTCAAGAGTTCATCTGTCAAACCCCACCCGCCAATGCGCTTAGTGTACGGGGTAGTAACTGATTGCGCATGCGAAAAGATTGCTTGAAGCGAATCGCATCCAAGTCAGGTAGACGGTCTCGGGATTGACAGTCTTGATCCCCAAAGGATCTAGAATGAGTCACTGCGCACGGGCTTGGTTGGATACAAATCGTCATGTGTCGAATATCTTTATATCCTATACATTAGTGTACGCTTTGTCATTTATTTCCGGTATGTTGTCAAATGATGCGAGCGCAAAAGCCTAAGGTCTGTAGGCGCTTGCGACATAAACCCTAAGAAAGACTGACTCCGCGGAGCAAGTTCTGTCGGCCTCACATGCCTATGATGTCTTTGTCGCCGGCGTTTGCGTCGGCTTTCTAATTCCTTTCTTATATAAGCGAATTAGAATTAACTAAATCATTATTATCTATTATTGTATATATGTATTTTTAAGAGGCGTTGTCAGATCATTGTTCCGCGATCTTGCGTAAGTATTCTTCATGATATTGCGTGATCTGCTTTTAGAATCTGGGGAATGAATTAGGTCTATCTAGTTAATATGCCAAATCTATCTTATTCTAGAATAAGACTGATGTAATTATCATACGCAAGCTACCAATGAGGGACTACGTTGTGGACGTGGTGAAATTCGTCTCAAATCTTCTCAAGGGAAATTTCTATGCGGATGGCCAACACAACACATGAAACTCTGACTATTTTTGCAGGGTGGTGACTGGGTATTGAAAGGTACGGTAAGCGTACTGTAAGGTCCACTATGACGCTTTTCTGCCGCGCCCCACTTGGACCCCATCGATGTGACGGAGCTTTAGGGTGGCCAGACCGGGAATAATTGGTACCTTGTAACTTAGGGTGTGGGAACCTCCTAGAAGAAAAAAAAAGTTCAATTTTTGGAAATTTTTTTTTTTAAAAAAAAAGGAAACAATGGTATATATGGAGTAATGATTGGAACTAAGAATGAAAAGCTTGTTCAACTTCATTCAAAGGCAGCGGTTCGCCCACTGTTCACTTCTTTATTCCTCTCCGTCTGGTACCTGAACAATACTAAAGTTCTTTCCATTTACTACCTTCACGCGGAACAGGAACCGATTCTATATTATATACTATAGCTTCACTATCTTCTATTCACCATCCAACATTTCAAAGAGTCACACGTCATTCTGGCTTCCTAAATTGCCGAAGGATTATGTTCTGGGTTGTTTGCCTCACTTCTCAACTGAATCAACACCGCACTCTATCCTGAAGCATATCGAAGCGTTAGTCGAATATATATTATTGTTGTTTTATCTCAAACACAACAGTCATCTACCTCTCCCACACCATTCATACTGCTTGCCTCTTGACGAGAGAAGCCATCCTCATACATCTTCACTTCATTTACCCCGATTTGGTCGGCACTGAGTCCCTAGAAGCGGACATTGATTCAATATGCCCGGCCGTCTCCTCTCTAGCCTTGTTCGCCCACATGTCCACCACCACACCTCCTTCTCGTCGCACTCCAACTCCTCCTCATCCACTTCCGTTAACGAGATCTCGACCAACACAGTGGCTGCTAAGAAACCCTCTGCAAACGTGCATGAAAGAGCACGCTCTCCAGAGCGTCGCTTGTCTTCCGCGGTCGATCATCTAATACATCCCCACAGGGATCATAGCAAGGAGAAGCGCCGCAGCCATGGGCGTTCATCCCGTTCAAAAGAGCGCCTAGGCGATCACACCACGAATGCTGCTGCCAAGCTAGACGTCGTTGTTGAGTCGCCCCCACTTGTCTGCTACGGTAGTCCGGCAAACTCAACGGGTGCGCTGTTCTCCGGCCGTCTGAAGATCACCGTCTCGGAAACGGTGGACTCGATTTCTCTAGGGAAGGTTAATATGAGCTTAATGACCAAAATGACAACGAAGAAACCGGTCTCGAGAGAATGCCCTAGCTGCGCCTCACGTACTGAAGAGTTGACTCACTGGAACTTCTTGACAGAACCACTTCACTTGAAGCCTGGCGACCACGAGTTCCCCTTCAGCTATCTCTTTCCCGGTAACCTACCGGCTTCCTGCAATGGATCCCTGGGGAAGATTGAGTACTACCTCTCTGCCAACGCGCAGAGCTTCACTGGTGAAGAATTCACGTTCCAGATGCCTCTGCACATTAAGCGCGCCATTCTATCCGGAAACGACAAATCTTCAATCCGAATCTTTCCTCCAACCAACCTCACGGGCCGTATCGTTCTTCCCTCTGTTGTTCATCCCATTGGGACCTTCCCCGTCCAGATGACTCTTAGTGGAGTCGTGGATAAGGGTGAGGAGACTCAGACCCGTTGGCGATTGCGCAAAATGATGTGGCGGATTGAAGAGCACCAGAAGATCGTCTCCCAAGCCTGCCCCAGACACGCCCACAAAATTGGTGGTGAGGGCAAGGGCGTTCTTCACCAGGAGACTCGGATCATCGGACACAACGAGGAGAAGGAGGGTTGGAAAACAGACTTCGATACTGCTGGTGGTGAGATCAGCATGCAGTTCGAAGCTAGCATTAATCCCACCTGCAACCCAGTGTGTGATCTTGAAGCCTCCGGTGGGCTGGAAGCCAAACACAACCTTGTTATTGAGTTGATCGTCGCCGAGGAGTTCTGCCCTAACCGCAACACCAGGCTTATCACGCCTACGGGCGCAGCGCGTGTGCTTCGCATGCAGTTCCATTTGCACGTCACTGAACGCAGCGGTCTCGGCATCAGCTGGGACGAGGAGATGCCTCCGATGTATGAGGATGTTCCCGCTAGCCCCCCTGGCTACACGATCCCCGACGGAAACAGTGTCATGGAAGACTATCTCGGCTCGCCACTCCCGCTGCCAGAATACGAAGAATTGGAACGCATGGACTCCCTTCGACTAGACAGTGAATCCACACACTCTTCCGCTCGTTCAACTCTCTCAATTCGCGGACGATCTCGATTTACCAACGACGATCTCACTGCCGAGCCAATGGAACTCGGAACAGTCGGTAGCCGCAACCGAGCCTCATCCGCCAATTCTCGGGCATCTCGAGCATCCGAGTAAAGCCACACTACACCCAACGTGAGTAGACCATACATTTTCGGTCTAGCTCTTTCTCTCATTCTGCTTTCTTCCAACACTCACGATGTTACGACTCACTCATGACCGAATGACCTCGACCTAAAACCCGAGAAACAAATGCCAAATCTCTTTCAACCCTATCATGACTCACGGACACTTAATTAACTACGTTGCCTTTCTTTTGCATTAGAAAACATATTTGGAGAAAACCGGGGCTCAGAAAAAGTTTTTTTTCTTTTGTACCTTTTTGCATTTCCTTCCCTTATACTACTGGTTGGACGAAGATATCCTTTTTTCATGATACCCATCATTTGCTGAGGGTTTTGACCTTGAATAATTAATTGTTATCGCCTCTCTATACTATACCGATAGATACCTAATTTATTATTTGCTCAAGATACATATTTGCTGATGCAGTAGTCAAGATCTTCACATATGTAGGTTACTGAGCTGGCAAGGTTCTTTCTTATTGAAACCTGGAACAACTACCTAGTTAGCTATAATATATACAAGTTACTCATCTCCGTCACTAGACATATCCCAAGGTCAACTTTTCTAAAAGGCCAGCCAGATGGTCATCTTGAGAAAATGCGCCATGAACTTCCCCTAGATATCACCAGATCGCTCATTCCTCTAGAATTCATGAAGAGAGAAAAGATCCAGTTATCTGGATACTATACTTTCGCCCACAATCCACGATACCCCAATAAGCCTAGGTATCGATATCTCATATCACTCACTGTATCAGCACTTCACCTCATGTAGATAATAACTAGCATGCTTCTATACCAAGGCCCCCGTGTTATCTTGTACGAAGCTGTTTCAAGGAGAAACAAATCCGTTGAACCGACCCGAGCATTCGAGTCTAGAGTTAAAAAGTGTAAAAGCAGCATTGAGTATAAACTTACCGATGTCGGGGTCTCGTCTAGAAGAAGCTTCCCACAACCCAGATTACGGTGGGCGATAGCCATGTATAGTGGTGATCTTTAACTATTGGGCTCAGGCAAAGGCCGATACTTCAGTAGGGTCGAAGTGAATCGACGTTGTTATTTATGCACAGATCTTCCGCACTTCTAGTTTTGCAGGGGGATTTGGGGGGTTTCTAGTCAGTATGTAGAGTGGGCGTGAATTTATCTGGGTTGTATCTGGAGATATACGAAAGGAGCAGAGAAGAGTAAAGGGCTGGCTATTTATGGGCAAGGGATGTTGGGAGGGGGTTTAATCTGAAGTACCTATTCGGTGTCGATGACGCCTGGGGCTTAGATCCGGTCTTGTCGCCTTGAGTGTTGCTATAGCCTACATGAGATAAACATTGTTGGGTGCGCCGTTGTTGTACGGACCAGGGGTAGAACGTACGTGGGGTTTTACGAAGTTTGGTGGTTCTGGCTTACGCCATTGAATCTGAATTTGGGCGTCCTTGGCCTCTTTGTTCCTGTAGACAGGTCGATCGAGCCCTATCGATAGGGTTTGTCGTAGATGACCGCTGGCGTAAACCATGCATGTCAGCGGTTGCACCTTGGCTTCTTTTCTTTATAGGATTCTGCGGATTTGTGAATGGCCTCTTCTATCTTTTGTGTAGCTGGCGTTCTATAATTAGTTAGTTTGAAGGGCTATCCACTTGAGTGAACAATGAAAGTATGTGCATGCATGAAGGTGGAATATGGAAATAAAAACCTTTGTTTGATTCTAATGTTAGATGCAATGTGCATGGTACTCGTTGTACAACACTATAATATACATGATGTATATTCTAGGAAAGTGCAGACGAGCCGTCGAGACAAAAAAACTATGTACAATACAGTTCCAGACTTTGTCAACCCCCCGGGCTTTACAAGATCAATAAAATCAAAAAGAATATAAATAAAGAGGACCCTTAATCAAACCAAATCACGAATCAAATATAGGGCCAAATGCAGGGATACCTCTTGACTCGAGCTCATATACAACGCTCTTTGTCACGACTGGGTTGCTGATCACGCATACAGCTTCGGCGTTGAATTCAGTGTAAAGCTGTCGGATGATCGGCACCATATCGACACGACCGGACGAATTGGTGTCGATGATGTATGGATTTCCATCCATTTTAGAGACCAAGTCGAGGACTCTTTTGCCATATGTCCTCAAGGGAGCGCGAGTTTGCCATACAACTCGAAGACTGGGGCGGTTGTCATCACCCAGGAATGAAAGGCACGGCCCGATCCCAGATCCGGTCGTGACCACAATTACCCTCTTGAAAACCTTCATTGCATAGGCGAAACCGTAGATGAGGATACCTCGCTTCCAGAGGTAGGTTGGTTGGTTCTTAATACAAGCTGCGGTCCAGTCCCCGGCTTTCGAAACTAGGCTTGAAAACGTTTTCCCATTAGGGTCTGGGAAGGTTGCAAAACCATGCCAGTCCTGAAGGGGATGACTTGCCAACTGGATACCTTTGCCAAACGTGGTGGTTGTGTGGCTGAAGTGAAGTCTCACTGCATGATGTGAGAGGTGCTCGGGTTCAACTGGGACCTTCCGTAAGAATAGCCATGGGTGGACGATGGCAACGACAGTGACCATCAAGAACCAGAATGCAGGAAGTTCAATAAGAAAGCGACCTAATGATTGGTCGGCGGCATAGCTAGCTTCATCGGCGAAAACCAAAAGGAGAGCTACAAAGAGAGCCACCACCAGCCATCCAAAGAAACGATGTGTGAGCTCAAAGTAGTCATGCTTCTTGAACCGAAACCCAGGATAGGCAACAACAATAATTGCGAGTAGTAAGACTAAAACAATGTAGGCCAAGGCAACTGGGACTACTGAGATTGTAGGCGATGGAGACCTGTAATTCTTTGACATCAAGCCCACAAAGCCTGTATACCAAATAAATGAAGCTACTCCGCATCCGCTGTGAACACCTCCATAGTGATACACTTTTGCGGCAATACGGCGAAGCCTCAAGGGCGCAGACCTGGGAATAGAGCACACCATGACGAAGACGGCGTTTACCACCAGAGGTTGGCGTGCCAGACCACATGCGAGAAGATTGGCAGCCGTCGCGTTCACCAACGCCTGTAATTTACGATCTGCTGTCATAACCGCAATGAAGACAGCAACATTGGCGCAAGAGACTAAGGTGAACAGACGACGGTAGATGTCGAGAAGAAGAAAACGAGTCGAAGAGAACAGCTTCCTTTTGCTGACCTGGGCCTCTAGGTCAAAGCTGTCATGGTACTGTGCCTGGGTCTGGCCCGCCTTTTCTGAAATCAATTTGGGCATGGTCGTCTCGACACCAACCAGTGTAGAGTTACTGGTTCTCGTCGACCCTGACGCACATTTGACAGCACGCGGGATTGAGATGACGCTCTTCTCGGAGAGCGACATGGTTGGGTGGGTTCAAGTAGTAGGCCGGGAATGAAGGGAGGAATGAGTGAATGAGAGTTATGAGGTAATGCGAGGTACAGCAGACGAATCAAGGGTCTAGGGAAATGAAGTTCTAGTAAGGTACAACAGTAGTACATTCGCTTAATGTATGTGTTAATTGGCGAATAGTTGTGAAGTTCAACAATGCAGGGCATACGCGGGCTTTTGAGTTAGCATATGATGTCTCTCTGCCAACTCCTTACGCCTTCACTCTTCCTCTCTTCCTCTCTCCTTCCTAAACCGTGAACATACATTAGACACTTGATAGACACTAACCTACTAGGGACTTGATACTGTTCGTCCCACCCCGCTCCTATCATCCATTTACCCTTCATCCATGTTGTGGATATAAATGACGCTATCTCTATACTAGTCACTACTAGTCAATCACAGAGGTCTGCCAATGAGCAAACACAGACGACATCATGACTCTTCCACTTCAGCTCCCTCATCAGGCTTTGGAACAACCAAGGGCCAATGAAGATATCCCAAGGGACCATCACACATCCCGTCCCAACCTATAGTCCCGAACCTTGGATGTATAGTGCTAATCGAGGGACCTAGAAAAGTGGTATCCCAGATGCAACCACACCCCCATCGGATCAAGGTTCCATCACGCAGGTGAGGCCTCACCTACGACGACTTGCCACATGATTCTAGATGCTCCACCAGCCTAAGGCCAGAGCACGAGGCGCTAGTGTTGATAATCGGACAATCCAGGACCCCACTAAGAGGTGCGCCGGATCTAGAGAATTGCTTGACAGGCTCAAGGGAGGATCCAAGCACATGCAAGACGCACTGATTGATTTCTTTTTCTTTCTGCCTTTTAGATTTTTTTCTTTCTTGTTTTTCTTTTCTTTTCTCTTGCCGAATAATGCATCAGACCAATCGGTCTCGATCCAGACGCACTAGTGAAGTCAGTGACCATGAAACGATGCCGTTACATGTATCAGTGAATACCAGGATTCGGACAGCAAGCTCCACCCCCTTGTCCACCGGATGAGCGGAGTCCAGCAGTGACCTGCCACCAATCTACGGTCGAGAATCCTTCGATAATGGCATTCATGCAGGCATTTCTGGATTTTGGGTCGTGGATATCAGCCTGGCAGGGATCCTGAGCGAGGTGGGTACTTGCAACATGGGTCGTGCACTGATATCAGTTAGGGTATGAGGAGGGGGGCTTTCCTCGGATCCAAGACGGGCTCTGGTTGCATCTGCTGGAACGATAGTCCAGTTCGCTCGACGGGGGTGTTCGCGCTGTGGCTCAGCTGCATGGCGAGCCATGAAGACTACGCCATGATAGGATAACAAACCAATGGGAGGACACAGTGGAGGACTGGCAAGATCGAGTTGGGCTGAAGGTCGCCCAGCATTGGATTAAGTTACGGAGACAGGTGATCATAGAACCTAGTTCGTCTGCATGACGGCAGCTGTTCGCCAATTCATTGCTTTTTTTCTAGCCGACCATGAAGACGACCCACCGGTCGAGATCTGAATTATAGCGTTACGAACGGTCATTCGACAGAAGAGGCGCATAGTGCTTGTGGAGCGGGAGCAGGATCAGCACCGCGATCTCAGCGGAGCCTTGACCTTAGCGGAAGTGACGATGTGTCGGGTTTTGCGCCACGCCCTAAAACCAATTCCAAATTATGGTCATCCTCAGCCCCATCCCCGGAAATTGGAATTATTGTCCACGCCTCAGGAGGATTTTGGGGGATTTTTCCCTCCCTCCTTTGTTTCTTTTTTTCTTTGGAAAGGTCTCCAGCATGACAAAAACACCTGTTCAGGCGCGATATGGCTTTCCATATATTTATAACCGTGGGTTCCCTCTGTCCTTGGGGGTTTTACCTCCGTTGATCTACACCCTCCAAACCCTTCTTTTAATTCCCATGATCGAAGATTGATCACTATTAAGAACTCCTTTTCAGTTCCCCATATATATTAAACCATGGGTCTTTGGGAATCTTCATTGGTACTGACCTCACCCCAACTGGGGGGAGATCACACTTACACCGACTTATTGACCTTTGCTTTCAGTGGCCCTCAACCCTACGATGAACAACGGCCATTGTTCATTGATGCCGAGCATCCTTCATACTCCCTCAATGCCCTCCAATTCAGACTATTGGTGCGGACTCTTATTGCTGGGTTAAAGGCTCATAATGTGCAAAAAGGTGATTGTGTTCTGGTCCACATGGGGAACAGTGTAAGTCATCCGACATCGCAAACTGCAACATCACACCGAATCTTTATTCCCGCTACTTCCGATTGATTCTTAATTTTCCCACTTCTTTTTCTTAATTAATCTAATATTTTATTTTATTTTTCCTACTGCCCCTCACCAAGTTACTAACTCCATCATCCCCGTAGATCATATACCCCGCCCTCTTCTACGGCATCATCGGCGCTGGCGGTGTGTTCATGGGCTCGAATGCCCGCAGCCAACCCCAAGAATTAGAACATATCCTGGAACTGGGTAATCCTAAGTTGATCATTACATCCCGCGATGGCCTGTCCACGGCCCTCAAAGTCGCAGCCGATCGAGGCATGCTCCCCAATCAATTGTGCTTAGTGGATGAGTCGGCTACTAGCCATTTAGTCCAGTTGCTGCTGTTGGGTCCTCTTGCCTTCGCTGCAGCCATCTCCACTTATCTGTCTAACAGTGGAGACGGCTGCTATCTAAACTTCGCACATCTCCTCGGCTATGGTGAGTCTCACTGGCTCTCCTTCAACGACGAGGCAGTCGCGAAGTCCACGCCGGCAGCGATGTTCTCCACCAGCGGCACAGGAGGCTTGCCTAAGGCTGCCATGCTATCTCACCACGCTGTAGTATCCCATCACCTTAGCATCCATTACGATGTGCCCTATGAAGTCACCCGGTTAATGTCGCTGCCCATGTTCCACCTATTTGGTGCCCTCTGGACACACATCTTTCCTATTCGATATGGACAACCGCTGTTCATCCTATCCCGCTTTGATATTGCCCAGTTCGTGGCGACTGCGTATCAGTATCAGATTACCGAAACGTATATGGTGCCTGCAATGATCCATGCCTTCAATCACTGTGCATTCCCTGTCGCAGACTACCTCCAGTCGCTGCGGTACGTCGGTGTAGCGGGGGCTCCCATCGATGGGGCTTCCATGCAGCAGTTCCAAGAGCTGCTCCATGTCGATGCTCAAGCATCCCAACTGTGGGGCATGACTGAAGTGGGTGTTGTTTTCCAAAACCGCTACGGGGAGCCAGGTAATGGCGGAAGTATCGGACGACTCGTCCCCGGATACGAGGTACGGCTGGTTGGACAAGATGGCAACCTGGTGCTTGATGATAACAAGCCCGGGGAGCTGTATGTGCGTGGTAACGGCCTGCTTATTGGCTACAAAGGGCGAGATGACGCCAAGGACACGCAGGGGTGGTTCCGTACCGGTGATGTGGCGTATGTGAATAACGGGTTGCATTACATCGTAGGCCGAACAAAGGAGTTGATCAAAGTTCGAGGGTACGTTGCTTTTTTGGTTTTCTTTGTTCTCTTGTTTGTTCTTGTTTATTTATTTCTTTATTTGTTTTTCATGCCCTTCCTCTCTACGTTAGTGCCAGAAGCTAAGAGAATTCCCAGTTGGCAAGTGGCCCCTGCGGAGTTGGAGGCTGTACTCCTCAAGCATCCTGGCATTGAGGATGCAGCTGTGACGGGTGTGACTTCCAAAGATGGTAGCACAGAAGTGCCACGAGCTTTCGTGGTACGTGCAAAGCATCCGGCCGGGACGCAGTTGACAGCGGAAGAAGTATACATGCACTGTCGGCGACAGTTGGCTAGCTACAAGGCACTCGACGGCGGCATTCTGTTTGTGGAGGAGATCCCGCGCACGGCGAGCGGGAAGATCCAACGATTCAAACTATCGCAAATGAACACGTACCGCGAGATAGTGTCATCGCTCTTGGCGCGGTTCAAAAGAACTAGTAGCCTCCAAACAGTTGGTCTCCTGCATCAAGGACGTATCACCGTTTAGGGGGATGATTGCTTTTTCTCTGTTCTTATGGCGTTCGGCAGGCTTTGCGGAATTTTGGGAGTTATTAGTAGATTTTCCCACAGTTTGGATTGGTTCCTTTGTATTTGATGCAGCTAATATAAAGGTGGTTTTGTTTTCACCCAGCAGAGTCAATGATCACATAGGTCTGGTTGTGACAGTTACACTGGCTTTTCATTCCCCGTATGAAGCCTTATTCATTGGCGCCAAGTAGTTCGGTCTGATCAATACCCTTCACGGCAAGGAACCGCATACCGCAATGAGCGAAATGCAGGCCACTATCTTTCGTGTCAGTGCTTCCTCGTTGGGGGAGGGAGAGTCTCTCTTTTTCTCTTTTCTTGGTTATCCGATATGCACCGCCAGCGTTGAGTACCCTTCCCAGTTTCTTCATGCATCGCTCGAGAACAACCAGGTTGCACCACGTCTGTCTTCATGTACGTACAACATGTACACACATATGTACCGTTCCTCGGAAGCCAGCACAAACTCCCCTTCTCCCATGAAACCAAGGAAATTACTTTTCCCCATCTTATCTATTTCCGTTTACTCGTCCGTAATTCTTCATGTTCCCATCGTATATTAACCTCTCAAACCAAAATACCCTTGTTCCAAAACCTACCAAAAAAGATAAGGTAAGTGAGACCGAAACTCAAACTTTAGTTCAATTTAATTTAGTTAAATTCACTCCGCGAATCAGCTAACTCCTCTGATTTGCAACTTGGTCGGATCGATTGGGGATTTATCCGGTTTAACAAGTCCAGCAAATCATCAAATTTCTCACTTTCGGTTGCTTTTCGAATTGCGATTTTATCACTTATTTAATTTATTCAGAAGCCAATAAAAAGAAAATACAGAAAATGAGATTGCACATGAGGTATGTATCCATGTTTACATACATCCATACAAATACATATGAAGAATTCCAAGAACAAGTGGAGTTCACCGGGTATGCAGTAGGGTGGTTGGGGAGAACAGGGGGGGATCCTTGTCCTGTACCTATATAGTAGGTATCTTTGTGTGATCCTGGGATATATTCTGAGTAGGTACTAGGTAATGTTATTTATTTTTGATCCAAAAAGTTTCATTTGTGTTGCATTACTTTATATCATTATTATTATTAATATCATTGTATTAGGTAAACAGTGAATTTATCTACATATACACATAACTACTAGTTATAGTAAATAGTACTAACTACTAACTGTATAGATTAAAAATGACGTCAGGTCCAAGCGTTAACCTTTTTTTCTTTGTTGTTTTAAATTACATCTAGAACTGTTCGAACTTTGAACCCCCTGCTTGGTTCATCCCGTTCCCGTGGTTTATATCTTGGGTTACTTTCTTTACTTACGTTGATTAATAATTTAATTTGATCTTATTTATCTTATTATTCTGTTTCATATTACGCATCCGTTTAAATTGTTTATTGAGATGTTAATTTATTATTTAATATATTTTCAGCATTGGGAAATGATAGATCTGCAGAAAGAAAAGAAAAGAAAAGAAAAGAAAAGAAAAGCAAAGAAAATCTCGGAGAAGTGCGGTCTGCTGAAGGAATGGCTTTTTCTTTTCTTGACTTGACGGGGAAGTGGATCCACTATCTAACCCCAATAAATAGCGTTCGGTGGACCTGAGTCTTAGTTAAAGTATCGTATACCGATCGGTGTCAACGTGAGTGGCGGTGGGAGCGACCGGTTTCTCCCCATGCGTGATTCCCAAGTGGATGCGATGGGATTGCTCGAAATAGTAATAGGAGGATACCTTCTAAGAAAGTCTATTTGTTGTTCCCAAAGTTGAGTCCTTTTTACGGTAATGTCCTATGTAAGTGTGTACACTAGTATTATATGGTACTTAATCAATCGTCTGTGGGTGTGGCGCAGGATGCACCGCCACATGTTTTTTTTTTTTTTTTTTTTTCGGATCGAAGGAAAGAGAGATGCATTGAATGGGGGATGGTCTGAGGGTGCGACTAAGTTTCGATAGTCGATTGATTCTATCGGACTGTCTTCCTGTCAAATCGCTCCAGCGCGATTTCCGGTCGGGTGATAATCCCTTTAGACTTTCTATAGTTCTACAATCGCATTGTCCATCCCCTTTGGCCCTTTTCGGAAGGTTACACGCCATCAGCTGTCATTAACGTGACTATTGTATTTTGCTTTGTCCGGATCGTGCGGCTGCTCATCCCATCCACGGCATCATTTCGATCCCACTTCATTGGCGTGCTCATCTAGATACGGGTTTCTCTGCTCATCTTGCCCGTGGGTACTTCTGACAGTGATCAACTCCAAAGTGCTTTGGAACCCCCCACCACTTCAGCCCCGCTTTCCGTGAGATCTCAATCCGGACCATCGACGGCAATTGCTAAGATGTGATGGAGGGGTGGAGATACCCGTGCCCCTTCCAAAGCCCGGTTGATGGTGCGCCTGGCGCGGTACATGGTTGTGAACTTTTCTTTCAGCCTGCGCCGCGCTCACGTCTCAAATCCCAGTGTTCCGATCCCCCTCACTGTCGATCGCCGAAGAGGAATCCCAGGGTGAAAGGCTGCCGCGGTGATAACACTAGTCACAGACATCAAGCGAGTAGGAAGCTATATCGCTCCATTCTGAGAACGGAAGTCCCGATACATACATCATGTGACATCGTCTCCCTTAGCTGCAGATACCACCACGTTCGCTCGGGAACAAGGCACCGTCGCTTGTCAACAGGGGTTTGGCTGCCAGGTTTCTACCCTGGCTTAATCTGCCCTCCCGGTTTGGGCTCGGTGGCGACGCTCAGACCCCGAGGAACGATTAAACCTTGTCACCGGGCCCGTCTCGACTGTCGCCACGTAGACCCTTGAGGTAGCCTCAAACTCGTCAGTATCCTAGTATCACACCTGTCTATCTCTCGGGTGGATCGTACTGAATGCAAATGGAGATTTTCGCCCAAACCCCAGGAATTGAGGTTCTATAATACTTCGTTGTAAAGGTGTGATCAGACAGTAGCATCGCTCAGACCTTCACTGCCCAACAATTCATATTCACATGCTTTGCTGGAATTTTGGAAAGGAAAGCCTTGCCCTTAGCGTACTTATCACACACAATCCCGAGCTCACAGATATACCCAATACTGCCGTGTATGCATAGCTGGCCCACTGCCGTCTGCTAGATGTTCGTTGTGATGTATGCTGTACTACGAGGAGTGCAACGGGGCACCTGACATCGTCGATATGTCATGCATACAACGCCGATGTACCTCCCGAGTATAGGGCTCTAGACCATCTGTCCTGCAGAGTGACGTTATAATCGAATCCGAGTCCAAGAATCGACCCCCAGCACTCCCATCATACGGCTGCGGCACGTGCTCTGCCTGACCTACAGAGGTAGTTGAAAATTGAATATCGTAAAAAGGCAACCAAAGTAGCGTAAGAACTCGTCAGACAAAACAGTCCAGGTTAGAATCTCTGGCCCTCCGGTAAAAGTTGCAGTATGTCCCGACTCAAAGAATGCTGTAACCCTTCCACCATACACCCCAGACCAATGGCCCTAATGCCCCCAATACAGCCGCACCGACTGGGATCTCCAAGATACTCCACACCCACAGAGTCCCGATGGAAGGCGCTCGTTTCATAATAGCGTAGTACGGCTCTTCGTTAGTCATAGCCATCAGTTTAGCCCCGAGGTAGATAGCAAGCGGAAGAAAGAGCAAGGTCCGCCACGAGGGCGGAAAAAGAAGCTTTCGAAGAAATGAAATCGACAGTTTATTCCGATTGAAAGGGATGAGCGATACGAATTCAGAGCTCTGGGTACTGCCGAAAGACATGATATGCCCATGTGCCAGATGGATAGCAAATGTCAGGAATGGAAAAGCTACGAATAGGGATTCGTGAATTATCTTTTCCAAGACGATGGTTTCTGCGTACTGATGAGCCGCGAGATAGGCCAACGTCATGTGTAACGTCGTCAGGGGCACGGAGAGCAAGACTGTGTCGATGACGGGCGGGAGTGGCACGTCATGTTCACCCTGGCCTTTCTCAGACCCAGTATTTCCATCAGATGGCGAACCCGTGACGGATCTGTTGTTTCGCTGTTGTTCGCCTGGGAGCTCGGATGCGTCGAAGTTGGAAATTTCGCCGGAGGTCGGGTCGATGCTCACGAATCGGGTCCCCATCCCAGGGCTCGACCTGCCTGTCTCGGTCGAATTATTTTCTTGACCGAGGCCCAGAAGCTCATTCTGCCGCTCAGATATCAATTCAACGAGCGTCTTTTCTTTCGGATTCTTTGTGGAGTTTCGGGATGGATGGGCCAGTGGAATGGAGGATGGATCAAAAGTCGAGTCGGATTCGCTCTTGGAGGAGGCGGCGACGGCCCGTCGTTGCTTTCGATTTCTAGGAGCTTCCATATTGATAGAGGATCAAAAGGAATTGGGCGAATGGGCAGTTGGAGGTCTGTTGGGTTGTGTATATGTTTGAAGGGTTGTTGATGGAAAAGATCACCTGTCAAGTCGGATGTTTATGATCGCCGTCGGATATAAGCGGGGTTAAGGCTATTTATGGACACATATTGTCATACTACTCCCTTCACCTAAGATCATTTCTTAACATCGGCATCAGTCTCAACTAAGATAATAAGCCAAAATTTACATGTTACAAGGCATTATTCCCTCAATGTTAAGTTCGCACATAAACACATATTACCTCACGTCAACTATGTACAATGTTTCTGCAACAGACTCCGAAGCGAACAATCCTCAAGCGTTTCCTCGGGCTCAAAGATCAGATAGCATCCGAAAGATGGGAGAATCTAATGTAACGTTAATATCTCATCACCATATTTTCTTATGCACCACCAGGGTGACTTTGTGTTCAACCGGATTGGTAGAGAGCCGGACCGGCAACCACATGGGGATTGATCATTGAGAGGTTGGACGGTGTCAAGGGGTTTGAATCGGTGACTGCGATAGACACAGTACCATTGATGGCAGGGTCACCAGCATATGTCTCAACATCTGGCTGGATTGTCGTTCCACGCTTATCATTAGTCATACTCAGCGAAGAATATGTCACATTCAACTGTGTTATCCATGCGGCGTACCTCGCATTGCCCGCCGTCGTTGAGGTAATGTAGCTGTTTTTTGGGTCCGACTGACTGGCCTGGGGCATCCCAATGCAGCAAACCCCTCGCCCTGGCCATGAAAGAGGCCGTGTGTGATTGTGCGTAATCGCAGGTTCAAAGTGTCATACCACTCCCTAGGGTCTCATTCAGCGCAGAAGGTCCGTTGAGACTTGTCGGGTTTGGTTGATTTTCGGTGTACAAGGCTGGGGAGTTTTGCCACACTAATCTAGTCTGATCCGCGGGATATGAGCTGATGTAAGGTGCTAGTAATGTCCAAGCCCAAGACTGAGGAACTCCAACTTCAAACGACAACGACATTGGAAAGAGCCCTCGAACTGGCGGAATTTCATTTGCTACCGAGCTTCCGTGGTAATTGACTAGAGAAGAAGCGAGCGTCGCTGTTTCACGTGAATTGAGATGGCCCGGAAATCCATAAACGCCAGACTCTCCAAAGCGAGTCAGCTACTGGCAAAAGTCCACAAAGTACAGATCTAGTTCGATATATTCCTAGTAAAGAGTAAAGGGCCTGGTATCACAGTTAGCATATGTGGTCCTTCAGTCCACAGGTATTCTATAAACATACCAATGACTCATAATCAAAGTCACTCTTCTCATTGTATACTGGCCTCTCTCCGCCAGTTCCAACGCCACCAGCTGGGATGTAGGGGCCCGGCTGAGGGTTGTGGAGCTTCCCATCACTTGGGTAAGTAGTAGCCGTGGACGGGATCCCCAGGGGAGGAACACCAGTACCAATTGAAGACGCACTTAAAGCTCCGGTGACTGTTGGGGTACCCCTAAACGGAGTATGAGTCAACGAAGTTGGGTGGCTAACTGCAGGTGCAAGAGATATAGCTCGAGCAGCTTTTTCCAGGGGAGTTGCCAATGTCGCTGACAGCCAGCTCAGGCAGCCGAGCACGACAAAGCGATTACAAGGCATTGCTAACGTTTGAAGCACGAAACTAGGCTTTATCCACAAGGTCGGGTATCCTGTGGTTCAAAAAGCCGCTGGTCGACATCTCGGGCTGTAGTATCGAGAGAGCTGCAATATATAGGAGAGTCAAGCATATGGTATTCATTGCGAAAGTGTCCACGTCTGATGCAATCGATGTATTATTATGTCCAGTATCTCTTCTGCTTATTCAAAATTGTGATCCTGGCTGTGAGAACAGCGCCATCCCTTCCCGGTAGCTCCTGTATGTGTAATATATGCGGCATATCCATGTCACCATCATTCAATCAGAAACTGACGGGTGCTAGACATTGTAAAAGTGCTAGTAGCTCGCCTTCGATCACCGTAACCATTGCGGTTGGGAAAGCATGTTCTTCGGCACTTGAAATCCGCTCAGTAGACTATGATAGACAGGGATGATAAGTCATGTGGATACTAATCATGGTAAGACACCTCCACAATCAGAGCGGATTTGTAAGGTGGAGTTTCTCAATTTTAATATCAGTAAGGCTATCAACACATTATCCATACATAGCAGAGAAACAGGTATCGGTGGAGAGCATACTGTATCTGATGGAGCAGATCTTTTCAGAAAAGAGAGCCATTAAACCGCCATCTATCACTCGTG
This sequence comes from Aspergillus alliaceus, assembly GCF_009176365.1. Classification (NCBI taxonomy): domain Eukaryota; kingdom Fungi; phylum Ascomycota; class Eurotiomycetes; order Eurotiales; family Aspergillaceae; genus Aspergillus; species Aspergillus alliaceus. The sequence goes on from NW_022474697.1 coordinate 45,410, forward strand.
TTGTGTACCGGCCAGTGTATTATTCAGAGTGAACGGAAGCCAGCATGCAGCCCTACAGCCGCAGAGCTGAAATGCGTACAGCATGAGAAAAATGTGGGACCCATCGGTTTGTTGATAACCTGTTTCGTTGGAGGAAGTAAGGGCGATGACGTTAAGCACACTCATCAGGATCTGGAATTCTTTGATAATAGAGTCCGATGAACTCATTCATCAAGAAGATGGTCTGCCAAAGTGGTGTGATATTTTCCGGCTCGGAATTATGAGCTCCTCAATACAATCTAGTAAGCTGGCAGACCACGTCCCATTCAGGCTACCGCCATCTCGTGACAAAAGAGCCCTAAGCTTCGAGTAAAGTGCAGGGTACTGCTAGTATTCACTGACAACTTTAAATTGCAGGTAAGCGTTACTACAAGTGGGTGTCAAAAGTAGCCTCCTAACGTTGGTCAGATATGGTAGGCTATGAATGCTTCATACAGTGCTCGTCACTAAGCATTAAACAATTTGTCTACTAAGGATTGCCATTATACTCATCTGCGTAGAGGGATATCTAATAGGTATCAGCCCTAGCTAGTTACAAGATGTACTACATATTGCTTTGCAACTTCTATCCGTCCATAGATCCTAAGTTACAGTGTCGAAAGTACTATGCATCTAGTTCCCAGACTTTTTCTAGCCTAATAGCTATTGAAGGTAAGCCCTAATGCGGTCACTTTTGCACCACACGTAAGGATAGTGTGCACATCAACTGGATTGAGTTAGCAGCTGCGAATAAAAGCATTGCAATAGCATGCACTAATCAATTGATTAAAGAGGAATATAATGCGAGTCAGGACCGAGGATTACCCCGCACGACGTTTACGAGTGGGGGAAATTGACGATATAGAACCTTATCAATCAACCCACCAGATAATGAATTTTCTCCTCTCTTCACTTCACCCTTTGTACATCTGAGAGGATTCGAGATCCATTGATATTCTAAATCACTTTGGTCCTTCACCATTGCAAACATCCCCAAACCCCCACCCCTCATATCCAAAATGTCTCACCTTCAACCCTCAACCCTATTCTCCGTCAAAGGCCTAGTCGTAGTCCTAACAGGAGGGGGAAGTGGTAAGTACAATTGTTTGCCCTCGTAGCTGCTTCTTGCCCCAATTCCCAGCCCCCAAGTGATAATTCCATCGCAACACAGCAGAAATTGCCAACCCGCCCGCATAGTCCCTACCTAAAAAGCAAAGAAGCCGAACAAACACTCAAAGCTAACAAACCCTTCCCCAAACCACAGGCCTAGGGCGCATGATGGCACATACCCTCGACGCCAACAATGCATCCAAGATCTTCATAATTGGCCGCCGAATCAAAGCCCTGCAAGAGACCATCGCCCAGACCCCTAACGCCAACACCGCCATAATCCCAATCCAAGCCGACATCTCCTCCAAAGAATCCCTAGAAGCAGCCTACAAAGCCATCGCCGCCCAAACTGACCACGTCGATCTCCTCCTCGCCAATAGCGGCATCCTCGGCCCCAACGCCAGTCCGCCACCCCCAAACACCGACGGGTCTCTCCCTACCCTCACCCAGGTCCGGGACCGCCTCTGGTCCGTCCCCATGGAGGACTTCACGAAGGTCCTCGACGTCAATGTCACCGGCGCGTATTACACGGTGCTGGCTGTCTTGCCGCTGTTAGAGGCTGCGAATAAGCAGCGGCCGGTGGCTGTTAAGAATCAGGTCTCGGCGCCCACGGCGCAGGTTATTATTACTACTTCCATTGCTGGGTTTAATCGAAAGGTGCCTGTTAGTGCAGCCTATAATCTGTCGAAGGCGGCGGCCAAGCATTTGGTGAAGATGCTTTCGACGACGTTGGCATTTTATGATATTCGGGTTAATGGGATTGCGCCGGGGATTTATTTGTCGGAGATGTCGGCGCAGAACTTTGAGGAGGGGGATAAGGGGGTTTCGGATGGGACGTTTCGGAGGGAGATGATTCCTCTCACCAGGGCTGGTGGGGAGGAGGATATTGCTGGGCTGCTTCTTTATATGGCTAGTGCTGCTGGGGGTTATTTGAACGGGAATATCACTATTTCTGATGGTGGGCGGTTGGGTAATGTCCAGGCGACGTACTAAGGAGTGTGGACGTCCCCAGACCATCTTCTTGTGGGTAAACTAAGTTGTATATACTTGGCATTATGACTGAATGAATCTATTTTCAATTATTTACTACATGAACGGACACGATTTTCCGATGCATCCGGTACGTGAGAGCAGTTGTGTACAGGAAATGATAGGGCTGCAACTTCGATAAACCAACGCTGGAGTAAATAGCAAACCAACCAATTTGTCAGAAATTCAACGGATACTCCGGTATTAGATAGTGGCTGTGAGTCGCTGGACTAGGTAATCCCCAGCAACAATACCCGGGTATTTCGCTTTCTTGATATCATCTCCGTAGGTTCCAGGGATAGCTTCGATGAGCTTGTTGTTGTTAGGGTTGCAAAAATATGCAATGCTGTACCGATCTGGATACATATCTGACTCGTTCGTCTCGCCAATAGGGGCTGGTGGCTCCACGACCCGATGGCGTGTACTCTTGATCATATCATTCGACCATCGCGCCAGCAGGTCACCCGCATTGACAACCACTGTATCTGCGATAGGAGTCACATCGACAAAGCTACCTATAGGACTACGCACTTGGAGTCCACCGCGACCATCTTGGAAGAGAAGCGTGATAGAGCCATAGTCGCTATGCTCACCCGCACGAACCTGCGCCGGGTTCTTTTTGAAAACTTCCTTCGACACAGCTGGATAGTGAAGCAAGCGAAGATTATTGTCCCCTTCATCTACGTAAGAATCGAAATAATGCTCCGGTAAGTTCATCCCAAGGGCAATGGCCCGCATTACTTCCATGTGGAGGGATTTGCATCTGTTGAAGAATGATGTCATGACTTCCCTGAAATCCTTTCCTTCATCGTCGATCTGGTCCGGCCAGCGGTTCGGAAGATCATCCACATTGTCGCGACCGATCTCCATGGTTTCCTTGAGATCTGAGGTAGCTAGGAGAGTTTCAGGTGCCGATGGATCGTCCACGGTGCTCAGCTTCTCTTGTCCCGTCTTCACGTAACCACGGTTCGCCTGTGGGGTAGTCCAGCACACGCTGTCTTTCTGATCTTGGGGTCTCGCAAAGAAGCGTGCAGATGAGCCAAATACTCGGGAGATGACGGAAGGGGGGATACCGTGCTCCTTGAGATAAAGGAAGCCGGATGTTTTGAATGCTTCTACGACGGACACGGCGACGGCATGCTTGTCAGCGGGGGTTCCGCTGAGAAAGGGAGCGAAGTCAATGATCTACAGTCATAAGTAAAGGCCCAACACACAGCAAAGACGAGCGATCAAAGAATTGAATCATAGAAAAAAAAACCACCGTGTTGGGATTCAACATTCAACTCTTGTACTCACTGGAATGACAATATCATCTTTCTCAACCGCGGTGGTCGCAGGATGACACGCCTGCTGCGGCAGATTGCCGTCCATTTTGAATAGAGCGGCACAGAGTTGTATTATCTGGAAGCGTAAAATTTGAGTGAAAGAGAATCGTTTAGTAGGATGGTCAGGAAGGTTTTAAAAGGCGAACAAGAGCAGTGGCGTGAGAGAAGTGGAAAGGCCTGGTGAAGTCACCACGGAACCAGAAGAGCGAAAGACCGAAAGAGAATATCATCTCTTTAAGCAAGTAGAAGTCCCTCCTCGTGACCAGCAGGTGGCATGGAAGCGGGGAAGATAAATTCAATACAACTATGGAAATGGTACCTTAATCTTCTATGTATCTAATCTTATCTTGACTGACAGAGGAACTAGATAACCGATAATCAATTAATTCTAGGGCATCAATCAGACCATGATAACGGACTTCAACTCATGATAACGACTTGGCTTCCATCGATTCATTGACCTCGGAGTTGATGTTCACTAAACTTGAACATACATTGAATCCAGCACTTGTAACCCCACCTCATCATATCTCCTCCTCTCAACTCAGCTTCCCCTCTTCTTCATTGCAACCTCAATCCATGTCTCTACAACCCTAACCTCATATCCCACCTCCCAAACGCATCACTTAACTATAGTCTCCAGAAGTATCGAGTAACAATGTCGCCTCTCATTGTTGATATCCATACCCATGTCTATCCTCCGGCGTATATGGAGATGCTCCGCGCTCGCAAGAGCGTCCCTTACGTCCACGATCCGGCTAACAATGCAGATCCCCGTCTGATCATCCTATCTTCAGATGATGACCCTTCAATTCCCCTCGATGAGCGCGGTCGCCCAGTTGACTCATCCTACTGGAATATCGACATGAAGCTGGCCTTCATGCGTCACCATGGAATAACCTGCAGCGTGATCTCTCTCGCCAACCCCTGGTTAGACTTTCTCGAGCCCGAAGAAGCGCAGAAATGGGCAGAGCGCGTCAATGATGACCTAGAAGGCACCTGTGCACGCGTGAACCAAGCCGCAGACCCGGAGAAAACCCTTGCGCTTCACGAGAAGGAAACGCTATTTGCTTTCGGTGCACTTCCACTAAGTGCCCCCAGCGCGGATATTGTCGTGAATGAGATTAAGCGACTTAAAACTTTGCCGCATCTCCGAGGTGTCATTATGGGTACTTCCGGGCTAGGAAAAGGACTGGATGATAACCAGCTAGATCCTGTCTGGGGGGCACTGCAGGATACCGAGTCTCTTCTCTTTTTACATCCACACTACGGACTACCCGATGAAGCCTTCGGTGGCTCAGACGCGATGAATCGCTACGGCCATGTTCTTCCGTTGGCGTTAGGGTTTCCCCTAGAAACGACAATTGCGGTGACGCGGATGCTTTTGGCTGGTGTTTTTGATCGGTTTCCGCGATTGAGAATTTTGTTAGCTCATTCTGGAGGCACGCTTCCCTTCCTTGCGGGGCGCATTGAGAGCTGTATCCATCATGAGCGCAAGTTCATTGCCAACGGTGGTGATGTACCTGGCCCCCAACGGAGCGTTTGGGACGTGTTGAAGACCAATATCTATCTTGATGCTGTGGTATATGGCACTGCCGGTTTACAGGCGGCAATGACGGCATCTGGAACAGATCGTCTGCTTTTTGGTATGGCATTTCTTGAGATGGTGTTAGAATGATATGACTTGCTCACTGAATACTAGGAACGGATCACCCATTCTTCCCTCCTTTGGATGGTAAAGAAGAGAAATGGCCTAGCGTGACGACCAACTACAAGGCTATCCACTCTACGTTTGATAAGGATGGCGATGCAGCTGCGGCCGTCCTAGGCGGAAATGCAGCCCGTATTTTAGATCTGAAGTGATCTTCCGATCAGAGCACGGTTGGAGGAAACTTACAGATGAACATATCTATAGACAGTTATAACCATCAAGAACAATAGTATAAACCTTCTCTGTGACCAGAACCTTCTTCTGATAAGACAACAGTATACTGTGATAAAACTACTTTCAACGATTTGAAGGGTTGCAGTTCACCAATATGTCCCAACCCAGTAGTCTCCAAACTTCTTGCATGAACCAATCCGGGACCGATTGGTCCGGAATTGGCGGACACGTTTGTAGACCGTCAAGATCTCCACCTGTCTGTGTGGGCTGATGGAATGATTGTCCCCAAATCGACTCTCTGCCAAAAACCGCCTGGAGAAGGGTGCTTTGCAGTCTCTCCTTGAGCTTTGCCTCAAATGACACACTTCTGCGACTGTCCCTAGATTCCGAGGGAGACAAAGATACAAGCCGGGTTGTTACTGCCAGTGTTCTCTCCAATAGCCAAACTAGGTATTTGGCCTCAATATTTGCGGCATAAAATGTCTTGTCGTTGAGGTCGACCTCCGTCAAACCTCTAGGAAGCGGGAGCTTCGTAGAGTCTGTACAAAGTTCAGGACGCAGTTGAAGATCCTGAAAGACGAACAGACACAGCAACTTCCCGACCCGGCTTATCAAAAGGAATAGAAATCCTTCTAAAAGATTTTGATGTTCTGAACTTGCAGGGTCAAGAGCAGACGCCATCGTGCTCAGTAGCTGGGTAATCTGCACGGAAACCTCATCATCGGTTTTCACAATAGTATCTGACGGTTGAACATCTTTGGCTTGCCGGTGGCTCATCGCTTGTTTCTTCTTGGCTGACGGTGTTGAATGTGCCTGCTCTGATTTAACCTTGCATCGCTGCTCCAAAGAATTCATCGTTGACTCATAAAGATGAATTACATGGTATATGACGTGGTTGACGTATCGTGTTCCATTTTCTGCTCCGGAGAGAGCTTTGATTGCCCGTAAAAGAAGTTTAAAAGCGCCTCCCACACCACGAATCACTTCAACAATACCGGGTTTCTCGACCCCTACTGAGCCCCCCTTTTTCGCAACACTAGAAACCATTCTATTCTCATAACCTGCTTTCGAAATTTCATCCGCAGCTGTCGTGCATAAATTAACCGCAGCCTGAACAACCGCCGACCCAGTACCCCGTTTCTGAAGCGCCTTCTGAAGCGTATAAAACTGCCTCATAAACGACCCAGTAGCTAAAACACCAAACCAGTCAGCACAGCACCTAGCATATTAACTCAATCACAAACTCACACTCCTCCACATAGTCAACAGACCCAAGCTCATCACCTACACGCAAAGCATGACCATTACCATTACCTAAATGGCCGACCTGAGTCTTCGCTCGTTTCCGTGTCATTGCAGCCTTCTTCCCAACAGTTGCCTTCCGTTTCGATGAAATTAACACTGATTCATCCCCAAACGTAGCATCCCGGGCCTGTATCTTCGCATTAAGCGCTTCATTGCGCCTCTCGAGGTCATAGATGCGATCTAATAGTTTACTCTGCTCGGCTTCAGACTTTTCGTACGCTTGCTGCCAGAAGGAGACACTGTCGAAGAATTTATCCTTGTCTTGGGTATATGTTTTGTCTGCGTCTTTGGTGGCTTTGATATTCTGGCGGATTTGGAGAATATACTCTGCGTTATTGGTGTGAGCGAGTGGGTAGGGGCTGGGGTCTGGTATGGAATTTTGGGGATACCTTTTATATCCAGGTCCGCTGGTTTTTGCTTGACGATTGCTAGTGCGAGGGCTAGTTGTGCTGGGAAGGGGGTGGTGTCGGCGTCCATCTCTGCTTTTTTTTGGTGTTATGTCGTGGGCATGGTTGGATGGGTCTTTTGGTATTGGGAGTATAGATGGGGTAAGAGTTAGCAGACACGTGCTTTTAGTTTACGTATGATTGATTGAAGATTGGTCTATGTAAAGTGATATATGTTTTATTCTCTGGAAATACCAAAGAAAATAAATACTGGGAACATGAAAGACTTGCGATACTGTCATATCGATAGATATAGTACTGGGAACTATTATAGCTACGAGCTTTATAAACAGTGTACAACAAACTCGCAGACATAAGAAATGAACCCAAATAAAACAAAATTCAAGGTCCCTGATCATCGAAGAGAGGCGATAAATATTATAAATATTCTCAAATTTCACAGACCTCTCAAGCTTGTAGTTCGGTAAATTTAGTTCATTTTGATATAAATTCATTCCGAGTCCCGCCACCGCCCTCCGCCAATAAATACCAACATTTCCCCCAAGCTACTACTTCACACCATTCAATTTCAACCTCTCACCTAAACTCGAACCCGCCAACGCACTAGGGTCCCCAAGTACACTTGCGTACAAAGCGCAAGCCATACAATTTCCTCCCTACCATCAATTCTCGGATCGCTACCTAGCTTCCACCTACACATTGCAAGCAGCGACGCCTAACCTACAACCCCCCACAAGATGGCCACAAACGACGACCTCAAGGCGCACGCTGCCTCTAGTCAAGACTTCTACGCCCTACTAGACATCACGCCAGCAGCCTCCGAGTCCGAGATTCGCCGCGCATACAGAAAGACCGCACTCAAATACCATCCGGATAAAATCGCGAACCCGACGCCCGCTGACATCGACAAATTCCATACATTACAGATTGCCTATGATGTCCTCTCTGATCCGTCCGTACGGCAGTTGTACGATAATGCACGGGAGGCGCGGCAACGGAAGCAGCGCGAGCGGGAGATGATGGATTCGGCGAAGAGGAAGATGAGGGAGGATTTGGAGGCTAGGGAGCGCGCTGGTGCTGCGGCGATGGGGGGTGCGTCGCGTGGGGTGAAGCGGATGTGGGCGAGTGGGACGGGTGATGATGATGCGGAGGAAAAGTTACAGAAGGAGATTGAGCGGATTGCAGAGGATGGGAGGCGGCGGCGGCGGGAGGCGGAGGAGCGGTTGAAAAGGGAGGCGGAGGAGGAGGAGAAGCTTGTGCAGCGGGAGGAGGAGGAGGCGCGGAAGGCTGCTGATAGGAGTAGTCAGCGGGTTGATCGGTCACAGGAAGGGGGGGCGAATGTGCCGGAACTTGAGCGGGCTGTTAAGGTGCGCTGGGTTCGTGAAGGTTGGGGGTTGCCGTTGGATAAGGATCGTTTAACGGCTTTGTTTGCCCCATTTGGCAAGATTGAGAGTGTTGTTGTGCTTAAGGATAAGCGACAGCGTATCGGGGAGAAGCGCGAGAAAAAGACTGTCGCAACGGGCGTCGTGGTCTTTACTTCTATTGTGGGCGCACATGCTGCCGTTCTAGACAGTGAGAAAAAGATACTCCAGGCTGCTGGACAACCGGATAACGAGTGGAGCTACATTGACTCGGTATGCTGGGCATCTGGTAAGCAGCCTGATCTAGGGACGGGGCCTGACAATCGTCCTGCTTCTCCCAGTGCAGGGACCGGTGCAGCACCAGAATCAACGAAGCCAGCTGCCCCTCCCAAGCCCACATTCAACTTCCCCGGGATCAAGTCGGCGGGATATAATAGGACCGAGAAGAAATCTGGGAAAGCACCTTCTTTTGGCTCATTTGCTTCTGCTGCGGCCGCAGCTGGCTCGGCTAAGTCTACACCTAACTCATCGGCTAATGACACTAGCACCCCCAGTCTGGAAGAAGTGACATTAATGCGGCTGAAGACCGCACAGCGAGAAAAGGAGCGCAAGGCTCTTGAGGAACAGCTTCGGAGAGAAGATGAAGCTGCAGATGCGGCGGAGGCCGCGGCTGCTGAAGCCAATGCTTAACTTTGCTGCTCTTCTTTTACGTTGATTCCCTTTTGCCCTCCTACATCCGCACATGCTGGACACGGAGATCACAAGTTCTTCGTCCATCCTACGGTCAAGTTTCAGTGGGACAAATTTACTGGCGTTGTTGTGGGAGATTTGTATAAATAGACCTGTTTCTACAAGAGATACCCTTAATTTATGGATCAATGTTTGTTCAGATTGCCGTTCTATAATACATGGTCGTTACTACACATATGCTACATGATATAAGAGCCTGCTACTCTTTCTGTCGGAGCGACTCTTCCTCCTCTAATTGCTCCAGGAGCTCTCGTGCGCGATGGCCATCTTCGGCTTCGCGACTACGGGCGTTATTTTTTACGCCTCCGTTTAGGATGAAGTCTCTCGTCCAGGACGGTACAAATGCCCTCAGCTTGACCTCCCCAGGCTCCCGAGGGTCCGACAGACCTTCTTCCGCCGCAGTCCAGGATACTTTGAACTCCTGTTCCGGATTATACTGGGTGCCTTCGCCAGTAAGAGTGATATCGGTCATCATCTCCAACCGACACAATGCAAGGCCAATGTTACCAACTCCACCGAGGAATTTGCCTGTACTCCGCGACCTACGCGTGCTGATCTTGCTGATATTCATCCCACTCGGTGGTAAAGGCAACTCCACAGTAGGATCATACACGGGCTCATTACCGGATGCCAAAGCACTCTGATCTCCGGTATACAACTGCACAGGAAGGATCCGCTTCCGCACAACACCTGTATGGTGGGTACGAATCGTAAGCTCTTGACCAACATAACAGCCCTTGCGAAAGTCAATCCCCTTCATCATATCCATGTTGCACTCCAATGGGAGAGCCGATTCACGGATAATCTCAGACTGCCCTTCGGCAATACCGTGCAACATTCGACGCACGGTATAAGCTCCAAGGCTCGCCTCCGAGCCCGCAATCTGAGTTTCATCAGGAATATGGGCCCGAAGATCTTCCGCACCCGGAGTGATGAGTCGGGAGCCGAACCCAGGAGCCCTGGTATCGATGCACCCGGCGATCAGGGATGATAGGGAGAAAGGAGAGGAGGTTGGGGATTCCAGATTGTATGCGGCCCAGCGGGGCTGTTCGTGGTCTTTCCATGACGCCCACACCGTACGTTCTCCATCTTCGAGGGCACGTAGTTTAAGCTTCGCGCGAAGCTTGTGTTTCTTAAGATGCTTCATGAGACTGGTCACTTCATTCTTATCCACCTCAATAAGCCATGCGGGTTCGTCGGGCGACGCAAGCTCTGCTTGCGGGAGAGGATAGAGAAAAGCATCGTTCAGAATTCGACCTTGAGAGTTAAGGAAGGCGGTATAGGATCCGGTTCGACGAGTTGCGCGATTCGGATCATTCGATATTAGCATATTCTGGGTAATAAGGCCCTGAAGAAACGTAGTACTATCTACTCCGGTGATGGAGATCAGACCTCGGTTCGTAAGGCGAGCATAACCGGCCTCCGGCGGGGAAGCCGGAGTGGCATCGTTCTTCTGCTGTGACCCTAAACGGACGGTTGTTGAGAAAAGCCGGCTATGATTCGAGCAGCTAGCACATATCGTGCGTGAAAATGTGCTAGGGCGCATCATATCCACTAACTGCTGTAAGGAAGCGTCTGGAGAAAGTTTACAAATCAAAGAAAGCTCCGTGGATGATGATATCAATCAGCCAGCGGGCGGTGACAGGCAGCAGAAAATTATCAAAAACTCCACTTAGTTCGACTGCTTAATACTCTTCTTGTCTATAGTTCCCTATACTAAGAATTTAAACAAGAACAATCCCAAGAAGGAACTAAGAATATACGCAGTCCATTATATTGTACCGTCCAACGCGCCATAATATCTGCTCAAACCCAGAGCTACACTCAATCATATAAGCATAATGCCCTTATAAACAGCCAGCTCATTCACTTGTTTCCCTTGGCAACCCCTTGCAAGAATCCAAGCAAGAAAGCCTTGTTATCCGGTAAAGCCACGTTATTCGCAGGCAAGCTTCCATTGTCTTCCACTACGGGAGACCCTCTACTTGGTCCAGTTCCGGTGGGAAGATTAAGAGGTGAGAGTGGACTGACCACAGATGATGTGGTTGCTGGCTTCGGTCCCGATGTGCGGATGTTGAGCTCTCCTGTAGGCGGATGCCTAGGCGATACTGGCTGTTTGTTGAAAAGGGAGAGAAGTGCTTCTTTCTGAGCAGCAGTTTGACTTGGTCGACGATCAGGATTGCTTGCATCTTGTCCCGTGCTCGGGACCGGAGAATCATCTTGCTGGGATGAGTCATGGGAATCTTTGGCCCGCACGGGAAGGATATGGTCTAAATTTTGAGAACGGCGGAGGATTTGGGGCTGGAAAGGCTTCGAGGGTTCGGAGCTCTTCACCTTGCTCTCCGCGCGACTTCGGGAGGATGTCCGCGAAGATGATGCCACCGCTGGATTAGGCGACTGCTCTCTCTTAGCGGATTGAGGCCTGGCCAAGATTGTGATAGGTGACGAGAGACCCTGGGGCCGTCTATCTCTGTTGGCCTTTCGATTTTGCATGTTCTGGTTCCTCTTACCAGGTGGCCTTGTAGGTGCCTCAGACTGTGGTAGATTCACAGGCCCAGACACTACGTTTTGGTTCAATGAACTGCCCTTCGGAGCCGCATTTGCGTAAGTAAGTGCCTGTTGAGTATGATTTACATCACGGGGCCGCTGTAAAATCTCCTTTCTAGTCGGGGAGTTTGCGTGGCCCGCCAATTCGGCTGGCGCTGAGCCAGAAGCAACCGGAGACCCTCTTAGGAGGCTTAACAATTGATCCTGATGCTGTGATGATTTACGCCCATTCATGGGGACCTGTTCAGGCTGTGGTGCCAAGGATGCGTGGGTGGTCTTGGGCGTTTTTGCGGATTCATCTTTGAAAACGCTTAACAGCGCCAATGAATGGCTTGTGAGTCTCGGAGGCGGTAGCTTACTGGCAGGCGGTATACTCGCTCCTTGGATTTGGGAAGGCTGAGCCGGCTGGGAGAATGGATCTCCTGTTCGCTGGTAAGGAGCCGTATGTGCTTGGTTTGGTGGTGCAGTATGCAAGCCTGAAGGCAACCGTCCGTCATTGTAGGGCTGCGCAGAGACGTGCCGAGGGTAAGCATCGATACCACGATACCCAGCTGAAGGACCACGTTGATTCATATTTGGGGATTCTTGCGCCAATGTCTGCTGGGGGGTACGACGGTCTACGGCATGGTTGTTTAGAGGTGGCATATGAGGTACTGCGATAGGCTGCTGCCGTGGCGAAAACTGTGGGTGGTAACCGGCCCGTGGGCCTTGACCTTGCAGAGGAAAGCCTGGAAACAAAGTTGAAGCGGGATACGGTGGATGCTGACGAGGCACTGCTCCAGTAAAAGCGTGCGGTGGGGATGTTTGCTCATTGCTCGCAATCTGTGGACCAGCTTCGCGAGATAATCCACTTCTCAAGAGCTCCAAGAGAGCGTTAGATTTGGAGGCGTTAGTACTGGAAACTGGTAATGCCTCGGCAGATGGACCTGGGCTTTGCGTAGGTATAGCACCGCTGATATTCAAGAGACGCTTAAGGTGAGCAGAGGCATCTTGAGAAGATGCGACCTCGGGTAGTTCGCTAGAAGTGGCCAACCCTAGAGGCTGGCTGGGCGCCGGAAGGCCTTCATCCATCGACATCTCCCCCTCGTTCTGTAGAACATGGGTGGCACCTGTTTGCATCTTCGCATCCAGCCTCTTTTGCTGGGCGATCCATTTCTTGAGCGGATGCATGAATGGTGCAACCATGTAAAATTTATTCGCGTTTGCGACCGCAAAGCCCTGGTCCTGTTGTTTACTCTTCTTCAATGTTGGCAGCTCCGATAGGTTGTACCATTCAATCTTGCTAATTTCTTTTCTGGTGCGAGGCTCAAAGTGAGCATCGCGGGGTACCCCACGAAAAACATATAGCCGCATGTGTTGTTCTCTCATGGTGATTTCAATAAACTTGACATCCTTTTCGTCCTTGACGAGTCCAGCTTCGTGAATATCATAGCCAGTCTCCTCATAAACCTCACGGATAGCGCAGTCGAGGTCCTTCTCATCTTTGTTAATTTTGCCTCGTGGAAAACTCCAATTCGCGCCCTTCTTCCAGCCTTTGACCAAAACTACCTCGTCCATGTCTTGGTTGAGCATTATGGCCCCGCGCACGGGAACACGTGTCTTGTATGCCAGAAACTCGGAAAATGCTGTAATGTGGTGGTAATGTGACCATTGTGACATGAGCGGACAGTGCTGGAAGATGCGCAGGGCAAATGCTTTCAGGGAGAGCGAAGGAAGCGCCGGATCCAGCGGCCGGATGAAATCTTCGTAGAACCATTGTGCCTCCTCAACCTGGAAACATATTCGTTCAACAGATTCAAGTTCTTCACGAGGCAAGTTTATAATAAAGCGGACACACAGGTCATCCAGCCCTGTTAGAGATCAGCTGCGTCAGCATCGCCGTGAGTAATGGGGGAGGAAGCCATTCAAGATAGGGAATAACTCGGTCGAAAGGCTTACAATCTTCTAGCTGCATCTTTTTTTCTGTCATATTGTGCGATGTGCCTTAGCATTTCAACACAGCCTAGTTGGGGAGAGACGAAAAGGTCCCTGGAGCCTGGGACGCGCGGAGAGAGAGGTCGGCTTGGAGGGGACAGCACAGCGATGATGCAGCTTCCAAGGGTGCTTGGCAAAGCGCCAACCCTGAAGCGTACGGTGGCTGCAGAGGAGATACGGAGGCAATGAATACAAACCAATGGTTTGTCAATCGACTAGTCAAATGAGGGGAAAACCAGGGAATAAGAAAGGTGGTTGAAATAAATATTGAGTTGTACTCAACAACCGAAGAGTACGAGGAAGAGCACCTGAGAGCTTGCCCGAATTTCCATCTATGTGCATGTGGCGCTGTTGCCCAATGGCAGCCCACTGTGGCACGTCCGGTCGCCACAGATGTGGCGGTGTGGCTGGTGGTCTGATTGTCGGAAATCATGAATTACACAATGTAATGGACTAGACTTGGTGGAACTTGGAAAACTGCGGGATGACGTCCTCACACGGCCCATGGCCCATGGGAGAAACAGATAATGATAAAAAGGCTCAACAACATCTGTGTCTTCGCTGGAGCTTAAATGGTCGCTTCAAGCCTCCCTGGCTGAAAATATTCCTACGCTTGAGTTTTCTCCGATCATTTCTCTATAACTCTCCCTTGTGATCGCAATATAAGACCCTTGCCGAGGACTTACTATACTTATCGTCCTGGCCGGAAATACACCATTTCACGCGAGGTCTTCTGTCGCAACCCTACAATACTATCGGAAGCCTGTTTGTTTTTGTATCTAAATTATTTTAATTTTCTCGTTATTTCTTCTCAAACTTGATCGCAAAGCTATGTCAGGTCCGCTCGTGTCTCTGGTCGGCAAGAGGATTCTAGCAGAATCGGCGAGAAACCATTTCGGGCAAGAGGTGAGTGATCCACTGTATCTCTGGGTTTTTAACATATTTCTCTCATTCTACCAGTCTGTCTATTGGCTAAACAAGTATATCGGACGTAGGATCCGTATTTTGAAGAAGTTCCAGCCTCACGGTTGCACCGCGCATTCGGCAAAAAGACTCAAAAGCGACGCAAGGCGATTCCTCCGGGCCTGTCCGAAAATGATCGCAAAGTCCTTACGCAAGTGAAGCGTAGGGCATACCGACTAGACTTGTGTCTGTTTAGCCTGTGTGGCGTCCGGTTTGGTTGGGGCAGTGTGATCGGCCTGGTTCCATTGTAAGTAATTTACCATCCTGTGTCATCCAACAGCGCTAACTTCCGTGATATCTCAGTGCCGGTGACACTGCCGATATGGCACTTGCGATGATGGTGGTCAACACCTGTGATAAAATTGACGGCGGGCTCCCGACACGCCTCAGAATGATGATGCTGATCAACGTGATCATTGATTTCGCCATTGGCCTTGTGCCCTTCGTGGGGGATATTGCAGACGCCATGTACAAATGTAACACAAGAAATGCCGTTATACTGGAAAAGCATTTGAGGGAAAAAGGAGCCAAGGCGCTTTCGAAGCAACGGCGACGCCAAGAGACTGATCCAGATCCAAGTCTACCAGATGAATTTGACAAGTATGATCAGACATTGGTTAATGGCCCGTCTAGGCGTGAAAGCCACAAGCATCGCAGCAACACCAACCAAACCAGGAATGATCCAGTGGTTCATTCAGACAACCGGAAGCACACCAGATGGTTCGGCGGGTCTTCCCATCAGAGACATGACGATGTCGAAGCTGGAATTGTCGGCAACTCCCAGACCCGTAGATGATAAACGATACTGTGAAAATATATGGGCCGGCTTTTGTTTTGCGAATTTTTATTAAGGCGTTGGTGGTCAACAGATACCTCGGGTGATTTTTATGACTCTTCTTTGTGCTCTAATACTGAATTGAAGCGTTGCAATATCCAATTACGAGGTCGTACTCGGTCGTGACCGAGTGCATGCGTAGCAAAATTGAGATGCTCCAGCCTCATTCATCAAAGGAGCACCGCAAAAAGCACAGTGCGACACATCGGATGGCATTTGGGAAACGTCGAGTTTGTTCGCAGTCCTCGTCACATTCAACATGACACCGGGATATTTCTCGCCCTGCGTCAAGACGTACCGCATCATTAGGTCGTCGATAGATAGATTTTTGGTTAGAGTATTTTCGGAAAGGGGTTCATCTGGTACGATGAGGCTGGTGAGCTCTGGAAAGAAACGAGCATAATCCCTTAGCTCTGCCGTGAATATGTCCCGCAAGGGGAAGTTGAACTCCAGACCAAACGGTGACATTCCATCGGAGACCTGCCAGATTACTGAAGAGCCGCGCCCTTTTGCAACATTAGCAAGAGTTTTCGCAGCAAGTCTACTATCCGAGTCTCCCCATATGACTGTCTGACAATCCATTTTCTTTGCAAAGGCCACAATGAGTCGGTTCATCAAGGTATAATCAACATCAGCCTTCGAAGTGGATGTTGCGATACACGAGCGAAATGCATCGAGACGCTCTGCATTCGACAAGGTGATGTCATCCACAAATCCGTTGCCAGCAAACTGAGACATCGTCTCCTTGAAATCAGGTACGAGATCGAAGATACTGTGAAAGGGAACCCGGGTAAAGGAGCACAAAGGAAAAGATTTTTGAGCCAACCCGAAAGCCTCGTCGTCCGGAGGGTTTGAGGGCGAGATAGTTGACGGCTCGATGACGAGTACATGTAAGCTAAAGCCCGGAGTACCATGTGTTTTCGCGCGCTGAGTTTCAAGTTGATCATGCAATATGTGCAACAATACCGACGAGGAGAGACCGTAGGAAAAGGGAAAGAGCAGCTTGCACGGGGTGACTTTCGATAAGCCTCTATTCAAGCGAAACTTCTCCATGCGCTTGAAGACCTTGTACGACACGAATCTAATATAACAGTCCCTACACGCAGAAGGGTTAGTATTCACAGCAACCCCACTTGTACAGTAAAATCCAAGGATAGCAGGAACATACTTGCAGAGACGCCGCCGCCTCAATGTCAAACTGGCTTCTGCATCGCGGCAATCTACACAAGGATCTAGTAGTTCTTTCCCGGGCATCTTCAATTTGCTTGGGTGCGAATGTTGCGTTCTGATAGTATACGAAGGCGAAAAAATAAAAAAGTAAAAAAAAGAAAAAAAGAGGCAGAAATTAAATTTACTAAATTTAATCGCTCGGCGGTAAAAAGCATGGGCTTAGATAATACTCCCATCGGCGGGACGTCAACACGCGGCTTCTCCATCTTGAAAGCCAAGGTAGCCACGAATCCCTACCGCCTTAACCCGGGTTTTGCGAACAAAGTGCCGGCTTGTTATTTATTATCTAGGATCTCCCTCTCGCTCTCTCTTTCTTTCCCGCCCATAATAGCTTCCTTGCCCTTTCCTCTCATGATTCCGTGGTTGTAAATCACCCATTTGCTTTCGGCATCTCCGGAGCGCGCTTAGTACTACTACCTGGTCAGCTCCTTTTCAGCGCCCAGGATGAAAGGCTGGCTGCAGACCTTAGGCTTAGCTGCCTTGTTGGCAGGCCGTACACTGGCAAATGAAGTGGAATTGGTGCGTACAACATCAGGATCCTAATTTCGAACTACATGTTTTTAATTGTCGGCTGTTTCTTTTTAGACACAGGATGAAGCTCACAGGCAGCGATGTTCGGGGATGTACAGTCGCAAGTCTTGGGGTGGAGATGTTGACCCTTTCATATTGACTAAATTCGTTCGTGATGGCGACGCTGGTGATAGTGACCCGCTCGTCAGCTTGGTGATCTTTGAGTGGAACGACGAAGCTCTAATTGGAAGAGCTGTGTCGAACGATGCCGATGTATGTTTTCCTTGGCCACCCCTACTGGTACCTGTTAGCTAATATTATCTTAGGAGAAGGAAACGATTTGCGACGAAGCTAGTGTCAAAGCTGATCTGTGCAAGGAGGAAGACATAGGTTCCTTTATCCTTGCCGCGAACGCCAGCGAGTCTCAGTTCCCTATTATCTCCAAGGCGATACATCTAAATAGTCCCGCTGCGATAAACTATCCAGTGAAAAAGACCGGATTTTATTGTGTTAGCACATATGGATACTCAGGGCGGGACTACAAAGCAGTCGTCGAGTTTAGGAATGCGTATGGTGAACTCCCAGCCGCGCAGATCGCCAAGCTCCCGTTCTACGGCGGCTTGACTATAGTCTACGCGCTTATTGGGGTGTATGTTTATGGCAGCCCTCTGCAATCTTTTGAAGATTTTGCTCACTTGACATAGGTTCTGGGCTTTCTTATATGTACAAAACCGTCACGACATCTGTAAGCGACTTCATCTACCCGCCTAGACCATGGCTGACCCACGACAGTGCCTGTACAAAATTATATCACCGCTATATTGGTCTTCTTGATTGTAGAACAATTGATGACCTGGGGCTTTTACGGTATGTCAAACGTGCTGTACAGTCGAGGTGTTGGATCTAACAACACACAGACTTTCAAAACCGACACGGCCTGAATATTGGCGCCAAGGTGCTAATGGTCATTGTCGCCGTTCTTAACGCGGGCCGGAATGCTTTCTCATTTTTCCTCCTCCTTATTGTGTGTATGGGATATGGCGTGGTCAAGCCTTCCCTTGGTCGAACCATGGTCTATGTCCGTGTCCTTGCAATCACCCACTTCGTTTTTGCCGTTATCTATTCGGTTGCAAGTCTGTCTATAACCCCAGACAGCGCTGGTCCGCTCGTTCTTCTTATCGTGTTGCCACTTGCTGGAACCTTAACAGCGTTTTACGTGTGGACCCTGAACTCATTGAACGCAACCATGAAAGACTTGATCGACAGGAAGCAGAAGGTGAAAGCACTGATGTACAAGAAGCTGTGGTGGTGTATCTTGGGTAGCATCATCGTTATATTTGGTTTCTTTTTCATCAACTCGATTGCGTTTGCTGGCCGCAGCGAAGCAAGCTTTGTCCCAGAGCACTGGAAAACCCGGTGGTTTGTGTTGGACGGCTGGCTCAATCTGGTGTATCTGTTTGACATCGGCTTTGTGGCCTACTTGTGGCGCCCTACTGCAAACAACCGCCGGTTTGCTATGAGTGACGAGGTAAGCAATTATTCCGACAGAATTAAAGCAAAAAGGAAACCCTGATGATAGGTGTTAACATGAGCCACAGATTGCTCAAGACGATGATGGGTTTGAAATCCGGTCTTTCAACAGTGGACTGGATGAGGAAGATGCGCTTGATGGCATTCAAGGAAACTCTGCCCATGAACAACGCCGTGACCTGTCACCTGTGCCCCCCAAACCCGTCCCGGCCGCGCCGCACCAACGGGAATCTCTTGATGGAGAAACTATCTTTGCCGTCGGCGAGGATGGAGACAAATGGTCAGATGACGAGGATGATTTGTCCCGGGAATCGGGTGAGAGGAAACGACTTACGGGCAAGGACGTTTAGGACATTTGATTCATAAAAGCTGAGGGCCTTCCTTCGAACTGTAGGCGACGATGATTTGTGACTGCAGGACACGCGTCACCTTGTACTGATATCATTGAGGATGAGAGATACCTTTATTGTCAACTATTTAAACGAATCAACGCATTGGGTTTTATTGATCCTTCGCAGGCATTTGATGGCGTTTGGCTCGTTGGTTCGAGCTTATATCTTTCTTTTGACGTCAACTAAATATAACGAAAGGAGAAGTATAAGACGCTGATGACTTTGCTGCACGATAGCTTGGTATCATGGAAATTGTGACTGGAAATTGTGACTGGAAATTGTGATGTCGTTTATTCTGGTGTATTCTATGAGACATGTGTACATGCGATTATAAAAGGGGTTCAACTTCAAAGTAGTGCCTGTCCGATAGCATATCATTATATAGCTTTCAGTCAGTTAAAATACTAACAAGCGGATGTTACTTTCGCAGCCCAGACGAATTGACAATCATAGGGACTCATTCCATACGCGGTTTTGTCAAAAGTGGGAGATATCAGCATATGACCAAACGCCATATTACTCAGGGCTGTAATGGCCATCCAGGTAAGATCGATAGGCAAACACAAGATCTTATTAATTCAGTCTACATTCAAGATGTATAAAGCAGCAGAACACTGCTCTCAATACAGAAGGTACCGATAGGCACTCCAAGTCAACGGGCATGGTTTAATCATACGCGATACATTTTAGCGAAATCCTTGTCCATCTTTCACAGACTGTTTTGGAACATGGACGGAGACATTCCACTATCGATCATGAGAGTGGTCCCATTGGCATAGCTCGCAGCTGGGCTACACAAGAAGACAACAGGATCGGCAATCTCTTCAGGCAACGCAGCTCTTTTCAGAGAAGTAAGATTCTCAATCACTGGTTCTAATTGATGCTTTCGCTTCAAACTCGCTTCCACATTGCCGTTTCAGTATAAGCGGGGGCAACATTATTGACACGGATGTGGTTTTTCACGTTATCAATAGCTATACATTAAGAATTTGGTCAGTAATGACATCTCAAGAGTACTCTCGAATGGCTTGCTCACAAGCTGTCTTGACAATGCCAATTACAGCATACTTAGACGCTACATAAGAAAACATCCCAGGCGCAACCATCGTGCCATTGATAGAACGAAGCACAACAATAGAGTCCCGACCACAACTACGCCAGGTACCGTGACGAGGGCTCTGGTGCATGCGGGGCTTCTGGTTAGCCATTGCGGCCTCGACAGCCCGCAAGACCAACATCGTACCTTTAGCATTAATCGCCATCGTCTGGTCATATACGTGAATTTTGAGATGCTCAATTGTCGCCCTTCAAAGGCTGGCGATCTAGAATCATTGCCAAGGCTAGTCCACAACCCAAGGCTTTCCTGTTTCTACTGACTCATCCCTGCTGAGTGTACACTGTAATCTATCCTTCCATAGTCTCTCGCTGCAACTTCACCAATGTTGTCCACGGTGGTCTCGTCGGAAACGTCTACATGGACAGCCGTAGCGCGAAAGGAAGGATGCTTTGCCCAATTCTTGTCCTCTTAAGCCACGGATTCAGCGCCGCTATAGCTTATATCGGCACCAATGAGGCCCTCTACACCGGCCTGGGCGAGGGCAAAGGCCCTCTCCTTCCAGATTACTGAGACAGCCTATTGTAAATGATCTTAGAGGGCTGCTGTCGGCCTGAAGGTTTCTAATGCACGGTACGTACCCCCGTGACAAGAGCAATGCCTCCATCCAGAGTAAAGGCCACTTGAATAATGCTGAGTGTGCAAATGGCTCAAAGAATAAACGCAAATGAGCGGATAATGGGAGCTTTGTAGTCTAGTACTTATGAAGAGTAGAAGGATAAAAAGAAAAAGGGTCAGGGGAATGGGGTGTCTACCTCGCAGTACCTACTGCCCCCCTACCTTTATAGACGTTCACTCCGGTTGTATCTCTTGTACATACAAGACTAGATCAAATCCTGGTTATACACAATAACGGTCGTACGTTGGATTCGCACATGGGGGCCAACCAACTCTCCTTCATCTGCTTGCGCTAATTGGTTGGCCCGTTTGTCGCTTGCACCCCATCCCCTCTAGACTTTACCTACAAGTGGTAATGCAGTCTATACTTGACTCACTATAAAGCAGAGGTCTCTCCCTGGTTAGGTGTTCCATAGGTGTCATGTCTCATGAGAACTATTCTGCCTATCCCCCTCTACATCCGTACATTCCTTCGCAAGATCATGATATCCAACCATAAGGTCAGACCGAAGCACATTAGTACTATTATATCTCTGTCTACAGGTTTCTGGACGATAGTGTAAGGGACTTGACTAGGTAACTATCCTAAGGCCCAAGGGATAATTGGGTACGTATGTACTTACACTGAAGTTAGGTTGTTGGATGCGCATTTATAGCAACCCTAAGACATTTAGGAAGGTAAACTTATATTCTTTATGTATTATTAATCTTAGATATTAACGTGGACGGGATAATAGGCGAATATACGCCGTGCCAATCTCCCTAGCTCAGTAAGAATCACAGGGACGACAAGGATAAACCTCACAGTCCTTTGACCTAGAGAAGAGAACTATTTGCCGATAGATTGTTTAAGATGAAGGCTATTGAAGTTTCAAGCTCTCCTGTGTTCGGTATATACTATAGATCAGTATATTCTGACATACTTTCCGATTGGACTCTCTCAGCCTTATAGTTTACGCAATGACGCTCTATGAGTTCCACTAAAACACCATTTCGCAGCACTCCGAAGAGGTATAGGGTTCTCTTTTTCCCTCTCTCTTCAGCCACTCAGACCATGTGTTATTAGCTCATTTCCGTCAATTCATGTTTCAGGGTCGTCACGGCTATACCAACCGCTTCATGGGAACTCACGATGCCCTTGCAATGCGGCCAAGACCGCAAGGCGTTGATAGCTCGTAGCCGAATACTGTGATTCGGACATCTAGACGACACCACAAAGAGGCCGGGTATGATCCCATAATCCAGGGTGATGGAGGACCGCTCTGGATATTTGGTCAAAGGCTTCCGTGGCTTCCAGAAGGACCAGATAGTCAGACGTGGAGTTCTTTGGCTCTAAAACATCAAAAGGGCAGGTTTTCTGCGCCAGCAGCTGATCAAGGTACTGTAATCGAACTAGCTCCGCTGCGCACAGCTCCCTCCGGCTGAGTCAGCAGTAGGATCGTCCATAGAAGTGTTCAAATTGGTACGCGAAATGGCGGAAATGGGACAGGAGCATACGTTGCTTCAAAAGACATGGATAATGTTCGTCCCCGCTCGGTCCGGACTTTGCTATGGCCCAGTATTTAGCGCGTAGTGGGCTGCTAAAGCGCATGAGATTATCTAAGTGCGACAATGTCTGTTCAAGGATTTGAATCACTCTAACACTGTTGATTTTGAATACTTCATCTTCTGGTCTATTTATACTGCACAAGCCTGGCTGATCGGACCTGAAATTCGATAGCTGGATATCCAGGTGAACGAATGCTGTGACCAGGCTCTCTTCCATGAGTTCTTCCAGTCGTCGCTGGATCTCCAGTTCTTTTAATATACGCAGGCCACTCTGTAAATGCATGAATGCGGTATCACGCCGCCCACATAGCATATCAGCTATGACAAACAGCAAACAGCAAAGCACGATCACCTGATGCAACTCGGGGTCCTGGGATGTATGCCGTTTACTTAGTAGTGCGAATGACCGTGTCGACTGCTCAAGTGCGTACTGAAGACGAGCATGCTGTTTAGCCCTTCTTGAGTCCTGCTGAATGGCGCTGAGCGCAATGACGGCGTGATACACCGCACGCTGCTCCTCCACGGTCATCACCCAGTTAGGACGTGTTCCTAAATCCGTCAAGCGGGAGATGATATTAACATGCACCCGGTGCAGATCGTACCCGTCGCAGGTCCGACCAGTGGTTGAGCAGTTTTTGCACAGATCAGGGTGCTCATCGCATTTGATGTAACGAGTTCTGGATTTATGGTAAGTCCTGTCGAATGCCGAGTTACTCATACGCGGTGCTTACCGGCAGGTCAAACATCACGTCCTTGACCTCCTTTCCGCTGGCTCGAGAACGTCTATTAATTGGCATTTCTCGTGTATCAGCCGTCACTCGCCCAAAACTGGGGATCTACGGCAGACTGGGATTCCCATGGTTCAGGAATGCTCAACATTGAATAGAGTGAGAGGGGAGGAAGGGGAAGATTAATCAGAAACGAGATCGCCCGTGGGGTCCGAAGACTATATAGGTCTCAGAGGCTAGGGCTGCGCCGTAGGAGATATATATTCCAACTTTCATAACCCATCACTAGTTAGATAACGATGGAAGCTGTCTGTGTCATTATGTGCTATAAACTATGTCCTAGTAGTCTAAGGCATGTACACAATGAGGATGGAATGTACGGGGCTATGCGGGTGTCTCACCTCGAGCTTCACCGTACATCTTAAGACGACCTTTCGATATAATGGAGAGATCATGTAATAGGCAAAGATCGTCTAATATCGTTGAATTCAATGCCTGCTTACCGTGTACGGCTTATTCAATTTTACACCGCGTATAGATGGTGATCTGACCTTTCCCGTGACTGTAGGTAAACTCGCGATACAGCGGATTACTTTGAGGTTGATGATGGACGTTCCTGAGATATCGTTATAGGTGCTAGATGTGAAAATGGTGGATAGGTATGACGGCCCATTCGGATCCGACGAATTGGACACCGTTTTGTCTATAATCATCTAGACTACGCTGAAGAGAAGGCGAGGGCCGGACTCAATATTGCCATAGGGTATATAGTTCATTAATTATTTATATAAAATACATACTACTACACTTGAGTCACTAAAGGCCGTACATGGAGATGAGTTAGCTGGGCACACAGAGAAATAAAAAACTTTCCGGATATAGGATCCAACTCCCAAGTCGAATCCCTTTATATACTAAAGTGATCCATGACGATTTGCGGCTGTCGGATGGAAAATCGCTTCCATCGCCTAATTCGAAAACTACAGGTGTATGTAAACGTGGTGGCTCTGAAGGATAGTCCTGGAAAGGTTTTGGGGGTCTAAAGGATTGCATTGAAAGCCTCGTGGACTATGCCTTACGATGGCGCCTCAAAATGAGGAACGCCTGGCCCCAGAAGCATGCCTGCAGCACCGACCGAACCAATTGTCGCTCCGGCTATGGCACCGCCTGAGAGGGAGGATCCAATAGAACGTCTTACCGTAGATGTCTATGTGGATGAACTAGTAGGCAATGATCCGAGCTAGACGTGGGCCTTAAACTGCGACGTTTAGAAATGTCTGCTAACTCTGTATTGTTGAACTTGTGTTCCGGCTTGCTCCAGGTTGCGCCACCAGTAGAACTGTTCAAGTTAGTGTCAACCTGGGGAATGGATATATACGGGAGATGGGTAAAAGGAACTCAATGCACTTCCCACCAATGGCTTTGGAAATCTTTGGTCGGATAGTGTAATTGCAATCATCACTTGCATTGTAGTTGATCATCCACGAGAGACTGCGCATGCCAAAGATCCCCACACCATCGGCAAGGGTTGCACCATTGCAATTCTATATACAAGGAACATATTCATCATCATCATCAACTGGAATTACCCCTCCAATAACAAGCATTGTATGCTTTTGAGCGAGCTGGTCTCTATGTTTACTGCGGACCGTGCTGTCATCATAGAACCGGATCCATTTGAAAGATGGCAAGGAAAGAACATCAACGTTGCCGTGAGACTCTTCCATCTTCCGGGCTATGTCTCCGAATACATAGCTGCAACTATGAGTCTGTGTCACACAAAGTCAAGGTTTGACAACTTACATGGAGAAAGATCATAGGTCTGGTGCAGTAGTAACCACGCTGCAGCCGGACATTCGCCAGTGGGGAATGTCACCCGAGGTTTGTTGGGTGTACCATTTGCTATTTGCAACATCATAACGCGAACGAACTCCATTGCAAATGCAGGTACTCTAGGTATACGGTATACAATATTTACGCATTCTATATACAGAGATGATCCTATACTCTATTGTGTTATAGTGACACGGTAAATGTATTCTGTAGTGGGCAGAGAAATAGCAAGCTAAGAGCCTTCCTTCTACTATTGCAGCACAATAGGGAGCAATGGATTGATTAATGAACGAGCGTGGAGTGCGGAGTACAGTTCGACACAAAGAAAGACGGCATATGGGCAGCCGTTTCGTTATAATTAGGACGACAATAAATTAATTCTATCGAGACATTTTACGGCGCAGTTGCATGCGTTAGCCTCTTCAAAAGTACTCTGGTTGGATAAACGTGTGGTTTGACAGGGTTATGGAGAGGTCTGACCTCAAAAAAACAGGACTAACTAGATAGGAGACACAGAGTACGGAGTACACGATAGTCTCGGCCGCGCCACTGACTAGATACAAAACAGGTAAGAATGCTGACTTCATTATTATTACCAATAAAAAGGGTCTTGTTGACTACTAATTTTCAAAAGTAGACTACTTTTAACTATGGACTCAGAACCATGGCCGAGACACACTACATTCAGACCATAGACTCGATATAGTATAATATATACAATGGTGCTCCAGACATATACAGTCCAAAGTACTTTATAGATATGAGAGCACTATGCACCAGGTATACGTTTCAGCCAGGAAAAGGACCTACAGTACGGTATAAAAGGACGTCGTAATAGCAATATATACTCGTGGATACACGATGGATCCACGAAATTCCCCTGATATTGTGTACAGTAACAGGAATTACAGTACAGTACAGTACTTAGGCAATTCCTTCGGAAATCACTTGGAGCTTTAAAGGTTCGGGAACTCTTTTGTGATTTACTAACGCACTGTTCCCTCCATAGTCTCCAGAGTCTACGGCTCCCAGACTGGAGTGTGGTCAATCCATGTGGGATTCGACCATAAACCAGGCGTCTGAATTTGGTCCATTGCACACAATCCAATTTAAGGAGGTAAATGGTGTGCCAAATACGTAATAGGAAGTCCGCAAGATTGAACTAAATTCTTAATCTACAATCCATAGTCCCGTCAAATAAGGGGCGCTAACGGGTCGGTCGGCCCATCTTTCTGAGTTCCAGTTGGCAGTCTGGGGCCCCAATCCACTACCCACTCACGATGAGGCGTTATTACGTTAATCCACTCCCAATGCAGACCAAAACTTCAAGAGAACTAGAGCCCACGAGCTTTCGATGCACGCTGCTGTATTACTATTAATGAATTAGCAGGGGTTCGTCGGAGATCTACGGGTGAAGGGAGTCTGCCTTTGCTCGCACACTCTTGTTACTTGGCGTAAAAAGAAGTGAGGATTTATCCTAACTCGCTGGTTTGGCGCAGGCGTGCCTCATCCCACATATGATAGGACTGCCCATCGGAACCCCAACGAGCGCTAAGTACTATGTACCTACAGAGTATACTGGCTAGCGTTGACCCTAGTCTGGTCGCCAGTTGGTTCGAGTCTATCATGGCTAGTGGCAACAGATATTTCCTCGTGCTATCTATTAGGGGTCAGCCGCCCATGGCCCATTTCACTACATTCCAGCAACTATTTGATTTTGAAGCCATGACAAAGCTGTAAATTATATCAAAGCATGTGCCCAGTACCACCTTTTATGCCTCTTGTTTTGTGACTTTGCATTGGGATCTTATACCTCTATGCTTGGGCAAAGGGTTGCCTTCAAGTCGCTTTCTAGAGCAACGCCTTCATTACTGCTCATAATGGTCGGAAGGATATTCGTACGCAAACAAGCACTATTCTGTGTGGCTATTGCCGGCGTCTGCATTGGTGCTCTTCTCTTTGGCACTGCCTACAAACCTACAATAGCCATACCTCCCATCCAGGGCCTGGTGTGTTCTAACCGACGCTGTCACGCTATGATGAAAAGCTGATTCTGAATCGCCTACAGATTTCTGGCCTCCATGTGTCCGATACGCACCCGATTTCTGATTTAATCCAGAACGCAAATAGACAGTGGGAACGGTATGAGCATGATCGTTCAAGGACCTTTCGTGAGACTGTCGAGAAGTATAGACAACGATATGGACGGCATCCACCCCCCGGTTTTGTTGATTGGTATAAATTTGCGCGCGACCGGAAAGTCCATAATCTCGACGATTTTAAGCAAATCCTAGATGATCTGCGACCATTTTGGGGCAAAGAACCTCGGCTTATACGCCAGATGGCGGCGAGCTTATCTGATCATGGCAACGGCATAGGAGGCATACATATTCGCAACAAAGAAGTCGCCAAAATATCACATCCTAGTTGGCGTGTAGAGGCTTTGGCTGCTGTGATTTCTAGATTCGTTGAATACTTGCCTGATATGGACATCGCAGTAAATATTCATGATCAGCCCCGACTTGTGGTCCCTTTTGAGGATATTCAACAGTATCTACAGGTCGAGCAGAGCTCAAGAAACACAGATACTACTGCAAAGAACTCTTTCACAGAAGGCTTGGATCATTTGCTGAACTTGACGCAGGCACAAGATGGGTGGGATGAGCAGAAAGAGGCACAGTGGTTCTCTCCCCCAAACCATCAGTTTATGGAGATAGGCAAGATGGCTTGTCCTCCCGAGTCCCCTGCACGAACTGGTAAAGATGCAGATCATTTATACAAAACACCAGTCGGAGGATTTATAAGCAATTTCAATCTTTCTACGGACCTTTGTACCGTGGGACTGGCCGTCAAGGATCTTCATGGTCTTCTTTTTGCACCAGCCTCGCTTCTAGTATCACAGAAACTCTTACCGGTGTTTGGCGAATGTAAGCTCAGCGTTAACAACGAGATTCTGTTTCCAGCGAATATGTATACCATGAAGGACCCACGGTACCTCTATGACCCAACATTCGATGTCCCATGGGAGGCCAAGACAGAAGTTCTACTCTGGCGGGGTGCTACATCTGGCGGTATCTCGCGAGAGGATAGTTGGAAACGCCTGCACCGCCAGCGATTAGTTCTTCTTGCTAATGGAACTTTGGATCACCACGGACAAGTATCCGTACTGTCTGAGAACGCGCAGCACACATACGAGCCGACTCGTGAATTTAGCTTGTCTAATTTCGCGCAAGATCATTTTGATGTTGGTTTCACAGAGGTTTGGGCTTGTGAACCCGATTGCTCATTCTACGATGGAGTAATGGGGATAAAGGCGCCAATCCCGCTAAGTGAGCAATTCAAAGCGAAATATCTAGTCGATGTAGATGGCCACAGCTTCTCCGGTCGGTGGCGTGCATTCCATTTCAGCCGATCATTAGGCCTGAAGGCGACGATATTCCGAGAATGGCACGACTCACGACTTTTCCCTTGGCGACATTTCGTCCCTCTGGACAATCGATATGATGACCTCTATTCTCTTATGACCTATTTTATCGGTACCGACCATCATTCCAACAAGGAGGCAGAGCCATACATCCGCAGCCATAGCTCTGAAGCTAAAAAAATGGCGTCGCAAAGCCGTAGCTGGGCTAACCAGGTACTGCGTGATGAGGACATTGACATCTATATGCTCCTCCTGTTGCTGGAGTATGGACGCATCATAGATGACAATCGGGACTCTATTGGGTACAGTGGGGATGGCAGGGAGATGGATGAGTACGACAGAAAGTTCTACGGTCCATTTTCCTGGGCGCGCGGTTGGAGTTCGTCTGACTGATTCTTGGGATCGGAGATTCCCATGGCCCTACTCCCATCCTATCTAATTCATGATCCCATCTCTTTAATACTTTATACCCCATTCTGAAGTCCTGATTTTGTGTTAGTTCAGCAAAGATATTTTTGTGAGAGCCGCCTGATGAAGAAAGGCACAATGCTTTGGTGGTATGAATTGGCGGACACAGTCTAAAATAATATGTTGTATTATGTTCCTTTACTTCTTTTCCTTCTGGATCCCGACAGAGTATTGATTATTAACCCTACTTAACAATGCCGAGGATTTTCATGTATTACGATTGATGGACTAATGTACTATTGGGTTGCCTAGATACAGCGTCATTCAGCCAATTTGTCCTCTTTGCGGTGCTTTCTGCAGCCTAACATATCCGATTGCTGACAGCCCGGCGCTCAGCCTTGTTACCCCAAGTTGACTGATTTCTGATTATATCACTTCGACTCCATTTGCGGCCTGGCAATGAGTTTCGGTTCCAGATTCGGTGGCCTTCTTACGGCCATCCATTGAAGGTTATTTTTATCCACCCCTAAACCTTTACCAGTAGTCCCGTCTTGATTTTCAGTCTAGCGATCAAAATGAAGACTGAGCCCAGCAACATCGCCAGTCCAGAAAAGAGTGACAGGCCGAGATACCCGTAGGGGCTTAGAACTTGCCCACTGATCGGTGTACCAATGAGGCCCCTGGAAACACATTAGCGTAGTTCAAGCTGCTACAAGATAAATGGGGGTAGAGACTTACGAGATAGACAAAAAAGTCATGACAGCTCCCATAGCCAATCCAAATTGTTCTTTTGGACGATCTGAGCCGCGCAAGGTGACTGCAGACTGATGACGGCCTTCATGAGAGTTAGTGAATTGAATGTCCAATTAAAACGAGGTAGTTCAAGGTTGAGAGGACTACTGACCCCAGATGCCAAGCCGTACGCCAGTGAAAACACGACGATGCCTCCGACACTTGTTGCTTTTGTCCAACAGCAGGCAACCAACCCAGAAAACACCGTCACTAGAAAGAGGACGTTGTAGTTCCCAGTCTTATCGGCAAGCAGGCCAGGGAGAACACGGCCGAACAAACTCGCGGCATTGACGATTGACACCATATAAAATGCCAGATTGGCATCTTTTCCAAGCGAGACCATGTAAGACGGGATGTAAAAGAGCGGAGAAAAGAGTCCGAGAAACACCAGGAACAGTCCTATGGAGAGAAAGATGATGACAGGATTCTTCACGATGGAGAAATCCGCTTTCGGTTTGGGACGGTTAGCAAATTCTCTAGGGCGATCCATCATCAAACAGCCTAGGCCTAGTAAGGGAATCATCATGAAAGCTGCGATGCGGATGGTCCATCCGAACTTGACTTCAGAGAGGAGACGGTGAAGAGCGATGGGCCAGATGACACCACCTAAGGAGGATCCAGCGACTGTGATGCCCATTGCCAGACTTCGCGAGGCAGCATAGTAGTATGAAACCGTGGCCATGGCTGGGAGAATGACGAACGATATTCCGACCCCGAATAAGACGGCTTGAGTGAGGAAAAGTTGGTAGTATTGGGTAGAGAGAGACATCATCATGAGGGCGAAAACCATGACCAAGCTGCCAAAGCAGAGAGGAAACTATGTTGAGTTAGATTGAAACTGGAGAGGGTCGGGGTGGGGAATAGATGAGATAGTACTCACCCTAGGTCCATATTTATCGGTGAGAATACCGGCGATGGATGTGCAACCGAACATACAGAATATGTTAACGGAGCCGAGCCATGAGATATCGGAGGCAGATCTGTTGGATAGTAACGCTTGCTCATAGTATTCTTGAAATACACCAAATGCGTTGACAAATCCGACTGAGCAAAAAGTCACGAAGAAACAGCTGATGAGTATTAGCATCGCTCGAGAGCTAAATGTATATGATTAATATAGGTTAGGGCTGATTCTGTACAGGCGGAGATGAACTCTCACGTAAATTCAGATGACGGACGCTTGTCAACATTATCATTCTCGCTAGACGAGATCGAAGTTGGATCCTGTGGACTCTCTATCGAGTATAAAAGCTCTTTATTTAATCTCACAGAGGTGGATTGTGACATGGTGGAAAAGCAAGTGCACCGGTTGATGGGATGAGGATGGGGATGACAAGAGCAGGGAAAGGGTCAACATACTTATACCCAACCTGGACGCACGAAAATTCCGCGGATGATCAGTTTAATTTGCCAATTGTTGTAGGCCAAGGAGCCGCAGAGAGGACTTTCATGAGGCGTAAGGACTAAGGGAAGCCCTACATCCGAACCTCCATGGAAATTCCACGGAAGCTCGGGCACGGATTCGGGCTTGGACCATCCCTCACAGACTCTCATTCCACCACAATATACCTGTAGATAGCGACAGTATCTCTTCATTCTTTTTTTATAAGTCAAACGGTTAAGATGAAATGCTCTTTCCATCCATCGGAGCAGCGGCCTGAGAGGTCGTCTCGTCCACAAGTACCAACCTCCTGTCACTTTTGCCGCACAAAGAAGCTGAAATGCGACCGAGGAATTCCTTGTCCCAACTTCCAAGCCCGTAGGTTATCATGTGTCCCCGTTCCAGGTACGTTGTGGTAACTAGAATCTGATGCAGGACGCTAATGAGTCGTAGATCCATCTCGAGCGGTCTCTCGGAACCCGAACCAGACTCTGGCCACCACTGGAAACGAGGATTGAATGTATGAAGTCAGCTCATAAGTACGTGCAGTTTTGCTAACCAAACACTGCCAGTGGAAGTATCAGTGAGTTAAGAGCCAGGTTGTAGAGATTGGAAGATCTTGTTGCGATGCACGAGGAAGAGAAACTTGATAGCACTGCCTCTTCTGGTAGGCCGTCACTCTCCCTGCCGCTTTTGAGCCCAACTATTGATTGTCTAGATGTAGCAGCAAATAAGGGGCAGCATGGAGAAAATATGAGGCTTCGAGGAACATGAATCTCTTGAAAATAGATGCCTTTGAACACCATCCTGTGGAGTTCAATGTAAGGCTTGGGCAGCCACACGCTTAGAGCTAACTATAAATGACCTGTTGCTTCTAACACTGACGAGAAGATTGGCCAGTTATTGGTATTTTCGTTCAAGTCATACATATCACCCACTATCCGATTGGCAATAGACCAACTGACCCTCTCCATTTTACACTCTTGGAAGCAAGCAGAACGGCTGTTCGACTGCTACACCAAACAGGCTATCGGCTTTTACTACATTATCCATTCCCCCACAGTCCGAAGAATGATAGGTACAGTCTACACAGGTCTGTATTGAACAACAGACCGCCTAGACTTGATTATCTAGCCCTTCTCTCTACCATCTTCGCCCTAAGTGCCTACCTTGGCTCCTCTTCGTCACGCTTCTACTTTAGAGGTATTGAAGCCAAAATGATGGCCTATTTGTGGATAACAGTGGCCCAGGAGGCACTTTGCGCTGCGAATTACATACGTCAGCCTACTGTAGCAACTCTCCTGGGTATTATTTTGATTGCGGCATATTTAGTCCCCAACATAGGCTCCATGGCGACCTTCAGAGTATAGATGGCTTCGGCCTCACAAGTTGCTCTCCAACTCGGGCTGCATCAGATTGACTCGCCTGCGAATAAAAGGCAGAGGGAAAATGCAGCCGACGTAGTTTGGGACGACCTAGAGTCGAAACGCCGGATCTGGTGCATCTGGCTTCAAACGGACTGGTATGTTAGTCCTTGCCCTCACCAGGGACCTTTCTAAACCTTGACAATAGGATCATTTCCTTCATGAACGGACCTCGGTGCGGGACATGTCAGATACACCCAAAACAGATGATTCCACCAACGCCAATGACAGGGACATCAACTCCTCCTGCAAGCCATGCGCTCAACAACTGGAAACTGTCCTCACCGACATGACCTACTCCAACCTCCGGAGCAAGATCCCCGTAATCTTCCGCGAAATCATCGACGGCACCATCGATTCGAACTGTGTCCAAGAGGAGCTCCTTTACGAACTCGTCTTAGCATTTGACAAAAGGCTCAACGACATTATGAAAGACGTTCCGGCTTGTTTTCGGGCGGACCCCAAGAGCCGGGCTCAGAGTAAATCGCTCGACCTCCGCCTCCACCGCCTCATTGCGAATGCCTTCAATCGCCTCCGTAATCCGTACCTAGCCCGCCGAGCATGCGATCCCAAATACTCGTACAGCTGCATAGTATAATTGCGGATAGCTCGAAGCGTCACCACCGCTCCAGGTGAGGAGTTCCAACACAGTAAGATATGGATCATTGCGCATCCGTTGTTTAGTTCGGCTTGGACCATTGCCTCAATCGTGACGAGCCGTGCACTGAACAGCGGAAAGCGGAAATTATGGAGGAGGAATTCAGTTTCTAGAGGTGTGCCAGGAGGAAAGTAGCTTCGCAAAGCGGGATTACAGCAGATGCAGTAATTGTTGAAGGAGCCCTCGTACCAGGATTCTGTGCCGATGTGACAGGGAAATACCATTCCTACCGATCGATACACGTCCCTGGATGATTCATCGATCTCACAGAGTGAGGGATTTGATGTTGATATGGTGCTGTCTTTCGATCTTCAGCTGCATCATAGCAGTGGTATGGCTTTCCAGACTGCAGAATTTACTGGATTGTTGTCCTAGCTAAGAAATAAGCCCTTGCTAATACGCAGAACGGAATCGTATCCCTATATAGCCGGCTATACTAACAAAATGATTCTCCTAATCTAATTCGGGGTGCATCTCCGTTCTATTTACCTTGTAGTTCAGCTGCATGACTACGGCTTAGCCAGAATAAGCCACCTGAACTGTGGTAGGGTAACTATACTTACCTAGTAATTAGTAGGCATAGGGCACTTGAGAGACGAAAGCAGTATCCTTAAGCCCTAAGGTATACTAAGTTATTTCTTTTCCTCCCAAGCCCTAACTCAATAGGCACTAGTACTGATTTGGAAAAGACCTTGAGGTAATGATACTGGAGGACGCACGCTATCGCACGTTGATGCCCTGAAACGATCAGAAATGGTATACGACCATGAATTTATTGCGGTATACCTACCGAAGAGGGGGCTCTCTACGATGACTCAATCAAACAGATCACCAAGACGGGAGCGAGTAGGATTAACTCAGCAATAGGCGCAAATCAAAAAGACGACCAACCTCTTCAAGAACTTCCCCGTACATAATGATTATTCCATGTGGAGATCTTTATATGACAGGAATTATCAACCTCATATAGTTGTGTAATAGAAATAAAAGGCAAGAGTATAACTATTGAATAACCTCCGATCAATTTTTAACATCCATTTGTCCCCTCAATCTACTTCTGTTATGTCATGGCTGCGGGGTGCAGATACGGTGGTCCTGGAAGCTATAAGGGGCCGGAGTGAACATTTGCAATAAACTGTTTAACGGGAGTTGTCGATTGTTCTTCTCTTCGATGGAAAGTAATGAGTTGTTCATCCGTCAGGTTGGTTGCCACAGCTTCTCTTGAGCGTTCTGTTGAGATATCCTGAATTTGATCATATTCCTCTTGAATGAAGATTTTGAAGTTGTTGAGTTGATAATGAAGTATAGCTCTTCTTCCACGCGTTAAGGAACCGTGAAGAGGATTCGGCATCTAGATGGTCATGTCCCAGTTGTCTGTTGCGGAGCTCAATACATTTTTCTCTCAAAGCCAAAGCATCCTGAAACTTATCTTGTGATATCAGGGT
The DNA here is from genome assembly GCF_009176365.1 of Aspergillus alliaceus. Classification (NCBI taxonomy): domain Eukaryota; kingdom Fungi; phylum Ascomycota; class Eurotiomycetes; order Eurotiales; family Aspergillaceae; genus Aspergillus; species Aspergillus alliaceus. Next base: position 79,954 of record NW_022474697.1, read on the forward strand.
GTGAGCAAGAATGTTCATGCTAGTTAGAGTGTCAGGATGCTCGGGTCCTAGAACCTCCTCTTGACCTTCTAGAACTCGCTGCTGCATGGCTTCAACCTCTTCATACTTGCCCCGTCGTGCAAGTACTGACCCAAGGTGGTGAACACTGGTGTGAGTGACAGGATGCTCTGGCCCGAGAGCTGTCTTCCTGGCCTCTAGAACATTAGTAAACAGAATTAGAGCTTCATTATAGCTTCCATCACACTGCAAGCATCTCCCTATCTTTGAAGAAAGCCCATCATATCTATACCGGTAACACTGGAATTCTTCACTGTTTACTAGATAGAGCGCATGTGGTAGGTAAACTCTCCATATTTTTCGATTGGCATGGCCATTATCAGGGAAGACATAATCCAACTGGCATGCTACTTTTCTTACCCAAATATCGAATCTTGTTTAATCTCATCCGATTTCAAGTCGCAAGATGGACTAATTGATGAATGCAAAATAGGCAATCACGAACCTGCAAGCTACTAATGGAGTATACCTTCAGAAGACCTAATGCCTCCGCTTAGCTTTTTACTAAAGGTGCAGGTAGAAGATCGACTGCAAGGTATCTCGTAGATCAATACAGATCATAAATGATAAATAGTCAGCTGCTAATTCATCCTATTGCTGGATTTGCAAGAAAGAAATTCACCAGGTCATCACCACTGTGTTCTGAATCCTGGTGTTGTATCCATCGTCCTTGAATTCTTCGCTTAGTATTCAGATTACACTTCTCTCATACTCACCTAATAATGACAGGTACTCAGATAATGAAATCCCGTTTTCGTTGATATAAGCTGCGGCCAGTCTAATTGCAAGGAAGTGAAAGCAAAGCTGCTCAAGGAGTGCTATAGTTACACAATCATCCTATAGCAATTACTTTTGTATAAGTAATTCTCAAATATCTCTTTAGCAGTGCTTTGGTATATATCAGGGATGGATAGCACATTCAGTGATGCCAACTTCACCGCGAGCTTTCGATTACGCGAGGTAAACAGTATATGACTATCTTCACTTTAGGAGAGGATATTCTTGAGTGGTAGTGTAGTCGCGCTTCTTTTGGTCCACATTTCCACATTATCTGTATTGTCAAAAATAAGAAGTCACCTTCCAGCATATTCTTGATTAAGGAAGATTTTAACTTGTTTTTTCGTCTCTGCTAGATTTATATCTGGTATTCCTAGGCTTGAGGAAATGCTCAGGTAAGCTTATTCAATACTCTTGTAGCTAGTATATAGGATCTAGAAAATTGAGATTTCAGGCATCTTTTGTCATGCGCGATAAGCTGGCTTCAGGGCAATTGAAGTTTTCTTAATTCTGCCTAGTCTATATATATCAGTCTTTGTCGGCCCTCTTGAGTGAATAATCGATTGTTCAAGACCGTCGATCTCATTCTGTCGACCAATAAACCGTGGAATTCTTGTAAGGGGAACTATCCAGCGGCTTTTTTTTTTCTCCTGCTCAGGTTTGTTGTATAGAGAAACCATTTCCAGAAGAACTCTTGTATAGGCAGCTACAGTAAGTACTGTTTATTCCTGCTATTTTTTACATTTATGCGAGTCACGATAGTCATAAACTCCTCGGATGACCAGGCACGATAACTGATCGATTAACCCGGCTGCCTCTATTTCAAAGAAGAGGATGTCCAACTCTTGGGCAATGGAGTCTCGTATCTTAGCTCTTTTTTTATAACCTGATTCCTAGAAAGCAATCGACCTATAATGAATGAGGGACTCATTGGTTTTTCGTGGTGTAGGGACTAGTAGCTGGGACTGATCACATAGTGAACATTTAGCGATTTTGCTCTCCTAATTATAGCCCGGTTTGAATAGCCAGTCTTGGTCTGGCTGGGAGAATATTTTGTGGATCTTGTAGTGCTTCTGAAGCATATCCGATATACTTTTCTTGATTAGTGAGTCTCTGACCATGTAATCACCGCTTATTGAGCGACCAAGTGCGCTGCAAATATCCATCACGAAGTGCCTTCCCGTAGTCATATTGGATCACGTCTCTAGAGGCCGCAGTAGGTATGTTAACGACTATATCACCGTGGCGCATATCTGAGTTCTTGCTGGGCACTCTGCCACCGATGCCCATCAACGCAAATCGAAGAGAAGGGAATGTCTGCAACATGTGAGCAAGCACGACTGCAGCAGATGTGGTTCCGTAAACAACTGATAGGAGGCAGGCCACCACCACATTATGGGCGGTAAGATTTCCAAGTGTAGACATTGTGGTCGGTTTTTGGCTGGGACAGTGAAGGATGGATCTTACCGAGCATGGCCTTCGCCGCTGTCATTTCTAGCGGCAAGGCGCAGACCCATGCTATAGTATAGTCGTCGTGTGTGAAGCCCATTCTTCAAGTCATAGATAACCCAAAACCTAGAGCCACAACTGGCGACATATGGTAACTTTGGTCCCCTTGAAGAATAGGCATGGTTCGGAGACAAGCTTGACGAGGTCGAAAGGAGGGGTAGCTTTTGTGTCTGAGGTCTTCTACAACCATTGGTTTGTCCCGGAATATCTGTTTGATAAAAGCAGCCAGGAGAGTTAAAGGAGTTTGAATATACATCCAAAGAGCAATCTTACGAAAAGTCCAAGCGGAAAGAAATACGTTGTAGAAGTCACGTTACTCTACCCTTTTACTACCATTGTCTGAGATAAATTTTATTGAATTCATACGGCCTAGCAGGCTCGTTTACTTTTTCCCCCACCTCTCACTACGTTGTTTCAGGGCATTCCAAGATTGCTAATCTAAATCTATCAATCAATTAACCAAAATTGTAAATCCATGTACTCATACATTTTTAGTTAAACAAAACGAAAAATATACATTACATTGACTATTAGGCCGATCACCGAAACCTGAAACCTGTTAACCTGTAACACCACACCCTAGACCTGGCCTCAGCCCTTATATACCCCACCAGCAAGGCCCCACAGATAAACAAACTCTACACGTGACCCTCTACCCAAATCGAGTCACACAAGCAAAGCAACCTTCCAATCAACATTGACCTCATTGGACAAAGTGCTAAGGACCAGGTCCGCTTGGAACCATGTCCGCCAAAAACAACAATGTCGACCTGATCTCCACCCCCTCTTCAGGCTACGAAACGAGCCAAGCCCTCGCGCGCTCCCTCGTGAAAAGATGTCACGATCTTCTCGGAGAACTAGACGCATTCCGCGCCCTTCTCGAGCAAACCCAGCGCAACCCCCAATTAGTCGAGGTCCGATCCCTGCGGTCTAATGTGTTCTCGGAACTAAGGACGCTCGAGAAAGTATCGGAGCAGATTCAGGCTCTTGCTGCGGATGCGGATGCGGATACGGATAGTTCGCCTGATGTGGAGGTCGAGCCGCGGCTGACGCATGCGTTGCGGTCGTCGAATTTGCCGTTTTATGAGACGGTTTGGGATGTTGCGAAGGGGAGTTGTAGTGGGTTGGTTGCGTTTGGGAAGAGGTTTTACTGGGATGGGGAAGGGGTGGCCGTGGAGGGAGCCTCTGGAGAGAAGAAATCGAATAAGGATAAGCGGAAGAGTGTTTTTGTGGACATAGTGGCGGATGATGGGCAGGAATGGGTGAAGGTTTCTACGATCTCGGTGACGAGATTGTTGTTTGAAATGGCCAAGAAAGGCTGGGAAGCTGATTCGGCGTCCGAATCGGAAGAAGAAAGGACTGTTTTACGGAACTTTGATGATGATAATGATTCTGATGACGATGATGAGATTGAGTTGGTGAAGTTGGCGAGTGATATGAGGAAAGCTGCAAGTTGCACGAGGGTGAGGTATAAACATCCTCGTCTAAGACTAGTGATACCCAAGATTGAAGCAGGCGAAAGCCATGAGATTGATGACTTATTGAAGGTACTACAAAGCTATGATGTTACAGTGGAATGTGGTGAGGGAGCATTGTTTTCTGGTGAGAAGGGCAATCTCGCGAGTGCAGCTGCTCAAGGGCATCTGCACCATCTTCTTCCCACCCCATTCAAAAACTTTACACCCACTTTGAACGTGGATTGTACATTACTGCTCGCCCTAGTATCGGATCTCTCGCACCTTAAAAACATAGCACCTTCACCAGCCTATCATAAGGCCATCATCCGACAACTCGAGTTTGAGCGTGAACGACCCTTGCTGACCACAGAACTCTGGCCAGCAATGAATGAACATGTTCTAGTATGCACCGACGAGGCCGCAAAACGTATGCGTGAGATCGTTGATACCATCGGCACCGACACCGAAAAGAGACGAACAGAAATATTATTCGGTGACCCTCCATCTGATAGTCGGGAGGCAAAGTCTGTCATTCAAGTATTTCAGGAAATGTCTGATTATGAGATACCGCCACAGTTGAAGATGCCAGTTAAGGTGGTCGAAGCCAAGCCGGTTATTGATTCAGCGATAGAACAAGGCAAACTTCCTCCGGTCTCGCACAAAGTGGCAGAGATTCTGTCCGACATCAACCACAGCGTATTCTTTTATGGATGGGTTACCGGTATCACAACCATATCGAGCAATCGCACCGTGGTTAAGCAGATCGAGACGATTATTGAACAGTATAGAAATGGCGACGAAGACTTGGAGGGGCCGAAGATTTGGGTATGTGATACAGCCAGGAGCTTGATTGGTAAAGAAAAGGGCCGGAAAGACTAGAGAATCTGTTGTTGGACCGATAAAATATTTAAGGATGGCTCGATAGAGACGAGACCAGCCTTTCTATCAGCAATCGACTCAATACCAGGCAAGTTTGCCATTTTACTTGCCGAGCAGGTACGGAGGCCGCCGCAAAGCCAAATTCAAGGTTTCAGTAACCTCCCTCCGATTTTCCGGAGTCATTGGGCACTAGTATTACTTCTCGGGGGCTCTCGAGCCCTCTTCCGGCAGCCAGAAGACAATGTCCTTATCAGCAGTAGCCATCATATTGTACCGCGGGTTGTACTCGATCATAGCAGTACGGCCACGGTGGGGCAACTTGCTCATTGGCTGTAAAATGCAATTGGAATCTGGCGGCTGCTGCAGGTCCCATACAAGAACATCCGGGTGGTCGCCAGAGCCTCCAAGAACAAATCGTCCGTCCGGAGTAAAGCAAGCGTCTCCCTGACCGAGTGGCTTTCCTGTTGTCGAAACCGGAGCAGCTCTACCAGGCGAGCCATTCTTGCCAACCAAGAACGCCTTCACAGAGCCTTCAAAGGCATCAAGGACGAAATGTCCGTGATAGTCAGTTCCGACCAGTAAATGCTTCCCGTCATTTGAAAATTCGAGGCGGGTCCAGGCTCTTCCCCTTGTAGAAGGTGTGTATCTTTCTTCATAAGGCGCTAGATCGAAAGTAGAAAAAGGAGACTTGTCATAATTCCGGAAGTCGTAGAGTAATATCGATGAAGTCGACTGGGACGCAATTGCAAGAACAGAAGCGGAAGGATCAAATGCAGCAAGGTACGGGGTGGCAAGTTTCAACTTTCCCTGCGCATTTCTCGAACTGAGATCCCATACCGCAACAGTATTATCCTTGGAACATGAGACAAAGGCGTCACTGCCTGGGGAGACAGCCAGACATGTCACCTTGTCCGTATGGCCGGAGAAGTAACGCACGTATCCTTCATTGTGTAGGTTAAGCAATCGCAGAGAGTCTGACTGGTGTCAACAAGCACTATCAGGCGTGTTGAGCCTCAAGGGCAGATACAAACATACCATCAACCTTTGTACTTGCGTGAAGGACCTGGCGGGAATGGTGCGTGAATCTCGCGAGATGCGCTCCGTATTTTTTACTGGGGACCGATTTTGTGGATTTGCCTTCCTTGACATCAAAGATCTGAATGGTGTCATCATCCCCTGAAGATACCAAGTAGTCACCCTGGTCGTCAAAATCTAGCGAGGTTACATAACTGGACGAATCTTGCTTCGATAATTTGAACGCCTAGAGTTGACGAATCAGTTCCACCGATTGCGCACACAATAGAGATACCTGTATACAGACCTTCGTGGGACGGAAACTACGAGCAATGTCCGCCACTTTCTGGCAGGGAAGAGGTGCCTGCTGCTGCGATTGGGACTGCGGCGGCGGGAGAGGGGGTGGTGGTGGCTGCTGCTGCTGCGAAACTTCTGCCATGGTTATGCCGCTGCGACGGGATGAGGAGGACCGTAAATATTGTAGGCTAGGCCAAATTGACCATAGCAGGGAATAGCTGACACGAATTAGAGGTATTGCTGCCTTCTCTCCGTTTATTGAGCTGCGGAGCTGGAGCTTGCCGTATAGAGTACGCGATGCCCCAGGAAATTTGGCGCGTTTGTCTTAACTCCGAGGGAAACAACGTTATTCCCTTCCGGCGGTTACTCTCGGGGCACCAACTGGTCGGTTGGCCCCGATGGTCGGAGCCCTGTTGGCAGGAACTGTTGAGTTGGGCCAATCAGCACTCCAAGAATCCAATCGGTAAAGCTTAGACTGGATCTCATAATTCTTACAGAAAGGCCAATGCTCCTTGTATAATCTGACTTTGTTTCTGTTTCTGTTCCTTTGCTGACCTTTCACTCGAACCCCTTCGCAAACCTTTGTTATCCCACGTGGGTTGTCCGTCCTCTGTTCTCAGCCAGACTCAGCTTTAAGTTCCGTCCTACTCGCGGACACACCTTAATATCCCTCCGCTAACGGAGGCTATCCGGCAGAGAATATGTCCACGACGACAGGGTATGTGGTGCTCGGATAACACAGAAAACGAAAATTAGCATCTGCTAACGCTCCGCTTCCTAGAGCGTTCATTGCAGGAGGAATCGCAGCATGCGGAGCTGTCACGGTGACACACAGTTTTGAAACTGTTAAGATCCGGTATGCACCATACTATCCTACCTTCATCTAGGAGATCAAATCGGTACGGACACTGATGTCGGTCGGCCGATAGGTTACAACTACAGGGAGAATTACAAGCGAAGTCTGAAGCGGTGAAGAAATATAAGGGCGTTTTTCACGGTGTCAAGGTCATCTTACAGAATGAGGGTCCTCGTGGATTATTCCGAGGCATAGGCTCCGCTGTATGTATCACTATGGTTTCAAGCGGACGAGAGATACGGCAAGCTAACCGTTGGTTTAGTATATCTATCAAGTGCTGCTCAATGGCTGCCGTCTAGGCTTTTACGAACCCCTGCGCAAGGGCCTCACGACGTCGATCTATCAAGACCCTCAGGTTCAGTCGCTCGGCATCAATGTCTTTGCTGGCGCTACCTCAGGTATCATAGGTGCTGCGGCAGGCTCTCCTTTCTTCCTAGTCAAAACTCGTCTGCAGTCGTTCTCCCCGTTCCTCCCAGTCGGTACGCAACACAACTACCGCAACTCGTTCGATGGTCTACGAAAGATCTACACTTCTGAGGGCATAGGAGGGCTATACCGAGGTGTTGGTGCAGCCATGGTTCGCACAGGCTTTGGTAGCTCTGTCCAGCTGCCCACCTACTTCTTTGCCAAGCGTCGCCTGGTAAAGCATCTGGGCATGGAAGATGGCCCGGCTCTTCACCTTGCCAGTAGCACGGCTTCCGGATTTGTCGTATGCTGCGTCATGCATCCTCCTGGTACGTTAACATATCTTGACAGTGATAACTACAGTGATAACTAGCGGCTAACTTACCTATCCAGATACCATTATGTCCAGAATGTATAATCAGACCGGTAACCTCTACAAGAGCGCATTTGACTGCCTGTTTCAGACGATTCGTAAAGAGGGTTTGCTCGCCATCTATAAAGGCTATTTCGCTCATTTGGCCCGTATCTTACCTCATACCGTAAGTGACAACCACCCCTGGACTTAATGGCTAGCTTCAAGCTGCTAACTTGATATAGATCTTGACGCTCAGCTTGGCTGAACAGACTAACAAGCTCATGCGCAGAGTTGAAGACCGATTTCTTTCTGACTCGATGAAGGCACGGCTGTAATAGGTTCACATATCAGTCAAGGCCACATAATACGACGGTTGTGGTTGTTCTTTTCTTTTAGATATTGGAGTGATGTGACCTCATCTGCAAGTATCAGCTCCCTAGGGTATGTATATAGAAGGCGTTGACACGTGGTTTCTCAAGTCATATTACCGTTTAGATTCTGTATATATATGATCCAAATAAAACGTTTAGATGGTATGGAAATTATTTCATGCTCACCTATAGGTAATTGACCTACCTGTCATGTCCAAATAACCGAGAGTGGTATTAAAGGTACAGGACACCTGGCTAGAAGCCATGTCGGCAGATAGCCCGCCGTCGTTAGTTCAATTCGTTTCATTTACCCCGCGATGAGTCGTTCTTGCTTTCTCATATTTCCACTTTATATAGACACATCTTTATTTAAGATCGTAACCATGGGACGTCCTTCGGGGAGTTTTCTAGAATATTATGATAAGGTTACGGTTCGTCGGATTTAGTCTTTCGTCTAACAAGTACCCTGATGGAAACTTTGTTAGATACTTGGCTGAGGTTATGATCGGCCAACCTAAGATTATGTTCGCAGATTCTCTATTTGAAGACAGAACCATAGTTCAGATTGGATTGGTCAACTCCAAATATCAATAGAGCTGACTTCTAGTCGAATGGACAGTAGTAAGATACCGCCAATAGCAGAGATGACAGTTCTAAAGGTTGGTTGGAGAGTTAATATGGGTGAAGCAGAAGCCTTGGTCCTTGTTGCTGCGAAAACTGAAGTGCCGGTGCCCAAAGTCCTCACTGCGTATACCATTGGTGATATAGGCTTCCTCACGAGCAAGATCGAGGGCCCAACGATTGCTTCATGCTGGAGAGCATGTCCCATGAGGAAACTTCAAGTGATTGCGCGTCAACTTGCATCCTATATTTCGAAATGGCGTCAACTGGGCAGTTCTTTCTCAGGCTCAGTCAATGGGGCCATGCCAGGATATTCTCTAGAGGCATCCTTGAGATTTCTGGTCCACGAAGCAATATGGGCCTTTCCATTCCTTTATGCAGTGCAAACTTGGTGTTGCGGGGGCCCTCCGTTTATCAAGGCAAGATGGGATCTGGTGTGAGGAAGGGGAAGAGCTTAAGGCGAAATCCTATATTACGGAAGGGAGATGTCCCCTGACATAGGAGTTATGACCCATGGAGATATGCAGTCAGGTAATATCATTATCAAGGATGGTTTGATTCCGGAATAGTAGTTTGGGGCGAGGCGGGTATAGCCTTCCACAGAGAGGGAACTCTTTGCTGCTAAGCGGATTGCTTTGGATCGAGCCTGGATTGAAACAATTCCAATTCAATTCCCCTTTTCCCGAAATAGTACGAGTTATGGGATGAAGTCGACCGGACAATGATGCGATATTCTCTTGTATAGCATTCTCTCTCATTCAGCGACGATCAGTCCCCACAAATCTCACCCCTAAGCAATTTGCAGCCATCCCGGGACCAATTCTTTCACTTCGAGTGCGACTAACCCATCTTTCACCCAATTCGGGCAGTGGTTCGTCCCACCCCTTAGTACCGGTACTTCAAAATTCAGTATCGAAGTCAACTTGAAGGGCTCTTCTCTACCGGGGGTATATAGTTAGCACAGGACCCGGTATAATGACCAGGTTCATGGACGTTGCGCCACAAAGACAGGTGATGCAGAGCACTACCCGGTCCTACTTAACTTGGAACGGGTTTCAAAAGTGCCATTTCGACTGTGGCCAAGTGTAAACAAGACGAATATTGCAGTATTTTACCAATCAAAGATTTTCAATCTTTTTCAGACCGATTGGCCTTCATCGACGATCGTACTAATGGCTTTTAGGTATGTAAAAAACTAGTCAAGATTCCAGACACGTAATAAAGCATGACAAAGACAACAAGTCCCAAGTTAGGTTAGTTAACTAACTTACAAAGCCGTTCCTTGATGTGGAATATGGTGTAAATCCGTAAATCCGCGCGCTGGGGGCCTAACTAGGCTGCAGGTGTGGGCTGAAGACGCCAATGCAAACGCTGACCAAGACAATCCACTCGCGTCGCGTCAACCCTTCTGGGCCTTTAGGTATTCTGTACCTGCAGATCTTTATTCGTCCCAGTGACGCCAATGGCCAAAATTCCCACCGTGAGATCGGAGCTGCGAACTTACTAAATTAAGTATAGCGTTTGATGGATGGTGGGTAACTCCAATGTATTATGACGCTCACGAATTGACGCGAAATGAAGGTTCAAGAGAGTGAGAAGGGAAGGACGAGCTTGGCATGGAGAAGGTTCTACGCGTATGACGTTCTTTGCAACATTTTAGAGGATCATTATCGTCAAGTTGGATGGAGGCTTCAGTAATAACTATGCTACGCGATTTGATGAATTGATCGCATCAGATAAGATAAAAAGCCCTAGTCGGGTAAGTACTAGACACTGACATCACATTCAGCGTTCTAGACAGCAGCCATGCCCAAATATGTGGAGATGTAAAGTCTGAAAATGCTCAATCAGTGGAGAACCAATACACCGGAGGGCAGGAAAAGCCAGTGGTCTGACCCGAAGCAAGGCATGAAGATTGTCGACGCGTCGCCCATAACACCGGATGCCCGCCAGCCATCACGCGCTAGATCACGTGCAGCGTGACTTAGCCCGTCGCGCTAACGATCACGTCCTCGTCCGAAGCAAGTATTTCTGCCCGCTTGCCCTCGTCTCCAGCTCTTTCTTTCCTCATCCCAATTCCTCTGCCGAAACCATTGGAGTGCTTCTGAGCCTGTGTCTTTCAATCTCTTTATATTCAATTGAAGACTCTTCAGACACTTTATTAAAATGTCCGCGCAGCTCACTCCCTCTAAGCAGGTACGTGATGTCACGTCTCGCCTCCCAGACTCGACGCGTCTCAAGAGCAATAGGAGCTAACTATGCCCGTTTTACAGACTGCATCTTCGCTAGAGAACCTCAAGATGAGCGATTCCCCCGTTAAGAAGCTCAATTTCGAAGCTTCCGGTAAGGAGAATGCTCCTTCGTCTTTCCCCGTCGCCGACGCCCCCGCCACCAAGACTGCTGGTGAAAAGCCTTCCGAAGTTGCGAAGGCCACCCCTAGTGTCAAGGAACTTGAGGCCAATGAGCCATTGCTCCAAGAGAATCCACATCGCTTTGTTCTGTTCCCAATCAAGTACCATGAGGTGAGTAGCGACAAGGTCACTACGCGTCACGCGTAAAGTGGAATTTTCCCATTGGGGGTTCTGACTTGTCCCAATGACCACCTTATGCTAACGGATGTCATCTTTGATAACAGATCTGGCAAATGTACAAGAAGGCCGAGGCCTCCTTCTGGACTGCCGAAGAAATTGATCTCTCCAAGGATCTCCACGACTGGCACAACCGCCTGAACGATGACGAGCGCTACTTCATCTCCCGCGTCCTTGCTTTCTTTGCTGCCTCCGATGGTATTGTCAACGAGAACCTGCTCGAGCGTTTCAGCGGAGAGGTGCAGATTCCTGAAGCCCGTTGCTTCTATGGTTTCCAGATCATGATTGAGAACATCCACTCAGAAACCTACTCTCTTCTGATTGATACTTATATCAAGGAGCCCAAGCAGCGCACCTACCTCTTCGATGCCATTGATAACAGTACGTTTATGGATGAACTTGTCTAGTTACTAGATTGTTGCTGACAGTACGCAGTTCCTTGCATTCGCAAAAAGGCCGACTGGGCCATCCGGTGGATCCAGGACAAGGAGTCGACCTTCGGCCAGCGTCTCGTCGCCTTCGCCGCTGTTGAGGGTATCTTCTTCTCCGGTTCTTTTGCCTCAATCTTCTGGCTGAAGAAGCGTGGCTTGATGCCTGGTCTTACCTTCTCCAACGAGCTTATCTCTCGTGATGAGGGTCTCCACACTGACTTTGCTTGTCTGTTGTTCTCGCACCTCAACCACCGTCCCGATCCTCAGATTGTCGAGGATGTTATCGTGGAAGCTGTTGCCATTGAGAAGGAGTTCTTGACTGATGCTCTTCCCTGTGCCCTTCTTGGCATGAACGCCAACCTGATGTGCCAGTACATTGAATTCGTTGCCGACCGTCTCCTAGTCGCCCTCGGAAACAAGAAGTACTTCAACGCCACCAACCCATTCGACTTCATGGACAACATCTCCCTGGCTGGTAAGACCAACTTCTTCGAGAAGCGTGTAGGTGACTACCAGAAGGCTGGCGTCATGGCCAGCACCAAGAAGGACGCCAAGCAAGATGAGAGCTCTGGCAATGGGGGCGGCCTCAACTTCGACGAGGACTTCTAAATTAACCTAACGAATATACCCGGCCGGGTGTCTACAGGCACCCACCATCCGATACGAGCTAATTCTCCTTTTTTTTTTTTTTTTGTGCTCGGCTCCGCGTTATTGATTTATGAGGCTATTTGAGTTATAAGCATGGGTATGGCGTTTGGTTGGTGGGACTCTTTTCTCAATGTATTGACAGTGTCTTGCCCGGTATTCGGCCCCTAAAATGGGATGGATGGGCGGTAAACTGTATTTAAATAGGATACCATTGTACATTCAATTGGATACTTAAAGATGGAATCGAAAAGTCACTGTTTCTCGCAATTATCTTGCTTTACTCTGTACTGTGGAACATTTCCTTGTCAAAAGGCACGTAGCAAATGTATCGGAATTTGTCTATGTACAGCACATACATCATTAGAGTATGAAGTCCTTTTCCGGAGTAATGCCGTCTGCATCCACCCGAGGAGTCTGCATCCTACTCCTGTCTCTCTGGAAACACAGGGGCCTAAGAACCCATGAACAGCCCGTTCCCGATACCGAAGATCAGGAGCAAGTCCTGTGCCAGCTCCGAAACACTGCACAAGCAAGAGACAACCCCCATAATCCTGGACACAAGCTCTAGCTCTACCGGCCCAAACCCAGCATTTGTAAACCGGGCGACCAAACACACCCATAAGCTCCGACATCCATGATTCTCGATCCTCGATCCTGAATCCACACTCTAGAAAATCACCTCTTCCCCTTCCCACCCTTCTTCTTCCCCTTCACTCCCTTATTCCCCTCCGTCTTCGCCGCAGCCGCAGCCGCAGCCACAGCCGCACCATCCTCTGGCGCATCAGTCATCTCCACATCACCCTGCACCGCCGGCGCAGCATTCCCCAATCCCAGCGCAGCTACATTCGCCCCGCCGGCCAACTTCCCCAGAGACGTGATCAACCGTCCTACCTCGGCGGCTTTGTTCGTGCGGTATTTGAGACAGATTCCAGAGGCTGGGTTGTAGGTTTTTAATGTGAGGGTTGCGACTGGGGGCGCGGGTGGTGTTGATTCGGTATCTTTGGGCTTGGAGTTCTGGGATGAAGGGCGTTGGGAGGGGAAGGAGTATTTTGTCGTTATGCGGGTCTGTTTGGTTGATTGGTTGGTTGTTAGTTATGGGAAGTTTCTATTAGGGGGTGGTCAAGAGCTGGTGTTGGGCTGAGCTTTGGAGTGGGGGATTTTGGGCATTGGGAGCAAGTAGCAGGTTATGGTTATGGAGGGAAACGTACGTCGCTTGGATATGCTTCGAGGAGGAGAGCGGATTGTTCCAGGTATGCCTGAGTGGTGGGGAGGTATGGCATGGTTGGTGGTGCTCCTTTTTTTGGGTTTTTTGGAAAGTCGGCTGGTAGGTGGATTTTGAATGAATAGGTGAGATTTGAGGTGTTTTGGAGGGAAGGTGAGGTATTATGGTGGGTGATTTGGAGTTGTGATAAATGGTGGAGTTAGGACAGTTTGCTTGCGATTGTCAGTAGTCGGTTCTTGGCGGAGAGTTACGGTTCTATTTTATAGTATGGACATTTGGGTCTCTTGTGGGTTTGGATTGTAGTTAGGTTTATTTTGATTCACGCTTTTTTTTTCCCTTTTCCTGTTTCAATAATGGCTTGACTTTTGTACATTGAATCGTTTATCTCGTATACTAAATATATCCTGTGTGTCTGCTACATACATCCATCACGTCCTGAAAATGCGAAATCAATGAACACCCGCCAATGCAATAAATGTCAACATGGGCCTTAATCCACAGGCAGGAAAAAAGAAAATTAAAGAAAACATCAATCATCAATGACACATATAATCAATTGACGGGCTGTGAACACCGTACGCAGAGCAACCTCTGCTTTCCATTTCGTCCTTTCGTCGCTCGGAAATTCGTCCCTTCACAGTTGTCACACCGGAGAACATCTTCGCTCTCATCACCATCTCCGTTCGATGATGCGTAATCACTGCTCAGGATGCTGCCGACACTTGGTTGTCGTCTTCCGGGAATAGAAAGTCGATTGGGGTCCAAATGACGGGGCGGTTCTCGATTACGCACGGCTAATGCATCTCGCGCGATTTTATTGTAGAACGCATAGCTGTGGTCACCTTGTAGCCAGAGAGGGTTATCATGATTTTGTGGTTTGTTGGCATCCCATGATGGCGCTGTTGGCTGGGGCGCCTTGGGGCCATTGGTCATACCGTTCCGCCCCGCTACTTCAGTACTGGATCCCGCGCTGTCCAACGAAGTCTTGTACTCCGTCGAAGTTTTGTGCGCAGAAGCTGGAGGGGAGGTGGTGTAGCCAGAACGCGAAGGACCACGCCTGGGGCTTGAGTACTGCGACCGATCTGCGAATCTCTGAGGAGATGGACTTCGAGTCCGTGTGCCTGACTGATGCCCATCCTTGCGATCTGTATGGCCGATCACCGAGTTGCGCCAGGAGATAATTCGCTCAGATGGCGTCTTATGAGATGACTCCTTTCCAATAGATGATGCGATACTATGCCGTGCCGAGTTACTGCGCCGTAACAGTCTGCGGGAGATGGTCGAGTGCGTATCCCAGCTTTCAAAGCGCCGTTTGTGGTACGCGCAATCTTGTCGCAGGACCTTTATTTTCCCAGAGTAGTCAGCCACTAGAATTATATTCCCACCTGGATGGGTGGAGCGAGCAAGATACCCCGGCGATTCCTGGGCTTGCTTGCTGACTACCGAATTGCGAGGAGTTCCGTTCTCCTTTGAACCACCTAGGGTAACAGGCGGAGGGTTGCAGACGTCGAAAATCGGATCTTCGGAAAACCCTAAGATCTGCTTCGTTCTCGAGGAAGCCATGATAGCCACCGTCACCATAGCCGATTGTGGTTCAATAACTTCCACAGCACGCTTGTCCGAGTCCTTCTCAACAGAGCCTGTCGGCCACAAATAAGCCCGACGATCCTCACTTCCACAGATGACGTGCTTTCCATCGTCGCTGAAGGAAGCACGGATCTGACTGCATGTATTCTCATTGCCGCGGAATTTTGACTCCAGAGTCCTATCCCTGAAGTTGTAGAGTCGAATCCGAGAATCGTTGCTAGTGATCAACAACTTGACCTCACCGTTGGGGTCACCCTTAGGCAAAGAGGCAGTATCAATTCCAGTAATTTTGCTGCCTTTGGCATTGCGCCCACGTGCCGACCTGACGTGGATCTGCGTGACTGGTTTAAGACCGTCAGTTTCATAGATATTGCACATTCCGTTTAGGCACCCAGCAATCGAGTGTCGGCCATCTGGCGTAAAAGCGACTGACGTGACCATGTCAGGAACTCGAGCAACGAACGCTACGCTTTTATCCGGGATACTCCAAAGTCGCAGTTTCGTATCAAGAGACCCGGCAAGGAAAAATCGGTCATCACGAGGGTGGAACTGGATCGATGTGACAAAGTCGCTATGTTGGAAGATACAGAGGCATTCAGGACGGCTGATATGCCATAACCGGACCGTTTTGTCCATCGAAGAAGAGAGAAGGAAGTTGTTCTGCTGCGATATTAATTTTGGTTCGGAGATCTCGGTTTGACAAAATACTGGGCCGGCGTACCTTGCTCCAGCTTAGATCAAGCACACTGCCTGTGTGACCCTCGTACACCTGGATTGGCTTCTTTTTGAAAACCGGCGCTTTCAGCTGAGGAGACTCATTATTATCCTGGCCCTCATCTTCCTGTGGCTCAGATTCGTGACGGTCCTCTGGCGAAGCAATAACAGTCCAGACACGAACCTTACCGTCTTGACCGGCAGCCGCCAGATATCTGCCATCGTTAGAAAACACCAATGCCCATACTGCTTTCCCAGTGTTTTTGCCGCCTCTTGCCCCTGCTACCGATGACGACGCGTCTTTCTCAGATGAGTTCGAGATATCATCTGCACCTTCAAGCTCCTGCGCTACGAAGACTCGGTTGAATGTCTTCTCTTTCTTATAATGCGCCCTAACCCGAAGGTACTTTGGGGGACGAGGAAATCGGGGGAAGAACCCTATCGGTTGCGCAGTGTCCATACGAGTAGTGTCTGGTTCGGAGACATCGTCGTCGTCATCGAGAACTTGATCTTTCTTTTTGCCGCCGATAATACGGCTGAGAAATGACACACCCTTTCTATTTGTTCACAATGATTTATTAGCATTCGAAACGGAATGCAGAGAAAACAAATGTGCGTGCTCGTGCAGTGCGGGGTATGTCAGGTAAAACCGGGAGCGCATCTCTGCTAGACACCGGCATGGCACTCACTTCTTGTCCCTGGACGGTTTCCGGTGCAGCGCGGCATCTCCTCGGATTGGGCCTTGCTCAGGTGGCCCATCAGTCCCGCCAGCTTCCGCCTCGTATGACGCCCGTCCAAGCAGTTTTAAAGGGATCGACTTCTCCGTATTGGTTCGTTTTATGATATGCTGCATTTATGCGGCGTGATCAGCGACTACTGCGCTCATCAGACACACGATTTAGTGGCTTGTCATTCGTACCTGCGACAATGGATCTATTGCGCTGGAGTCGGCGTTGACCTCAAAGAGGGTTGGGGAAGAAAGGGAATTCCTGGTGATCCCGATGGAGGCATAACTCTGGTCCAAGGCCGATCGAGAATTCTTTCTTGCATCCGGCGGATAACCACTGGAGGCTGACGCTACATCCGACGGAGCCGATCCTATACAAACAGCGCATAAGCATGAGTGACAAAGACGCGAATGCGGTGCGCCTTTGTTGCGCGTTTGGTTTCACCGCAAGCCATTGACACGTGAACGAAATCAAAGGTATTATAAATTCGCTCTGTCAGGTACAAGTCCGTCGGATTCACTGGACATACCGGCAGGGAAGGACTGAGAAGTCTGAAGGAGTCTCGGACTTTCGCCGTCACGAGGACTCCCACTGTCCTTATTGATGGTCGGATTGCTACCATTCTTCAGACTCGAGGAAGACCCGGTCGCAAGGTTGGTGACGATCGCGGGGATAGGTAAGGCGCGCGATGCCGAAGCCCCTCGGCTGTCAATCTCCTTGGGCGCTCGTAAAGCCTCCGTCATGGTTGGGTCAGCGCCCCAGTGTGCGCATGTGGAATCGGGAGCGTTTGGTGGGAATATCGCCTAATGGTGGAAAGTAGGGAAAAAGTAAAGAAAAATGATGGAGTATGCGAAATAATACGGAGACAGGAAAACACGGCAATATTCGGATGAATCGGAGATTAGAATGACATCAAGAATCCGGTCATTTACCCTTAAATTATTTTATTTTCCCTTTAATTTCTAAATGACACTTTTCTAGTCGCAAACTATCTTAGTTTCGGGGGGCGATAACGTCGCATTCTGGAACGACCCATTCAAGCGGAACGGTTGGCATATAGACGTAATTCCTCTCCCAGTAGCGAGTATTATTGGGGGGCAAAAGATAGGAATATCTCGGCAAGGACTCTACTCTTGTCATGCAGGTCAAGCATTTCAAGCCCAGAGCGTGGGGTTCGTAAGGGTCTAAAAAGTCTAAGGGATGAAATTGTGTCATAGGGGTACTCGACCAACCAACTCCAGCCAAGATATAAAAGATTATAACTCCCTCCACATTGATTGATAATATATGGTTAGATCTATTTATCTATCTTTTTTCCCCAAGAGAAATGACAAATCACTTGCAGTTGAACGGAGGACAATGAATCCTTTTCTGACTCCGTCTCCACATCGGTTGCCATAGCCACACACACCTCTAGCTTGAGACCATCGCGTTCGCAACTGGCAGTCTGCGTTAAACAAGGGTCGCTTTTTCCACAGAGAACTTCCTTGACCGTGAAAGATCTTAATCTGACGACGGGAATATTAGAACCAATCCGTGTAGAATTATATCCAGTTCTGTTCTATTTCATTCTTCAAGTATCTATATCCGCGACGACTGTTCCAACTTCCGGGCCCGATCTTTAGCAATATCACACATCGCCTATCCACCAAAGTTAGTAGGTTATCACACGACAACGAGTCGGTCACGCCGACAACAACTTAATGCAGCATACATACCTGGATAGTCTCTTCGATTTCCCGCTCAGCATCCCCCCTCTCAATCCTCTCTCGCATCTCCCTCATGATAACATCTCGGCTCCGCCCATTAACGAACGTTCTAAACTCTCAGTTAACCAAGAGAAGAAAAATAGGGTAAACCAGATCAAACGAACACAAATCTAAGCCCAGGAAACTTTTCCTCATATTCCACATTCAACAGTCGTAGTCGTTCAGCCTGTTCCTCTGCCCCCGTGGTCAACTGCGCCTGTTCCTTCCTGCTCAATTCGCTCAAATGCTCGGATTGCGCCACCTTCGCTCGTCCTAATCGCGGATGTGACCCTAGAATCCCGACGAGAACCGCTTTATCAGTCGGTGAATTTGCAGCCGATAGAGCGGACATGCGGCCCCCGACGGCGTCAATCAGACTAGTATAGGAAGAGAAGATCTGATTGGCCAGAACAGGGGCCATCAGCGTATGCAGCTCCGGCGATGGTTCGAAGAGCGTATCGAGGACCTGGAATTGCTGGTCCTGGGGGAGTGAGGGGAGTGATGAGAGTAGGGGGAGATTGGGTGACATGGTGGTCTGTGTACGGATAATCCCTAATGCTGTGTATTTCCGTGCGAGTATGTATGAAACTGGGGTTTATAGTTGAGGAGGTGGTTCATTCAGGGATTGATTGGGGGGTTTTGATATACTAGAAGTTCGATGGTCCCCGCATCGGCAGTCGCCGGGCAAGCGCGGAGATCTCCAGCGCGGAAGAAATTCTGGTGTGGAGACTGGGACTATTCGCCGTGTTGGTGTCGGTTGCCTCGATATTCTTGCATCTTGGAATTTGATAATTGTTGCTGTTTTCCTAAAGACTAGTTCGAAGCTTAAGGGAGACTAGGGGAAAGTCAAGAGTCTAAGGACGGCGTTATTGTCTTCTAGAAGATCTTGGTTGAGAGTATTCTGGGGTTAAGGTTTATAAAGGGGAGTTTCATCAACATTATTGGGCTTTTTTAGAAAGTTCCTGAAATTTATTACCAGACCGTCATTACACTGTTGTCGGGCTTAGCATTACAATCAGTGTACAGTATGTTTGTTAATTTCTTAAGTGAATGTATGCACATCATACCTTTATTCTGCACATACAGGTAGCTAACCTAGTTATATATGATAAAATGAGAACCCCCTTGCTGTCTTTTTTTTTTTTGACATATCTCAACAGGGCGTAATAATAGACCTCCTGGGGCGTTGACTCCTTTTCTTTGAGAACCACAACTTACCCGAAATTATGATATTGGCAATTTAAATGAGAACTAGTCAAGTAGACTCTAGCTAATTTACCCGTGTAAGCCTTCGTGCAACATTTAGGAGAAAAGGGACTGTATTGGCACTAATCTCACCTCAAGAAAAGAAAAGAAAAGATAACGACAAATGCAGAAAACGAAGAGCTTTGATTCTGGTGCTACAATAGAATAATATAGATGTTAAGGATTTAGTATTGTTCTATATACTGGAAGTCAGGACGACGGTCAGAGCTTGCATTAGGATTTGGTCCTCTATGTGTATGCCCCTGTTTCTTAGGCGGTTGAGTTGTTGAGTAAGTAGGTGATTGCATAGCGGATTATGCTGGGTTTTCATAATATATTAAGGTCCTGAGAACCCGTAGGCTCTTGCATATTCCCGCTGTGTCCAGTCTATTAGTTTGGGCGGATACCCATAGATAAGGAGGTATGGGTGTAGGCGTAAGCTTAGGGATCAGCCTTGAGAAAGGAGCGCTGATTCTGAGGTGGATGGCCTCGCTGCCTCCGCTACTTTAAATATTCCTGGGTATTTTACAGGTGGGGAATGGGAACTGCTCCGAATCATCCTACTATAGAAATCAAGCTCGTAATTAGTGGAGTGACCTCTGAGACTTAAGTTGATGACTGGTCAGGTTCAAACTTCTGTAGGGCCTGTTTCTCATTAAAAGAAGTGAGACCAGATCACTTCCAGCCGCTTAGTATGTTAGCTGGCGTGACCGCTTCATGATAGGCATTGAAGAAGAAAGGGATGAAAGGATTCTGGCTGATTTTGATCTGCGCAGGCTGAATCTCCTGTCGAATCTCCTTAAGAGTAGGCCGTGCCTAGTGACCTAAGAACACCAATATCTAGCGGTTGCAACATATGAGACAGGTGAGATGACAGGCAAAGTAGGATGATATGACGCTTCCAACATGCCTGTATGAATTCAAACGTGATGGAAGATCTATGTCCATCTAAATCACCTTAGAAGAGGAGTCAGCGGTACATACACTCCCCCATTAGATCTTATCTCACACCCATTCACCCCCCCCAAAGAGCTTTTAGCTTCAAATAAAGGACCTGTTCGAGTGGTGCAAAAGAGTTGTACTGTTTACCGAAGACGATCCGCCTTTTCGCGACCGCGTCTAGTGGGCGCGATCATCCCTCCTTCAATCTCCGATCTAAGGAATTCAATACTAACATGAAATGTTGTTGTCCGCCTTCTCTACCAATGTTCAAGATGTTATATAGATGCCATATGTTGGGCATACTGCTTCATGTACATACAATAAAGGGAATGATATGGTACTTACTTAGGTTTGGTACCTTGAACCAGAACGATCTTAACCCATCAGAGCCAAGAAAACGTGGAGACAAGAAAGTGGAGGTTATCGGACCATCCACTAAAAGAGAGCCCCTGAACTCCTGAGAGGTTCGTGAAATACACACCTCTGTCTCATCAAATGACCCTGTTAACTAATTGCTCGCGTTAGTGGTTCAGCCTGGGGTTGATCTCGGTTCGCAGAAGGTCGTCCTTCTGCTACATTTCCAGATCATACCTACCTTCTGGCTAGATCCGTCTCTTCTCTCGTTTGATTCCTTGTGTTTTCCCATCTTCATTCGTCTCGTTGTATTCGTCCCCTCCCCCTCTTTTCTTCTGTCGCCGGCAGACTCTGCTACATTTCTTGATTCACGCCCCTGTACCTTTTTTTCTCGATTAAGTTTCGCCTCCCATGCAGTTCTCGTCATGTCTCTCAATGGGCTAGATAATCCCGCTGTTCTAGAAGCCTATCAGACCGCTTTAAGTGAAGCGGGAGGATGGTAAGTCATGTTGCTTTCTCTTCTCCCCACGCAATTGATCTTCCTGGATGTCTCAAATTGAACTAACATCTCGCCACCCCTCCCTGCATCTAGGTTTCTTCTCCAGTATGTATCAAGGGATGAAGTGGCTCTGCTCGATCGGGGAACCGGCGGGGTGCCCGACGTCCGGAATGCGATCGACAGTTATGAAGAAAAGTCTCCGCTCTATGGATTTCTACAATACCGACGCAGAAAGGTAGTGCTTAGCTATCTACCGGAGGGCATCTCCAGACTCGTGCAAGGTATATCTTAGCTAACTACTGCCCCTGGTTTACCTACTGACTCGATCTTGTACCACGTGTAGCACGTACGACCGTACAGTTTCAGTCAATTTTGGACAAATTCTCCCCACATGATACTGTGTTTTCTCTTTCACAGCTATCGGAGCTCACCGAGAGCGCACTGTCTTCCGCATGTCTACTACATACGGCTTCAGGTTCTATTACCTCCTCGAATTCCCTCCGCCGTCGCAGGCTGATGGAAATCGCGGAAGATGCAGAGGAAACCCCCGGAAGTAAAGACGCTCCTCCACCGCCAGTCCCGAGCAAGGACTTTCGACAAAGGTCATTTAGCCAACTATCAGAAGCAACTGTCATCGTCTCGCCGGTTACCTCCGACGCACATTCCATCCTCCACGGCACCGAAACCTCCCTAGCTACGACGAACACCCAAGCCAACGGTCGACCTCCTTCGATTGCCGGCGACTACCACTCCGAACGTCCAGCTTCGCGAAAGAGCTCACGGGATGAGTTGTCAATTTTTGAGCCTCGAAGGTCTACTCAGTCCGCTAGACCATCTTTAAAAGATCTGGAACGTGCAAGTACGTACACACCAAAGGTCAAACTCGGTCCCCGGCCTTCAGTAGATGGGAGTGGGCGGCCACGCACCGCAGGTAACCTATCAAAAAGTGCAGAACAGCGGCCGGTCGCCTCCTTGCCAGCAGGTATTCGGTCGTCGTCCTTGCGAAGGAGCACCCCTAGTCCTGCCCGCCCGCGATCCCAGGGAAGCACTGCAGCATCCATGTCTGGCCGAACGGTGCCTCCTGTGCCTCCTTTACTAGTACCTCCCCTATCAATGCCTATTTCTAGACCTCAGCTGTCGCCTGGAGCCAAGTCATTGAGCGCGTTATCGTCATCCGGAACATCCCACGAAAAGGAGCGGCTAATGAAGGCACTTCAGCTACGGAAGATGCAGATGGAAAAGAAGGCACAGGAAGGGAAGGAAGGCCATAGAGCTTCTGAGGAAAGAAAGGAACCAATACCTGACCCGATTGAAGACAAGGAGAATATTGGTCATGCCCATGACAACATGAAGCGTGTCCAAGCGAACGAGAACAAGACCCGCATCCTGGAGCATAGCAAGGATCATCTGTCGGAGGCTCAACCCTCCATTGTTCCAGGACCAATCGAAGTACATGATGGAGTCATCCAAACCTTCTCTGATCCCATAATCTCAGAGCCAGCCCCTGACATGGCAATTACTGATCTGCGTGTCACTTCTGAAACAAATGCGAAGGATTCAGCCAAAATTGAAGAGCCTTCGGAGGCGGACCACTGTCAGTCTGCACAGGATATTTCTGAACCTGAAAATGATGTTGTTGAAGAGGGTTTGACTAGGTCCATTGATGGCGAGACTAAAAGTGGTCCCGGCTCGCCTAGCGCGGCCAAAGAAGTCCCACTTGAGGACAGGTCCGTCAAAACTCCAGACGAAGAAATTGCTGTGGCTTCTCCACCAGTCGAGAATCCTCTTATCCCTGTTGAACAGGAGGCCGACATCATAGGAGAGCCTACTGAGTCTCCCCTCCCTCAGTCCAACCCCGTACCTACATGCTCGTCCCCTGATTCTCGCCCAAGTTCAAGTTCCGACTCCTCAACTGCCATCGAAAGTCATAACACTGTAACACAGAATGACCTAGCCCTTGAGCTGTCGATCGCGGAGCAAAAGGACGTTGATACACTGAGAGAAAAGCGTAGACCCCACCTCGAACCTATCCAAGTACCAACTCCTGAATATTCGGATGACGATAATCTTTCCGATGATTCATTCATGGAAGAATTAAAGAGTGCCACCCTGGAAGAAGCCAGGCCCATTTCAGTTGGGAAGTCGCCGCTATCCCCGGGCTATTCTAATAATGGAAACGACCGAAGCCCCCCTGATGCCTGGAAAAATTCACGAGCGGTTTCCAACCCAAGCGCTACCGGGCGCCAATCACCTAACTTACACGCACTAGCCGTGGGAAGGTCTGTATCGACGCCCTACAATGAAGCTGACAGCCCTGTCCTGGTGGCCAAGAAGATCAATGTGTCGTCGGGAATCTCAAACCGGATCAAAGCCTTACAAAAATTTTCGAGTCGGGCCGATGCACAACCGACCTCAGGTCAAAACTTAACAGCACCTTCTACGTCGGCTTCCTTTGAGGCTCTTAGGAAGCGAGCCTCAGCCTCATTGAATGTTAATTCGGATTCAGCTCTAGGATCTAGGCATGGATCTTTCACATCTGAAAGTTTCTCTCGGGCTTCTAGCGTGAGGCGCCGCGACTCACAATCCAGTACAAGTGTCAAGCGTACGAATTCGGTATCGGTTACCGCCAGAATAGTCCGTGACTCCAATACTACCCCAGGAGAGGCTGAACCTTCTGATAACAGAGTTCTCAATCTCCACGCCAGTCCACTGACCGTTGAGCGTGACGATTGCGGGTCTCCTTCGCCGGATTCATCAGCAGAGCCTGTAACTATCAAGACGGAAAAGCGCAGCATGTCTACCTCTTCTGCCGGCTCAGGCAACCAACCCCTTGCGCCAGCAATGCGACGGTCAGAGAGCCGGATGTCTATCTCTTCTATCTCCGAAAATGAGACAGCCTTACAACCTGCCACTGATGTCCCTCTGTCTCCCGAAGGAAAAAAGGAATCCCGCACTTCTCGACTTCTTCGTCGTATGTCATCTATCACCTCAAGTACACGGAAGAGTCCATTTAGCTCACTTAGTCCGGTGGTAAAAGAAGAAAGCATGCCGCTTGATACAGGTGTTGAGATTGCGCAGGCAATTGACATCGGAGAGGTCAATGTCCAATTCCCTGACACTCTGCTTTGGAAGCGCCGATTTGTTCGCGTCGACGACAAGGGTTACTTGGTTCTGACCCCTGGGAACGTTGATTCGAGTAACCGCAGCATGGTCAAACGGTATCATCTCACTGAATTTAGAACGCCTACTCTACCGGATGAGGATCGACAGGAGCTTCCCAACAGTATTTTGCTGGATTTCCTCGATGGAAGCACTCTTCAATGCGCCTGCGAATCACGGCAAGGGCAAGCCTTTATCCTCCAAAGTAAGTTGCCTCACCTATTCATGCTGAGTATTACGGTGACTGATTGTAATTAGCTCTTGTCGATGCTCACAGAACCCATCAACAACTGTCCCAATAGTGCCCTCTCGTGCCACCCTTGCATTCTTTCTAAAGCTATCTACACAGCGCGTTTCTGCAACCTGTCCTCGAACCCTTGTCCGTCATTTTGTACTGTTTCCTTTTGGTATCTGAGTTTCAGCGGTATACCCCTCTAAAAACGGCTCTCCTTTGTTTACCAGCTGTTCCTACTTAGTTCTCAGCAGTCAGATTCTACATTTCTCTTCAACTTCAGCGTGTTTTCCTTACCTGACTTTTAATCGTTGCTTGATGAGATACATGATCTTATGATTTAGACCTATTGCCTAACAGCGAGCCAACCGCTGTTTTGTCACGGGGAGGATCAGTAACTGACTTGTCATCTTCATTCCTTCCCTTCCATTCCTCTCCTCCTTAGGTTCTTTGGTATAGAGTGATTGACTCATTCTACGCCTAGACCCGTTGCTAGACTTGGATTCCAACTTGGGTTAGGGGGCCTCGATACCTGTCAAACCCACCGGACTGACAGCAATGCATCGAAAAGTTCAAACCATCTCACATTTTTTTCTTCAATGTGTACACATTTATCTTCTTTTCCCATTGGCGATCTTGCACATATGACAGATTCTAGAACTTTTGAGTTTTATTTATTCAGCATGTGTCTGGATGGTACACATATAGTTAACACGTTTTCGGCTCATATGCGATTAGAATGGCCGACCTCCTCTGCAAACACTAAAGTGTATGTATGGTTAATTTTGATCGGCATTTTCCTCAGTCGCCCTCTTCTTCTCCCACTGTTCTAGAAACTGCTGTACTTTAGGCCCCCACACTTCTTCCCCAGCCTCTAAATCACGGTACTCAAGTACTTTCTCAGAACCAAGTTCAAAATGTGCCTGGCGTGTTCGAACCAGTTCACTCATAAGAGCACAGCTGCCAACGGCCTTTCCTAAGTCATGCGCCAATGAGCGAACATAGAAACCTGACGAGACGGTCATGATAATCTTAACGGCAGCAGAACGGGGCGGAGGGGTAGATTCGGCTTTCTGCGATGAAGCATCAGATTTATCTTCCACCACATCTGGGGCATCTGACGATGATTGCTCAGCCTGTGCCGGCACCGCTTGGCCCTCAGCAGACACCTTCTGCTTCTTTGCGGATGAAGAATTGTCATTCACCGTTGAGGCTGGCGCTTCGTCTTCATCCGCCTTGAGACTTTCCACAGGTGGGGGTGTTTTGCGTTTGGCCGATGAAGCATCCTGCTCTACTGTCTTCTCGGCTGACCCTGCAGCCTCCGCAGGCGGCGCAACAGGCAGAGCATCATCTTTCGCGAGGAGCTTCTCAGCGACTGCCTTCTCCTCAGCAGCGGCCTCTTGCTCAGGCCACTTGAAGTCATGCGTGCCAGGCTCGTACCACTCAAGAATGCGCAGATCCGTCACCTCCACAGGTCTCTCCTTGATCTCAATCGGCGGCTCCTTGCCCTCGCGAGCGTACTCATAAAGCGGTTTACCCTTGACCTTCAAAGCCGAGAAGATAGGTGGGCGTTGCATAATCTTCCCTCGGAACTGCTCCAGTGCCTTCTCAACTGCTTCGCGGGTAACATGTTTATACGGAGCCCGTCGGACAATCTTCCCCAATCGGTCGTAAGTGTCTGTCTCGGCTCCAAAAAGTACAATCGTTTCGTAAGTCTTGGTACATCCTAAAAAATCAGGGAGCTGTTTTGTGCCTTTGCCCACGGCGGTGACTAGCACACCGGTTGCCAGAGGATCGAGTGTTCCTCCATGACCGATTTTGACATCGAGACGTTGCGTGCGGCGCCGTCTGCGCTGGTACTGGCTCTCGCGGTTTCGACGTTCGCGCTCAGTTTCTAGCCACGGCTTGAAGAGCTTTGAGGGGTTGAAGTGATGTTGAAGGGTACGGATGACATCGGCGGAGGTGACGCCTTGGGGCTTGTGGACGGCTATTATGATTAGTATCTTTCATGTCATTGCGAAAAAGATGAATGGGTTGTGGTATAATATATTGCTATACAGAAAACATACCGAAAATGCCCTCGTAGATCTTTTCTCCAGACATGGTGGTTCGAAAGAGCCTGAAGCCGCGGCGGAATCCCATCAGTCGCGGAGGAGGGAATTGGAGATGGACGTGGATTAGTAGCTTAGGCGAGGTTGCATGCGACCAAATCCAGACATGAGAAGCTCAATGGACCCCAACCCTAAGTTTGAATAGAGAGAGCTCAATTCTACCAACCGGACATCCACAGCACGGAGTTAAGACTGCGACAAAAGTGGAAATCACCAGCGCAGTTTTCTCCCGCTTGCGAAGATGTAAAGCGGTAATACAGACAGCTGGAAGTATGGACCACGTAAAAGTACGTTGTATTTGCGTAGTGCACAATGGGCGCGGAGTACCGTCGTCGTAATTACGAGACCCAATAAATACAAAACCATCAACCACCCTTTGGACTCTCAGGAATCCCAACAACGCCTTTCATAACTCCCTTTCTTCTCTGTTTCCCCCCGTTTCTCGTTGTATTGACCTTCAGGAGCATCCTTGTGACACCTTTCTTGCATGTCGGTCAAGGCATCATGCTACCTCCGGAGACATGACATCGCGAGAAGATAGTGTCCTGGCCGCCAGAGACCCGTCTCTTGCTGACGAGAACGACTGGGAAGAGTTCAGTCTGTCCGAGGTCAGAGTCCTGGTCCCGGGCAAATCCCGCTATGCGAACCTTCTCGCCGCCTCCCCGGACAATCCTGTCCAGGTGACCGGGTGCTTGGATGAGGTGGAGGAGGAGCAGGAATCTCTCGGTGCGCTCCGATCAACAAATGGCTCACATAATATAGTGAACACCCACTTCTAACATTCAAATCGCTGGTTTTAGTACTCGACCAAGACTACCTTACGAAACGAATTGTTCTCGAAAACGTTACGCATTACGCTTACGGCCAGCATGATGATGGTGAAGTCGGCATCTGGGTTGCCGGCCGCGCTGGTTGGTTCTCCATCTCGCCTGCGAGGGGTTACCGGCCTATGTTCAATGATGTGGTGGAGGCCATCGATTTACTATATTTCCTAGCGGATCGACATCAAAAAAGGCGGAGTAAACGGAGGAATTGGAAGCCAAGCCTTGAATACTTGTGTGAGGAGGTCAGTGGATCCTTTCCCGATGCCCTTGATGTGCAGTATCGTCGCTGACATTGACCGCTGGGATAGTACGTGAGCCATACTCATGGCATATGCGAGGATAACGACGATTCCGCCGAGGTCTTTTACAAACATCATCACTTTTTACTCACCCAGATGCTGAAGGGTGAGGAGGGTGTCCAATGGGTTAATACAGATATCTTTGCACATTTCTGCGAAAAGTTTCCGGTATTTTCATCCTCCTTTGGCATAGCACGAAGTACAATAACTTACTAGATGGTTAGGAGGAGTATGAAGAGATCAAGGCCGAACTAGAAGCACCGAAGGCAGAGCCGGAGTCAGACGAAGACAAAACCAACGACGAACCGGAAGAGGTAACCCATGAGCCAGATCCTAGTACCGTCTTTAAAACGCAAACAGATTCTATATACCAGGTAATTCTTGACCTGAAGGAGGCTGGACACTTGGCGAAACGTCAGTTGAACCTTGATCTTGTTACCTCCACGCTAGTGGGGCGTTTTGAGATCGATAGCACAGAATACGCGGAAGACCTTATAGCTTCAAGAGCCGAGGCGATTATAGAGCTTATGGACGAGGCGAAGACGCCAAATTTCGATTGGTCTCGCAAGGTCATATACCGAGAATTGAAAGCCGCCGCGAAGAAACATGGCGTGCAACAGGTAGCGCTCACTCCACTGCGACCTCGTATGTCTAACGACAGCGAGTCATCTGGGGAGGAGAGTGAACATGAAGAAGAACAGCCTCGGCCGCGAAGACGCCGAGTTCGCAAGTCTGTCCTGCGTCCTAAAAGCACGATAGCTAGCAAGAAAATTGGCAAGCGAACGAGGAGCGCCGCAGCGGACGATGAATATCTTTCAGATGACAATCCAGATGCAATGGATGAATTCGAAACACCTAGCAAAGTTCGCGGGCATGATCTTGTCCGTGATCCTTTGTCTACGCGGGCGAAACGCAGAACCCGTTCAATACTCGCCACCTCAGAATCTACACACTTTCACAAAGCAACAGCACTACAGGAAATTCTTCGAAGTCGTAATACGTCGGTCTCTGTTGGTGACCAGGAACTCTCAGAGTCAGATGGCCCTAACGGCAAAGAAGCAACATCTGATACATGGGTATGCCAAGTCCGGGGTTGCGACAGAGTTATTAATAAGAGCAATACAAATCACGGCAAGGAGTTGATCCGGGATCATACACTAGTTCATGCAGATGATGCCAAGGCTAAAATGGATCTTGTCCTTTCGGAACATCAACTTAATCTAGGGTTTCGTGTCGACAGCCTCCTTGATCACATTCGGGAAATGAGCGGGTTGGATATTACAGCTATGGACGGGTCAACGAATGGGACTACTGGGATTGGGGCATAGCTGCAAGGCAGCACGTTACGATTTTGATAATATCCTTATTCAATACCAGCATATTTTTTTCTACACTAGACCGTTATTGCCACAATTAGTCGTATTTGTAATACTTATCTCACTTCCTTAGAGACTATGGTAGTCATCATTCTTGGTATCCTTGGAACGGGGCGCCAATGATTCTTGTTACACTCGCCAGTAGGGTGTTGTGCACGATAAACGTCCTCAGGTACTGAACGAAGGTGAATGAAACTATATATCTCAGTCAACCTTGTTGTTTCAGGGTACACATAAGCA
The DNA here is from genome assembly GCF_009176365.1 of Aspergillus alliaceus. Lineage (NCBI taxonomy): Eukaryota > Fungi > Ascomycota > Eurotiomycetes > Eurotiales > Aspergillaceae > Aspergillus > Aspergillus alliaceus. The sequence goes on from NW_022474697.1 coordinate 109,499, forward strand.
AATGGCAGCAGTGTGACGCCCTTGATTCGCTGTTCACGCTACGTAAGCTCGCAATAGAGGTTGCCCATTCATCAGCGGTAACAATTTGTAGCGAAAATCGACCATACCCATCTTCTTCGTCTTGTGAGGAGTTGGGCTCGCAATGTTGACTTTAACCGCGACACGTTGCTCGGAGCAAGAGTCCCGAGTGAGCCATACACTCGAGTAGCCTCCATAACCCAGTTTATCAGCGATACGATATCGACTGTGTAGCACGTTGCCAACCATGATAGGATGATACCCGCCTGGTTCATATAACAGCATTGCTTAAAGCACGGGTTGAGACTTGAACACTTCTTCGGCAGGGGGCATTGGTTGGCGACAGATAAGTGCTTCCTATATCACCATTTCCATGTCAATCCTTTTTATTTGACTATCCTCGCTCGGTTATTATGCGTTGTCTTGGCGTGTATGGCCAGCACGTCCTGCTCTCAGAAGATAGAAAGACCTCGAACGTTTCTATCCCACTAGCCCGTGAAACGATGTAAAGAGGGAGGATAGACCTTTCTTTTCTTCCTTTTTTTTGCCTTTCTTATGATTTTCTCCTATGCGGCAGCTCATCTGGCTAGATCATTGGCTCGGCTATTGCCTAGACCCTCGGAGTGGTCAGGAACCCAGCGCAGCTCAAGCTAAACTTTTGAGCAGCGTATCGTCAATGATTTTCTGCCAATATAGCCATCGCTTCATCCGCAGTGTCCTAGGTCTCTAGGAATTTTTCGATATACCGAAGTACCTCCCTGCAGTCAGATAATATGATAATTCGTCGGGGAATATCAGTCTCTTTTTTGTAACAAACGCAGAAATTCCGGCCGCTGCTAGAATAGCGAAGAACTCTTCTGTTCCTGAAGAACACATCGGTGATAGAGCAAATATTCTACAAATCGACTCTGAGCCTGTCGACTATCACTTATACGTGACAGTAGCTCCCGATATTGAAGCCCAGTCGACCACGGAGGCATCAGTCCACGTCACACGTGTATCGTCAGAGCCTGAATCCGGTATTTCTTCAGGTAGTTCCGAGCGTGGGCGAGAGCATCATCGCATCCATCTATGACAATATGTCCATAGAATATAACGGGCGAAACAGTCGATATTTCCGGTCGAGAATCAGTTCAAGGGGCCTGCGCGAATCTGGCAAGTAATTAGTCTTCCTCGAGTAGTCCAAGAGAATTATCGGTTTTGATATCTAGTGAAAGGGAATCTATGTCTTCAAACATCTCTGAGGATGCTTTTTCCTAGCTGTAAGCTTTTATGTTATTCGATTCCATCTTCGTCTGCCTGGGATTGTTGTGGTCCACTAGGCGGGAGTATTTGAATCTTTGGAGTGTTAAAAACAGGATGAGTCACGCTTTCTATCATACACCAGAAGTACTAGCACATATAATGTACGCACGTAGTCTTCACGTATGTTCAGCCTATTTATGTATGTATATATATAGCCCAAGAAAGTCCACTAGTAGAATGAAAATATCGCCGATTATCTAAATTTGTCATATACAAACTAATAAAGGACTATTTTGCCAGCACTTGGCATCTTCCTAGTGTAATTAAGCGGGTAAAGTATAGTAACCTATGATCTGGCCAGACGTGCCTATCACGTCAACATCAGCATCAACACTAACATCAACATTACTATATAGTTCAATTAAAGGCTCGAACAAAGTTTACGAACTAGGTGTATATTCTAGCCGCACAGAAATATTGCCACATCTCCGGGGCGGTAGCTCAGTGGATAGAGTGGAAGATTGCAATTAACCTCAGTGGTTGCTACTATTGCAAGCTATCTTTAGGTCGCCGGTTCGATCCCGGCCCGTCCCTGTTTGTTTTTTTCTTTTTGCCCTTCTCAAACCAAAAAGAACCCCCTTTTTGTCACATTCAAAACCAAATTATCAATTATGTTATATATCAGTGACGGTGCTGGCTGTCACGTGTAGATAGTACAAACTTAGCTGCTTCTATACAGTCGACCCAAGAGACTCAGACCCAGTCTTCCATACATTCCGGCTAGGCAGACTCTCCCAACTCTGTTGGCAAACTTCTGCCACTACCATGCCTGTCCCGTAGTGGTAAAACTTACAATCATTCCATATTACCTCCGCAGGCCAGTAAAGGGGCATATTTAGCTCAGTACGCCACCACGCCTACCGAATAAGCGATAATGGGGCTCTTGAGAACCATTGCACTGGTTATTCTGGGAGTTTCTGGCTTCACTTTTGTTGCCCTGTTTGGGAGGCTGCCAGCGTTCCGGTAAGGCGTGATAGCCTATTGATTTCATCTGCTATGGCTGATGGATATTCCTATACAGCAAAACCCCTGTCGGCTTACTCCACAGAGTTATTTGCATACATATTCCAAGCGGGATAGCTTTTCTTGATTCTCGTTTATTAGGTGGCCGACTTGTGCACTTGTGGAACCGGTCCGGTAGCTATATATTTCACGAGAATCATCCGCTGGTCCTTGTGAGTTCTAAGACCAATGTTACAACTTTCATCTTGCTAATCTCCCTCATAGATATTCTTTGCATCACTTCTCATTACAGGACAATGTATGTTCATTCCGAGTGCATGGCCCAGAGTCTCCACAGTCCATTGGTTCTGCATACCGATCGCTGTAACTCTTCCATATATTTTCCTTTATGCGAGCATTGTCACAAAATCGTTCATCACCCCCAAGAATCATACGGAAGAGATGGAACGCTATCCGTTTGATAAGGTCATCTTCCACCCGGGTCGCTACTGTAGCTCGTGTAAATTCACCAAACCGGCACGGAGCAAGCATTGCAGTTTCTGCAAAGCATGTGTCTCTCGACATGACCATCATTGCGTGTGGCTAACTAATTGTGTTGGCTTGAATAACTACCGCTATTTTATAGCATTGATTTTCTCTCTTTGCATAATGCTGATCTACGGTTCTTGGATTGGCTTTTCCCTTCTGTCCCAGACATGGGAAGAGGTAATCCCCCCAGACTCACCATTGCGGACGATGACACAAAGTTGGACAGTGTTCTTAAATGTGTGGACTGCGGTGATTTCCATGGATCTCCGTGTTGGAGGCATTACTCTATTAATGTTCATGACCGCACCTTTGGCGATGGCATTTCTTGTGTATCACACCTATTTGGTTTGGGCTGGTATGACTACCAACGAGAGTGCGAAGTGGTCTGATTGGAAAGAAGATGTTGCCGATGGTATGGTTTATAGATCAACTAAGGCTGAGGCGTATGGTAACTCGCCTTTGCTGCGGGAATATCAAAATTCTCAAACACTCTGGCCGGTAAGTAGTGACCAGGTGCTCATCTTGACAGAAGGTGAGGCACCGAGGGTGGGCTTCATATTTTCCCCCGATTCCAATGAAATTCGCCAGCCCAATGATGGAGAGGCGTCTATTGATGAGAAATGGACCCTGGTGCGCAATATGAGGGAAATCGACAATATCTATGATCTTGGGTTTTGGGATAACCTCCGCCACGCCTTTGGGTTGTCTACTCGACGGACGGTATCATAGGATTGAGTATCAGCGTTGAATTTACAAGGGACTCAACTGTATCGTCTCCTACCACTTATTATATCTATCCATAGGTCACATTCTTATACATAAGACACTTTTGGAGGTCATGGACCAATCATTGTGAGGGAGCAGCCGGCGGGACCGGAGCCGGAAAAATAAATTCACTTTTCGAATGGCGTTCCTATCTTCCCCACTCAACTCATTTATTCTAAGTGTCTCTCACAAACAGCTTCGTCGCATAATCTTTGGGCGCACACTCTCACGGCCTCAGCTAAAATGGCAGACTGGACAGCTGCAGAAATGAAGCCAAAATGCACACCCGCCGAGCTCATGCTAAAGGTTATCCTGACGGGAACTTTAAGTCACTATGAGACTCGTGGGATGATCGACGATAAACGCCTAGAACATATGTTATCGGCCGGAAAACAGATACTGTACAAGACACACCAGGAGAGCGATGTTAGGTATACTTCTTCCTTCTATAATTAGCCACTCTTTTGTATCCTCACACCTTACATACTGACTATGTACGTTCTTCTGACAGACACAATCTGGGCCTCTCCCCAGACATTTGGCAAGGCTTCACGGATGTGTTGACGAAAGCAATTCCCGTGTTAGAATCACAGTCATTTGCTTGGAAGTGCCCCCCGACTGCCAACTATGATCATTCCTCCTCCAACTTGATAGCCTACAATTATTTTTCACTTGTCAAGGATATCGAACGTCTAAATGATTTGTGTACCATCGCCCGTAACCTCCTTGCGACAACAAAGAAAGCGCAGAACATGGCGGCGGAAAAGGGTTTCGACCAAAGGATCTTAGCACTGGTGGACACATGTGTTAGAGTAACCGCCCGCGGCTTTGATGGAGAAACGAATGCAAGGAATGAAGAGCGCTGGCAGAAAGTGGTCAACCTTTATAAGCGCTTGTTGATTACGTGCCTCCAGTTCCTTCACAATTTCATCATGCACAACGAGCAGCGGAAGATGGTGCTTTGGTTAGACCTTTTCGGATACCATTCCACCGGCGATTCGAACATCATTCAACCTAGGGAGCCTCTCGATCCGGCCAGTGGTCAGCCTGAGGGCGCGGCACCGATTGTCAAGACTGGAGAGAGAATCGTCAACCCACCGATTAGAGCGCTTTACGACCAGACAGCGGAGGACTTGCTACTGGAGACTATCTCCAACTTCCCCAGAGAGCCAGCCACAATTAAGGAAGAAGCGGCAATGTTACTTCTCGCAAACATAAAGGACCACATGGAGAAACTTCTTGGACGCGATCTTACGGCGATCCAAGAAATGGGCAAGGACCCGGAACAAGTCAAGGAGATTCGTGCTGCCCTTACGGCGATACTCGGTGCAAAGGTCGATGGATTCTCGGACCTTCAAGATAGAGCTAAAGATCTCCCCCCAGCCCTTCCTGAAGACGAACCGCCGCGCAAAAAGGCCATACTTACAATAGATCGAAGCTCGACGGCTGGGTTTCCACGTATTTGCTGGGCTGACCTGCCCGACCTCAACGCATATGGCGCCCTTGCTGCAGGGGATGCGACTGTCATGGAAGAAGATACAAGCATGCCGCGGTCTGCGCAATCAGCTGCGGAAACACTCCAGGAGGCGAAGGATGAGCTAATGGCACGGCTTCAAGAGTCCTCTCAAATCGGTGGTGACGGCGACCAGGACTACGATACCGGCGATGCTGGAACTGTTGGCGACGACGATTCACGTAGTCTTGAAGCCGTAGCGGATGGAAGCATGGAAGAGGAAGAGGAAGAAGAAGATGAGGACGACGATGATTACAGAGGCCGTCCAGGCGATCAACAACGTGGGCTATTGACAGACATCCCCCTAGTGTTGGGCCCTGCAGAGATAGAGGCGCTTCCGATGATCATCCAAGCCGGCATCGTCGACAGCTTTGGGCTGAAGGGTGGCGAAAGGACTGGCACAAGGAATATGCAGTCCCTTAGATGCCACATACTGCTAACTCAGGAGACGGGCCGGAATCTTCTCCGGGAACTCCTGATCTTTATTGCCGCATGGGACCTCCCCGATGACGAACTCTACTTCAAGATGATGGTGCAAATTATGGACGCAGTTCTGAGGAACGGCCTCATGTCCCATGCCTATTCGGACTTCGGCCAACCAAAGGACATCATCTCTCCGGCTCAGGCGGTCGTTGTCAAGATCCTCACACATATCTTTAGAGCCAAATACTCTCCTGCTTCCGTCACAGGATCGACGCAAGCCAATTCATCAAAGAATCCAGCGCCGCTCTCCAGGGTTGATATACTCACAGTCCGCTACATATTCACCATCTTCCGCGGCAACATTATTCCAGAAACCTGCGCTTTAATCTACCTTCAAGGCCAGATCCGAGCCGGACGGGCACTTCCCGAGGACTTCCCACTGAACCTGTGGGATATGGAACGGGTTTACGAAGGTGTCTACCAGTTCTTAGAGTTTTTCGCTGTACTTACTGAGAACAATGACTGGAAGAACTTGCTAGTTAAGTGGGAGATTGTCTACGATCTCGTCACCTTGATCAAGGAACTTGAAGCCAGCATTCCCAAGGGACAATTGAGCCAATTGTCGCTCGGCCACAACAGCCCTTCAAAGGAATCTCAACCGATCATAGTCCCTGGGCCGGTGGCGATTGAGCGACCTTACGATCCAAGCGATCCGGATCCTGTTGATGGCGGTGCCGGGTCTAGAGCTGAATCGCCTCCGATAACCGAAGATCCTTCTGAATTTGAGTGGCGGAATCTTAAGAAGCTTGTTGTGCTCGTCCTTTCATCCCTCGTGTGGAAGTGCCCAGAGGTACAAGATCAAATCCGTCGACATGGCGGTGTTGAGACTATCCTATCATGCACCAACTTCGACGCGCACAACCCATACATCAAAGAGCATGCTGTCATGTGCCTAAAGTTCTTATTGGAGGGCAACCGTGAGAACCAGAAGCTTGTCGAAGAGCTAGAGGCACGGGAAGTAGTAAAAGACGAGGACGGACTATTAGAGAGGAGCGGATTCGAAGCCGTGATCGACAAGACCGGCAAACTGGCCATCCGACCCAGGGACGGGTCCGGAGAGCAGAAATAGCATACAGGAGTCACTGACTGGAGTCATTCATGTACAGTAAGCATCAAGCATTAACATAGGTAGACAAAAAGTATCGTGCAATGAGAGAGCATCAGCATAGCATAACTACATCAATCATCAAACCATATATCACTCATAATCATTCTTTCATATTCTTTTCTTCACTCTCCCCAATATCAAAAAGCCTCCCTCCCCCATTCCAAACCCCACCCTAAATATAACAACACCAAAACATATAATAATAATAACACCCTATTTATTGTTCAACCATACATACCATCCCACTCCTCCTCCTCATCCTCTACCGGCTTCCTCCTCTTAGCGTCCTCCTTCGCCCTCTCCTGCTTCGCAAAATCCACCCGATCAAGCGGACACGTCCCCCTCAACCTCAACCACGGCCTCACACATTCCAAATCAAAAACATGCGTTGAATGACACGGCAACCGCACAACAAGTGGATACTTATCCTCCAAAAAGCTATTCCCGCAAATCGGACAACTCTGATCCTTCTTCAACGCCGCCTTCGGCACCCGATCCAGCACTACCCATATCATACCCATTAGCATCATCCAAACCGAACCCCGACATAATCCAAAAAAGGAGGGAGGGTTCAAAAAGAAGATAAACATACTATCACAGAACTCTTCACTAACACCCTCGATCTCCCTCGGCGGCGTCTCTGCCTCACTTAGTAAGCTCTGAATCATCTGCGTGAGGAGACCATCGCTAGAGCCTTCGGTCAGTTCCGAGCCTGGACCTTCACGGCGCATCCATTCAAAGGCCTCGGCGAGGGAGTAGAAGGCTGCGCTGACGTCGCGAGGGACCGGTACGGCGTGTTCTCTTGTGCGGGACTCGTCGGGGGTGATCTCTGAGAGGGTGGCGAAGAAGGTGGAGAGGTCGGGGCGGTGGCGGTGGGTTGGAGGGGTTATTGTGCTTGGGTCTGTTGTGTTGTGTTCGACTTTTTTTTTTTGAGTTATTGTTAGTTGGGGGGCTGGTTTGTGGATTGAAGAGGGGTGGGGGATTACCTTCGTAGGTGGACATTTTGGCGGTTTGGGGTTGAAGATTGGGGGTTTCAAAGTAGTGAGAGGGGCACGGGCCCGGTTTCTTGAGGGTTGGTCTCTTGGTTTTTGTGAATTTGGGGGTTGGATTAAATGTGGTGTAGGGGGAGAGTGGGAGTAAATAGCTGTTAAAGCTGTGGTTGTCCGGCGAGGTTATGCGGAGGCAGCACCCGATAACGCGTTTTGGTGCGGAGTCAGAAATCCTAAACGGGGTGGGGATTTAAGGCACCGTATGACGCATTGGTTTGGTTTTATGTATTTCTACTACTGTTTGACTTGAGTTACTGTTGGGTTTGTTTATTTTCATGTCGATTTTTTGCTATTATGTTCTATTTGTAGTGAGTTGTGGTGGGTAGATTGTGGAAATATACTATATTTCTGTTTAAGCATGCATTCATGGTAGATAGATATGAGATGCGAAAGGCTCCACAACTTCCTTATATGGAATTTAATAGCTGAAGTCTTCATACACTACGTTCTTCCCAGTAAGCCAGTTCAGTACCGAACTCTTTAAAGAAGAGCCGCCACAGAAGTACCACACGTCCGCCAATGATAGATCCAGATCGCTAGCTTCCATTCGGCGACGTTCGACTTGCGTTCCAGATGAAGTGACAGCCACTAACTGTTGGGCAGTTTCCTCGTTCTGCGGCTCAGGTCCAGTAATAAAAAGGCTCGTAGATTGGGGTATCTGAGGAAACCTCTTGAACGTGTCCAAAACCAGGCCGAGATCTCGAATAGAGACGGACCACAGTAATTGCAAGTCACTAACATGGATGTCCGGAAGCTGCGCAAGGAGCGGCGTAATTCCGATCCCTCCTGCTATGAATGGGAGTTTGTCGTGTCCGCCTGGTGTCTTCAAATGAAAGTCGCCACCGAAGCCTTTCAAGGGAACCTCTAAGCCGGCTCGCTCGTTGATCCCCCAAAGGTAATCCGTCACACTGCCGTGTCGGCGAGCGGTTATCTCAAACTCCGTGGAATGATTTTGGACTGGGTATGATGAAATTGTAAAAGTCCGGATATAGTCATCGTTAATACTCAATGGGTCGTCATCCCTCATGTGGCTATAACCCATGTCTAACTCATCCTGGAAGGAAAGAGTAGCATATTGTCCAGGCAACCATGTCCCAATCTTTGATGGGTCGTATATTTGGAAACGAAACCGGCAAATTGTTGGAGTAAGCAATTCCTTCTTTATCAACGTGGCTGTAGCAGATGATTTCCCTTCACCTATAGCAGCAGGGCTAGCCTTTTCTGTAGCCAAGTATCGTACGCTTGGGTTGTATGGAGATCGCGGTCCTGCAATACCTCGGAATGCTAGGGATTTCTCTACGTATCGAGCCGTGGTGACGGTCACTTTCACGACCAGATTGGATCGCGGAAGGAGAGCAGCGGCCTCCTTACCTATGAGGACCTCGGTTTGTCCGGTGAGGTAAAGTGCATTACCTGTTTCAAAATCCGGAAAGACATACCCTGCTAGAGGAGTTGTTTGAAGGTTACCCAGGGTTTGATATAAACGATTGCCGGAATATTCCGGATACGCGAATACAGCCCCGCTGGGCTCGTTAGATATAACACGAACAAAGCCTGGAGGCCCGCCACGGATGTTGGTATCCATATCCACATCCCCATGACGTGAGGATATGAAAAGCGTGTCTGCACGGTTAAGGAACTTCAACGCTTCAGGAGGGAGTTGAGGGGAGTCGGAGATCATTCTTGGAGAAGGCAGAGTGGGGACGATGTCTCTTGTATTCAAATATTTGGGACAGTTGCCTGTAGCTGTAAGTACCCCCCAGATAAAGCTATTCTACTTTTGATTCTTACCAAGGCTTGCTTCGATGTGCACCAGCAAGTGGGCAAACCCTGCTCCGTCGGAGTCATTTCGGTTCTCCGGACCAGGTTCAATCGATCCAGCGATTTTCCTGCCGAAGAGCTTTGCTCTTCTGCGATTCGCTAGATCGACAACTAAGCCGGAGACCAACTGCCCGGGCTCTTCTGGGCCATCGTGTAGTAGTATATCCGCTAGAGGATCATATTTGCTATCCACAGGGGTCCTAATCTCGACTCTGGATTGAGAACATGGGGTAGCAAAGCCTACTTCACCACCCCAGAGTGTTGACCACGGCCTTCCCTCTCGATCAACGGCGCCAATCGCGAGCAAAGGGGAGTTTAAGAGTAAATAAGTCGCTCCGTAACTAAGGGAGGGCACAGTGGGGTTGATAGCATTGACATGGGGTGGAATGCGCAGCTTGCTGCGCATCTGAAGTTCGCCATGATGCCAGGGAAAGGTACCAGTTAGGAGGGACGTCATTGTTTGATAGTACGAAAGAAGAGCGTAGATCTCATAGTGAGGTATTATTGATCATTGATATTTATAGATGGAGAGACTCTCCTGGGGATTTTCATTGAGGCTAACAGAGCCGACTGCATTGGTCAGCAACCGGGTATCGACTTTTCGCCATTGTTTTGTGAGATTTCAATGACCGAATGGCATCATTGCCTCTTTCTTTCAACACCACATCTTAAAAGAGGGGGAGATGTTTGGTTGGTTTGTCTGCATCTGTGGCGGGAATCCAGAACATATCACGTGAATATAAGAACGAATGATCCTGTGACCAGTCCATCTCACCCAGAATACTAGGGCTTGTCATTTGAACTCGGGTGTTGTTAGTGGCCTAAATAGTGTTACGGGAAGCATCACCCTTTCCCGGAATTCATGAGTAAGCAACTTGCCTTGACAGCTTAGCCTTAGGCTATGACGCAGAACATGCCAGCGTACCTAAAAGCTCATGTGGGGGTGCATACTCTTCACGTGACTGACGAGAGTATTAATAAGACGTAATAGCTCGCAAGACCTTTTAAATATTGTCGCGTACATCTGAAATTCATTTTCCTCCATACTTTCTTTCCACTCCACAATATTTTCGAAAGACTTAAGCAGCTACAATGACTGGTATTTGAAAATTAGAACACACCTTAGGATGGGGCCGTGCGCCCGTCCTACCGCCTACCCTTTTTACTATGGTAAGCGGGACTGAGGCAACCGCGCGCGCGTAGTTGAATAGGATCACATATATATTCTGAAGCTTTTCAACTCTATACAATATGCCTAAATGTAGGGTGTTGTGATCTCAGGGGAAAGATGGGCAGGATGAGGCTGTATCAGCTACACGTACGTAGCCTACTGAGGACCGGATGCCATTCTGATAGGTGCTCAATTCTATGGACGACTATATCAACTATCTTGAGAGCTTCTTCTTCTCTTTTTCAACTACTAATGGGTGAAGCCTTCAGGGGCTGAAGGAGTGGGTGATCCGGCCAAGCCGCTAGGCGATCACGTGTCTCCTATAGATTCATATCACTCCCCTTCGTTCAATACCCCGAAACGAATGAAATGAAGCTATTATAGTTTCCTAAATAGGAAATAAAGCAAAAGCATAGAACTGATGTGTAGGGGTGTTGAATGCCTTTATCTTATTAGTCTGAGGATCTTGATGTTGTATCATAGAACCTTATTTTAACTCCAGCTGCAACATTCTGATTAACTGCTTTAAGCTATCAGCCTTAGTTGCCTTGGTCAGTCCATCTGCAGCCATTTCAGATGTAGGGACGTAGAATGGCTTGATATCGCCATGCTCGATGAAATCATGAATAGCATGATATTATACACAAATGTGCTTGCTGCATAGGTGGTTGACTGGATTGGATGCTAATGCTAAAGCACCTTGATTGTCAATTCCCAATCAGGTTGGTAAAGTGCTTTCGCTGATCCCTATGTTAGTTGGCTCTTTGGGACACTTCCGGATAGCTGCTAGGAAATATCTGATCCAGATAGCCTGCTTTGATGTCTCTGCAGCTGCGATATATTCTGCCTCAGTAGTAGACATAGCGGTGATAGGTTGCTTCCTGCTACACCAGCTAATCGGCCCGCCTGCCATCATGAATATATAAGCACTTGTTGAGTGATAGTTCGTGGTATTTCTGTATGATAAATCTGAATAGCCTACTAGCTCATTACTTCCCTTTGCGCTGTATATGATACCATAGATAATAGTTCCCTTAACATAGCACAATAGTTGTTTTGAAGCTCTGAGATGGACATCTCAGGGATCTGCAAGATACTAACTTAATCAGTTGACAGTAAACTGTATATCTGGTCTGGTATCACCAGCAAGATATATGAGTTGTCCGATAATCTTTCTAAACTTGCTATATAGATCACGGGTGAGCTTCCTAGATAATCTATTATCCAGATCAATACTAGGGCTAAGTGGAATAGCTTAGGGTATTAATTCAGTCATTCCAAATTCCTCTAGAATAGATTGTGTGTAGAATTCTTGGTCAAGTTGTATAGAGTTCTTGTTCCAGGTAATCTGTATTCCCAGTATCTTCTGTGCAAGTCCTAGATTCTTTATGGGATAAAAATGCTTTAACTAATCTTTTGTGGACTTAATGTCTCTAGTATCTTTACTAAAGATCAGGATATTATCCACATAGAGTGCTATAATAACCTCCTGGTCATTGATAAAGACTCCAGAATCTACTGTACTTTGTTGGAAACCAATAGATATAACAAATCTCTTGATCTTCTGGTTCCAGAGATAGGTGGATTGTCAGAGACTGTACAATAACTATAGGATCTTGTATACATTATTTGGATTATGGGAATTAGGACTAACTCCTTCTGGAATCTCTATATAGATCTGCTTATCAATTCTTGACCCAATATAGGTATTTGTTATATCAAGCAAATGTACTTTTAGACTATAGGTTACTACTAAAGCAAATAGGATTCAGAGACTTTCCAATCAGATAACTGGGATAAACATATCTTCATAGTCTAATCCTTCCTGTTAAGAAAAGCCTCGTGCCACTAGTCAAGCTTTAAATTAATTAATTTATCTATCAGCTAAATATTTGATATTAAAGACCCATTTAGTTAATATCATAGCTTGATCTTTATGTCTTTTGACATATCTCCAGGTTCTAAATTAAATTAGATTATTTAGCTCAAGCTTGATAGCTTCTTTCTATTTAGCTCTATAGATGGGATCATTAACTGCCTCTTTATAAGTCTTTAGAATGGGGATTATATGCCCATTAAGCTCCTCATTAGCTTTAGCCTTGAAAGTATCCTGATCACTAAGATAAAGCTCTAGTACTACAGCTAGATTAGCCACCTCATTAATACGCTACTGCTCTACAGTAAGCTGTGGAGAAGGATCCTTATCTGCCTCCCTCTCTTCTCTACAGCGCTGGGCTCATGGCTTTCGCCCATAGATAGCCTCTATCTGTTTCAACTCAATAACTGCCTGAGTAGGCTTCCGAATTCGGCTTGGTCAGTGTGTATCAGAGGTTTCAATTGATATCGGGAGTGGTGGTAATGATAATGGTGCAACTGGCCTTATTGGGCTTAGTTGAACAGGCAGGTCAGATCGGCTTATCAGTGATTCAATCTCTGGATACTGATTGGTTGAATCAGAATTCTGACCGCCTTCAGATCTAATTCTGCTGCTTTCAACTTCAGCTTCATTATCAATATCACGCTCATCAACAGCGCCTCCGGCGCTTGTGTTGACTACGCTATCAACGCTTCCATTTTTATTACTTGCACCATTTCCTGCGCTCTTAATAGGCGCTTTAATGATGCCTCCCCCAGTTCCTATACTAGGAACTCCTAAATCCCTTTGGAATACAGGTTTGTCCCTGATATCTTGAACTCCTGGTTCCTTACTAATGAAACCTCGCTTATTTTCCAGGAATATAGGATTTGTCACCCGGTAGATCTTCCAGTCTTTCTTTGCCATAACCAAATAATAGTTTCTGCTTGACTTATATCCTATAAATACTTTCTCAATAGCTTATAGTTCTATCTTATCATTGGTCTTTCTATAGAACCATACTCTAGAGAACGGAATTCAAAGCTTTAATATCTCTGGGGGATGATCTATCCATATCTCAAAGAGTGTTTTCTTGGTGCCTCGCACCCGGACTGTTCTATTTCTAAGGTAGATGGCCATTCTGATCGCGTACAGCCAATACTCCTTAGGAATATCTGTATCTATCAGGATCGCTTGTGTTATCTCTAGAAGATATCTATTTAATCTCTCAGCCACGCTGTTCTGCTGGGGCATATCAGGCTCTGTGAATTTAATTATAATGTCTTTTCTTAAGGTCTATAGCTCTATTACCTTGAATTCCTTTACATTATCAGTCTGAATGACAAGCAGTTTGACACCTTGCTCATGTTCTGTCTGGGCTAACTATTTCTCTAAGATAGCTCTCACTGTGGCAGTTTCCTGATCCTTTGTCAGATAGATCCACGAGAACTGTGTACAGTTATCAGTCAAGAAGAGATAATATCTTCACTTCTCATGAGTCTTTGCCTTACTATATAGATCCTAAAAATCTATATAGACTTGCTTTAAGGGCCTCAATACTCTAGGGACTGTCTGATAGTTCTGTTTCTTCACACTCTTTGCCTGTATATATGTCTTACAGGTCTTCAGTTCCTCTATTACTTCTTTCTCTAGCTTAAGTCCCATTCTTTTTACCATATACTTGAACCTGGCCTTTCCTGGATAGCCTAATTGTCAGTGAAGCAGTTCCCAATCTATCTGCTTTACAAGCCTTACAGATTCTCTTCCTGGCTTCTCAAGCCTTATGGCTAATGTATTCTTACTTCCTATCTAATCTAGATAGCTTATATAACTGATATTATACTCTCTTACTAGAATATCTTCTCTTCTCTTAAAGAATCAGTATTTCTTTCTTATATACTCATTTCAAATACCTGTATCCTGCAGTACTTAGGTCAATAGGAGAGTCTGTCTCATCCTAGGCATATATAATACATTCAAAATCTTTGCCACTTTTCTACTGCTCAATAGGATTCTCATCGTATCTCTGCTGGCGATTTCTATGGATTTTCTAGCTGTTTCTAAGCTGCCTCCATACCTCTGATCTAATGACTTAAATAGATCAATCTTGCTGCTGTAGGTGCTTGTCACTCTGCTATTAATAATAGGGTTATCGCTTTTCTTTACTTGGTAGGCTCTTTCATTGCTTTTCTCTCCAAGCAAGTGTTCAAATCAATTACTGATTTATTCTTTCAATTGAACTCAGTAGGCACTTTCAAACGCCCTATATGCCCTTTCTCTATAAACTCAGTAGGCACTATCACTGGCAGAACTCCTGCTGCCATCACTCAAGCTACTATTGGTATCAGATCCTTTATTTACTGTACAGGCCTTGCCTCTCTAGTGTTCTCTATAGCCTCTGCGGCCCTTATCTCTGGCCTTTTCTCTATAGCTTCTCTTTGGATCTCGGCGCTTTTGTCCATTTGTCTTATCTTGCTCCTTATCTCTCTTAGGAGCCTTGCAGTCTCTTGCAAAGTGGCCTATCTTGCCACAATTAAAGCATCCTTTTTGTTCAGCTCAGTTTGCAGCTTCATCAGCTATCTCTCTTGTACTAGTCCCTAGCTGTGACTCTTTCTACTACAGTCTTGATAGAATCAATCCTCGCTCAAGCTTGATATTGCTGAATAGAGAATCTCTTATAGTCCCATATTCCTCAGGTAATCTATTCAGAAATATAGTGAGTATTATCAGCTTATTAAACCTATGTTTCTGGTTACTAATCTTATACAGATCAGCATTCATCTGCTCCAACTGCTGGAGGGATGCCTCAATATCAACTTTGGGGTCTTTCTTCCATTGGGTAATCCTCTGGACCAATATAACTGTATCATACTCAGTTGTACACTTATACTGACTTATCAGGTATTTCCAGACTGTCCCTGAGCTTTTTAGATCTTGAACTGATATCCTATTCTCTTGTTAGATATTTCTCTTGATATAGTATCTGGTGGTTGTATCCTAGAAAACCCACAATGGTTCCTCAAGTAGTTTCTTCAGCTCTTCTGGCTTATCCTGCCTGCTAAGAGTCTGCTCTACTACCTTCCAAACTCCTTGTATCTCACAGAATTCCCGTATATCTGATTTCCATGTCTGAACGTTCTGCTTTGTTAGGTTTGGTATATCAAACTGTACCAACTTTATCGGTTTTGCCTCCTTAGGCTCGGGAATAGAAGTTGCCATCCTGACTGCCAATTCTCTTCGGAGTTACTCACTAGGATCTCCGGTCACTTTAACTGTCTCGTCCGTCTCGGCCGCCTCGTTTACGGTTGCCTTGTCTGTCTCAGTTGGCTCGGGTGCCTCCGGCGTCTCCGGCAGGTCTTCTTGGTTGTCGGCCTCAAATACCCCTGGCACTACACTTGGCTCTCGGGTATTCTCTCGGCTCGATATATATCTCCCTGTCCTAGGGTCTCACTCACGCGGCATCCGACCTATTCAGCTTTCAAGATATAGTGGTTCGATAGCCTGATCAGGGGTAGATAGGCAGGTTGTACGGGCCTGGCCATCTTCAACAAGATTGAGGATCAACACGCTGCGTACAGCTTCAACTCTGCTGGATTGGGCAAGGTAGTTGGCCTTACGCAATTCCCTGAGGTGCTAGGCCTGTTGGTTAGACACGACGTAGCAGCCCGGGCTCATAACCTATGTTGTGATCTCAGGGGAAAGATGGGCAGGATGAGGCTGTATCAGCTACACGTACGTAGCCTACTGAGGACCGGATGCCATTCTGATAGGTGCTCAATTCTATGGACGACTATATCAACTATCTTGAGAGCTTCTTCTTCTCTTTTTCAACTACTAATGGGTGAAGCCTTCAGGGGCTGAAGGAGTGGGTGATCCGGCCAAGCCGCTAGGCGATCACGTGTCTCCTATAGATTCATATCATAGGGGTTATAAGGAGTTCCCCCCCCAGATGAGGTCTTGAATATGTGAGCTCCATTCTATTGGCTGGGGGACACGCAGAATTAATAAAGAATATCCTGAAATCCCTATTTCTACTATATCTTATACCCTAAAAATGGAGCGTGTTCGGGATAATAATAAAAGTCTTCAATAACCTGGCTAAAAGAGCAAGCTTACTGAGAAACACTGGGATCATATATATGATCGAATTCATACAAATCCTTATATTATGTACAAGACTCTTATCAATAAAATTGATGAAGCTGTATTAAAGTGTTCTATTCAGAACCTTATTCAAGAATGGGGCAAGTGTAAATGGAGACAAAAATATAGGCCAGAGATTAAGTCAGAACATGTAGTTAAGTATCTTATCTAGACCCGAGATTATAAATTCTTTATATCTGAGGACTGGACTCACGTCAAATAGAGTAATGATATACAGTAGAACAAAATATTAGTAAATGCCTGATCTGGATATAGCTTAGGCCTCAGGAATAGCTTCAGCAACATGATATTTATCTTGTACACTGTGGTAAAGAAGTTAAGCAGATGTTCTGGGCTGCTTTTAGAGAGTAGACTAGAACTGGCCATGTTTCTCTAGATAGTAATCTCTATTTAGCTAGAGAGAGCGGCATAGATTAGTTTATTACTGGTTTATATCAAGTCTTTCTACCAGAGATTATTCGCCCTGGAAATATCTATATGCATGACAATGTCTCTGTCCACATGTCCTATATTGTATGTAATATATTAAGAGATATAGGCATTCAGGTTATGGTATAACCGCCTTATTTGCCTGATCTTAATTCTATCAAGAATCTATGGGCTTTAATAAAAGAGGAGATATATAAGCTTTATCCTGAGCTAGAACATGCTGATAATACTGAGTTAACACATCAGCTCCTTATACAGACAGCTAAGGAGGCCTGGCAGGCTATAGAACAGAGAATTCTAGTACGCCTATCCCAAACCATGCCTCACCGTGTAAAGGCTGTCATTGAGGCCCAGGGCTGGTATACTAAATATTAGGATAGGAATTCATGAAGTTTCTGCCTTGCAGAATACTCCTAGTTTGATAGGCGGTCCCTAAATCGACCGCTAACCTTAAGCGGGTGTTCCAAATTTCAATTACCTCCCACTGTACAATACAGCTTCAAAGCACTTATCATATTTTCTTCGTTATTTTTTGTCATAATGGATTCTAAGCATTCTATCGTTGACGTGGACGAGCATTTTGATTCGCATCTAGATATCGACCTAGATCTTGAGGTAGTTCAGTACTTAATAAGCGAATTTTAATTGATTACTAAGTACTTTGATATAGATACCAGCAATTCCCATTCCACTTACAAGCGCTAAAGGCCCTTGTCTTACAGCACTGGATTTTGAATATATTGATGATCTACCAGAGAATCCGAGTAGCCATATACAAGGATATGCGTATGTTGTTTCTTCGAGAGGACGATCGCAAACGGATATGGAGCAAATTGTACAAGAGTTACGTGCTTGTTGAGCACTTTCGCACTGGTTACTAACTACTTATAGTTACTATCGGTCAAAAGCTAATTTGTTCAAAAGAGGACATGCCTGTATTGATCAGCTTCCTACATGTAAGCCAGTTTTCAAGAGATATAGACAAATGGTTAGTTTAAATACTTTATAAGCGATTCTTAAGTGCTTTCTAACTGCTCTAGAATGTTCATGGCGAACATACACCCTATATTGGCTGTATAAATGAATCCTATGATGTTCTGACAAAACATCATAGAGGAGCAATTCAAGGTCATACAGTCATTGACCTACAATTTCTTGAGGGCCTCTTTAATAAAGGAATTATGCCAGCAGTTGAAGAATGTGGTGTTTTTGAATCTCTCTCTTCCCGACGAAAATATTGTGGTAAGTGCTTGTCAACTATTTAATAACTGGATATTAACTACTTAAAAGATCGAGATCATCCTCAAGGATCAGGCCGATTAAAGCATACACCCTGCGACGTTATTTTTAATGCGTTAGTACCTGTGGACATAAATCAATGTCCGTATGTATTATTTACACCACATGGTGTACATAAACATCCACCACCGCCCCCAACTAAACCACCAGAATGGATCTTACAAGCAGTAAAAAGAATTATTCAAGATATACGCGATCCAAGTTTAAAGACCTGGTAAGTACTTGATAACTGGTTCCAAAGCATTTATTAATTAGTTATTTAGCACAATTTCTTCGAAGTCCACAACTAGAGACGTTTTGTCAACAATATAATGCTTCTACACTAGCAGAGATCCACTCTAGCTTTTGCAATAAAGATAGGATTGCAACAATCATTCAGAAGCAACGTCTCCTTTCATATCCCAGTGGTCAGGATATTAATGGTGTTATCTTTCTTCAACATGTCGATCCATATATAAAGGTAAGTGGTTTAAAGGTACTTATAAACCAGTTTACAAGGGCTTATTAAATATCTAGGACTATATACAAGAGAAATACCAGGATTCCCAGAGCACTATGGTTCTATGTGGCTTTAAAGAACAGATTCATCTTTTATCTCAACTCTCTTCCTTTGAGATTGGCATGTCTTATAAGCGAATTCGATCTAAAAATATGAATGAGGTGCTTTTTACTACCTTTTTACCAGATCAATGTAAATGTAAGTACTAAACAGATATTTATATGTCAATTTCTAACTACTTCTTAGTCATCACTTTACTACGTGCATTTACCAGTGAAGATTCCACCGAGGGTTATTATTTACTCTTTAAACGAGTTTTTAATCTTGTTCAAAGAGTCTCTCAACAGCCAGTTCTTTTTGATCCATCCATGGATCTGGCATCCATGGAATTATTGTTGATATGGATTCTAAACAATATAAAGGTAAGTACTTGTTAACCGATTTATGAATGCTTGCTAAGTACTTAGGGCTTGGTCAATATCTTTCTGAAATTGACCTAACATGGCAATTACAGCATATAATTATATTTTGCCGAGTTCATTTTCAACGATCGATTTTAAAGATTATTGGAACTCGAAATCAAGGTTCCCCTCTTTGGAGTCGAATGATGAGTCTATTAGACTGTAAATAAGAGGCTGATTATGATGCTTTGATCGATCTGTTGATAAGTATTTAACCATGTACTAAATGCTTGATAGTTGATTGTTAACTGTTTATTAGAATATGAGGACGTCGATGTCCGAAACTGGGCAATGCAAAAGAAAAGTGCTGTTATAAAAGCAGGCTTAAATAAAGCATGCTCAAAGATTCAGCCTTATTATTTTGATAACTTAAGCAATCACATAAATTCTGTCGAACAATCCCATAAGAAATCATACGCGTCGGGTAAGTATTTAAGTTTGCTTGAAGCAATGAAAAGGTAAGTGTTTAATAACCACTTATAAAGTAATTATATCATACTAATTATAATTAGTTTGGCAAAATTGGATAAAGAGGATATTCTTCAATATTACAATTTCAGACAATCTAATACCTTTTGTTCATATCGGACATCAAATATGGAAGCCAATTATCTTCATTATATGAGTCAACAAAGTAAGTATTCTAAATAATGATTCACTACCCTAAAATTACTCATTAACTGCTTTATTAATATAGATAGTCGCAAACGCCAACGGTCCTCTTCATCTAGTATCTCTGAAACTCAAGCTGCTTTACCACGATCTCGATCATCTCAAAGAAGTGCAAGATCCTGCTTACGACCTTCTTCACATAATGGTGATAATGAGTAAGTTTTGAAGTACCTATAAAGCGCTTGACAAATGCCTAATAATCCGTTAGATCAATACAATTGTCACAGATTAAATAGCGATTCGGCCTGATGGCCATACAGGATACCCTGACCCAGGTGCATGGACAATCGGCCACCGATGAGGAACATCAGGCCATACGACGGTTTGGTTTTCATTGGGAATTCTGAAACCTTTAGGCGTGGAGCCTTCAGCTATAAATTAGCGAATCGTTAATAGTAGTAGGGGGTCAAGAATCAATCTCCAGTCTGAATAGTATCTACTGCCTGCCTTTGATCTTTCTCTCTCCTTTAGCCAACGTATCCTTACCTAGTTGACCGGTCTGCTACCCTGAATAGTAGATACTCTTGACAATATTATAATAATAGTGGATATGTAAATTTTACTCTTAGCCGAGCGGCTTAGAATGGCAATACATATATATAATAATTACTAACTAGTTTTAACTATTTATTGACTACTTGCGAAATCATTTATTAATTACTTATTGATCCCCTTCTGGCAAGCTAACTACAGAGTAGAGCTTTATACAAATTTCATTATTCTTAAAGCGCTTCTGAACTACATGTCAACTAATTATCAACTACTTCTTCTGAAGCTTCTTCCTTAGGAGTCCTCACTAGCGCCTTGCCTTTATTTGCAGGGTCAGGTTAAATATCACCACAACCAAAAAAATAGAAAGTGATCATGTTTATTCACTTCCTTGCAGGAATCGTTGCGATTACCACAAAAGCTGCAAGGAACCCGGTACCCCATTTCGCCAACCTTCTTGCGCATGTTCGTGAACCTAAGTATTTGGTAAGCGGTTATAAAATAGTTACTAAGGAGTTAAATCTACTTACTGTACCATCTTTCTTTACTGGAAGAGAAGGAAGACCTGCTTCAACTGACGCAGTACCAGCATCTCCAGAGGTACTTGCTTCACCAGGATCTTTTAGTGCAGCAGCAGAGAATAGCCCTTTGTACCACTCTAAATGGTTGTTAATCAGTTAAGAACAGCATAACAAGAGCTCTCCATAATAGATCTTGATTGAGCCGTCTTCGTTCTAAGCAGTTGGTAAGTGCTTAGCAAGTAGTTAGAGAGTAGTTAAGTAACTGAGAACTTACCTCTTCGTAGGGGGTAGCTCCAGGGACTGTTAGCCACGTCACATAAGTACAAGTTATACCATTTCTAAATCAATCAATCAATGAGATTTTTATTTTTTAACTGATTATTGGTTGATCAGAAACCAATAATGACTTACAACAGTAGCAAGGGTAGCCATGGTGGTGTTTGTGGTTGGTAAAAGGTTTGAAAGATGTGTTGCGTGTTGAAAAAAATTTTTATAAAGAATTATATGTGGATTACATACGGCTTATGAAAGCTATTTTCGACTCGTGCGTGGAAAAGGACGACCCTGACGCATCTGCAACCACCCTTTGGCTATTGCTCTATCGGCGAAAGCCAGGCTCCTTTTGATTAAGCTTCTTATCAAGTTTACCACCACTGGAAGGATTTGTATGCGGGCGGAAACTCGTGTTCTGATCCGTCTGTGAAGGTGTTGATCAAGCTGAGGGAGAAGCCTTTGTAATGGGGAGTTCCAGAAAAGCAATAGTATCTTACTCCTGACTGGCTTTGATCCTCTAGAATGCTGTCTATCAACTTGAATTTATATAGAGGTGTCTCTTTCAAACCATGTTTACTTATCTTCCTGTCTCAATCGAGTGGCACTTTTGCGCAAGAGCTATCTTGCACAAACTGTCCTAAAGCTAGATGTTGTTTTCACCGGTGGGTAGTTGACTCCTAATGTTATTTAAACCCTATACATAAAAATTTCTTCGTTAATTCTGCGCTTCATTCCAACGTAAACCTCATTAACCTCAATAATTCAATTAATTCAAGCCGGCCATAGCATATATCCTTTTGTAAGAAAGAAAAAAAAGTTGGATCTAGTCTAGAGACTGGAAAGGGCAGCTGGTGGGAAAAGGGGGAATCTATCGAGATTACGCGGCCTGCTTGGCCTCCTGAGACTCCGGACCAGGAGCGGGCTCGACGCCTGTCGTCACCTCAGGGTCCTCCGTCTTCTCAGCAGCAGAGGCAATGTTAGTGGCAATAGCATCGTCCTTCTTCTTCTCCCACTTGGCGGGCTTGACCCACTCGGCCTCACGCCAGGGGCCAGCGTCAGAATTGTCGCAGCCGCCCTCACATTCGCAAGTACCGCCGAACTCCTTAGGCAAGTTCTCAGCGGGGACCTGCTTAAGCAACTCGGTCTTATACCCAGAACCCAAAACATGGATCTTTTCAACAGTAACAGGATCAAGCCAGCCCTTAACGACATTCCAGACAGTAGAGAAGCCCCAGGGGGCATTAATCATGTAAAGTTTGCCTAGACGCTCAGGGTAGTAGTTTTGAGAGACTACTGAAACCTGGCGGACATAGGAGTAAACCGATGGCACCTTAGTAAGCGTAACGCCCTTGAGGTCCATAATGGTACAGCAGGTCTCAACGAGGGAGCCAGCCTTGCGGGAGCAGGCCGGAAGGCGAGGATCTGCGACGCGTTCGTACTCCACGGCTAAGTTGGTAAGCATACGCTCGGAGGTGGTGATCTTATACATGGCAGTGAGGTCAATGCCACCGAGAGTCTCGACATAAAGCGGACGGCCATCCTCGTAAAATGTTAGTCATTAGTCAAGTGTAAACGGAGCTCCCCGGCCCAAACCTTATCTGTCTTATGGTAGAACTGCCTATAGTACTTAGCAACCTGGGGCTTTTCAGGGTAGTCCCAAATGGGGACGACCTCGTCTAGCTTAGTCTCCTTTCGCCACTTCTCGCAGTCAATGAACCTATAAGCGGTCAGCGACCCATTTCTTCTCAATATATCTATCTATAAACTAGAACCCCCTTGTCTTACATCTGCTTGGCCAGATTAACATCAAACTTGCGTGCACGGAGGAATCGCAACTATCGTCCCACCACCTATTAGCCAGTGCACCTCATGTAGCCCACGTTGCCCCCTTCACCGATACTCCAATTGGCATACCATTGTCAGGGTGTCTAGGCGATCCGTATACCCCTCGGCCTCCAGCATCATTCGCAACTGATGAACCTTGGCAATCTGCTGCTCGGTCAAGTGCCCGGCATGCCCATCTTGCGGCATGACCGCCGTATAAGGGAAATCGTAGTTATCGTATTTAGGATTCAGATCCATGGTAGGGTAGAGAAGGCGAAGGGGCGAATGATACTAGTTTTCCGAAGTTTAGGAATGAAGAAAGAAGAAAGAGAAAGACGAAAGGTTTCAGCTACAGGAGTTGGTAGAATCACCAAATGCGCTAATAATTAAAACAGGCTGGCTGGTTTATACAGTCACATGACAACAGTACGGCGGACCAAGTAAATGAAATCATGGTATAACCACAACCTCAAAAAGCACCAGTCATATAGTAGGGTATATACCTATACATACCGCCTTCAGGTAAACTGATTACAATGTCTTCTTTACCTAACAGATATATCTTTCGTCTACTGATCTCATTATACGAGTAAACTTAATACGGAATACTCCTACTCGATATCTCTATAGAGCTGGCTGAAGGCGGTAAGCAGTATGGCCAATAAAAGCGCCTACCTGGTTAGTTAAAATACTCCCCTCATTCAGCTCGCGTGCGGGGTTTGACGGCCTTCTTATCACGGGGAGGGGGCCCACATCTATGTACTAGCCACGTGAGGAAAACATTGCCCCGTATCTACCTTAGGAAGTTGATTTGGTCAATCTGAACTTGATCGGGACATACTTGCCATTTTTGGCTACTTATCTGCTTGGTGGCTAGTATTTCTTTGGAAGTCATTCTAAAAGTCTATGCTGACGGTCACATATCTAGTCAAGGTGCTTAGGCTAGGAGCAAAACAAGCTATTGCAATCCGTATAATCACAGCAAACGGAGAATACAACGGCCAAGTCCTGCTGGGCTCCAAGGTTTTGGACAGTATTGCTGCCAGCTAGAAACCACATTAGGTATAAAAGTATCAATTGTAATGTGCTTCAATCGATTGAGGCGGGTGGGTCGTGTGTGACAGTGTAGACTTTAAGTTGTAGAGAGCCCTGCTGCAACAAGTGAGAAGAGCGCCCAAAATGTATTGGAACCATGCCAAAACAGTTCGGTTTTTGACCTATCAACACCCTCTTCATACCTGTGCTGTCAAGGCGGCAGGAGAAATCCACAAAAGCGGCGAGTGGAGACGTCCACGAGTATTACGCCACTAGCGGACCCCAATTGGTTTCTTTCTTTAGCAACAGCCGCAGTGGAGTCAGAGATCGGCCACAGGCGAGGCTTTGCATTGCGACGCCCTGTCTGAAGATCAACAACCCACAGACCTTCGCTCGTTGGGCATTCTTTTCTGCTTTTCTTCCTTGTTTCGCATCTTTTCTTCTTCTTCTTCTTCTTTTTTTTTTTTTTTCCCTGTTTACTTCCATTCATCTTCTTTCTTGCTGGTTCAAGGGATACAAATTTATATGAGACTACCATCTTCTCGTGTGTTGGCAATTGATCGACCCGAGGTGGATCTCCGTTTTGTTTATCATATTGACAACCCATATATTACATCTCCAAACCAAACAATAGATTAGTTGATATCATTTCTCGATTATTTACCACTTGATCCAAGCGCATCGCCATCCACCCTCCACAAACAGATATCAACATGCGATCCAGATCCGTGAAACCATCAGTATACCCCGCAATACCTTTCCATGCCATCCGCGCTGTAGGCTCAATCTCCACCCTGGTCGTGGGTATCATCCTAGCCGTCTTCATCTATAACCTCCATAAAGACGGCTTCAAGCTACCCTGGGCTTTCCTAGTCGTAAGTCTCGCTTCTAGCCACAGAACCGGAGACGTGGTATAGTTTACTAACCCAAATACACAACCAGCTCCTTATCACCGCTATCCTCTCCCTCCTCAACTACATCCTAACCACAGTCACCCACTGCCTCCATGGTCTCTCACCCCAACTATCTCTCGTATCAAATACGATCTGCCTCCTCCTCTGGCTCATCTCCCTCGGCCTCCTGAGCTGGAGCATGTCTCAAACGATCCTGACCACCTGCAATGCCACCTACTGGGCAACACCCACCGGTATCATGGTCTGCCGGATCTACAAGGCCCTGTTTGCCTTCACAGTTCTCGGCACTATCTCGTACATCGCCGCGATCGCTCTGGATGTTATTGTTCGCAGACGCCAGACTCGTCTGGGCGAGTACGACCCCATGGCTAGTAACCCGGGCTTGAACGATTACAAGATGCACGATCGCAATAGTAGTGTGCTGTCCGGAGCCATTGGTCCTTATGGTGGAGCTGACGAGCAACATCCCGCCTTTCGCTCGAATCATCAGACGGATTATGCCTACAGCGATAATCCGGCCCCGGATAATTATTCCGCTCAGACGATGCCCCCGCCTGTATATGGTGCTAGTTCCACGCTTGAACAGCAACATGGTGGTGAGGTGCAGGGTTTTTATCAGCCGACGCCTACTCGGCCGCGGGTTCAGTTCAGTGCTTACGGGCATGATGGGTATGCCCAGCCGTCGGAGCAGACTCATTATGATCCTGCGGCGTATAGATAAACATCGCGAGGTGTACGCTTCCGATACAGATCTAACGGGGCAATCACTGGGAGCTGTACAGTACTGGGGGCTGGCTGTCTGTTTAAAACTGGCCTAGTAATATGTCGATTATACTGGACTCAATCTGATGTGAGACGATCTTGCATTGAAGGGTATATACTTATTTTTTGCCAGGGCGTAATAGGTGCATAATTTTCATCAAAGATATTGTTTTCTTGTCCGCCTTAGATATTGTGATTATGAATCATGTCGAATTTGATTTTTCAGGATCCTTTCACCAAATATTGTATCTTGGAGAGAAGTAACTATATACTTAACCAGAATTGCTCACAGGGACATGATTAATGCCGAGAAGGCCAAGACCACGCCCATATTTTGCCGGAGGTGTAAATAGCAATGGCTGGAGGGAGATGATAATAAATTGTATTAAATTCAGGATATAGAAGGGAAAGAACAGTATGGGAACTGATATTCAGTAGCCAATCCAACGTTAAGATTAAAATATGTTTACATGATGACCTCGTTAGCGACGTCCTAGACAAGTGGTTAGCTACCTTATGGTATAATGAAGGGATGGCGAGACACATACACGCTTGAGTTCCTTGTATGGCAGACATACACAGTTTTGCACTCGCACTTCGTCGCCAACGGCACACTCCTTACCCAAGATTGTGATGCTCTGCACTTTGATGCCGTGCTTCACGATGCTGGTGGAGTGGGTTCCATTCGCAATAGGGGTGCCTTCGACACGAGCCCAGGCACCTACCCGACTGCTCCATCCGATGATCGAGTGCATGACGCAAGCGTCATGTTTGATCTCTGCATCTTCGAGCACAATTGAATCCTTGACACGGGCGCCTGCACCTACAACTACACGGGGGCCAATCGAGACATTGGGCCCCAGCTTCGCCGTGGGGTCCACGGATGCGGAGGGGTGAATGTAGACTGGAGGAACAATGGTCGCGGAGGGAGGGGTAAGTTCGTCAGATTGGGCTTGGAAGGCCTTCTGAAGGTACAGAGCGTTGGCGGGGACAGCTGAACCGGCAGTCTTGATTTGGCGCCAGAAGTCCTTTGTTTCGTGAACGAAAAAGCGGTTGCTGTCTGCAAGGTCGGACAGGATGTCCTGCTCCAGGCGAAGGACTTCGCTCTTTTCCGAGTCCTCATCAGCGGCAACGAAGGACGACTCTAGGTTCTCAGATGACGGGTAGGATACTAGACGGGGTCTGGTAGTGCGGCGTTTGATGGCACTGCGAATGGACGGGAAAATACACTCGGTAGCGAAGAGATATACACCACAGTTGATAAGGTTGGAGATATGCGATTCGGGCTTCTCAACATAGTGGAGCACTCGCTTGGTATGCGAATCGGAAACTATGCATCCAAAGTTGGTGGCGGCATCGTTGCCCACCCTGGTTCCAAGAATGACAGCCTCGGCATCCTTCTCCTCAAACAGCCTCAACATTTCCCCCAGCGGGAAAGAGCAACAGACGTCGGCGTTGAGCACGAAGATGCGCTCTGGCTTGCCCTTGAGAATGGCATCACGGAAGTGATAGAGACCGCCAGCGGTGCCTAGAGATGTGTATTCGCGCAAGTACTGAATGCGGAAATGAGGGAACTCCTTGGCGGAGTCCTTGATAAAGTCGCGGAAGACCGTTTCGTCATAATAGCCAACTAGGAACACATCCCGGATATCGGAAATCTTCGCGAGCGCTTTAAGGCCGTGGTAGATAATAGGGTGTCCGGCAACTTCGAAAAGAGGCTAGCGACAGATCACTCGTTAGCACATGCTCCGAGATTATTCAGGGGTCGTGAAGGATCTCCAAGTACGGAGGGGCCACTAACCTTAGGCACATCAAGGGACAGAGGCCTGAAACGGGTTCCTCTGGACGGACCACCGACCTATAATTAATCCATGTCAGTTGTAACTATTTAGCGACCAGTTTCCTGTCGCACGTACCAAGATGATAGCCTTGGTGGAGGCCACGTTGGTATGTTCCCGCACTGGTACTTGAAGCATTGGGAAAACAACGGGTGGGTGGGGAAGTAGTGGGTATCAAAATATGAGTTTAGTGAGGTCGCAATGGGCGAGGCAGTGGGAATAACAAGTGATAATAAGTATGTAGAGAAAGAGGTGAGTAGCGGTAAGGGTGCAGCAAAAAGTTTTTTGTTCCAACCCGGTCTGGAACTGTCTTGGGCCTGAATGCTAAAGAGGCGTCAGGAGAGAGCCTAAAAGCGGATATTCCATAAATAACCCCCAAGCCGGGCAGTAACACTCACCGCTTTCGTCCGGTGATTAAGTAGCTAGCTTCCTTTTTCGGAAATGAGCCCTTACTTGGGTCCTTAGCATCTGATATTGTACAGAAGATGATACTCTCATAAATTTCAATTTTAGTAGCCCGTATCTCCAACCATATATTCCACAAATTACAGCCTTTGACGTAATAGACAAGAGACCTGACATATCTCCCCAGAAGCATTCTCAGAAATTCCAATTTCCATCTCAGCAACATAAGGTCAAAAAGGATGTTGGGTCGGATGTTCTAGCTAGCTCACCGACAGGCTCTCTAACCTATATCCAACTGAACACCATGGAGATGTTTCTCCGGAGTTGGGGATTTGAAGGCCACAGGAAAAGTGAAGGGGTATTCTTCGTCCTCTTTCTTGACAGTCGAAAGCCACTGCTGCGCTTGGGTGACCTTCTTGTGCTCTTTCAGAAGATATTGGCGGCGACGCTGACGCTCAGGGTCTGGAGCCATGAGCTCCTGGCATCGCTCGAGTGACATACCATTTTCTTCTGATATCCCTAGCTCCTTCTCGATGACCGCGACTAGTTCCTCCCGGCACTTTGAAAAAAGCTTGGTATGAATGCCCTGACAGGTAGAATCGACGAATCGTGAACTAGCTACCTCGTAATAGCCTCTAGTAGACTAGATAAGTCAGTTTCTGTACGCAATACTAATAATGACAATAAACTTACGGCCATCATCTTAACTTCTTGGGTAAACTTGTCGGGCCCGAGCTCATTAACAGTCAGCTTCTTCAGCTCAGTTTCCCATCGCGGGTCTCCTTCTGAAAACTTTCCCTGTAGTTCAAGGTAGCTGTTGGCCCTAGCCAGGTGGCGCCGAGCCGTCAGAAATTGAAGCGCGGACTTGGCAGCATTTTCTAGCTGTGTGGTAGCCATTGTGAACGGTTTGTGACACTCAATATTGTAGTTTTCGAGTGCGTACTGGGTATGCGTATCTTGAAGCTCCCCGAGATACTTCTCTATTATTCTCTTCAGCTCCCTGTAGAGGGTGGTCTGATGGTACTGAGAGAATACTTCCCTGAGCTGCTTCAGTAGCATTTCTTTCACTAGATGATGGGTAGCTTTCAGAAATACGAGCATAGGCCCATCCCAATGCTGTACACTCAATTTTCTTAGCGTCTCTAAGGCCTTGGGATCAGCCTGGTCCGGAATTCCGGCACGGCATGAGTCCTCATTGATCTCACGTATGCTTTCCCAGGTGAACGTTCGGATAGGGTCGACAAACTTCTCGAAGTGATTTGTACAATATCCAAAGTGTTTAGGCTTTGGCGTTTGCTCATCGGGAGGGATACTGGGTGACTTGCGCTTCATTGGTTGCGGTGCCGATGTCATTTCGCAGTCCGAGTCTCCATCCAGTTGAACTGGAAACGAAGTTCGATCACAGGGTGATAGAAGTGACACTGTGGGGCGCGTTTTGAGTAATGCTGATCTGAAGTCCTGCGCTATATGTCCCCAAATCTTCAAAAGGGGGTAATCAGAAGTCCCTCCATCAAAATTCGCGCGGATCCTGTCACCCAGGTCGTGAAGCAGTTTGCACAAGATGTACAGGACATTCGCGGCAGGTGGGTCGGGAAGTTGTTCAAGCTCTTCATTAATACGAGCTGCCTTTGCGTCAATTTGCTCGATGATCCTCGGCAGGCAACCTTGTATCTGCTCTAGTAGGAGATATGAAAGTGCGGATTGAAGACAATATGTGCCGAATCTATCTTTATAGAGAAGGAGCTCATCATTTGACCAAGGAGCTGAAGCAAAGAAGTTAAGTTCTTCCTCTCGGGCTTTCGAATGTTCGACTCCTGGGTCTGGGTTATTGCGAACAACGTAGTAACCATATCCAAGTTTAAATTTGTCACCCTCTAAGATTTGTACCCATTGTGAGTACGATTCGCCTGATTGTATCCGGTCAGGCTTTGTCAGAACACCTAAGGTGCGTTGGGGAGCACCGCGCACGTTTCGCATGATGCGTGCAGCGCTAGAGTTTGTAGCATCATCTGTCATGGGCAGAGTCAATAAGATGATGCAATTTGGGTGTGAGATATATTCTCTGACGAGGTTTTCTATGAGCGAGATAAGGTATTTTTCATCGTCCAATTCGGCCTGGCTAATGACGCCAGGAAGATCATAGAAAGACAAGTTCGGGAACTCAGGGGCTGAGATGTCTAAGCGCACCACATTAGGCGAAAACTTGACTTGACAATGTGTACTGGTGCCTGTGTTCTCCCCTGGAATATATTCCCTGGAAGGTTGCCCTGGATTGAGGATAGCTATCTGGGCCCATTTAATGGCTTCCTGAACCTGATTTCGGTCGGACAGCGTGACAAAATGCTCGTCTTCTTGGTCTTGTACGATCCACGGGCCAAGTGGCTGAGATTTTCTGGTTACTTTGAACTTTCGCGAGCCATCGTACATGTACTTCCTTGAAAGAAAAATCTGACAGGCCCAAGGCTGGCCAGGCTCACTCTCAGAGAGGTTAATTTCCATCGGGCACCTTGTACAGGTGCCAGCGCTTCTGGGAACCTTGATCTCGGACATGCCTTCGATGAGCGAACTCTTGCCTGTACTTTGGTCTCCAATAACGCAGATCTTTGGCAGAGCAATCTTGTTATCTTCTATGCCGATATGACGGAGGTCTTGTATCTTTCTGACCAAGGCCTTCATATCGCGGCCGATGACCTTGATCGCCTCGTTTTCTGGAGACCCGGTCATGTTGAACGGGGTGACTTGGACAGTAGCTAGTACAACCATTAGATTGAAAATAAACATAGAAGAAAAGTGGATATATACCGTCTGTTATAGAGTAGCTAGGAGTTTCCAGATGTGACATTGTCGACGCCTCTAGAGGCTTCTGTGCGCATTAGGAAATGAAGATGGAGATGATGGTAAAGTGTAAAGTAACACTGGAATCGACTCGGAAGGAAATAGAGGAGAGGGATGGGTAAATGGTAAGAAGTGAATGAATCATGAAGCAAATCTGAGATAAAGTGAATGATTTTGTACGATTTTGCTGTTGAAACACTGGCTAAGTGAAAACCATCGTAGGGTAATCAAAGTCAAGGATAGGTCAACAGGGACAGAAGAGCTGATTTATTTTGTAGATTTTTTTTTTGAATTGGTAGGATCCCAAACTTGTGGTATAGCAATTTTATGCTAGTTTCAATACTTTTCTATCTCTCTCTCTTTCTTTTTTTATTTCATCCTGGTGTTGTATCCTTACTTTCTAGTTAGTGACTTGCTTCCGTTTACAAATGTTTCTTGGGACTGTGGGGAAAGCTAGTTATACCTGAAAGCAGACACCTTTTCAAAGCAACAATACCTGGACTTTCCGTGATCGAATTTTTTTTATGGGTTGAAATGAAATAATGTTGTCAGGCGATTGTAATAGAGATCTGACTGTAGCCATGTTCAAGCTGATTACTTTTTAACACCCTAATTAAGCAATAATAATCTATCTCCATGTCATTTTCTTCTTCGGCCGTAGATTCTTAGTGTTCTAGTAAGTAAAGAAACACACTGATGGTTATATCGAGATGTATTGCTTAGTTAGACTTGAGATAACTGAGCAGAACAGAAAGATAAGCTATAGTGCACAAGATATGGGGCTCTTATGCTATGTCAATTACATGACTTCTGCTTCGCCGTCTCATTTTCTTATATTATTTTTTCACCATTTCTAAATATTTTTTTGTATACTTTCATCTATCTTCCCTCTATCTATGGAGGGGCAAAGGAAACCCCACCTCGATGCCCTAAGCCCTAAACCCCAAACAAAAGGGAACTCATCAAAAGGACTTTTGTTCTAATCTGCAAGGTGCAATTTAGACTATTATAATGGGGTCGATGTGGAAAACGGAGTCTTGCATGTAGATATTATTGTAAGGAAGTATAGCCAGGCAGAGAACTTGAACTCTTATGAGTCATAAGAATTGTAAGGACATAAATAAATGTTATTGATCGTGGGGTAATGAATGACCCAATAAAAAAAGTTGTGACTCCCGCCCAAAATTCTTTGGCTCGCCCACCGAACCTCCGCCGTATCTTTTATCCTCACTTGTCTTCCAGAGCATCATTAGGAAGATCTTAGACTCATTATGTCGGAACCTAATGCAGTTAAGGAGGTTGAGGCCTCCATGGCCAACCTCCTTCTTGATGAAGTCACCGGCGAGAAGGTTTCCAAGTCCGAATTGAAGCGCCGCCAGAAGCTCCGCGAGAAGGAAGCTAAGAAGAAGGAGAAGGAGGCTGCTGCCCCTCCCAAGGCCGAGAAGAAGACTTCGGCCGAGGATGAGGAGGCTAACCTGACTCCCAACGTAGGTTCATTCTAATTCCATATTAGGTTATTGCAGAGTAGCCCGTCGAATTCATAAGTGCTAACTTTCCTCTTCATAGCAATACTTCGAAATCCGAAGCAAGAGAATCAACAAGCTGCGCGAGACCAAGCAACCCGACCCCTACCCTCACAAGTTCCAAGTCACGGATGACCTCCGCAAGTTCCTCCAGGAGTACGATGGTCTTGCCAAGGGTGAACAGAAGCCCGACACCACCGTCCGCATTGCCGGTAGAATTTACACCAAGCGTTCGTCGGGTGCCAAGTTGATCTTCTACGATATCCGCGCTGAGGGTGTCAAGGTACAGGTTGTGTGCCAGGCCCAGAACGCTTCCGGTAGTGTCTCCTTCGAGGCTCAGCATGAGCATCTCCGGAGAGGTGATATCGTCGGTATCGTCGGTTTTCCTGGCCGCAGTAATCCCAAGAACCGCCCCGACGGTGAGCTGTCCATTTTCGCTTCCGAAGTCGTGCTTCTGGCCCCTTGTCTGCACGCTATTCCCTCCGAGCACTATGGTTTCCAGGATAAGGAGCAGCGCTTCCGTCAGCGTTACCTTGACTTGATTATGAACGACCGTTCGCGCAACGTTTTTGTTACCCGCGCTAAGATGGTTTCCTATATCCGCAACTTCTTCGACACCCGCGACTTTGTCGAGGTCGAAACCCCCATGATGAATGCCATCGCCGGTGGTGCTACCGCCAAGCCCTTCGTTACTCACCACAACGATCTCGACATGAATCTGTTCATGCGTGTGGCTCCTGAGCTTTACCTGAAGATGCTCATTGTCGGAGGTCTCGAGCGTGTGTACGAAATGGGTCGTCAGTTCCGTAACGAAGGCATTGACCTCACCCACAACCCCGAATTCACGACCTGCGAGTTCTACTGGGCTTACGCCGATGTTTACGATGTCATGAACCTGACAGAAGAGCTGGTCTCTGGCCTTGTCAAACACGTCACCGGTGGTTATGAAACCACTTTCCATACCCAGTCTGGCGAGGAATACCATGTCAACTGGAAGGCCCCCTGGCGCCGCGTGGAGATGATCCCCGCCCTCGAGGAGGCCACTGGCGAGAAGTTCCCCTCGGGTGACCAGCTGCACACCGCGGAGGCTGGTGAGTTCCTCAAGAAGGTGTTGGCTAAGACTGGCGTCGAGTGCTCACCCCCCTTGACCAACGCCCGTATGCTCGACAAGCTCGTTGGTGAGTTCATCGAGGAGACTTGCGTCAACCCCACCTTCATCACTGGCCACCCCCAGATGATGTCCCCTCTTGCCAAGTACCACCGCCAGAACGTAGGTCTCTGCGAGCGTTTCGAGGCCTTCGTCTGCAAGAAGGAGATCGTTAACGCCTACACTGAGTTGAACGACCCCTTCGATCAGCGTCTCCGTTTCGAGGAGCAGGCCCGCCAGAAGGACCAGGGTGATGACGAGGCTCAGCTCATTGACGAGAACTTCTGTACCAGCTTGGAATACGGTCTGCCCCCCACTGGTGGTTGGGGTATGGGTATTGACCGTCTGGTCATGTTCCTCACCGACAACTACAGCATCAAGGAGGTCCTTGCCTTCCCCTTCATGAAGGAGGACAAGACCGCGGCGGAGACCAAGACCGCCGCCGAGGTGGTTGGTATTGAGCCCCAGTCTGAGGAAGGAATTCGTAAGTTTTCTCTCTGCTTGAAAATTCATCTCTATCCCTGACAGATAACTAACATCGCTTTTTAGCCCACAAATAAACTTATGAAGTAACTCCACGGGATGATGGTTTATTGACGACTTATTGTGCTGCATGTTTAATTCGATGTCAATGAAGGGATGCATAAGATGAAGATAAAACATTATGCCGAGACAGATCATACATCTAGCTTTGACTGCATTCAGAATCAAAAATAGGGTATGATAAAGTCGAATGTTTAAATCTTGTAGATTCCCGGTGACGTAGGCTGAAATAGATTTAGTAACTTTATTAAGGACCAACTACCTTGATATACACGAGACTTACCTACAGATCCATCTAATACTGAACAAGACTGGAAAGAATCTTCACCAAATCACTCTGCTTCATAAAGCTATATTCTTGCTCTTTGTTTCAAAAAAATAAAAATAAAAGAAAATAAAAATAAAAGAAAAGAAAAGAAAAGAAAAGAAGGAAGGAAGAAATAAGAGAAATCCCATCAATCTGGTCCATCGAACCCATTATGAGATTCCAACAAACCAGCCCGATATAGCTCTAACCTATTCGTCTGTATACCGTCTTAAAAGGTACCATGTTTATCAGAAGAGCCTTTTTATGAAAATAACAAATGAAATTTCTTCAATGATGAAATGGCATCATCCCTTCGATCTCCAATCTCATTAATTCAGTGCCTCAGAAAAAGGTAAACAAAGGAAAATTCACTGATTCCTTTTGATCAGATTCTATCTGAACAAAATCGACCCTACAACCAGCGCCGAGTGATAAAAGATTACGAATATTAACGATAATCTCTATGTACTTAATATAATTGTCTATGTTTATTTGAATCATATCTATCTTGTAGATATACTCTAAACTATAGTAGAAGAACCCCGAGGGTTGTGAAAGAGTTGAGACAACCCAGACGCACCCAGTGAATTCCCAGCACAATAGTATACAAGAACTCACGGGGTTTTTCATCTGAAGCAAAACATTTCTGCTCATGCTACGTCCTGTACACCTCAGACACTCGCTTAGATCTATCCTTTACCTTCCTCTCTCTCTTTTTACCCCCACACTGTGTATCTAAAGGTCTTATCCATGCTGCTATTTATTTTTTCATAACCATAATCTGGCTTCTTTAGTTCATATCAATCAGCTAGCTACACTTTCTTCGCTTCAAGCGGCTCCTAGTCTTGCTTTTCTGTTTTGCCTGTGGGTTGGTTTGCTTTCATTCATCCTAGGTTTTCGAGACAGAACTGACGAGTGATTCGAGCTCACTGTCTTAGTGAGAGACTCCTCGATCAACATGGCAGATAGAGACGAGAGACTTGAAGATAGCGACCCTTTCAGACAGCTCCGCTATCTGCCACTTCCTTACTCAGATCGGTACCACACGGACGATCCAGATATCCTCCAGCCCCAGCCCGTCAGGCCTAGCGCTGGTCCAGCGTATCTGGTGAGTTCATTCTTTTCTTTCCATTAATAAGTGTAGTTCACACTCCGTTCGTGAGAATTGTAATGAGCTGACAGCACGATTAGGGGGGTGGTCCAGACCCCTACAGGGCGTTGGGTTCTTTCTCCGTTCGCGAGGGCCTGTTCGGACAGCGCGAGCTGAGTCCTGGAGCCCGGTACTTCGCGTTAATCGAAAACCAGCTATTTCAGAGACAGGCTCCCCGGTTCCCGTCTGGGCGAGCGTACTGGCGCTTCGGCGACCCTATCCCAGCAGGCTGGAGAGTCATGGTGACGCCTCATATGGCCAACAGTCCCCGTCCCGAACAGCATCATGTCCTGGTGCCGGACCATAACACCCCTGTGTCTTATGAGCGGCGTCGGATCCCCCTGTCTGCCCTGCTTGCTCCAGACTGCACGGTGGTCGAGCACGCCGCGATCCTGCATAGTATGAGAAATTCTGACACCCAGTTTGCTCCCATCGGAGACTCGAACACGATGTCCGGATCCTGTAGTACGGGCGAAGACGCACCTGCGGGCCCTGCTGACCCTCATGCGCAAAACCCGTCCGAAGAGGCCACCGTCCCTGAGGCCGCCGATAAGTCGGAGGACTTGGCCTCTGTGCTTACAATGGAGAAGGAGGTCGTACTGTGTGAGTTTGAAGAGTTGGCCACCCACACGGCGAAATGTGACGTTTGCAATAAGCGGAATACATCTGGAATGTCTCGCTGTCTCACCTGCGGTTGGCAGACTTGCAACCCGTGCACGATCGCCCGTGGATATTTTCGCACCCACCATGTGAACGGCAATATCCACACTGGACTTACTAGTCAGAGCGATCTGGACGCGGCCGCTGAAGAGATTTCCAAGTCGAAGAAGAAAAAGACGAGTACCCCCAAGAAGAAAGCTACCGGGTCTCAGTCTAAGGCTGCTGGAAAGCCCAAGAAAGGGCGTCCAGCTAAGAAACGAAGGACCCCGAAAAAGGCACCAAAAACGGCATCGGAATCCTCGCCTGTGGCTAAGAAATACGATGCTGATCAGGAGATTCTCGCAGAGGATCTTAACGCGCCCGAAGGTGCGTTAAACCCCGTCTGGGACTTCCATGGAAAAGACTAGTATACTGACCTTCAGATAAGACCGTAAGACTCAGAATGATCAAGATGTTTGTGACGTAGATTCTATTTTCGACGCGGACGCGACAGAGGATCTGCCGGAGGACGACCTGCTGGAGGATGAAGAGTGGACCCCTTTGAGAACGTTGAACACTCCGCTGAAACTAGGAAAGCTGTATAGCCAGGCCATCCAGCAGGCCCACCGAGGACGCGAGGATTTGCACCAGAAGGCGTCTACCGAGCAGAAGGTTGAACCGATAAAGGTAGCAGACGCTGATAAGCTTGTATCCAAATCAAAAGACCCTAAGCAGACGCCAGAGAGGACTAAGGCTCAGACTTTTTGTCGGAAGCAGCCAGGAAGATGCGCTTAGTGGTGACAGTGCACCAACGCAAACCAATGATCTTCAAGGGTCAATTCACTCTGCTGGTATCTAGACCGACAACCCAGCACAGCCGCATTCCTTATGTGCCACACTTTCACTGGTCTCTCACTGTGGTTTTCTTTTTACGTGAAATGTACAGACACGACTATTCAAATGTCACATGTTTCTCGCATATGTTGCATTTGCTGTTTTCTCATTGTACGGGTATTGGAGTCCGGATTAACCGAGATGTACTGTTCTTGCTGGGATATGTCTCATCCTTTATCCGTCTGTACATCTTTCATATCAGTCCGGCGCCTGCCTTGTATGTGGTGCTTAGAGGGATCCCTTGAAGCTTGGACGGAGGATGCAGATTTAATCAGGGGCGCAATGTTCCTTTTTCCTTTCCTTCTTTTTCTCAGTTGAACAGCTGGGTTGCATAATTGAAACTTCCACTTTGCACAATCGCATATCGAGTCTTTCCGCCAGATGAAACCAAAATGTTAAAATAGTTCTAGCGACTGGCGTTCGACAGTAGCGAGGTGTTAATTACTGTAGGTATCGTCTGTTAACCGATAGCCCATGCGTCATTTACAATCTCCGACAGTTAGTGGATGGTTTCGCTTGTAGTAAGGGGCGAGTAATGTTAGTAAACGGAAGGCGTAAGGAAAAAGTGGTCATCGTCCAAGACGCAATGAATGATTAACTATTGTACAATGTATAAGTAGAGATTTATAACACACATAAGAATGATCCAAACATTCGTTAGTTTAACATAGCAGCAAAACCGGATGGCTAGGCCAGTCACAACCTATCCCATCCTCAGCCGATGGTCAATCAATCAACTCATAGCTTAAGAGGGCCATGGGAAGCTGCACCGGAGACCGCCTGGCCACGGGCCTTTACTGCCATTTGCAGTAGCTTGGCAGTCCTTGACGGGTGCCAGACCCGGCTTCCCAGGACTAGGACCCAGGTCAGAAGGAACACGCTTCCCGCTTGATGGGCGGAGGCAAGAGGAAGGGGAACAAGGTAGAGTAGTGTAGCGATACCCAGACCAACTTGGCAGCATGCAAAAGCAACAACTCCGTGAACACCCTTCTTAGCAGCAGGTGGAAGAAGTCTCTTCATGGTAGGGGACCGACGAGTGTAGGCCAACAAAGCCATAATGCAGGTGAAGGTAGTTGTAGCCAGGATACGATGATCCAGTTGAACAAGAGAGGGGTTCTCGAGGATATTTCTCCACCACAAGTCAGATCTATCCTCGTGCCGCGAATACCTTGCATCGAAGAGCTCTGACTTGGGAGGAGCCAGCCCGTTGCCCATATAGGGGAATTCGTTATAGATGAGACCAGCATCCAGGCCAGCAACCAGAGCGCCAGACATGGCTGTCACAAAAACGAGAGCAGCCAAACCAGCAACAGAACGACGGAAGATTTTGAGTTTGGGGTCGCGGAGCGAGTCCAACAGCTTAATACCAGCCTCAGGATCAGCAAGCAGGCGGTGTGAGCGCAGGATAGCGAGACCATTCCAAAGCATTGCGACATAGCAGAAAAATGCAGCTCCAAGGTGTGCTGTCAGGCGGTACTGGCTCACTCGAGGGTGGCTGCCTGGCGCAAAGAGATCATCCTTGAGTCCGGACTTGACCATCCACCAGCCAATAAAACCTTGGAAGCCAATCAAACCAGCAATACCAGCAAGTCGCAATGACATTGACTTGCTAACCTTTTTCCTTGCGACGAAATAGACAGCCGGAAGCACGAACGACAGGCCGACGAAACGACCCCAAAGACGGTGAATCCATTCCATGTAGTAGATCGATTTGAATTCGGAAAGGGTCATGTGCGGGTTCAATAGTTGAAACTCGGGGGAAGCGCGATATTTCGCAAACTCAGACTCCCAGTCTTCTGCGTTCATAGGGGGAAGAGATCCGGTAACGGGGCGCCATTCAGTGATACTCAGGCTATACCAATTGGTTGTTAATCTCTCGCATAGAGGCTTCTTGTAGGATGTAAGGAGACGTACCCAGATTCTGTCAATCGAGTGAGTCCACCAAAAACTACAATACCAAAGACGCTCGCTGCACTGCCTAGCAGCCAGTAAGCCACCGTCTTGTCGCTAACCTTAGGCCAACTAGACTTCGGTTTAGAAGCTCCCTCCTCAAAAGCGTTCGATACTGCTGAGCCAGAAGCCGGCCTTCTGAAGGCATTCGGGAGTGCCTTTTTAGCTCTTGCGAATGAATTGATTGAATTGAGCTTGCTGGTGTTCTGAGTAAAGGGCGACGCAGCGAAATTCATGCGGAAAGCGGATTTGGTCACATAGTTTTGGCTCTGCCCTAGACATTGACGACAGGTGAAGAATTCCTTGGAAAGCCTGGTAGTAAAACTCCGCATTCGGGATACGGAGCTCCCCAAGGACACCATGGTGAGTGATATGGCAACAATTGATGTTTGGAGAAAATGTTCGGACCTTGCGACACAAATAATTGCGGGAAGTTGCGGACGGACGAGAGCCCGAGACTCCGAGCGGCGCGCACCAATCATGGTGGCATGATTTCATGCTCCGTTAACTTCGCGTTCTTGATGTGTCCTTTAGATCCTCACGGTGGTTGTTCCATTTTTAAATTAAACTGACCTTTTGCACCCCCGGATTAGCCATCCTTAAGATATACAGTTTGCCAGCAACTTTATTAACCAAAGAGGCTGTGTACGAAGATGTACGTACCCATTGGAAACTATGATGAATGGAACCGGTTCTCTTAATACACATCTTTACCTAGGATTGTATAAAAAGAACAAATGCCGCTCCTACTGCGCATATCTGATTTAAAGCAGAGTACAGCAGGGAATGCCAAATGTCCTGTCGCGACTGAGTTGAACAAAGTATGTACTAGTATATTTGGTGTCCTGAGGCACCAATAAGATACGTGCCAATCCAGGTTTAGCGCAGTCAGCTCCAACCATCTCTTGCAATGGAATCGTCAACAGACACAACAGCTTCAAGCTCGTTCTTTGCTCGCCCCCAAAGGACATTTCAGCTATACCTAGGAAGATGTCATATGCTGTGGAAACCAAGAAGCGCAAGTTTCATCGAGTTCTCGAATCATTGACCAAACCTTCGAATGCCGAATCCTTAGCCCAACCAACCCCCGCGGCAACAAGAACAACAGGTACAACAAAAGAATGTATCCCCACAGATAAAAAGGCTCGCCTGAGTGATCGGAAGGATGGGCCTGATATTGTGTCTGTGCGGAAAACAATCTTGAAAGTCGCTCGTCCTAGCTCTCGAGACTCATTAGTATCGTCCTCACGGCCGAGTTACGTACCTTGGGACCGCGAACGCTTTTTGGAGCGATTGGAGACCTTTCGCCGAGTTGATCGATGGTCGCCGAAGCCATCGGCAATAAATGAATTGGAATGGGCGAAGCGTGGCTGGATCTGTACGGATGTGTCGCGAGTCGCGTGCGTGGGAGGCTGTGGCGGTTCCGTTGTCGTCAAATTACCAGATGAGCTTGATGAGTTGGATGGATACGATAGCGAGAAGGTCCAAGAAAGAAGAGAAGTTCGTAAGTTGGGATCACATTGTCGAAATTTGACAACATAAACGCAATTTGGGCTAATCCACGCATAGGTGCTAAACTCGTAGAGGAATATGCGAGTCTTCTAGTTCAAGGGCATGGTGAAAATTGCCCCTGGAGAAATAAGGGCTCCGATGGTTTGTTTTCACGAAACAACTTGCCTAAATCTAGCTGACTGTCCTAATAGTTACGATCCACCGGTTGGCCCTGTCCAACCCTGAGGCGGCAATTTCAGGTCTCCGGATACGTTATTTGAACATCGTTAAGATGGCTGATCAGCTGCCATCCCAGGAAGTAATTCAAACGCCTGAGTCATTCGACATCGAAACTTTAATTAGGATATTGCCGGATGATTTCGAGGGGACCAAAGTGTGCACCGAGACCACGGAGCCACAGAGCCCTCAGCGCGTCGACGGGACTCAAGACACAAACCCCCAAAGTCCGCCTTCGAAGGAAATAACGATTAACAGGGCGGCTTTTGCGCTTGCCTTCTTTGGGTGGGACTCTGTTGCGGATGGTGCAGCAGGCCTGGCAGGCTGTGGTGCATGCTTCCGGCGTCTGGGACTCTGGATGTACAAACCGAAGGACAACGGAGATATATCTGTTTACGATGCACTAGATGTTGCTACCGAGCACATGGAATACTGCCCATGGATTAATGGGAAGGCTCAAAGCGGGACGGGAAAGCAATCTGAGAAGTCGGCCGAGTTGCGTAGTGGATGGGAGCTTTTGGCCCAAGCGCTCAAAGTAAAGCATCGACGGAGTATTAGATCCACAGCGTCTAGTGATAGTCGCGCTGTCTCTGAATCGCCCTCTGCGGATGGGCTGGTGTTTGACGAAGCAAACAATGAAGCCAAGAAGGCCAGTGACCGCGAATGGTGGGCAAAGCTTCGACGAATGAGACAAGTATTGAACGTCAAGTCCCCGAAGAAACCCACTGCGCCATGATTTTGTTCTGCAATCTTCCTTGTGTCTCTTTAGGTATGCGAGCGTGGCGTTCAAGGCATTGGTTACGGTTTTAATGTTTATTTGTACAATACCTCAACGTACCATAAAGCGAGCTGCTCAATTGCATCTTTTAAAACAGTTCTGCCTTACAGAGTATATTGTTAGTCTCGGATAAGTAAAGCGAAAATTAAAAAGTTGGTGGTTACACCATTCGGCCTGTCTCGCCTTGATCTCATCCACAGTCCACTACATGATAGATCTTTCAGCGACTCAGCTTCGTCATACTTAATCATAAAATTTTGACAGCCCTAGTTCGGTGTTGAGTATGTCACCTAGTATGGGAGCGAGCGTAATGTCACCTATTCTGCAACAGTTATCAGAAACTTCGCAACTGCAATGCCCCAGCGAGCAAAGAAGACTATGATTTAATGTGCTTAAAGTCGATCGAACCCCGGATGCGGCAAGAGGAAACCTGGTTTGCGCTACTTTGGATTAACCAGAACCAGATCTAAAGGAAGACACATCGTCGCAAACTATTTCTTTCAGTCTTCTTCCAAAGAATACTCATCCATAAGTCATGAATCTTCCAAGAAACAACAACCACTCGAATCGCGCATCATGGCTGAAGGGAACCCGGAAGGCGGAAGCAGTAAGAGAAGCAGCAGTATGAGGTACGATCCTGCACGGGACTCTTGGGAGGCTCAGCAACCATCAGTAGTATCACAAACACTGCCACAAGCTCCCCCGTTTCCTCGTTTAACTCAGATTAACTCACCAGTGCAGGAGTATTTTCCCTCGGTAAGTTTATGGCTTGCTTTACTGCGCGGAACCATTTTCCTTCCGATTTTGGAATTCTTCAATGCCTGCCTAGCTTATTCCCGTCCGCGATGCACTTCCGCATTGACGCATAACCTCAATTTCTCCCCGTATTCTTATTATTTTTCTTTGTTTTTCTTCTTTTCTTCGACTTTTCTTGCTCACCCATTGCCAAGGTTCTGAGGCTCGCTTGGTATAACCCCAAGCCATAATTGCTTACAAGTCTGGTGTTGTTATTAGATTATTGGTGGACCTTCCCCGACGATCCAGTCCTCGGTGCGAAACACAACGCCCGCTTACCAAGAACAAATTTCTCACGAGTCATCATTACATTCAAGAGATCCTCACAACACAGAGAAAGTCCCGTCGCAGCAACTAGACCCATACGAATCATCTAAAATCCCCAGAATGTCGAGCCCGGAGGTTGCTAGCCCACCCCCAGAGTCGGCGGAGATACAATCCACGTACAACGGAGCCATTGCCTCCCCTGCGGTAGCTACCCCCGAATACAATGGATCTCCAATAATAAAGCAAAAGCTGATAGAACAGAAGACTGCACAGGAGGAACAAAAACCCGCGGATCGCCCATATTCCAAGCGCAGACGCCTCCAAGAGCGGCATCAGCAACTGCGAAAGCGCGGCAGAACGCCTCCATCAATCTATTCCCGTCGCGACACAGACGATTCTGCGCGGCAACGCAATCAAAATGAATCCTCAAACAGGTCTCCCTCACCCCTCGGCCCTCCGCGCTCTCCTTCACCCGAAGCGCAGGCACGCAAGCGCAAGCGGCCTGGCGGTGGTGCCCGTATGGGCTTAGTGGATCGTGAAACTTTACGTCGGAGACAAGAAGAAAGAGAACGTGCGCAAGAAGAGGAAGCCATGCGATTCTCCCAGAACCGTGGTGTGACGGACATTGTTCGTCACCACTATAATGCTGTGCCCCAGCGAGGAAGAGAGTGGCGGAAGACGGAGAGTAAGATCAAAGGCCTACGAAGCTTCAACAACTGGATTAAGAGCACTCTCATTCAGAAATTCTCACCGGATGAGGAGTTCCTGTCCAGGTCGGTTGGAACCAAAGAGTGGGCAGACGACACCGCTCCGCCCCCTACGCAAGATAGACGACTTTTGGTTGTAGACCTGGGCTGCGGCAAGGGGGGCGACTTGGGCAAATGGCAGCTAGCACCTCAAACCGTGGACCTCTACGTTGGGCTAGACCCCGCTGAAGTCTCCATTGTCCAAGCACGCGAGCGCTACAACGGTATGCGAACTGGACGTGGCCCGCGGGGGCGACGTGGTCCTCTCTTCCATGCTGAGTTCTTCCCTAAGGACTGCTTTGGAGAGTATTTAGGGGATGTTCCCATCGTCCAGCAGGTTGGAATTGACCCTAACGCCGGGCCAGGTGGCTCAGTAATGAGCTCACGCTGGGGTGGCGGTGGTTTCGATGTGGTAGCATCTATGTTCACTGTTCATTACGCATTTGAAAGTGAAGAGAAGGCACGACAAATGCTGCGCAATGTAGCTGGGTGTTTGAGGAAGGGTGGTCGATTCTTAGGAGTCTGTCCCAACTCAGATATTATCAGTGCACGTGTGGCGGAGCTGAATCAAAAGCGCAAAGAACGCGAGGCTGTAGCGAAAAAGGAAGAGGCGGAGCCTGAGGATGGAGAAGTCGAAGAGGATGACAACAAGATTGAATGGGGAAACTCGATCTACCGAGTCAAATTTCCTGGTGATACCCCTGAGGATGGGGTCTTCCGGCCACCTTTCGGATGGAAGTACAGTTATTACATGGAGGAGGCTGTGGAGGAAATCCCAGAGTACGTTGTGCCTTGGGAAGCCTTCCGAGCGTAAGTGTTGCCTGCTGGCCCAATTACGGCACATGAGTCTGACTGTCTTCAGATTAACGGAGGACTACAACCTGGAGCTCCAGTACCGTAAACCGTTCCTGGAGGTCTGGGAAGACGAGAAAGACGACAAGGAATTGGGGCCCCTGAGTGAGCGCATGGGAGTCCGGGATCGAAACACCGGCGCCCTGCTCATGACCGAGGAAGAGAAGCAGGCAGCCAGTGAGTATTCGGCATGGTCCGGAGTAATCTGATTGATCGCTAACATGAACAGGCTTCTATCACGCATTCTGCTTCTATAAAGTCTAGTTTAAGGCCCGGTATTTCCACCCTCTCTTTCTGTTGTTAATCTACTCATATTTATCATTTTGGGGATAATCCGGTATCCCTGTATGTACATCCCTGTCAACCAATCTAATAGCGATGCACCGGCATACATTCGCTATGCATCATACATTCTACACGAAACATGGATAGAATCGATGGAATTTGTAACAATAAAGTATTGCTACCCAAAGGCGTCAAACAGAAAAGTATAACCTAAACGGGATTAGC
This sequence comes from Aspergillus alliaceus, assembly GCF_009176365.1. Lineage (NCBI taxonomy): Eukaryota > Fungi > Ascomycota > Eurotiomycetes > Eurotiales > Aspergillaceae > Aspergillus > Aspergillus alliaceus. The sequence goes on from NW_022474697.1 coordinate 154,327, forward strand.
GCCATCGCGTCGCGTATCATCTCTTATCAACCTTCATCATATCCTCCATCAAGACTTCCTTTCCACCAAAACTAGCAGGACATAAAGTCCTAGCCCTCCAACCTCAACATACCAAATCCCAATCGCAAAAGAGGGCCCAATCAACCCAACCATCCTCAACGTCAACCCCAACCAAACCACCACTAAACACCACTAAACACCCCATTCCAAACGAACCCCAAAGACGAACCGTCAGAGACATCAACAAGCAGCCCAAGACCGAGACAAAGAAAAAAAAATGCCAAGCTCAATCCCAAACCCCCGATCCCGCCACAGCACAACCCATCCCCCCTCCACCCGCCGCCCCAGACCCCAAGCCCAACGCGAACGATCCCAAACCCCCCCACTCCCAGCCTACGAACCACCACTCACACCGCTCCATCCGACCGGCCAAGCCGCGCTCCTATCACTCCTTAAATCGCAGTCCCTCCGACAATTGAAAACGCATATACAACACGCGGAGGAGAAACTGACGGATTCGGCGGGCGAGGTTAATGAGCGGCTTACTGAGGCGAGGGCGCGCTTGAAGAGGAAGCGGGAGGTAAATAAGGTGGATGAGGAGGGTGGGGAGGACGAAGAGGAGCGGTTGAAGAGGTTTGGGGAGGAGGTGGGGGGGCTTACGGAGAGGTTGGAGGAGAGGATGCGCGGGGTGATTGATGGGGAGTGGAGGGTTGATGGGTTGGTGGGCTGTTTAGGGGAGATGGAGAGGGAGGTTGAGGCTGCTAGTGCTGTGCCGAGGCGGAGAAGGGAGAGGCGGAGGAGGAGAGAGGAGGATGGGGATGGGGATGATGGGGATGATGGGGATGATGGGGATGATGAGGATTATGAGGAGGAAGAGGGACGCGGAGAAATGCTGCCGACGAAGATGTTGGATGAGGTGCTTGGGGAGAAGTATGCTGAGTGGGATGGGCTTTCGTTGACGCAGCGGTATGCATCTATCTATATTCTAATCTTTTTGGAAGGGGTTAGTGAAGCTAATTACATGGGGGGGGGGGGTTTTTTTTGGGAGGGGATAGGTATTCTGCTAACAATGCTTATATTGGCTTCTATCGGATTATCCATGAGGCGAAGCATCCCGGCGACGATATTCCTCCCCTGCCTCATGCTTCGACTTGGTTCTCGCATATGGAAGAACCGGCCTCGGCCTCAACGCAAGCGACTGATTCTGCAGCCCGGCGGACTCGACGTCGGAAGTCTCCCTCCCCAGCGGACTCGGATGAAATCGCCATCGAAAGCGAGCGCATCTCGCTTAAATGTCCTCTTACTTTGCTCTATTTCAAGGACCCTGTCACAAGTACCAAATGCCCGCATAGTTTTGAGCGCGAACCCATTGAAGAAATGATTGCGCAAAGCCCGACGACTGTTCCCGCGCCACAGTCGGCGGGAGCCGCCGGCCGCAGCGCGCGCCGTGTTCGCTCCGCCAAGTGCCCGGTGTGCTCAGTTGTCTTGACTGCGGCTGATCTCCGGCCGGATCCTGTTCTGGTTAGAAGAGTTCGTCGGCATCAACAGGCGTTAGAGCGGGAAGCAGAGGAAGACGAGCTATCGGTTGGGGCGAGAAGGAGACTCTCTGGAGTCCGGAAAGGCGGCATCACACTCGCTAGCGATGATAGCAGTGAGGATGGGGATGAAGATGAGGTGGATGTTGATTCGCATGATCAGCATGGTGGTCATAATTCCGGAACCCAATATCCTGTTCGAATTAAGCAGGAGATGAGCACAGCTCCTGTAGATGACGATTAGCCGATAATTATTTCGACTAGCGGGTTTATAAGTCTAATAGATATCGGACAGCGTTGATCGGGGTTATGTCAAACCGTATCGGTCTAGTTTATTATTCAAGTAACAATTTTCTGCAAATCAATTCATTGTTTAACCCATACTAAAGCATGCCTCGAAATCGGGGTATGGAAACTGCCTCTCGGAGTACATGCAACACTCAAGCCGTGAAAGGGAAAGTCAAGGCCATGTCCTCTTCATGTGCCTCGAGCCTGTATTAGTCCTGATGGGAATGAGACAACAAACTAAGTAAAAGAAACTCCATTACACCCACTGTAAACAATACTAACACCAGGGGGAAAAAAGTAAGACCGCACGAACAGGGGTATTTTCCAAAGGGAAGGGATATTGTTCTGCCTCGGAGATGTGGTGGGACAGACGCATTGTTCCTTACAACATGCTGATATTCTCAACGCATATCCGATGGTCAGCTCGCTAGAAATTTCCATCACCGCAACTGGCCGAACGGTGGGGTGTTCTATAGCATGAATTTCTAGAACCATTGAAACCGGAATGATTTTGCCGCGGTCACATCGTATTCTGGACACCGCATTTCTCAGAGAGTGAACAGGAAGCAAACGTCCACGAGACCAAAAAGCATAGGAAGATCGGCGATTCAGTCATAAAAGGCTGACACAGTTCACTTAAGTCAATGCGCTTCTTTCTTTAAGCCGAGAGATTCCTTGTAATCGTCATCCGATCAATGAGTGTTTAATCACTTATTTGGTCAGGAGGTTGAGATAATCCGCCACAATAAGCGTGACCATGCTAAAGTGGGTCCGTGGGGTTAGTGATAAGCACTTAAGAAAAAAGAAACAGCGCGGGGAGTGGGGAGACTAACGCATGGGGTGCGATCCGCACATAGTACGTTCCGAATCCGCGGTAAAACCTCAACCAACCCTCATCCTTGGCAACTTTACGAGCACAATCCAGCACACCCTTGTACGGCAACTGGCCGGTCTTAGGATCTTTCTGCTGCTTCTGCAGACGGGTCTTGATAAAATCGAAGGGCAAAGAGAGGAAGCTGGCAAAGAATCCAGCAATGGCAGAAGCAGCGAAGGTCTGGCTCTGGGTGGATAGGGATGTGTGAGATTTCAGCTGAGCCTTAGATTCCGCGAAGAAAGTCAGTTGGCCGACATTGAGAGCCATTGCCCGCACTACGGTCGGCAAAGCACCCGACCACAAGGCTGCAATACCCTCATTCTTCGAAATGCGGAACAGCGCATCCACCACCGAACGGTAGTGTGCTCGCGCCTCTGGAGGCTTAAGGCCATCAGATTGCATGCGAACAAGAGCCAGATCAGCTGGATTGCCAATCATAGCAGCAATGCCACCAGCAGTCAAGCCCGCACCGGCACGCTCCGCAAAAGTGACCTTTCTGTTCGCGGTGTCAGCGCGCTTGTGGAGCATCTTGCTGAAAGTATCGAAGAAGCCCAGACGGGCGGTCGTGTAGACAGCCTGGCGGAGTAAGCCTGCTGACAGGCCTGTGTAGAGATCAAGTATCTTTCCGCCAGCAATGATGTCGCGCGCAACGCCGAAAGCGGTCGGGCGAGGCCCAGTACGAACACCCTCCCCAGCCAACTGAAGGCGCACCTTGATCATATCGATTGGCTGAATTACAGTTGTTGCTGTCATGCCCGCCATGCCGCCGTTAATGAAAGGGAGGGCGGCGCGGGTATAAGGGTGATGTAGAAAGTCCATCGCGGGCTGGGGTTCCTTGGTAGCCGGAGAAGCCATTCTGATCACAGGGATGATTTACAGTAGGTCTGGAGAAGTCAGTACACCATTTTAGTACCGGGCGGGATTTGAGCTATGATAGCAAGAGTAGTGAGACCAGAACGTGTGTGACCATCCACTGACCGGTGGTAGAGGTAATCATGAGATGGATGTTACGCAAATGCGACAGAAAGGAAATCGTGCGGATGTCGATTCCAACAGATGACGTACGATAGGGAGGAGATAGAAAGGATCAATAAGAAGCTTACCAGCGAAGGATACGGTAGTATATGAAGAATACTACACGAGAGACTCGAAAAGAGGGGAAGAGGAGTAACAGGGGATACGAGAATAGAAGCCGACGTGGACGAGAAAAAGCAGGGAGAGGAAATGAGGGGAAGGAGATTGACAAAGAATAGTTCAAGTGAAGTATTGGTAGCCAGTCAGATGATGAAGCGTGACAATGCGGGGAGGGGGAAAGGGGACAGCAAATTGTACGTACACCTTGTCAGTCAGGCAACTCCAAACAGTCTGGGTCAAGGGTAAAAAAAAAAGAATTGTTAGGACAGGGTATTCTCAGGCTATAAGTCCTGGTAGGGAATGGTTAGGAAAGCACGATCAAGCGCTGAGCCAGGAACCAACCGGGCCGTATTTCTGAACAACGGACACGGTCCAGACGAACAGTTAATCTAAAAGCGTAGAACAAAGGCTGACCACTATAATTTCTAATGTAGCGATCCTCGCTGGATAGTACTAGTAGATCTCCACAACCCCAGCATGTCGCTTCTGGTAAGGTACCTCTACATACACGTCATAGAACTAAACAAAAGCTCTAGAGGATTTACCTGAGAGACTACTCCTGCATAATGCCGCCACGAATGCGGGGAACATCATCTTGCTAAGACCCTAGGGAAACGATCTATCTTGCTTATGTATAGCGTAAGACGAGATATTCTGGTAGGAATAATATTCGATTCTGTCGCATGATTGAAGTATTGTAAAAAATGTCTCTTCCTGGTATTCTCTAATACTTTTTCGCTGGATCCACCGTCATGACTGCTACCAGCTCCACTGCATTTAGATGTCACCTTCCAAGCAAGTGGGGGTAATATTACCGTATGCCCCACTCAGGGAAGCACTTGGCTTGTGGTTCCACGAGAATCCAGTTTCCCGATACCCTTCTAAGACCTATTTAAATATGAATTGTAAAAGAACAGTATGCTTCTCAATCCCATATCATACGACGTACCTAGTGACGGTATATTTTTGAACACATCAATGGTCGATCTACATCCACCCCACCTGCGTATGTAATCAAGTACGGGCAGATGATCTTCAAACAAGAACTGTCCGCCTAAACCAGATGTATTGTACCCGAGGATAAATATACATACAGGTAGTAATTCCCGGCCTAAGATCGATCCCACGTCCTCCTCCTAGCCAATAGTCTACTAGTATTACGATTAGGCGTGCAAGAAGGCTTCTAACAAGATCGACTGAGTAATATCCTTCCGCGGCAATAGGTTCGGGTTCGGACCCGGAACCCAATTGGAAGACGGCTATTACTGAGGTCCTGATTCTATCACAGTCTGCTGCAAATATCTACACCTGTATCTTCACACCGACATCGAGTAATAGGCCTTACTGTAGCGTGGCTCAAATATGAACTTGCATTGGCATGCGATAATGGCCATTAAATATCACTATTCAGCCTTGGTAGCATATACACCACAGCGACTTCACCGAGAAGCATTAGTAGCCGTATTCCCCCATTAACCCACATCAATCCATTTTTCCGAAAAGGTATCCGAGCCCCGATAGCCGATATTTACTATACAGTTCCAAGCAAAAATGGAAGCTGAATCAAGGAATAGTCTCGCCAAGAGCGTTTGGTCACGACATTGGCTATAATAATCCACGCATTCTTCCTCCGGCATAGGCGGGATACTGGTTCAGAGTTAGTTTCTACTATATTACATACCGCAGTAAGGGAGCACAGGCGAGGAGGCTACACCGATATCCGTGGGAAGCGAGTTCATTGTGCGGTCTGTAATCATCTAGGATTTACTGCCTGGCAGCATAAATTAATTAATATCCCCCGAAAGGAATCTACGCACAGCTTCGATGGACCTTCTTTCCGAGGTATCATATGAACCATCATTCGCAACTACTGTGTTACTACGCTTTATTGGTTAGTAGATGAATTGACATATGACGGAATACAAGTCCTGCATAAGATCGGGGATTACCGTTCGCGTGGTCGGGCAGTGTACATACTAGACACTACTGTAGATAGTGATACATCTTATCAGTAAACACTAGGCGGAAAGAATATACAACAACCAACACGCTAGGATCCGGTCAGCCGAATCTAATTCCAAATGATCAACCCCAACAAAACCCCAGTCTAGAACTATACCCGCGGAAAACATCCCGGCAAAGAAATGCCCAATGCCAAGTACGATTCATCATGACCAGTTCTCGCTCGGGCCAGGACCGGGAGTCACCAAGCGGAAGCGGGAAGGAAAGGGTGGCAAGTCGGGAAGCTACTGGGCTAGTGCCGATAGAGTATCTGGGGCTCTTATCGCTGGGCCCCTATGTATTGAACGGTCAAACACAGCCGTGTGGGGAGCTAGAGCTCTAGCAAATCATAGAATTGCCGATTCTCGCTGTTTAGATCGGAGGATTCAATCACGTCGGCTATCACGAAACCGTTGTTGTTGGGTACCTTTGTGGGTGCTGTGTGGGCTTCCTTAGTGGCCTTAAGATGAGGTTATACTCCGGTCTTTTGACTCGAATCGTGATTCTTGAGTGGGGGCGACCTCTGAACTTCATAGTAACACTCTTACGGTCCTTCCGCAGAACGAAAGAGGCCTGCTCCGGAGAATGAGGAAGGCACGTGGGAACAGATTTGTGATTCAAAGAGAACCCTTTCAGAGAAAGTTGAGGCAGATATACTGACTGGAGTTGAATGACGAAGATTCTTCGAATCCTAGTATGATGTCATAACTGAAGCACTCGTCAGTATACTTTCCACTTTCATAATCTTACCATTTCTACGGCGTCTTATAAAAGAAACAAAATTGGTTTTAGCAAGATTTTATTCCATTTTTACGAACAGGTATGGGCGATAGGCCCATGGAGTTTGTCAACTCCTACCTATTGACCAGTCTGGATTGTGAAACACATATCCAATCATGAGGGAAGACCCGAACAGAACGCGAAATGGTATGTCCCAGCTTGTCTTGCCAAGCGTATAGAAAAATGACCCAAATTATTAAAACACAGCACGCCATGCAATAGAAAAGCAAAAGGGAATCGGATGACAAAGGAAATTTAGCAGAAACAGTAAACAATCTCAAACATTTTATGCCAGCACGGGGCCAGCCTCGATCACCTCCTTAGTGGCTTGGTCGGCATACTTGGTGAAGTTCTCGTTGAACAGCTTGCCGAGCTTGTTAACCTCGTCCTTGAAGCTGGTCGATGCAGTCCAGCTGTTCTTGGGATTCAGCAGCTCATCAGGGACGCCGGGGCAGCTCTTGGGTACGTAGAGGTTGAAAACATCGTAGACTTCGTACTCAGCGTTGGCCAACTCGCCGCTGTGGATGGCATCCAAGATGGCACGGGTGTACTTCAGAGGGCAACGCTTACCACCAGTGGTGGCGCCAGCGCCAACCCAACCGGTGTTGAGCAGCCAGGCATTGGCCTTGTGTTGAGAAATCTTGTCTGCCAGCATACGAGCATAGCGCATGGGGTGGAGAGCCAAGAAAGGCTGGGCGAAGCAGGAGGAGAAGGTGGCCTGGGGCTCAGTCACACCGTCCTCAGTACCGGCCATCTTAGAGGTGTAACCAGAGATGAAGTGGAACATGGTCTGCTCGGTGGTGAGTTTGGAGATCGGGGGCAGCACGCCGCGAGCGTCGCAAGTGAGGAGGATGATGTTTGTGGGGTGCTTGTCAGAGATGCAAGGAATCTTGGCGTTCTCGATGTATTCAATGGGGTAAGCACTGGAGAAATGTCAGCGATGCCACGAAAGTCATAGTTCGCATATAAGTAGAACACTTACCAGCGAGTGTTCTCAGTGAGTGTCGAATCATCGTAGTTGACGACACGGCTGATGGGGTCGAAGACAACGTTCTCAAGAACGGAGCCGAAACGGATGGCGTTGAAAATATCGGGCTCCTTCTCAGCAGAAAGACCAATGCACTTGGCGTAGCACTGTTAAAATGGTTAGCGACCTTGTGTAATTTATTTCGAGAGCTCTGAATCACTTACGCCGCCCTCGATGTTGAAGACACCGCGGTCGGTCCAGCAGTGCTCGTCGTCACCAATCAAGGCACGCTTGGGGTCGGCAGAGAGAGTGGTCTTGCCAGTCCCAGACAGACCGAAGAAGACGGTAACATCACCGTTGACACCCTCGTTGGCAGAGGAGTGCAGGGTCAGGACGTTGTGCTTGACGGGCATCTCGTAGAAAAGGACAGTGAAAACTCCCTTCTTCATCTCTCCAGCGTACTCGGTACCCAGGATAACCATCTCCTTCTCGGCAAAGTTGATAGCAACAGAGGTTGCAGAGGTCATACCCTCGGTGAAGCGGTTGGCAGGGAAGGAGCCAGCGTTGTAAATGACATAGTCGGGGTGGAAGTGCTTGAGCTCCTCTTGCGAAGGGCGGATAAGCATGTTCCGCATGAAGAGGGCATGGTAAGCACGAGCGCAGACAACACGGACACTAATACGGTATCTCTCGTCCCAGCCGGCGAAGCCATCAATGACATAGATACGGTTGCGAGTGTTGAGGTAGTCAACGGCACGTTCACGGTTGATACGCCATACCTGTCAAATTGGGTTAGCTAAGCAGCCCTATATGAATGACGTCATAGATTGTGCCAGGGGTTTGAGGCAAACTGATTGCACCAGCTCAATAGGAAGAGAAGCAAAAGACGGCGGAGGTGGCACAAGCAAGGGCCGGAGTATTAAAACGCCACGCGAGATGCATGAAAATGCCTCATAGGAGGATTGAGGCATTTTGCTTTCGCAGCATTCCTAGCTCCAATTCCAAAGAAAGCTTGGTCTCTCGGCGACGCAAAGTAGATGGATCAATGCAAGGGGTAGAATGCGCGATATATACGCATTAGGAAACACATACATCAGGAGTCATAGGCTTGTTAACAGGTCCCCACCAGATCTCGTTTTCAGAGGATTCCTCCTTCACGATACGCTTATCTGAAGGGGAGCGGCCAGTTTTGGCGCCAGAGTAGGCTGTCAGGGCACCTGACGATGTGATGGCAGTACCGGTCTCGTAAACAAGGGCATCTTCGTAGAGAGCAGGGACGGCAGGGTTGGCGATCTATTGCGCGTTAGTGGTTGAGTCTCCAATGGTGAGGAAGTCCAATAGATAGCCATACAATAGCGACACGCTCATAGTCAATGTGGGCGTGCTCATGAAGCTCTTCCTCCAGCTCGGTGTGACCCTTGCCAGGCCTAGTTGGTCAAATGTTAGCGCAGACTGACAAAGGTTGGGTGACAGAGGAAGGTCAAGAGGGGCCAAGGCCAGTCCGACATAGTCAAGAGACAGTATGATGAACTAGGAAGGGAAGGAGCGACGTACTGAACACCACCAGGGTGCAGAGCAGTGCGATTCACAGATGTGGCAACCATGTTTCTGAGTGATGTGGAATGATAGTTATTATTGCGCTGCTTTGCAACTTGCTGTTGGAAAAAATCTGTGTAGAGAGGACCTGGTTCAGCAGGGGAAACAGGGGGTATATTAATGTTTCCAGCAGGAGCCATGAGCACAGCGCAGGAGGTCCAGAAGGCGTTTCAATCTACACCTCCGATATGCTTCTCCACAGTAGCGCGGGAGATGTCGGGGCTGAAGCAGCGCTGGTAACCGTGAAGTGCGTAAAATGCCTCTCCGAGTTGTTCCGAACCCCAGATGTAGGCACGAAGTGGTTCCGGGTAGATGGGTCGGGTGCACCAACTAGAAGCAAGAAAATGAGACGCTCGGAATCTAGAGAAGGGGTGTTTCTTGTTGGTGATAATACTCAAGAAATGTCTCATGCAGGAGAAAAGTGAAAAGAGATGCAGGTGCAATCATCTAGTGCGTGGAAGTGGGTGTGAGGCGCAGGAATGCAAACTAAACTTAGGGCAGGCTCAAAGTACCGCAGCCAACAAGCTGCAAACGAGAGCTTGACTAACGAAATATTTATGTCTTACATTGATTTGCCATTACACCATCTCTTGAAGTATATTCACCCTAGACATGCTTTTCCCATGCAGAATCAATCTTTCAGTCCCAGGGTTTATGCGGGAAAATTGGGGAAACTCAGTGAAGTGATGACGTTGAATGATCTCAGTGTACTTCAATTTATTTTTTTGATTTTTTTTTGGTTCAAGAGGCCAAGACCCAAATTGCGGGGAGAACATTTTCGGCTAGACCTCGACTGCCGGACCGGGGGAGCTCGAGACCACATGGACGAAACCAAACACTTCAGACAATGTACCCAGGTGGCGCAGGATAGCCCCAAAATAGTTTCTATCTCAGCCTCTCTAGGCCTTCAATCAATAGAATCCAATAATCACTTCATTCTAGCCAAATGAGACGTGCTCATGACGAAATCCCGGTTGAAGTCTCGGGTTCCCGTTCATCACCTTCAATACCACTATCCCACTTTCGGAAGCCTGTTAGTCATTCGGGACCCGAGGCTAGCCGCCAGCAGCCAATCAGCAATCGCCCCTGCGTCTGATTTTCAATCCAACGTCACAAAGTGGGCAGAAGATATTGCCGCGGTTTTCGCTCACAAGGAAAAAGGTTTGTTTCCATGAAAGGACCGAGTACGGAGTACCATAATAAATTATTCGCCCCCTCACATGACCATTTCATCCTTTTTCCAGCTTTCATCCTTGAGACTAAAACTGTGCAAGGAGAAATTCGCGGGTAATCAAAAGCTTTCCGAACGACCCATATTCTAGGAGTACTAGTAGTTCCTGGAAGAGGCTCTGCATAATAGTTGGAATTATAGGTACTCCGTAAGACTGTAAATACAAGATACCCAAGAGAAGAGCACATGAAAGCCTGATCGACAAGGAGTTTCCGACATTTCCATAATTCTCCGAGATACTACATACTGGTCAGGCGTCCCTGGTCACTCTTCCACGCGACGTCAAGTGATAAGCACATCTCGGCCAAGAATTATCATTGTTTACCCAATGACGGTGTAGACCTACCTAGGTACATACAAGATGCCGGTACATCGATAGTACGCTACCGCCTCTAGGTTCTTCTCATTATCTCCCTACGCCTGTACCCCGCATCCGAAAAAAAAGCCTGGACCACAACGGATCTCTTCCGGACGCTAATCCTGCCTTGGAAAAGGTCAAACATTTCTCGGCTACGATGAATACAGGCAACAATGCACACGACAGTGTCAATCTTCGGGTTTTTGGCATATACCTAGTCCTCTGGACATTGTAAATATCTCAATGCAACAACTATCAGGTTCAAAATTATGATGATCCACAAATCGGGTAAGTTAGGAACCTCGACTATGCCTAAAAGAAGTCTCTATCACGTTTCGGCCCAGGCTTTGGTGTTGGGTCGGGAAGTGGGTACGGAAGGGTTCCTGATACGGAAGAATTAGGAAGGCGTCCACTGTGAATATGTAAATTTGGACACCTCTTACATACTTCTAGGGGCAATTACTAAAAAGTGGAAAATGCCTCATACTACCGTGGTCTAGACAAAATCTGATCAGCCATAGGGGGGAAAATGTAGAAAAGGGGCGTGCTGTAATACTTCCTAACAGTTCATCCCTGTTATACGACGAAGTATGATAGTTATTGCAGGCCTACCTCCAATGAGATTACTTCCCACCGACTCTACATTATGTATTTCTTGAACGTAGATAGTTTCTTGGTGAGACTCTACCGGTCACACAGCCCATGGTCATATGGTCATTGGATTTAAATACGATCAAGATAACACGAGCGGTGGCGGGTGAGACGCATCTGCTTCACATCGTGAAGGCTCTAAAGAAATGTTTCCTATTGGAGTGGAATTTCATCGGTCCCTGTGTGCCTTGATGCCTGAGACATGGAGGAACAACAGTATCACGTGAGCCCGGGATCCCCTCAGGTGCCAAGGGGATTCCTATCTAAAAATACATACCAAGGGTCTTATCATTGGCTACACGAATGTCTTCCCTCAGGAAAAATCAACAGTCGGTGATATCCGAAGTTTTATCATCTGCTTTAGGAAATATGAACATATTCAACTACTTTCGATCAAGATGAACTAAAAATATACTATATATCTCTTACGGCGTGCTCTACTGGGCACTACGAACTCCTGTTCCAACCGTTAGCCCCACAGTATCGCGATCTGAACTCCGCTGAAGGCACTAGCGGTTGATCTTTGTTCTCACAGACATCCACGATCCGCTGCGGAACAATGGGCATGCTCTTGGGTGCCTTGGGGCAGCCAATAGGTTCCTGCGTGCAGATTTGGCGCCGGTACACTTGGCATCTCATTGTAGTCTACTTAGTATTACTCGGTGTGGTGTTTCTAACCCTTGTGTCAAAGCTGAATGGCGAAGACCCCATATCCGTCAGAGGTACAGTCCCACTGACGTATAGCATTGTAACATTACTAACGCTCTTTAGACAAGACCCATGGTCCCTATGAGCCATTACCATTGACGCTATCCAAGGCATTGGTATTAGCTAAGATACGGGAAGAGAATGTCTCCTGGATAGATGATCTTCAGCCTCAGTGAGGATTGACAATTCATATTGTCGGAACCTAAACTGACGAATTTTTGAACAGATGGAGACCATATATCTACACTGCTGACAATGAGCCGGGGTACTATCCGGTTCCGGAGAATAAAGGGCGAGAGGGGATGGCGTATCTAACGCACATCATCGACAACTACGATGATCTAACTGATATCATTGTTTTCATGCATGCCTCAGGTACACAATGGCATAATGATGTTGGTGGTACAAACTCATCTTATCTCTTAACTAAGCTCCATCTCGACGTCGTAAAGCAGAGAGGATACACAAATCTTCGTTGCCAGCGGCGTCCGGGATGTCCAATCGCGGTCCGTCCACTTGATCCAGAGTACACCTCGAGCTCCAATATTGTGTACCGCAATTTCACTACCATTTATACACAGCTTTTCAACACATCTCTTGAACAGGTGCCAGCTGAAATTGGTGGGATATGCTGTGGCCAGTTCGCTCTCAGTAGAGAACGGATTCACCAGCGGCCACGAAACGAATATGTGCGCATGCGAGACTGGGCTCTTTCCACGAGTCTAGATAACTTCACAGTTGGATCTGTTTTTGAAATGTTATGGCATATGGTTTTCTTAGAGGGTCCAGTTTCGTAGGTGTCGTCTATACCTGGTTTCCGTCGTCCAGAATGAATGCAGCACTGACTCGATATTTAGATGTCCAGATACCCATCAGTGCTACTGTGAGCTTTATGGTCTGTGTGATGAGTAATGATCTTCATGTCTGTTTTTGAGTTACGATATATGGCGAAATGGGTTCATAGTAAACAATTATTACATAAATTGCCTATGTCGATTAATCACCAAGTTTTATGCCCCAGTTCTCTTCACAAAAAAATAATGCATTCTTCACTGATCCAGGATACGCCAAGCCAAGCTTGCTATAATAAAATAATTTATCTAACACCCGTCACAAAGCGACTGTAACCCAACGCCACTCAACTCACACATACAGAGGTCCAGACCCTTGTACAATATCCATCTCCCAATAAGGTCTCACCCCAGTATCCCTGCTTACAACCGTGACCTTGTACGATACACACATTTCCGAAGAATACCAATCCCGACCCGAAAACAGGGATCGGAGTTATAGTCCCGGTGTGGTCCTAATCCTCCCGATGGCAGGTGCGAAGGAGACAGAAATTTTCGATTTCGGTTTCTGAAACTCTGTAAGATATTATTATCGAACCGAGCGCTTTAGGTCAGACCGACGGTCTCAGCCGTGCGTCAATCGGAGCTGGCGGGAGACCTTCCGCGTTACGTGTGTGGCTGAGAAAGCTCATTCATTCTCGTCTCTAGTTATATACTACTTCTTCTGTGAGCGGGCTCTTCATATCATAATTTCTCTCTCTGTCCCTCTCTTTTCTACCAAGAAGCCCCTCGCACTTCTAGCACTGGCTTATAATAAGTAAATGGCAGTTGATAGCCTTGGTAAGTGAGCTAGGCTCAGAAAGTTTTGGAAATTAGGCTTCACACGGCATAACAAGAGTTTATGAAAGAGAGGGGGCATTGTCAGGCGCCGGCGTAGCGGCAAAGCTAGGGTTATATTTATAAGTCTTTAGCCGTAATGTTTCACAAGCTCTAAATAGCCATACGTGGTTAGGAAATATTTTCTTGTAGACTGGGGTAAGCATGTATATTTCTCTAGACAATGTATGTACAGGACAACAAAGTTCCTGTGCATAGAGTGAGGTATGCTTTACAGCGCTCTGCCCATTCGCATACAATCCGTATGACACAATCAAGGACGGTATTTTTAAGACATAGCATTCTATTCATTCAATGCCGACATAACAGTACTGACTATTGATATTGAGGCTGTTATAAATTGCCTATAAGGTAGACTTATGGATTAGAGCCCTCAAGGCAGCATGGTGTCTACTCACGCAGGTCCCTTCCACCGTTATGTTCTTCCTCAATCATTTTCCCAAGGGTCACCGTCTAGGAGTTTTACATCGTTTTTTCCTATGTATCATTTGCAATGAGGCACAGGAAATCGTCATCAATAGCTCCCTTCCAGTTTCAGTGTATGTCCAGTATGTCTTGATTATCTCGGAATACTTACCAAATAATACTCTTGTTCATCCACTCTTGGAACATCCACAGGCCAGTGCCTGGAAAAGCATCTTCACGGGTTTTGCCGGTAAAAATGTCTCTACCGATCGCTAAACACTAAGCCCAGAGTCGTCAACGCCGAGAAAGCTGCAAGGACTTCCACGAATGACAACATAGCTATTTTCTCTTAGGGGATAGAACCCGTACTTGGTAGCTCAATGGGGTGCATCAGACGCGCCCTGGAAATCATACTCATGAGGCTTTTATAATATCAGTCAGCGTTGCTTCAGTATAAGCATTTTGGATTTTAGAATATACTAAGCCCTCAAGGAAGGCTGAAGGAGGAGAATAAGACGGTGAAGTAAATGCAATGAGATATAGGGATACAAAGAAAGGAAACATACATTCATAATGAAAGATCATGATAAAAGGCTTACTCAAAGAATGTCTCGAGAAGTAGAAGAAAGACAATCTAAGAGTCATGGCCATCTTTATAGGACTCTGTTCCGATGATATTCTAAAATAAAGCCAGTGATACCCAAACTGCTCCCAGGCTCAGGTATCATAATTTGCATCGTCTTACACGTGATCGACCTCAAGGCAACAATATCACACTACAGGATCCCATCCGACAAACTTCATTCATTTGTGATATGCGTGATTTATTATTATATCGCTCAGCCTAACCATGCAAGTGTTGTAAGGAAAAGGAAAATCAGCAGCGATCGGAGGATTCCAGGTCCAGTATCTGCCTTAAGTCCGCTTTGTCTGTAACTCTGATGAAACTCTATAATATAAGTATATTAACTGTATCTAAAAGATGATATTATACTTTGAATGCTAGTCTACTATGGTTGTGTCTAATGTCTAGTCTGGTCTGTTTTCGATTTGATGAGTATCGGTACTGCGCGTATGGACACAAATTTCTGGACGGATCTACAGGAGTTTCCTTAGGGATATACCTCAGGGTCTCAAGGCTAGAAAGGTATTCATTATGCTGTTCCCACCACATCTTTCCCCCCCTTCCTTTTAAACTCTGTCCATGTATGACACGGCATTCAATAGCATTCCCGGCCAAGGCTAGCTAAAGGAGTCATCGGACCAGGAATCTTACATGTTGGTATCTGGGAGTTACTGATCCAACCTTACAAGTCCATGATAGTGTATGAATAATTTCTTTTTCTTTTTGGAATTGTTTTTGATCTATTTCATTTTCAATATTATCTCCACACGCTTACCTGATCACACAGGGGGATTAAGATTTAGACGAATGGGTGCGGAATCTGATATTCACGGAATCTTAAAAACAAAGAGTTATGCATAGGTCAACCTGCGGTCAGATCTTTTGGAGGCCTGGTGTGTCTCTTTCCAGGGGGTAGCTGATCGGTATATATGATATATCTCAAAAGGCCACTTGGGAAAGCAATATAGAGTACGTCGGATGCTAAGCTCAATATAGAGAACATGGATAGCTAATCAAGACATGAATAGCTAAATTGCTGTATCCCCATGTGGATGCTTCCATGTCCAATTAGTGGGAATTGTTCATGCCGAGAGTACGATGCACAAAATTTGAATTGAAAAAAAAAAAAAAAAGAAAAAGAAAAAAGAAAGAAAGACAAGAGAAAAAAAAATTCTGTATATCCAGATCGGAACTCGAAAAGTATCAGGTGGCACTGCAACCGATCATCCTAGGCAATATTTTCATTATAAGCAGTCCATATCTTAGAGAAGGCTGCTTAGTGTAGGATTATTGGGATGGCTAGACTGACTCCGGTCTAAACCGAGGAGGGTTAGGTGGACTTCCTGGTTAAGTAATTTATTTACATTTTCGAAATATACAGATGGATTAATTTATACTGAGGATGTTTAAGATGTTTAAGTGGACATATAGTGGATTACTGCCAGAACAAGAAAAAAGGAATCAAAAAAGAATAGTATCAAGTTACTTACATACTCTCAAGAATGAAGCACAACATATGCCATTTTTCAGATGTTAGCGCTCATGTCAAAAGTAGCAATCAACCCCAGCCAAAAATATATACAAACC
The DNA here is from genome assembly GCF_009176365.1 of Aspergillus alliaceus. Classification (NCBI taxonomy): domain Eukaryota; kingdom Fungi; phylum Ascomycota; class Eurotiomycetes; order Eurotiales; family Aspergillaceae; genus Aspergillus; species Aspergillus alliaceus. The sequence goes on from NW_022474697.1 coordinate 170,755, forward strand.
TCTATACATAGTCTACTATTACCCTCTCTAAACAACAACCACCCATGGGCAACAAAAAACCCAATAAGCATCCCACCCCCAAGTAAACTCTCCCTCACCCTCCAATGCCACATCCAACCAGCTGCGTAGTCCCAGCCCCGTAAAAGGCTCACACCACCCAAAAGCGGGGCACAATTTACACCGTGACGGCGGGGTAAGTTCCCAGCCCACTCGCCTATTTCCCATTACTCACTCACTTTTCTCTTTTCTTCCCCTCTACTACACACAACAAACACTATTTTATCTTTTATTCATTTTTATCAAGGTCCCTAAGAAACACTAAACTAGGTAAGGCCTCTCGTCTCATACTAGTTTATCTATGGTGACGAACAGGGGTTGTTCGAGGCTGGACGCTAACGTCGGACCTACCTATACTTAGTCGATCTTTTCTTTTTCTTTTTGACAATCTCAAGATGTCCGGTCACAACGCTTGTCCTTCTTGCAATGCTCCCATTCCGGGTGAGAGTAAGACTTGCAACTCTTGTGGAAAGGTGGGTTTATTGTTTGGTTTTTGGGTAGTGGTTTGGATGGGTGCTGACTTTTGGGGGATTTAGACTTGCCCTGTTTGAGGGTTGAATTGTTTATTTCGGTCTGGTGGGTGGTGGGTTTAATTGGGGTAGATGGGGGTAGATGGATGGTATGAAATGATAGTTTGATGATTGATGATGGTATATGAGTACGACGATGAGTGAATGAATGATATTGTGGATTCGTTTTTATCTATACTCCTCTTTTCTTTCGTATGGATGTAGGACGCAGAGTAACTTGTATCTATTCTATACTATGTCCCTTGTATCGACCACACGGTCTGTCGTTCGTGTTGAGAATCGTGAGTTCGGTCGAGTATCTACCTCGGTACTCTCTTCGCTTCTGAGTATCGCTGTCGTATCGTCGTCCTGCTGATCGTCGTCCGTCCCGTCATCACTGCTTGGGGGTCGTGAGAACCGGTTGTTGATTATCACTGAGTGTCGTGGGCGGTTGGCTGTGCTGTTGTTGGGGATAGGTTCGTTATTGGAAAGAAGGAGGACCTCCACCGGGTGGTCACAGATATAAGGGACGTGGCAGATCTTGTAGAATGCGTTTAGGATTGGGACGGATAAGCCGTGAACGATGATGGAGAAAAGTACGAGCCAGTATACGACTTTATCTTTTGATTAGCGTTGTTTGCCATCTGGGGTTGGAGGTCTGCTTACCGGGTTTCATAGCCGTAGTTAAGCGGTTGATTTCACTGTCACTTTGGCCGGGCCCAGGAAAGAGTCGACGGGCATATTCTACATAGGAGATCGCGCCGATGCCTGATTATTAGACGAAAATTTAGCTTCTGGATTTTATTATGGACGCAGAGGTAGTTAGGCATACCGATCGGGCCGAAGTAACCCATGAATAAGGCCTCAGTCCAGTCGCCACAGACGGAGGGCATGAATCGATATCCGAGTAGAATTGCTGGGATCCGACGGAATACTAGGATCAAAAATCCCAAACCGAATAGGCGCGGGAGCGTTATTCCAGTGTCGTGGGGCATATTAAACTGCTCAAAGGGCATGACGGCACCGAGATACATGAACGTGCCAAAGTTTAGGAGAGTTTCGATGGTAGGGTTGAATGTGTCATGGCGAGCCTGCATCTCAGTGTTGTATACGCCATCCCAATTCAAGAAGCTTCCGGTGACGAAACAGGCAAGAGTTTCGTCCGAACCGAAGCAACCGCAGGTACCAACGACTAGCATCTTCCAAATATTAGATTAGGTTTCAATCTCGACGGACATAACTCACCCCAAGAGCCAGAGGCACGAGGGACATGCTTTCGTTCTCAATCCACCTTCTAGATAAAAGTTAGGGATATTCTCTTGTTTCAATAGGATGTGCGTACCTTTTAAGTGCCATAACAAGAAGCTTACGAGAAACAAAGCCGACTAGGGTACCATAAGCAGCTCCTAATACGATCATATACAATACGCCTTCGACAACCCAATGTTTAAGTGCAGTACCAGCGCCTCCGCCAAAGCGTCCCACATTAGAGGTGCCGAGTAGGTCCGGGATCCCCTGAACTAGGTCGAATTCCTCCAGGCTAACAGTATTTGCAGGAGTTTCAACGTACCGTAAAAGTGAAACGGCCAGTAATAGAAAGGTAAACCCGAACCCATCGTTCCCACCGGCCTCGGAAGATATAAATTCTCGGAGATGCCGACGGACGTATTTGTCGGCGAAAGGTCCTTTGGCAATTGCTTGTGATAAGATAGGATCGGTACATGTTACACAAGAACCGATGATCAACGCTGCGAGCTGTACCAGAGTATCCCATTGTCAGCACTGGAGCTCATAAGGTATTCATGTAGTCGATGGGAATGGTGCGTACAAATGAGATGTCTGGAATCATAAGCATAATGCATGAAGATGTTAGAACCCATCCTATCCCCATGAGGGGAAGTAAACAGATGATTAATTCAATGAAGCGCTGTTTTATGTATCTGTTCGGTAATTGGTATCCAACTTTGACCAACTGAATTCCAATAACAAAACGCATCAAGCCCTGTTTCATTCAGCCCGGTTCTTCATATTATGGTAGGAGAAGACATACGTATGTGATCTCGCTGCTCTCTCCAGCTTCTTCTTCCCATTGTGAAACATCCAGAAACTTGGTACCGAATGGTCCAAAAGAGATGCCGATAAGAAAGGCGGGTACTATTTAATGTTAGCGTTTGTCAATGCTAAACAGATCTGCGGTACATACATGCTTCGCCCAGGTACCATCTCTGCTTGAACTGGAGAGATATAAAGCCGAACAAAAGAACATAGAGACCTGAGTGGAATGTGAGTCGTATTCTATAAGCTACTCTGCTCTACGCAACTAAACATACTTAGAACAGTAAGAACAACGTTGAGATTGCTGACATCAAGTATTGGATGCAGCATTCTGCTTTGCGGTGAGCGGTGGTGTAGGTTGTTAAACAAGATAATAGCAGCCAAGGAGAAATCAAAGTTCTTGAATTAGACGGAAGACGCCCCTGGAAAGTAACAGTCTGCTAGGAGGCTTCATTGGCCTAACTTAACGATGGACCAAGTACGTAGGTTTACCAAGATTGATTTTCCTTCCACGAGGAAGGAGATATAAACGATTTGAGGGAGCGCATCATATCTTAGGAAAATGATATAGAGTTGACTAGGAATGATCATCAAGAAAAGCCTCACGAATCGCATTATCCTCTACTAGCCACTGGCTACTTTTCTGTACCTGGCTTGAAGCATACATGCCAGGAGATTGCGTACCTGGGTGGACCCTTTACGCGCACCCTTACAGGGGGGACATTGCGGCGAAAGACAAAGCTTGGCTAGACATATTGACAGTGATCCGCGCGATCTGACTTCTGATCGACAACAGGGATAAGGAGGTAGCTGCATGAGTCAAGAAAGCATCCAATGGTGTTGCACCGATAGCGCCATGCCATAGATGGTCCAATATGGCTGCAATAGGCAGAGACAAATTTGGTGGCAATCGTTCAGCCCCTTTTTAGTATTAGATGTATCACATTGCACCAGACCCAAGCAGATAGGGATAGCAACGAAGTTACAAGCAGCATGGATGAGACAATTGATATGCAACTCTAAGTGTATGCAGTCGATATCCGTACTCCTTGCCTAGATAACCAAACAATGTAAAGAGGGTGGTATGGAGGTTAAATATAGATTGCTCTTGCATTGCTTAAGCTCCACCTGCCGTTCAATAGTCGCCTGAATCCTAAGGCCAAAGCGATCCTTTGCAAGATCATGTGAAGTTCATGTGAATCAAAAGGCATCACATGCTACAATTGTGACTAATTGGAAAATTGAGAGCAAAAATGGAATAGTGCAAAGAAAAAAATAATAATAGTGTAAATAGTAGAAATTCAAGTTGAGCTAAAGTAATAAATTCTAAGGTACATAATATGTTCATGAAAACTGAAAGACTACCAGATCACATCTTTCAAGAAGTTGAATCAACGTCATACAAGAGTCCTCTGATCCTCATCTCCTTTTCGATCTCATAGGGCTCCGATCCACCATCTCTTGCTCCGTAGCTGGAATTTTGAAGCGTACAAGATTCACGCCAACCCGATAAACCACAACCTTAACGAACACATCTGAAGCCAGCCTCACGAAATCTCAATCGAAGAATTATCCGCTTATGCGGTCTTCCGCCACTGAGACATCACACCTATCAAACTGCTGATCGTACCCGCGATACCAACGAGACCATCGTCGAGGTTGGCGAAACCCAGGGCGGAAACAGGGACAGTCAAGTCGCAAAGGTCCGAGAAGAGCTGAGTGCGGGCAGCGGAACGTTCCCTAGGACAATCGGAGTTAGCTACTGAATAGATAACGTCATAATACTACGGGAGCACAAACTTTTCAAGCTTCTTTGCCTCCACAACACCTTCGCCCTCCGTACGGTCGAGGGTCTTCTCCTTCTCCCGCAGTTTATAGAGGGAGTAAGCACCGGCAATGGCGCTGCAGAGTAGACCAGCCATCCAAGACCGATAGGCGCTCTCCTGCAGCCGCTTGGCCGCAGCAAGCTTCCGAACGCCGATGGCATCAATAACGGTGATAGTATCCAGAGTCAAGTATCCCGCATAGCCGAGCTGGCGACCGACAGCGAGGTAGCGGAGAACAGGGTCGATGGGGCTCTTGTTGTCGGCAGCAAGAGCTGCAGCCTTGAGATGTTCGACGAATTTTCCGATCCTCAGGATCTTTCTTGTCGTTCCGAACTGTTTCTTGATTGCATTGTAGGGGTCGATGGAAGTCTGAGGGCGGTTTGTGCGATACAAGTACCAGGCATAAAAGCGCGAGAAATATTGCAGCGTACGGAGGATTTTATCACGGCCCACTGTAGTTTTATTAGAGCTAGTTCATATGCATCCTGTCGCAAGTAAACTTCTCCTGCGACAGGTCTTTTGTTTTGTCCATTTTCATCTCCTCTTCGTATGCAAGTGCGTAATCAAGTAGATACAAGAATGACACGAACGATGACCGCAAAATGAAGAATCAGAAAGACGCCACATACCAGTGGTTGCAACAAAGCGCAAGTAGTGCGCCAAAACAGGGTGATAAACCAAAGCGTCTGCGACCATTTTGTAGAGGATATGGTATGTTAATGCGATCCCACTGATAGTATCCGTTGTAAAGTCTGAACCTGGAAAATGTGTTCCGGTGTGTTTGTGGACGTGGAAGGGAGTAGTATAACAGCAGCGATAATCTCAGACCAGCTGGTAGCTGTATAAAGGTCGCGATGACAGTAAGGGGCACTTCACAGTCAAGACACAAGGGAAGAACGAGCTGAAAAAAAGGGTGGTAGGGAGTTGGCGTGATTATGGGAGAGTTTAATGGGATGGCGGTCGGTAATTGAATCTCCGGGGAACAAGCGGCTGGAGGTCTGGCGTCGGGCATTGACCCTCAACCTCGGCTGCTCGTGGAGACATGGAATGTCACAATCTCGGAAGTTTTTCGAACACTGCCGGGTTCCATTGCCTTTCTGGGTAGTATCTCTCCATTGGGCAGTACTACTACGTCGTCCATTTTCGTACTCTCTCCATTATATACCGACCAACACCTCTTCGATAAATCCACAACGGGTTTCCATCGGACCTGACTCTCCTTTTGCTTCTACTTTTTCCGCTATTCATCTTTCCTTCTTTTAGTACTTCCCCCTTTCTTTGCACAATATCATGTTGCGTTGCCATACTTGAGAGAATTGATCAGGAGCAATTACTTCAAATATAGTAAGTAGTCTGGCGCGTTGGTAGGAATAAACGCAGTGATCATCATGAATGTTCTTCAGAAGGAACACGAATCACAATTATAATTATACATCATGGGCATGACAATGAGGATGATATACCAATCATTCCAAGTCTTCGCTGCGATGGGAATCTCCGACAATCTCGCTTCTGGGCAATTAAAATAACCTAAGTCACGGGTCGCACGGGGTTCTGTCACTCTATAGGGCATTGACATAGCCTAACACGGGCTCGGAAAATTCTAGGCCGCTTGTGTCGTACGTACTGCTTCTGGGGCAGAGGTCGCAAGGGTGATCTTGTTCTGGAACATGTCGCACTGAATAGGAAGGGAGCTGGTACTTGATGAGTAAGGATTGGGCTTCGAAACATACGGTTTTGCAGGTGGATATGCGCATCGCAAGTCGGCTATTACTTGTTGTTGCCCATGGTGGACGTGTCATATCCGTTGGCTTCGAGAAAAGCGCGGAATTTTGTATCCTCTTCGGTAATAGTATCCTGATCGACAATGTAAGTATAACCTTTTCTCATTCAAAAAAGTGAAAGGAGTGAGCGTCATACCTGTCCGATATGGGGAAGTAGGAAGTAGGCCAATGCAGCGCTCAAAATGCACAACGAGCTCGAGACAAAGAAAGGATCCTGGCCGGAGCGGACGTCATTGGGAGCATTTTTCTGAATTATTGGAATAACGTAGGTTCCAACAAAAGCTCCAATCTTGCCAGCAGCAGCAGCTATAGCATAGTACTGGCCTCGGATAGCAGTCGCGCTGGACTTTGCAGCGCAAAGACCGATATTGTCTCCAGGTCCGAATTCACCGAGCGCCGAAAAGATTCTGCATTCATAAGTCAATGGATACAATTGGATAAGCGATATCCAGGGGATGAGAGGATATCTTACCCAAACACTACGACAAATCCGGCCACATTCTTTGGAATCTTGAGGTACTCATAACAACCTGACATGACGAAGCCGATAATGCCTTGCAGACCAACCCCAATAGCCAACGTATTACGAGGTCCAATCCAGTCGCTCACCAAGGCTCCCAAGAAAGAACCAGGGATGTAGAAAGCATTGGTCACAGTGGTCCATCCAAAGGTCTTCCAAAGAGGGGCGCTATCACCCAGGATGATATCCACCCACTTAGAAGAGTAGATGTTAAAGGAGTAAGCTGAAAAATCATAGAGAAACCATATCATGGATACCACTGTCTGTCTATAGTCAGCTTACGATACATAACAGGAGAGGTAACAATATCAACATACCAAACGCTTCCAGTAAAACCTATGACAACCACTTAGTCCACAAATTAACAATAGATATAGAGAGGCGAGGCGCTTACCGGATAATTAGCGAGATGGGGAACTTATGCATACGTTCCCGGTTGAACTCCTCTGGCTCCTCCAGTTTCAACCGAAGGTAAAACAGACTGAGGGGAGGGATCACGCCCAATCCCAGGGCTATACGCCAGACAGCGCGCAAATGATTCTCAGTGAAAATTAAGACCAAGATCATGGGAACCAAGGCGGAAACGACATAAGCGAAATCAATCTGAAAGTTGGTGAACATAATAAACCACCGGTTCCGATGTCCTTTCTTGAGCTCGCCTGTGTTCTCTGCAGCTGCAACAGATCCGGCTGGATACTCTCCACCAATTCCGATGCCCAAGAAGAAGCGATAGGCTGTCAGGGCAGCAAATAGGCCATATGAGCTGCCATTCAACCCGTATGCACCAGCACACAAGGCACTGAATATGATTAGAATAATCGTTGAAATCATCAAGGACCATTTGCGCGACCAATGGTCGCTGACGTATCCAAAGATAAGCTGGCCTAGTACAGTGCCGGCAAATGTGATGGAAGCAACATTCTGACTGGCTGGGGAATTGCTGTAGGAGTCCGGGTAGAGTCTACCAAGGATTGTATTGACAGATCCGATCACCTGGATAAGTTTTCTGGTCAGAATGTGTATCTTCTAAGCCATCCGCATCACAATCTTGTATTGTATATCAAAGTGAATGTCAAAGCGCAGCAGCTGTGTGCAATTACTTACGCCATTGAGATAACCGTCTGAGAAAAGACCTGCACCGCAAGCAATGGTAGGCCAACTACGCTCCCAGCGACCTTTGTGCGCATTATCCAATGCGGCAACTTCGATAGGAACAGGATTGGGGGAAACAGCCGCCTTTTCAGGCGGCTCTTCGGAGTACTTTTGAGGGTCCATGAAAGCGCTGCAACAACCCGATAGTAGATTTCTTCAACGATGTGCAAGGTTGAAGCTTAGGTTAGGAGAATAGACTAGAATAGACAAGAGATCTTTTCTCTACCAGGAGTTTTCAGTAGTCACGGCGATATTGGGAGAAGCGGAAGGGGTAGAAAACTCATGGGAGGAAAATAACCAAAGAAGAAAAAAAAAAGGAAAAGAAAAAGAGCAGCTGATAGAAATGCTGGGAAAGCCAAGTAGGACTTTACCCTTTAGTACATGCGTCTATGATGGTATTACCACCCTACTAGGGCACTGAATCCAACTTCCTACATGCCCCTCCAATGATCACTAACATTAGCACCTTAATTAATCAACATCTTCCCCTCACTGGTCAGGTGTATGAGGGGTGGAGCTCTTATCTCTCTAAGAACTTGTTAGAACACTCTATCAGGAATTGCACTAAGCTTTCCTAAGATTCCAAGTTGATTCTACTATTGGTTGAAAACCTTTTAGTTGTTCTTGAATGGTTCCACTTCTCGGGTCGAATCCTATCGAAAGTCGAACCAGCCCTAAGGGGCTGGTTTTTGGTCTCTTTTGGATGTAAGGCACGTGTCTGTAATGTTACCTTTCTATATGATATGATTCGGTTCTGTTAATCTTTATCAGGTCAAAGATCCCTGGACTTGGTTGTATAGGTTTATGCCAGTCAGATGTCATTTGATCTAGTGAGACCAACCTCTATATTATCTCGAGAGCCCTCTATCGCATTTATTCAAATCTCAGAACAAAGGATTACAGATATTCCTCCGATTATGAACCGAGGATGTAATTTGGTAGAAAGATAGAATAAAACAGACGCAAAATAACATAAAATAAACTAGATTACATTATTTTCTATATCTTCTCAGAGTATATCGACGGATTAGATATAGCGGCTGCGCTACGGAGAACTCCGCGCTCTGTATTGACTAATAGACTCAACCCTCCAAAGCAGAGTACTAACAACACCGTCCCCTACTTTATACTCACAGTAAACCTTTTGAAAAGTTCAGATACTGAATTTATCAGAAGCATGAGTCAATGGCGACTATTTTCTATGCAAGAATAGCAAGAGCTCTCTTGAGTTAGGGCTTGGTCTCTTTATACATTATCGTGAACCACACCTGGAATGATGAAAATCAAATTGATGATGGGTTTAGCACTAGCATGGATCTGGTGAAGTACCTAAGATGTCCAGTACAGAGTACAGAGTAGAATGTAACTTTGGAATCCTTTAGAAGCAGTGTCGGCCTCACGTGATGGTAGGAAAGAGATGATAACTTCGGAACTGGAAAAACATTCCACCAGCTGAGCTCGGGTCAGCTACGTAGGTTGGCACTGTGATGTATCTGCCTCTTCCGGTATCTCATTCAAAGCAGTCTGGAAGCGCATCTGTCAACTTCTACACCAGCAAATCTTCTTTCCCTATCAACTTCATCTAACCATCCTCTACCCTCGAATTCTCATCGCCCATCGCCAGCATGGGGTCTGACCCGCAGTACATCAAGTACCCCGAACTCACCCTCGCCCAACATGTCTTCAATCTTTCCAACCCATCGTGTCCGCAGTCGGTGCGGCAAACATCGTTGAAGAAGGTCCAGGATGTCATCTCCGAGAATAAGATGGCACCTTTCTATAGACATCTTGCACACCCCGTTGAAGGCATCCTGAATCATACCGGTGAAGGCGTTCCCCAACACCAAGGCAGCTCAACTAAGCCTCTGATTACCTCGAATATGCTGGCATCTCGGAAGTCGCCTCAAAAGATTGACTTTACATGGGATGAGTCCTTATATCAGTCGCTAGTCGAGGATAATAAGAAGGAGTTGGATACTTTCCAAAAGGAAGAGGATCAAGCAGAAGAAGCAGCCGGAGACACCGAGGTTCTTGCGGCCAGGGGAAAGCGCGCTGAATTCTGGGCGCGCGTAGGAGATAAGGTTAGTGGTGATGTGGTGTAGGGTCCTAGTGATTGTACATGCTGACCCCAATGACGTTGGACAGGACAAAGCCATGGAATCCCACGAAGCACTCCTCGAAAAGACGACCTTCCTCGGTACTAAGATTGATTTGGTGCTAGCCATGATCCGTATCGGACTCTTCTTTGGTGACACCTTGTCTGTGAAGAAAAACATTGAGCGGGCAAATACCCTCATTGAGAGTGGTGGTGATTGGGATCGGAGGAATCGCCTCAAGGCATACAAGGGCCTACACTTGCTCACAATTCGCTCCTACAGCCTCGCCGCTCCCTTACTTCTTGACAGTTTATCTACTTTCACTAGCTATGAACTGTGCAGCTACTCTGCGTTGGTCATATACTCCGTCCTGGCAGGCTCGCTGTCCCTGAAGCGGGTCGATTTCAAGGCCAAGGTTGTAGATGCGCCAGAGATCAAGGCTATTCTTGGGTCTGGGGAGGACAGGATAGCCGCTTTAACTGGTGAGGTGTCATCCGGTCCCGGTGCACAGGATGAGGAGATGAGGGATGCTTCTGTCTCAAAAGCCACTCCTGGTGCTGCCACCACTGTTGTTAATTTGACCACCCTTGGGACTGGCTCTGGCATACAGGCTGAGACTGAAACCCCTGTGGACTTCTCGCCTCTTGCCGACTTGGTTAGCAGTCTATACAATGGCAACTATCGATCATTCTTCGTGGCATTGGCCGCTGTTGAAGACAACTTCCTGACTCAGGACCGGTACTTACATGAACACCGTGCGTGGTTTGTCCGTGAGATGAGACTGCGTGCCTACCAACAGCTTCTCCAGAGCTACCGGGTAGTAGGATTGAACAGCATGGCCAACGACTTCGGCGTTACGGTCGACTTTTTGGACCGGTAAGTTCTAATCGGGATCAAGGTAGCGTGGTCGGTTTCACTAACAACAGCAGGGATTTGGCCAAGTTTATCGCTAGCAACCGCATCTCATGCACTATCGACCGAGTAAATGGCATTATTGAAACCAACCGCCCCGATGACAAGAACAAGCAGTACGCCGACGTCGTCAAGCACGGCGATGCTCTGATTACAAAACTTCAGAAATACGGCCAGGCTGTGCGCCTGCGCGGAAGTGAACGGAGCTAAGGCTATGAATGGGAAATGAAGCTGAGGAGGATGGTCTGATTTTGGATTGTCCTGTGACCCATGAAGCCTCTCTCAGGGATATGATGGTTTGAGTGATTTAATCAATTTTGTCCTCATGGTTATTGTTAGAACAAAAGCAAGCGAGGCTGCTGTATCATACGTCTAATGAACGAAGACAACTCTGACCTCGAAACGTTGTAATCTGATATCATGCGATTGGGGAAACCTTCACGGTATGTGGGCTGACCGGGTCTAAGCGTGTCAAGGAATACTGTAAATTGTGGAATCCTTGGCATCAAACTCGTCAATTTGAGGTAGATTTTTTCTTCTGACAGTAGGCGTCCATTATTTTGCACGCCAGCTGATGGGGGAAACCAATTTGTAGTTCGTATTTTGTTACTCTGTCGGCTATTTCTGTCAATGTGTATGTATATATCTGTGGTGAAAAGCGGAAGACTAGAGAGAAAGAAATACCGCAGGGAATACATCCGTCCTGCCCTGGTTTCGGGAACCACCGGTAGGGCGAGGGGGAGACGGAGTACCCGTGGGGTAGCATCTCAGGTACGGGGCAGCAAATCCATGCCGATAGTTTGGTTCTTATTATCGAATGTAATCTTTCCCCCCAACTAACAAACCATATCAAACCATTCGGTTTCGATTGACAATGCCAATGTTCTTCTCCACTGGAGAACCATTCTGATTCCTCCATTTAACCCCCACCATGTCTTGTATGCCTGGTATCAACCCCGTATTGACTGGATGAGTCAGCGGCCGATCGGCCCTCACCGCCCACAGAATTTCTTGCGCGGTTAATGAGATTTCGGTGGGAACTCTTTTTTCCCTCGCATTATTGAGCCGATCCTCTTGTGTCCTCCACCACGCTGGGCCACAAGACTTGAAGTGGTATTGTTGACTAATTGCGCTTCTAAGTGACCCGTGTATCCCCACGGTGAAGAGGGAAAGAGAGAATAAGAAAAACCAAAAAAGAAAAAACCGCGCAATTGAGCCGTGTCGGACAAATACGTCTAGAGCATCATGACCTGGCAGCTAAGACTTGTGCGGGCAACTCCGCTTCGATGCTCGCTTACCCGGCCGAATGGTCCGTGGAATATCCCGCGGGCGTCTTATACTTGCAGTGCAAGGTTCCCCGCCGGGCCTTTTAGGCCTTCTTCAGGTATGTGTTTCGGAAATCTCTCTCAGTCCCATGGGGCCGATCACTTCTACACCTGTTCATTGGATGCCACATCGCTCTAGTCCAATACTTTACTGCCTGTATTTTTGAAATCACCTGCTCAAAAGAACTCTCGTCATCCCGTGACATGCAGTGTGTCATTCGTTCCCCTCATGGGGGTCACCATATAAATTTCCAAATGGATGCCATATCCAGGCGCTCTACTCCTTCAAGCAAGACAACTGATCCCTCTGGAATATCCCCCAGTCTCCGCGATGTCGACCCAGACTACCGTATCCTATACTACTACGCGCACACTGTCCACCCCGGCCGTTCGTTGCTTGAACGCCGATAATATCAACCCCTATGTTAAGGAGGCGAAGTATGCCGTCCGTGGTGAGCTTGCCGTCAAGGCGGAGGAATACCGCGTGAAACTCGCCAAGGGAGACAAATCGTTGCCGTTCGACAGCGTCATCTTTGCCAACATCGGTAACCCCCAGCAGCTCGACCAGAAACCAATCACCTTTTTCCGTCAAGTCCTCAGCCTTCTCGAGAACCCTCTGCTGTTGAACAACCCCGAAGCACTTCGCACCTCCTTCGGTTATCAACAGGATGTCGTTGACCGGGCCAAGAAGCTTCTCGCAGATGTTCAGAGCGTTGGTGCTTACAGTCACAGTCAGGGAGCACCTGTGATCCGGGAAAGTGTCGCCAAGTTTATTGAGCAACGTGATGGATTTCCGGCCAACCCTCAGGATTTGTTCCTCTGTGCCGGTGCCTCATCTGGCGTCAGCACCATTCTCAACGTGATCTGCAACAACCCCAACGCCGGTGTCCTCGTCCCTATCCCACAATACCCCCTCTACACAGCTACCCTCGCCCTCCTCAACGCGAAATGCGTCCCCTACCTCCTCGAAGAGCAGAAGGCCTGGGGTACCGATGTAGATGCCATCCGTAACTCGTTGGCGCAGGCTCGATCCGCCGGCACTGATGTCCGCTCGATTGTGGTCATCAACCCCGGTAACCCCACTGGTGCCTCTTTGAGCGCCCAAGATATCAAGAATGTCCTTGATCTTGCGGCGGAGGAGAAGCTAGTGGTTATGGCGGATGAGGTCTACCAGACGAACGTTTTCGAGGGCGAGTTCATCTCGTTCAAGAAGAGGCTCCGTCAACTCCAGCAGGAGACACCAGGCAAGTATGACAATGTGGAGTTGGTCTCGCTCCACAGTGTGTCTAAGGGTATGGTTGGCGAGTGTGGCCAGCGTGGTGGCTACTTCGAGCTGGTTGGATTTGACCCCGAGGTCACTGCTCAGGTCTACAAGCTTGTGAGCATTGGCCTTTGCCCACCGGTCATCGGACAGTGCTTGCTTGAGCTTATGGTGAACCCACCCAAGGAGGGTGAGGGCAGCTATGAACTGTACCAGAAGGAGTACAATGGAATCCGCGAGGGACTGCACAAGCGCGCCCTTGCGTTGTACAAGGCCTTCCAACAGATGGAGGGTGTTGAATGCCAGCAACCTCAGGTATGTGAATTACAATACTCAATCGGTTTATCTCTAACGTAATCGATGTCTAGGGCGCTATGTACCTCTTCCCCACCATCACTCTCCCTCCCAAGGCCTTGGAGGCTGCCAAGGCCGAGAACCGTCCCGCCGACGAGTTCTACTGCCTGCGTCTCCTCGACGCTACCGGTGTCTGCGTCGTCCCAGGCTCTGGCTTCGGTCAGAAGGAAAACACCCTCCACTTCCGCACAACTTTCTTGGCCCCCGGAACTGACTGGGTTGAGCGGATCGTCAAGTTCCACTCCGAGTTTATGGCCAAGTATAAATAATTGAATAGAGTTGACATGTACACATATGACTCACGTGATACCTGTTGAGAATATAGAACCTTATACCTATGCCACATTGATGGCACTATCCACACTGAATGAATACACTTGAATTCCACTCAGATGCTTTTCCCATGTTAGTGTTCGTAAAACTTTCAAAAATGTTGCCTGCGTTCTAAGAAAGTTCTCATATCACCTTAACTGAATGATAAAAGCGACATCTGGAGAGATTTGCGCTGATTTAAGCACATTGCAGTGGCAACAAGCCCATCCTGAGAAAAAAAATTACTCAACTTGTTCAAAGCGTTAGAAAATAAATTGCTAAATTATATACAAATTTCCCGTTCCTGGCTAAAACAAAAAAGGAAGTATAAACTTTTTAACCGTACAAAAAAACACTAACAGAGGTATATAACTATAAACAGTGCTAACAACAATGTACCACATACACGAAACAAGGCTATGACCAATAATACTCCAATGCCGATGCACCGTCAAGTCATTCGTGGAAATGATCGTCAGGTGACTGTTATTGGATCCCAAGAAGATGCGTGGCGTGATGCGGCAAACCCACAGTATCCAGGAATGTACCGAGCATCAACTTATGCTGTTATTTGTAGCCTGTCTCTTTTCGTTTCAGTCCAGAAGACCATATTTTTGTCTCGAAGTTGTGTATGTGTCCGACTGCAAAGGGCGAGGCGAATGCTGGCGGTTGTGAAATTGAAACAACGCTGGGAGTGACTCGATGGCTGCTGGATGTGGAAGGACAATCAGAGGAAACGGCCGTTTCGGCCGTTGAGCTCACTCGGTCTAGATCGACACTCCCACTCCTGTCCCTTGAGGTTAAGCTCTGGGCCCCTGCCGAGTTAGGCCTCGAATTGCTAAACCCGGGGACCAAGCAGCGAGGATAGCTTGCCTTGTCCTGTGCCAGTGAGGAAACCTCGCTGTTGGTGATTGATGCGTTATCTGTGTTTGATGCGGTCTCCATGGTTGAGGCAGAGTCCGTGTTGGACGCGTTTGAGGATTCTTCCGTGTACTCCTGGCCTTCATTTATATAACACTTCGAGATCAAATCGTTTTGCATGCAGAATATCTTGCTCAGAGTTTTGAGTAAAGCGAACTTGAACTTGACTGACATGTCCGGATGATTGGTGATTGTGTCGAGGAGGAGCCCTTTTACGTAACCGAGACAGACATTCATGTGGACGTACTCTATCCTTAATGGGTGCATCAGAACTTTGCCTGTGTGCATGCTCCTATAGTCCGACGCGTTTAGTGGGCTGATGAAGAAGTAGTTAGCTGGCAGACCACTCACCCGATTTTTCCTAGATACTCCCAGTACTCGATCTGACCGGGGTCAGAACATAATCTGGTCAGGTACCACTTCCAGAAAATCTTCCTCCGTTGTACATGAGGACTATCGATTGTGAACAAGTCCTCGATCTGCACTTCGGATGCAGTACTTCGAGTGCGCAGGGCACGGGCTGTGATATCAAATTCGAGCATCTTCTGATAAAGACGATGGGTAAGGTCAGGTATGGCTGCTTTCAGGTATTTTGCGCCTTTGTTGAATATGTGGACATCATCTAGAAGCAACAATCAGCGATCTGCATTATCGAATTAGGGAGAGTAACTGCCTCCACTGCTTGTTCAAATATACCTTCTGTGAAATCCAGATATGTCTTCATATATTCCAAACGCTTCCCAAAATCTGTGTAAAGCTCTCTCCGCCCAACGCGCCTGATATCTTCTTGCGCAGGAACGACTGGATCCATATTTAGAACAAAGTAAAATGTATTGTGTTTTCAGAGTGGTCAGGGCGTTATTCTATAGGAGAATCTCGAGGATCTTTGTGGGATGTATAGCGTGTGTGCTTCGTGAACTCGTACACGATCCTAGGGGGTGTCGACAGGGACAGCAACGGGGGACAGATATATTTCTTGCATGGCCTTTCTACTAGAGAGCGAGCTTATATTTAGCAGATCCATGTGATCTCTTAAAGGATTTTAGGCCAGTAACCGGGTCTTTCCGTTCCCTGCGGAGTGCGCCAAGTGATGCCGACCAGGGGCCAATCTGACAATGGCTGGCAGACCATTTAACTGACAGCTTCTTGAACATCCTTGCATCTTATGAAACAAGCTTCTGCTCACAAAGTTTTCATGTCAGCACATGCAGAGGCTCACTCCGTCCTCTGACACTGTGATCTCCACACATTCTTGGCCTTACGAGTACGCGAGGCTAAACTGCAAGCGAGCACGCGTAGAGAGACCCCGCAGAAGGATTTTCCCCGATCCAGGATCTTATACACCAGAGATGGTCAGGATCCAAACGGATGTACAGTACCTGCATAGTCAGCACCGCTCGTGCGATACCGAACACGATCCGCTGTGGTACATCACCAATGACCGGCCGTTTGTTGGGACGATAGATTAAAATAAATTAAGCAAAGAAATGGTGGCCCCCACCATGTAATCCCACGGAGCTGGGCCAGTCTCCAGAATTCAGCTACGCCCGATCCCTGAAAGGTTGAGATGATAGGATGCGGACACCGAGGAGGCAGGACTCCAGGTAGTGGAGCCACTTACAGTCCCATCGCCTAGAGTTTAACGCGATATATTTGTATGCCAGAATAATAATCCTCGGCAGCGTGGTGTAAACTACTTGACTCAGCCACTCGGATATCCCGCAATGGTTCTGATCAGTCGGATTGTGATTCGCTGTTATCATCCTGCCTGTACTAATTATCTCGGTTAGGTCTGTGCTGCTCTCCCTATGAACAGTCAGATAGCCCTAGATCGTGAGGTGGATAAGCTCCATGAACGTGTCGATCGAAGAGGAAACGGAGCTGACCTGAAGTGTTTACATGATTCGAGACGTAACCCTCCACTGCAGTGGCACCATACTTGGTTCTCGCCCGAATTGGACTGTAGATCTAGACGCATGCTCCATGTTGGTCTCCTTGTTGTTTGCGTATTTCCGAAGCCTTGCAGTCAGTCGAATCCCGAAGGAATTGCGTGCGTTGTATCCGCTTTCAGGGTCAGGGATGGGCACAGAGAGAGAAAAGAGACGCACAACGATCATGCCACTGCTGCCATACTAACTTAGGTGGTCCTGACCAACTTCCCAATCAGCGCTAACCCATCTGTATAGATGTCGCGCTAAACCTCGTTAGGGAATCTTGGCGGGTGGGCCACTCTTGGGGGTCAAACAAATCAAATTCCAACCGGCTCTCATGGATTGTCCGCATTGCCGACGTCCTCCGGGCAGAAAGAAAAAGAAAGAACCTGGATGTTATCAGATTCTTCTAATGGTTCTATTTATTCCTGTCGTTTGTCGATCCCGATTTCCTTATGCGTCGATGTACATAGCATCGGAGGTGCAAATGCCGCAACCCCTCAAAATCTCCCCTCACAATTTAATTAGAGGGTAGGCCTCTAGCCTCATTCAGGTAGTTGGGTGTATCTCTGGACTCCATCCTAGTATACTACTACTTCGATCCACTCCCCTAGACTAGATTGGCTAGGTGGAAATTCTTGGGGATAAACTACTATGTAAGAAGGATCTAAACATTAATAACAATATCATAAGCTATTAGATCGCATTTGGCGGGCAAATGATCGAATGATATAGGGGGGTTTTGTAGCCTTAAATTTAGCCAGCTATACAGGGTCGAGGATTTTTTTTTTCTTTTTTGTTCTCTTTAAAAGTAGGTTCCGTATTATCTCACCACCTCTCAATATCCTGGTTCGGAATAAGTATCAACAAGGTAAGGTGCAGTGGACTGTCTTAGGGAGTTACATACGGAAGTTGAAAGCATGAGGATCCATGGATGGGCGTTGCTTAGTTAGTGGGCGATCACCTGTCAAGAGTTAGGCCTTACTCTGTATGGCCGAGAAACAACTTGTTCCCCAGGCAATACTTCTTATCTTTTCGAGTTTTAGGCTCACTGACACATCCTCAACTGATACGAATTGATTTATGACAAATATCGTCTCACTTATTCGCCCTCACATGCTTTACTGGAGACTGATTATTCCCATCATTGACTACCTCGGCCATCCTTCTTGCATGATCCTTGGGTGATACAGTACACCCATGTTAATGCCTCACAGGGCTATTCTGGAATCAGTTGAAGGCCTCGTTGAAATTACTACGAATAGGTTCATTTCTTTCCGCGGAGATATTGTTCCGAAGTGTACGCGATGACGAACCTGTGACCTACTCATACCGTGGGGTGAAGGCAGTTCGTGGGGATGATACGATTCAAATCATAAAGTAAAATCCCTTCGTGGCCCACGATATCCGCCAGGGTTGATATAAGCGATATATAACCTGTACCTTCATGTTCGCTACTTGCCCTATATAATTTCCTTCTAGGGAAAGGGTGGCATGATCGGGACGCAGATGCTGCGGCTCATTGTGTTCGACTACTCCGTACTCCAGAGCCTTGACTTGACGAACCTTGTCTGGTTATCTCGACTTGCTCTCAGTCAATGATATCAAGGTGAACTCAAGCTGACGGTAGGCAGCCAAAGTCTCTCACACCACACTTATCGTGTGACGAGAACACTACAGCCCCCTGACGGTAGATAAGGGAAAGGGGCTGGCTTCTTCTAAATATTCAATATGAGGCTTGAGGGTTGATATTTTATTAACCTCCCAGCAAATTGCCCAAACGATCCACCAGGCTAGCTAATGGTGCTGCTTCCAGTCATTTGGGACATGTCTTGGCTGAAGATAGCATGTATTGAGTCCCGGCAAGGATACGCCGAACGAATGAGTGTGTTCTGTTATAGACACAGCTGGGCCGTTATTATGCTGATAATAGTCTTTGGAACATGTGACGCGCGTTGCTTTTGGCGAGGCAGTTAACGTCGTTCTTGCTTAGTGAAACTTCTGCGATAGGGCGAGGAGAGGGGCGGCCAGGAGCTGTTCGATGCTCTGAAGGTCTAAAGAACGTTCTCCGGAAATAGTGAACTGAATCACAGTGTAAGTTGGTCACACGCTCATCATCGTCTCGGAAGTGGAGGTTATGTCGTCCGAAGTTGCGGTGATACTTCATTGGACCCATTGTTATTGGAGGATAAACGTACGAAAAACACATCTTTATCCCGGATCGGCCTTCCAGAATAGCCGTAACCCTTAATATTTAGCGTGCCAATTCTGTCATGGCGTTCGGATGGTTTACGCTTAACTTTGCTGCTATACCTTGGACTGTGCTAGGGTTATAGAACTTCGCCAGAGGCATAACCATGTCGAACCTATGCTGAGCATCTGCTCAGATAGCAATAAAAAAGTCACATCACAGTTCATAGAAAAGTGGGAATGCCGCGGCGAGTGGTAACCGCAGACAATGTTTCGCAGAAGTGGCAAGGATCACATTTCCTTAGTGGCCTGTCTAGCACCGTAAAGAACGTTCCCTTGGTAGCGCCTTAGGCGGCCGTTTCATGGACCGGGCCATATGTCGTGATAGTTCACCAGTAATGAGTCGAACGAGTTTAAAAAGGGTTGTCCACATTTACTGAGGCAACAGCAGGCGATTGTTCAGACCTCCCCAGCTATTGCTGCTAGTCATCCTCTGCAGCTGTCCGATGAGCCGGATATGTGACACGATGAATTGGTGTCCGCAATTAAGAGAGGTCTTTGCATGGGATACCTGACCATCTGCTGTGCGCAGGACCAACGCTGTCAAACCCAATCCGAAGACCTCGTATATGTACTAGGTCTGTTGGTGTCACTCGGAGCTCAAGAATCTGTGTCGTAGCGAACCTAGATGCTACTACTCCTCCCGCAGCTGTCTGGATCTAACCTGCGGGGTAACTATCATGTAGCGTCTGCTTTAGTACAGCTTCGGTTTCCTGATGGTCAGTTACTTAATCCCATCTGGTGTAGAAAGCTCCTAGCTTACTGTCTGATGTCTGACTGTATATCGATATGAGTTCACTGGCGATGTGCCTCTCTACTCCTTTTGCCCATTGCTGATATGGTGCACAATATAGTCCTGTTAGAGAATATGGTACTCTGTAGGTAGTATATAGCTTCCGTTAAAATCTAACCCGACATTATATATACTTAATCTCTAAAGAGTCCGTCCTTATGCAGAAGCCAACAAAAATATATATCACAAAGTAAATTAACTCTCTCACACCCACCAACTCCAAGTATCACACCAGTTACCTAAGTCATACATAACACCCCAATCACTTACAAAAACCAATACAGATCAGAGCAAAAAAAAGACCTACCAAAGACCCACCCATCTACAAACCCACTTTCCAAATACCTCTCCCTAGATACTATATTACCTGTGCAGTCACAGTTCACATCATATACCAACCTACACCAACAACCTCCCCTACCTCCATCCTATACATACATCCATGCCTAACCCTAGATAAGTGGTATTAAGGCACACTACCTCCCACACTGGTTGTTATGGTTACCTGTCTCCCCCAATCCAAAGCCAAGACCCAACAAGCCTTTTCCCAAAAAGCTTGTCCTTCATCCCCTTGCATAACCCACACCAACACCCTGCTAAAATATCCGGTATGGATTGGGACGAAATAAATCCCTCAAAACTGTGGGTACCGGCACCCTTTGCCGGGTTCCCAACCTAACCTACTTTCCACGTTACCCTTACCTTTAACTCTTGGGACGCGCGGTTCGGGACCCATCCCTTTTGTGCATGGAGGTTTTCTTTGGTTGTTGGGTTTATGTTTATTTGGGGGGTGTGGGTGAGGTAAGGAAGGGTCATTGCTTGCTATGTGTGCATACTAGGTAGGTACATAGGTTACGGCATGTATTAAATGTTATGTATAGTATGTATGTACGGGTATCCGTATGGTACTGGAGTGTGGATTCCTGGATGGATGTATGTATGTACAGTACCTACTCAGCCAGAGGTAACATCCAATGTGTAGATCTAGATCGGGGACTGTTTACGTACAGAATAGGTAGAGCTAGTGGGTGTGAACTACAGACGGAGTACATACTACACCAGACCTAGATAAGTCAGGGCTGAGAATTATTTCCCTACCTAGAACACTGGTCACATGGTCTAGCCTCACCGCCGGAGACCCCCTGGGGATTACATATTGCATCACCTGAAATAATCCAGACCCAGTCCGTACTAGTTGGCATGTACACCGCTACACTGCAGGGGTGCTCGGTTGGGGTCATGCACATGATCTATCAAGTCTAGCCCAGTTCAGAAGTGTACGGGGTAACACGGCTGAGCCCTGAAGCCCAGTCCAGAGCGCAACCCGGCCGAAAAGCCATACTTTGGCCGATGATACGCAGTGCGCTTACAGGTTCTTCTTGTCTGGTCCAATATTACGTTGAACCGGACTTGATTTTTGTGTAGGGAGAGTAAACAATCACTTTGGTCTATATAGACGCATATCAAGAATGTAGGTATATATGTCTGTACGGAGTACCGGGAATCGCTAAAGGTAAGCTGGGAGAGACTGTAGAACCCGGAAACTACCAATCCGAGTCAAGGAAGGAAACCATGAGCAGATATAAAACTTGAACACTACTCTTTATCGATTGGATACTATAGTATAGTTTGACTGGGACTGGCTAATTGAACAATAATATCAGGCATTTATCATCATCTCTCATCAAGGTCGTGAAGACGTAGGTGTCGTCACTTAGACGGTGTGGAGGTGGTGGTAATGTGCCGCAAACAGACCACAAAAGCCAGGTCAACCTGCTCTCGCCCGCGGCTGCACTACTGCACCCAGGATGGCGGGTAGAAACTGTTGTCATCTACCGACGCAGCGGCGGGATCAAAGAGCGCCGCGGGCCAGATGGGATCCGCAGCGGACGTTGTCATCGGAACGCTCGTAGTAGGGGTCGTCATTGGTTTGAAGGCCTCGGCGTCCGATATGTCGTAGGCGTCCTGAGACGGCAGTTGCTTGGGTTCCATGCCCATGCTGGCTTGAATTTGGTGCTCCAATGCTGCGGTGGACTCATTGGCGGACTTGAGAAAATCGTCAATGTTGATTGACTCGAGCTGATTAGACGATAAGAGCTGGGCCTGCGGGAGGCCAATGAACGATGACGCGGAGCTTATGCGGAAATGATCCATATCTGAGCCTTCGCTCCCGCTGGCGAGGTCGTGAAGGTCATTGCCGGTGTTTCCAAAGCCGGAGAATGGCGCGAAATCCTCGACTTCGGAGATATCACCGGACGATGACGGGGCCGGGAGTCCATGGCTTATAGAGTTGTAGTCGAAGCTCGCGTAAGAAGGAGCCTGAGTGCTGGTCGCGGCCGGAACGTCCGACGAGTACAAAGGGAAGCTCGACCAATCGACAGGGGGGGCATTGAATCCGGTAGGGCCCAATGGCAAATCGCTGTCTGGCGATGCGAAAAATTGCTCTCTGTAAGGATCTTGGAATGCCATCGCGTTCACTGGCGACGTTGTTGTGGTCGGGAAAGGAGAGAAGGGCGAGACATCGAGAGGCGGCACACTAGTCATGAGCGGATTTAGGGGCGTCTTCCCAATGGAAAGGGACACCGGCTCGGCCTCCGAGGGCTTATTCATGGGCTGAGCTTGAGGAAAGAAAGACGAGAGGTCGAGTGGGGGGACGTTTGTCGGTACATCTTCCGTGGACACGACGGGGGCACTCTCGGGAGACCCATGCTCGGACTTGACACGACGCTGAGAACCATGGGTGGGCTGCTGTTCCGGAAATTGTTGAGTTGAGAAGGGTTCGCTCATCAAGGCCGCTTGTGTCAGGGGCAGTTGATCGACGGACCGACGAGACACATCTGATGTCGAGTGGATTGTATGAGACCGGGGTATTGTGTAGGGCAGACCACATTTGTGAGCCATGTCATTGTGTTTATGAGCCGGTTTGTGGTGACCATCGCGGAAGATCGTAAGCGTACTTTCCGACTTGGTCGACGTCAACTGGGGCTTCTTGGGAGTTTCCGATAGAATCGTATGCTGGGGTGGAGGAAGACCAGTTTCCGGCACAGTATTTAGGTGGGGTTCCTTCTTCAGCGCACAAGTACAGCGCTGTCCATGAGTGCAGCCACATCTTGGACGGGAGTCCTCTGTAATGCAGATCAGAAACAATGAACCAGTGTACCAACTCTAACATGCTCACGCTTGTGATCCCGCTTGTCATTGGCGTGGTGGGGATCTGAATCATGTTTGTGGCTGTTCTTTTTCTTGTCACCACACTCGCACTTTGTGTGGGTTGTCCGTGACTTGCGTAGGCCGCGACAGTGGTTGCATTGAGAGACTGGACGGCCTTTTTTGTTGATATGGGTCAAGGGGCGGTCTGGGTTTCCCAGAGTTAATCATCCTCCTGGCGAGATTAGAAGGGGAAGTTATTGACTTACCACTGTGGTGACAGCTGCTGACACGGTGACCTCGGACGCAAGCTTCACAAGCCCACTTCTCGCCATCGATAAGCATTATCGCGGTTACTGGGTAACAAACATGCGATAACTCGCGACGAGTATATAGAAAAACAAATTAAAGTTGGAAGTTGAGAGACAGATAGCAAAGGTCTGACTGGCTATCCTGATTTGATTTTCTTCTTTCCTTGTCCTTTTTTTTTTTTTTTTTTCCCTTCAAAGATAGGAAATAACCGAACAGGAAGACCTGTCGGGAGATAACGAAAGAGCCGTCAAGGCGAGGATTCGAGGTATAGTTGTACGGTCCGTCAAGGTGATCGGACCGACGGAGACCAGGAAAAACTCCAACAAAGCAAGGGTATCTCTTAACGAATATCCCAATGCACCAAACAAAGTGACAGAAAACGCCGTTTCACCTAATAAGGGCCGTGTCGCAAGTACTGAGGGTTCAGTGAAAAGACCAACACTCAATGGCAGGTTAAGGTACCTGGCGAATAGCGCACACCCCAGGAACCAGGAACCGAGAGGGGAAGTCGGATCGGGACTAAAAGAGTCCAACAGAACATATAAAACGAGGAAAAGGGAAGAGGATAAGTAAATGGGGGGGCCAAAGCCTACGCACCGTTTGGCGCCGGCCGTGAGACAGGACACCAAATACCGGCTGTGGCGGCCAAGATAAAGGGAAAAGGCGATCGATCTGAAGGCAGAGTTGTGTGCCAA
Organism: Aspergillus alliaceus; assembly: GCF_009176365.1. NCBI lineage: Eukaryota > Fungi > Ascomycota > Eurotiomycetes > Eurotiales > Aspergillaceae > Aspergillus > Aspergillus alliaceus. Next base: position 194,967 of record NW_022474697.1, read on the forward strand.
ACCCTGTGAGAAGGAGAAAAGAAAAAAGGAGGAAAAAAAGAGGAGAGGAAAAAGCGGGAAGCGGGCGATGAAGTAGGTTAGGGTAGGTTATGCTAGCTGACTACGACCCGTTTTCCTCCAACTTAACTTTGGGGGGGGGGGGTCAAAGTGAAATGGGAAGGGAAAAGTGGAACAATTCGGCGGCCGCAAGGGAGTTGCGCAGCTGGTGGCCATGTCCCGCCCGAGTCAGCCAGACCTGGAACGAGAACAGATCGGAATGAAATATTTTTAGAGAACATGGAGAACTGAGCTTTAAATCATCCTCCAAAAAGTTTTGATTTTTAGTATTTACACTTCCGCTTGTCTTGGCTATGATTTGTTTACTCAATCAATAATATCCTTTTACACCAATTCAATTCGAGCTCCAGAGTGTTTCACGCATGGACATAACTTTTTTTCTGGCGAGGACTTGTCATGCACCCCAAGTATGGAATGCTTCGTGGTCTTGCTCCACAGTACATGGATATCCATGGTTATTACCGTATTGTATGTACCTTTACAGGTGCTTTGTCCCTCGTGCTGAAGCTACCCGCACATACGCACACACACAAAAAGCCCTTTTTTCTCTTTTTCCCTTCTTTTTTCTTTTATTTTTCTTTATATTTTCTCTTGTAACTGAAGAATGATCATTGAAGTCAGCCCTGGGAGGGTCCAAATTTTCCTTATACTCTTTGGTATGGTTGCATTTGTGGAGCATATCCCAGCTCTACGGTAGTGGCTGCCTTCCCCTAGGTAGGCATATTTCGAATGTTGGCGATGACAACACAGCCAGTATGATAGCGTCACACAGATTGGCATTACGCACGAATTATTGTCCGGTCTGGAACAATTGCCGTAGTAAGGATTCTAGAGCCTTTTGTAGACTATGTTATGACTGTTTTTAAGTAAGAGTAGTACGAGTAGTAGGTACGTAGTTACAGTCCGTACCTACCTACATAATAACTGCATGCATGTATGTAGTATAGTCCTAGCTGAAGTTTCAATCTCTGACACACACAAGAAAAAAGTAAAAAAAAAAAAAGAAAAGAAAAGAAAATCAAATCACATAACTCGTACCGTAACATTATTTCCAATGCAAGGGATCTCCGACAAACGTTCCCAACGGAGTGATTCTTCCGTGAAAAAACTCCTCCATCACTGGGACGCCAGCCGCGATTCACGCCTGAATTACCAGGGTCGTTGCCTCTACCAGTTCAACAGACCTAAAGGTGGATAGGTAGGTTTTAGGGTATAAGAACGCTGAACGACTGGAGAACAGAGAGGCTTGGTACGGAAAGTTGGGGGACTGGACCAAACTCTGTCCGCTAGATGATGGATCCTGTTACGAAATTTCTGGGGCAGAACCCGGCCCGGCGATTACTTGAACATTTGTGGATTTGCTAGACCGAGTTTTCATGCTTGTCAATACTTGAAATACTGGTAATACTTAACTGTTTCGGCACATTTACGGGGTACCCGATGGGGTCAGATTGCCCGATATCTATCTATTCGCCCTGTCTACTGCAGAATATAGTCCAAGGTTTCTATTGACCGTCAGTCCATAATGGGACTCTTGTATACTGTAACTGCAACAATGGTCACGATTCTCACAGCGTCTTTACCACTCTGTCATTATCAAGTCTTCTAGAAGGTCCCTTGGGATCTTCTATGCATGCTAAACCTTCGCCTTGGGCCCAGTCATTGGAAGAACTCTACAGGTGTGGTTAGACAGGCACAGATAGTGGACCATGGTTGTCAATGCGGTGAGCCGATTTGAGTTGAACTTTGCCTTGCCCGTTTGCTCTTACATGCAGGATTGCCCAGTATTACCATGGCTCGAACGGGCAAAATTTTAAGAATGATTGGCATAGACGATGGAGTCCTCCGTACACCAGCCGTGTCACTGAATGAGTTTCATTCAAATATCGGGGTTCAAAGGATGGATCTCCCCAGGTCCTGCGTCGACATCCAGCGTACAGACTGTATCGTATTGTACCGTAGTGTATCCGATCGAGCGTTCCAAGGTTAGCCATGGTTCACGATTGACTCAAGACAGTCATCCTAGCACATCGAAGTACGTAAGGCCAAAAGCAAAGCCAGCCGTGCCTTGCCTATCAGAGATCGAAACAGCCAGAACTAGGAAAATATTTACATCACCGGTCATTCGCTCGTGGTTGTCGTGGTTGGTCCTCAGATCTCCCATCGCGACATCACGGGTTGTTGAGACTGTGAAATGGCGTCACAGCTGCTTGATTAGGATCTTTGCAGCGGGCTTGCCAGTCGGTCATGTGCAGTGGAGGGGTCTGATCTGCGCAGCGTTGGCGCATTGGATGCTCACCAATTATAACATCTATCAGAGAAAAATCGGGTCCCTTCGGGCCTCCTCAGCCAGTTGAGACCCGTCAACGGACAACAATTATATACCTAGTGTTGGTACTCCGTACTCGCACTGTATATAAATTAGTTATCTCGTCCGCCTCCGTGAATTCTTTTTTAGCCCTCGGACGGAAGGATGAACACAATAACTTTTCAAGAAGAACTGTTATGCTCGTTTCCGACTTGAAACAGAAAGTGGGGAGATGCTACTAGTAATGACATTGAGCTGAAAAACGTAGTGAGAACCATAGAGTCACCTAGAAAACGAGCCTCAGGCTTCTGAAAAATTCGGGATTCCGGGACAGAACTTGACTTCAAAGGTAGAACACCCAACCTATCACCACCTCAGGTACACTTCCCTAGTGTCGAGCTATACCTTCCTCGGTCGCTTGGTGGATCGTCCACCGGACCCCAAGGCCAATCCCCAGACCGTCCATAATAGTCCCACTTAATTATCCGCCGCTTCAAACTAGAGATCGTCTCGTGTTACAATTTTAGCCGCCCACGGCACCCGCGGACAGAAGATACATAGATGTTTCCAAGACAAGGTCTCCGTATCCAAACCCTGTCACATGTGTTCACAAATTTCCAACAGTGCCAATTTCTACCAGTCTCATATTCGGCTTCAACAAGATAACCCACGGTTAGTCTCTGATAAGGTTCAATAAAAACAGATTCACAGCCCGGTGGATCTGTTTCAACCTACTGCGCGCCGGTCTGCCCCAGCCAACGGACCGTATCCGCATTGTGGAGGGGGGAGTAGAAACTACTCTTACTCATCTTGGTTTAGTTGAACATAGTTCAATGTCAGTTCGAGTCAAATCAGAAACTAAATTAGTATGCTGTCGTATTTGGTGACTTGGTCCTGACTCCTGATAAAGGAGGGTCCGATGCCGTCCAAGGAACGTGGCTTCTTTGCTAGACTGACACTCTACGTTTGGGGTTTTTGGAGGATGAAAATGAATGGCGCGTAGAGCGGGTCTATGTTGGTTTTTCTGAAAATGCCGCCCATGCAGCTCATGCAATCCATCCGAGTATGGCGATTCTTTGTCCGTATAGTAGGTGACGGGGCCACTGTTGATATCGAACGTTGCCTGGTCGGATGTCCCACTGGTACAGGATAGGCAAGTCTCCTTTGTCTATGCGGAGCACGCCAGGTTCCTGGGACTTGTTAAGATCTTCAAGTCCCATTGGGCGGTTTCAAAGTACTACGTCCAAGGCAAAGGCCGACATCTGGTGGTTACGTTGGTGAATGTAGACCTCGTTACTTAAAACTCGCCCAGTATGAAGTCAAGATAATGAAGAGGATACTTGAGCCAAGCAATGATCATCGGGGGTTGACCTTGGATGGTACTGTCTAGAACAATGTTAATAAGAAAGGGATATCAATAACGGGTCACCTCTCGGACCATAGGCAACACTCAGGAGGTTTCTTCAGCGCTGCGCCTAAAAATGGAATACCGCATCTGTAAGTATCCTAAAGGGAGAAGGTTGCCTGTTCATGGCAAACAACTTGAAGACCCAAAGCAGGATTTAGTATATCGTGAGCCAGACACGTTCGTTCGATGCTTTCCTGAACTGGCATTTCAAGCCTCGGACGGAAACACATCTACCAAAGAGCCGAAGAACTGCGCATTGATAATGAGCTCATGTCAAAAATTATACTGAAAATACATACATTAGTACGCCTGTTGTATCATCATATGGGGTGCTTACCGAGAACAGCGACGACGGAGTCTCTAGAGAAAAACGCACACTGCTAGCGTTTTCTTGCCAGCACCCCAGGTAAAGATTGCGACAAACGTATTTACAGCAGTTCCATAGCCTTTATAAGACACTAGAATGCAGGAATGACTATATTGTGATAGTTGTGCTGGGTAGACTGGCATCATCTGCGAGGTCGAGTCAAAAACCTCGTTGTAAATGCTTCATATCCAAGGCGGATGAGGCCAAAATCGAGTGACGAGATCGCGATTCCTTGAGATGAAGATAAGTCACCCGAAACGACCATAACGATTTAATCGCCCTGTAAAAGCCCTCGACCACCGATCTTCTTCCGTCTGAGATGCGGTTTGGTCGAGTTCTGGGCCGGTGGGAAATAGTATTAATCCGTCGCTGGACGCAGAAACAAAAAGCCGGTCCTCCGCATCGGCGCGATCATCCCAGTATGAAACTATATTCTCGTCCCCGAGCTTTCATCAGATTCAGCGATCTTCATTCCCTGCAATTCAATCGCGCGATCATGTTTGCTGAGTCTTGTCAAATGCGCCGAGGGTATTCGGCACTAACCCCTTCAAAACTGCCCCCCGCCCAGGCAGATTTAGCCTGTAAAACCTTGCCTGCTGTCCTCGCGTCTTCCACCCTCCAACTCTCTCCCTCTTCCATCTCCCGGAGCGTCGCTCCAACGTCCACCCCTACTTTTTACCAGCGATTCCATCGCTTTCCGGCGCAATGAATTCCCGCGAGCATTCTGATATGCCTCCGACCGCCTCCTACCCTTCCCCCAACGCGGCGCAGATGGGTCAGGGGGCTATGCAGTACTACGCGAACCGCCAGTTGACAGCCGACGAGCTCTTATCTGCTGAGCTGTCCCGCGAGACCTCTGGCCCCGGCCTCGCTGACGGCTCCAGTAATGGCGTTCACCATGGCCAGTCAATGGTTTTAGGAACCTCAAACCCCGGTGGTGGCGATATGGGCCGTCCGTCGTCGCCCGACCAGCATCAACAGCAGCACATGCTACAGTTCACCCCCAGCCAACAAGTCGGTGTCGATCCAAACCACGATCTAAGCTATGGGGATCAGAGCGCTAGAAGGAAAAGATCGAAAATATCTCGCGCTTGCGACGAATGCAGACGAAAGAAGGTACTTTTCATCTCAAAGTTTGCCTCTAGACGCGACTTTGTTGTCCATGACCTAACCGCGTGCACCCACAGGTTCGTTGCGATGCAAGCTCCGAGTCCGGTGTTGAGACGTGCTCCAACTGTCGACGACTTGGGGTTGTTTGCCAGTTCAGTCGTGTTCCCATGAAGCGTGGTCCCAGCAAAGGGTAAGCTCGCTCTCATTGTCTCGCGGGTATGTAGTCGCGTTCGGCTGATGATATTCGATAGTTACATCAAGGAACTTGCAGAGCGCCTTCACACCCTTGAAAGCCAGATGCAGCCCGCCATGGTTCATCCTGACATGCCTTACCAACCTATGAATGAGGTGTCGTCGCCAAGAGCTTATCAGGACTTCTCACCACCGATGGATGCGGGCTCCATCGGTCGCAAGCGGACTTATTCTGTGTTTGAAGGACTTCCAAGCTCCTCTTTCGCGCAGCCGCAATTCAACTCTCGCTCTCAGAATGCTTTCGGTTTGTGTACTCCAATCGCAGCGCTAGATCTTACTCAACTGACTGTTCAAGACACTGGAGAAACCTCGACCGATCCGTACAACCCTTCGGCTGTGAGCGGTACAGCACCAAAGCCTGGAAACTTGTTCTGGTCGACCGGCAACGAAACTGAGCTACCGCATGGACTAGATATACCCGAAGTGCCCAAACAAGCTATGGAAGAAGATATGACCCCTTTGGAAGTGGACGAGGGAACTCTCAACGCGTAAGTCAACCATGGATTTGGTAGTCCTAGCGTTTCTCTCCGGGAGTGATATATGCCCTAACGTTGTGCAGTTATTATCAAAAAATTCACCCCGTCTTCCCCATCTTGTCGCACTCTAAGCAACGTCTACTCGAGATTCTACACCAGTGTAGCCGTGAAGTGCAGGAGATTTTCCTTTACAGCCTATACACTGTTACGCGCACCAATATGGATCGTATCATAAGCACTTTCGAGAGGGTCACCTCTTTTGATAATGCTCAAGACCTTCTCTTGTACTATACTCGGCAACCAGCTTTGGCTCGCCCGACAGGGGTAAACCTAGTTTGGCTCCAGACCATGCTACTTATGATTTTGGACTGTGATTCTCGGGGACCGGACAACTTTGTTCTCAAGGATGGTGTGCCTAAACATTCTTTGATCCAGTCGGCTAGCAAGCTAGGCTCTGATTTGGTCAAGGGTCTAGGTCAGCTGAAAAGCAAACGTTCCTCGGATCCAGACGTTGATTCGGAGGCAAATCTTGCACGTCGCAATTGGGTAGCCTTGGCAATCCTGTCTCGCTGGCACGCCATCAGCGTAGCTGATCCAAGTATTCTCGGAACATATGAAATTGGTGGTCATGAGGATGAGAGAGTTGTCGGCCCAGTTACCACGGGTATTGGATGTGAGTTTAAGCGATTCGTCAAAGTTCGGATTGTTCAGCCTGGCTAACATTTTATTCTCCGCAGCGTATTCTACTTACCTCGTGGAATTGGTCACGCTGGGCGCTATCGAGAACAATGTATGCCAAACTAATACTGGCTTGGGCCGTATGGTAGGGGCAAACATGGTAGCTTCACTCGAGCGCCTGACCCAGGTTGATGATTTCCACAAATTGAACGAGACCTTGGAAGGAGCAACGTCCCAAAGCTTCCTTGAAAGTTTACAAAATCAACTTGACTGGACTATCCGGCTGTTGATCAAACGCCACATCTATGTCTACAGTCCCTACGAAATAATTTACAGTGCCATAGAGGTCATTAATGAGATGCACAAGGCGAACTTACAGTCTCGTCTTACAACACCGTTTGATCTTCACAGCCTAGCTTTAGCCTCTATGACTCTGCTGGAAGCAACAGTCATTCCAGAGCATGCTAATGAGTGCTGGGATGCGCTGAAAAAGGTCGAAGAAATTCTGGATTACCGTGCGAAGCAGAGTACTGGAGCGGCAGAATTCGGTGACATATTTGCCACCCCAGGCTGGGATTCTAAGATCCGCATTTTCTTAGAATGGCGACGAACCAAGTCGCAAGAAAGTCAACTCCAGGACTCCAATATGGGCAAAAGTGGCTCTGCCGCTCCCCCAGTCATGGGCCCGAATGAACAACGGTCTCTCCAACATCTGGCCGATCTCGCTGTAGGTGCCGAAGGCACCGTGGCTGCCAATGCTGGATCACCACCTGCACTCTCGGCTGATAACAATCTGAACGCCACTTCACCGAATCTCAGTTCTGTCTCACAACCACAAGGTCGCATTGTGGTTGATTTTACTCTTCTCACCAAGGAGGGATATCTCAATGTCTTTTCAGGTTTGATCTATCGCCGCTCTCGTTGATATATGCTACGCCTTTGCTCTGATCTGAGCAAGTTTCCAATGACAAGAGCTTTTCGTATCGCTCACGAAAATCTATATGTATCTTAGCCAACCTTTGACCTGCTTTCAGTTCTCTTTGTTAATTTCGGAAAAAAGAAAATAACTGTTCTTTCCTATGTTCAATGGTAACTAGCGGGCTTAATGGTAGTTTTGTATGTATTTATATGAAGTTGCCTGTGATATCAATTTCTTTTTCCATGCTATGTCTCAATCAATTTTGGATAATAAAACTTGTTGAAATTAAAAAAAAACTGAAGAGTATAAATATAGAGCGAGGCCTGCGAGCCTCCCGAGCTACATGGAAAGTGACCTGCCACTACATTTTACACTTTCGTTGACTTGAGAGTTAATATACGAGTTGATCAACCACAAGGACAGAAAGGAAAATCATTTCCCTAACGCAAACCTTCTCCATATTCCCTCCACATCCTCACAAAGTTGTAGAAATCCATCATCCTCGATGCTCTTGCAAATCCAGTTTTCCAGCTTCGTGGTACGCTCTACAGTAGGACAGGCCAAATATGCCGAGAGGTCTGTTTCTGTGCGCAGATTATGCTGTTGTTCTTGGATAGGATTCTCGGTAACCGGACCTTGATTCAGAAGGGAGTGTTCATCTTGTTGTATTGGAAACAGCGAATGGTGTGTAGTTACTGGTGGTATGTTTGGTGTACATATTGGCTGCGTAAGAGTATGTATCTGAGGCATTTGGCCACTGGTCGGCTTGGTGTTTAGATTGAGCTGTGACTGAGAAGATGGACGGTATTTGAGGGTAATAACCCGTGAATTCTGCGAATGGTCTGTAGATGGTGCAGGCGTGTTGAATCTTGGTTGGATATCTGATAAGAGACAAGGTTAGGGAAGGAGAACCACACCGAAATGGCTGACATGGCAGATAGGACGTTAATTGTACTGGTATTTGACATTACCATATACGTACCTTCGATGTGCGTGGTAGGTGGTCGTGATAGCATTGTATGCGATCTTTTCGCCTGTGGTTTGGGAAATGGTAGGTCCCTTTTCGGGGGCAGAAGCTGGTTGAGGGTTTGGATGTCAGGACAAACGGTAGCTGTTGATGGTCTGGATACTCTCCCGTTTAAGGTATCTTGGCTAGATGTATGGAACAATGACTGCCTCATAGGAGTGATAGCCTGGCTCAAATCGTGTCTTTCATTGTCACTGGGTGCTGTATAACCTGTAAAATTTGTGTGAAAAGTGTATGAGGATGGGCGTAGGGCGTCTATGAGTATTCGAGATTAGCCGATTACATTGCCAGCAGTATCAGAGCAGATTCTCTGAGGATTACCGGGAGTAGGATTTGATGCCATTACTGACGAGCTGATTGCCGGCGGATATAGTGGCGAAGGCACTATCGTCGGGGTAGAAAGATTTGGCATTCCCGGTACATTGGAGAGAGCATCGCCTGAATGAGATGCAGGTGGTATTGATTCTCGATGAAATTGTGATGAAGCCAATCTGCTTGTTGCTGGAATTGCACTAGCTCTTGATTCCGAGAAAGGGCACTTGATATCGCTGAGTATGGATAGTGCACTATAAAAGTCACAGGTATAAGAGAATTTGATCTGGAAACGACGAATCTGTGGTGTGTCAGATATGGAATGGTGGGTCATTGTATACGGGTAAAAACGAACACTTGCATTCCCTCTCGGATATTTCACTGCAAGACATGGCAGCTTCACAACGACAGCAAAGATTGGCTTTGCATGACCACCTTGGTTTGGTTGAGATTGGTTTGTAGTCTCTCTGGCGAGGCGGGTAATGTCTACCTGTTCCTGAATTAGTGATTGGGATATCATCAGCAATGTCTACAATGGTATGCATGGCTCCAATTCATACAAGGATGATATGATCATGAATAATCTTCAGCAATACCCGACTAGGGAGTGGTGTGTGCATTGCGTGCCTTTCAAATACAACGGTCATACCACCGTTTCCAAGGACATGATTCCAACTGAACGGGCCCCTGTGGTTTATTGAGGTAGTTGTATGAGAGAACTTCTCCAAAGATAGACAGGCGAGCTGTGTAATTTGCTCATATTGTTGAGGGAGGTGATACATTAGCACAGTAATGGGCGATGAATCACATATAGATTTTGACAACACATAGGACAAAGAAACGGAGGATTTTCTAGGGAGGTTAATGGGAGTAGAACTATTTTGTACTATCTGTAACTCTGTAGATGACAGGTGACTTAATTAACGTGCAACCAATCATTTAAAACTGCCCAAGCATATAATTGAACTACCTATCTTATTTGATTATCAGTTCAATACAAAAGCTTCTGTTAGTTTGGAAATAAAAGGCGCGGCAAGGAGGGGAATAAAGAGCATAAAGTTTCTAGATCGACATATAGCATTCCAGCAAAACAACCTGGCTGAGTGTGACATCTAGTTATGTCTTTGGTGAGGTGTAAACTTTGTTGTATAGATGGGGTTCAGCATATGCCTTAAGGCACAAGAGACAAATTGTATGACTCAGCAAGTCAAACTCAGCAAACATGCCTAATGGCGGAAAGAGAGATAATCCGGGCACGCGCCTGAGGCCTGCCTGCTGCTGCGCGGACTTTTGTCTGAATGGTAGGACGGATCGCAGGATCAGCGATCAGCTTGCGTTCACGGAGCCCACCAAGGGCCACAACTTAAGCATTGACGCTCAACTTCGGATTATTCCTGTCGCTGATTGTTCTCACTGCCCGCGCAGAGTCTTCGCATCAGATTCCTCGATACTCTGTCACGCGAACTTCTGTTTTCGTGCCGCAATCGCATCCTCTTTCCTTCAACAGCCAGGGCTTCCCCGGTAGCTTTGGATCGCGCTCAATACTCACGACTCCACGCAAGAGTAAACCTGTTCGTGCCCGACAGTCGATCCTGTCACTACAGAAGAAGATTAGCTCGCCCTTCGTTCGCAACCGGATACCGGTTGAAAAGGAAAATCCTAAAAGGACGATCGAACACCTTTTCTTTGATTCGCGCATTCTACAACGCTATTTTCGTCCCAAACACCCTGAACGAAGATCGGGACACGGAGTTATCCTATAGTTTACCGCGGACCAGTCGTGTGAGTTTGGCTGCGGATTCTAAAGGGAAATTTAGAAAAGAAGAAGCCCCAGCTCTGGAAGTCGAGTAGGTAACCCTCCGCTCAGCTGCGACTTGCTTGGGTTCAAGTCGAAAATGAGCTCTGCTACGCCACGCACATCCCTTCGAGGTAAACGATGTTTTTCTTAGCAAGACCATCTTTTCACCGGTTGAGCTCATATTGACTTTTTGCAGAGGGCTTACGGCAAGCTCCAAAAGCCAACCAGCCTTTTATCCCGGACACTGCGCCCGTCAGACGCTCACACGTGCACGCACATCACACATCCCCGCAACCAGTATCAATGTCTCATACGCATACGAACTCTGTCGCCTCGAACAGTCCCCATCCAACTGTCGAGAGTTGGGAAGGGAGGGAGCAGAAAGTTCCAATGTCCACACGCGAGGTAGCGACTCCTGGAAACAGGCCAGGGCTCTTTATTGGCCTTCATGACAGAGGAAAGACGGCGAAGCAACCCGACTTTTACGATCCCTACTTTCCCCTCAGATACCTGGAGGTACCCAAGTGTACGTGAGCTCGTGCTATGCTCTCTGTTCCCAATACCTGCTTCGTAGACATAACTGACGTGTTTTTAGCGGACCATATATATAAACGGGCCCATTATGGCCTTCAATCTGGTATTTCAGATGAGGTTGATTTCGCGTTGTATCACCTTGTGCAAATCTCCAACCAAAGGTGGGATAAATTCAAATTTGAGGGTTTCCCACTACTTGCAGAGACTTTGATGGAGAGAGCTATAGATGTATCCATCCTTTGCACTGGCGTGAAATGGGAGCTTCAGTATGATTTTCGACAGCCCACCGACCGTGTCAATGTGTTGAACGCGCTACATGGCACTCGAGATATCTTGGAGAAAATCAAACAGATTCCTGTAACCTTACCAGACGATACCCTCGAGACTTATGAGTTCAACCACCGTCTTCGAAACGTCAAAGAGGCCACACTAGTTCTTCGGAACATGGTTTTGTTGAAGGAGAATGCTTTCTACGTATCGCGTTACGCCAAAGGACTACTAAGGGACTTCTTGATCATTCTGATTAACCTCCCTAGCCAGCCCCGCCTTAATGAAATCAAGAATGACGCCTTAGATATTGCAGAGGAAGTTACGAAGTTTATGAGGACTGATCCGGAAGACCCACTTTGGATCTCCTTGCTCAACTGTTTAGAGTCGTCAGATCGTGCCCACGTCATTCGCGCTCTTTGGGCTCTTACCCATTTCTCAACGGAATTGGACGATCAGGAGGCAAATAGAGCCATGGAACGCGTACCAAAAGAGACGCTACAGCAGCTGTACTTCCACACGCTGCTTGACCAGGATAGAGATATCCTGAGCGGCGCGCTGGACTTCTGGTATCAATATACGCTGTCTCGGGAGAACATCGAGAATTTGATTGATGTTTTCAACCTGCCCATCGTTTTTGCACCTCGGATGATCGCGTTATTGACGCACGACGCCCGGCCTAGCAAGAAGGAAACAGTGTTGCAAGAGGAGAAAGTGGCACCGCCTCCCTCGGAAATCCCCCGTGTCCCTCCAGAGCTTCTAAAAGATCTAATGGAACTATCCGAACCAGAGCGCAGCTCTCGGTGGCTACGTTGTTGCTTTGTCGAAGACTCTGACTGCGAGATCACTCAGATCGCCCTCTGGCAAGCATACCAAAGCCGATTTGCAGACCCTCGGGTCCCTGGCGGAGGTGTTCTACCAGCGGCAGAATTCATTAAGAATGTCAGCACAACATTCACTAACGCACAGGCACAGGTTATCAATGGGCCCGGTGCAACTACCAGGTTCATTATCAAGGGCATCCGACCTCTGGAGACCGCCCACACTTTCCAAGCTTTCCCCTACCTGTACTGCAAGTGGACAGACAACTCGAAGCAGTCCAAAACGTGCCAACGTGCCTTCAAAACCCCGACAGATCTTCGCAACCATGTCTTCTTGGATCACATGAACCTTGCGACGAGCGAAACGCCGGGCCATTACAATCTGGACAAAGCCGAGTCACCGATCCACACCTGCCTTTGGGACAACTGCACTAAATTCCGTTCATCTGGCCCCAGCGCGAACACTGCCATGGTGGCAGGTCATGTATCTTCGCATTTGCCCGAAGAAAGACCTGAAGACGCCGAAGCCCCATCTTCAAAACGCCCCGTGCTCCAAGAGCGCATCGTTCGTAAATGGTTCTACCTGGACACGCCTGTCAATGAGAGGGGAGAACCCGTCGGAGTGGCATACAAGGCTGCATTGGTCCTGCGTAACCTTGCAAGGAATCTCCCCGACCGAGTCGCACAACAATACGACGGCCTATCATGGAAGAAGGCCGTATTCCTAAGCCATCGCCCCAGGATCGTCGAGATCTGGGACCGTAACCGCTCACTCCGCAAGGAACTCACCGAGTTAATCATGATCCTAGAAAGAGAGGAATATTACTGAAGAAAAGAAAAGAAAAAGAAAAAAAAAAGAACAAAAAAGGGACACAAAAGATTTTTTCTTTTCAAGTTGCCTGGTCAGAGCTTTTCCCCCTCAAAGTACCCCCTCAAAGTACCTATACTACTTTACCTATTTATTAAATGAGCTCTTGGCCAATTTTTTTTTAACTCTGGTATCTAACCTTTCGTACCATTACTTCCCCTTTCCTCCCCCTTCCTTTCACATTATCTTTTCTGCTATATCTTGTACAAATACCCTGCATTTCCTCTTATATCTCTTTCATTGCTGTTAACTCGGGTAATGAGTCTTTTCTTGTTTTCCTGTCCTGTCCCTTGTGCAATTTTGCTACTTGCACGGTCACGAACGTATGTATCGATCGGGCTGGTGCGAAAATGCGGCGGAGTTGAGTTTCTTTCTTATCTAAAAGATCAGAGATGTATCTGTTAATGTCAGAAGGGCTAGGGTAACTTGACAATACCTTGAGCTACACGGCGTCTGGGTCATGAGGTAGAAATGGTGAATGGCTGTTATCTCTTGTTGATTTCCCCCCGATCTTTCATCGTCATCTCTTACTATAAATTGGGGTATTTTATTGACCCGCGGTAATTCTGCATGTGCTCTAATTTCCATTTTTGGTTCGTGTACTATATGGGTGAGTATGCAGCCGAGTGAAGAAATCCGGGCCTTCCTCGGTGTGCTAGATGGTGGGTTTGCTAGGCTGTATCGACTTTTTACGGATGTATGTATAGGCCATGGTTTAGTCTGACCTCTGGCGAGAGTTTCTAGACATTTTATTATTGAATACATTCGATTATTAAGGTATAACTGTTCGGCGTCGAGGCCCAAGTTGAACGCAAGTCGCTGCTAGTCAATGTACCAGGGTATAGTCCATATTTCCGTAAATGTCCTCAATGAAATTCTCGTAGCTCAACCAAGACATCTCGTTGGTTGATACCGGACAGCCAAAATCAACTGCATCCCATACACTAGGCCATAGCCCAAGCCCGACTGTCTCCGGTAGAGTTACCATAGGGACGGTCTCAATATAAGCCCCAGTTCCAGGCATCATATCTCCTGTAAAAGCCACGGGGGGTTGCATATCCGCCTGTGAGCAAACTGGCACTTGTAAGGGAGCAGTTTCCGGAAATCGTGACGGGTATGGAGAAATATTAGACGCCGCTAATAGTTCATTTCTCTTTGCTTCTGCTTGTGCCATGATTTTCTCCATCGGTTTCCAAAATATCCCTTCGCGCGAATCAGCAATTAAGTTACCCAGATGCTCAAACGCTCCTCGGACAGGCCCCCAAAACTTCTCCATTACGGAAAGGTCGTCGCAAACACATAGTTCGGCGATGGCAACAGCGAGGGAATGCCATGGAACGAACATGTATTCGAACCATTGCCACGGTATACCCCTCGGGTCGGTTTGTAGGGTCTGCGACATCTTAAGGATGTCAACAGCCATCTGGAGGAGTCGCCCCCCTCGAACGCGAGGAGGAACAAAATTCGGATTCCGTTGTAAGGGTCGAAGAACAATTAGCTGCATGATAGCGCTTATAATCTCAGCTACTTGTCTGGCATACCAATGAAATGGAACCTTGTCTGGCTGAGAATGCTGAAGTAGCTTTGACGCTGTGTCTTGAAATTCAATTACAAGTTGTTGTCGCTTGTTGATGCTTCTCACGGTTGTGTCTGTGAAGTCCGTGAAATTGAGCAATCTGATAGTGCATTGCGCTTTCAACACAATCATCGGAAAGGTCATGTCTGTGAATTCTTCTGATTCTTGCACCTGGTCATCCATGCCAAAACTTATATCACTATCGTTGACGTTTGAAGGCGGGTTTGACTCTACCCAGATTGCCTGCATCATGGGTTCCGATGCGCGCTCTAATGAGCACTGAATATCGAGAAAGCCAATGATGAGCCATGTACGTCGACGCAGTTCACGTTCAAATGGCCGTACAGGAAACGGAAGTTCAGGTACGTGGAGTGAAAGTGCCTGGGCAATACGAAGAGCCATGCTCAGCATAGTCCAGACCCGTCGGCTTGAGTCTTGGGACCGAGACGCTAACTAGATTCACCATACAGTTGGAAAGTGCTCTCTGGCAACGTGGAAACTAGAACACTAGTGTGTACTTACCAAAAAAAGAAGAAAGGCTTGCAGGATTGTGATATCATTGCTAGTCATGAAGTCTGCTTTCGCTAAAGCTGCCTCCGACTCCCGTTGATATCGTGCCACTAACCGGCTTTTGTTGCATCCAAATAGTTTTTGACTTTCATCATCTGCAACGCTGCAGGAAGCTGCAAAGTAAATTGCAGAGGCTAGTGTTGCAGGCGCCATGTGACCCTGCTTATAGTCAAGGTAGGGGTCACCATAGAGTAGAAATGCCTTGAGCGAAGGAGCATGTAATATTTTGAAGACGGGGTCAATTCTTTCCAGGTAGATTCGAACTAAATTTTTCTCATCCTGTATGGTAAGGGCCGGTTCTCTAGTAACTATCAAAGAGCCAACTCCCTTTGGTATTGCAAGAAGCTCTCTGTATTTCATGGCGCTACTGTCGGAAGCACTGCCTCCGTTGGTTGAGCCATGATCCCCAAGACCGCGCACATCGTGTATCTGTTATCGCGCCATTAGAAAAATTGTTACTAGATAAAACTCCAAGCGAAGCCATGCTACCTGTCTCAAAATGTCCGCCCACAAAGAATTCACTGTCTCAGGTTCAGACTTGTCCGCGTCCTTACCGGTAGAATCTTGATCCGAGCTTTCCTGGTTATTGGAACCAGCTTGTGTGGTGATGTTGCCATTATCATGCTCAGTCAATTCCCGAAGTAGTTCCTCGAGTCTGGACACGCGCTCTTTCAAGTTGGTATCCTGTACTGGTGCATTCTTTGCTACCCTGCCCGACCGGCCTCGCGGCAGTCGCGCTCGTTCAACAGGCACGCAGGTGGCACCGAAACGCTGACAATTTGTGCAGGGGTTCAGCTTGTCACATTTTACCTTCCGTTGACGACACAGTTCGCAGCTTAGCCGAACCCTAGGTGTTGATGTGACCGGCTGGGACGATTCCTTCCCGGTCAATTTCGGCCTACGATGATCTGCCATCACTACGGGACCAAAATGTTGTTCGCATATGATGTGCTGAAATTGCCAAAGTCGGTTAGTATCAGTAACAGTGAACTGCACAAATATAGAACATTAATGCGCAACGAGGGCCCTGTGTTAACCTGATTGATTTTGGACTGGTATGTGCACTGTCCAAGATTGGTAGTTGTCCAATAGAAGCCTGCTGAGTACATTGTTAGATGAAGATAGGTCCATTGTTACTTCGTTCTTACTGGCTTAATTATTGCATATTGTAGGCGGCTTTCACTTCTTCGCGTGGGATCATCAATCACTGTCATATATCAGGCTGTGGGGACTCTAAAGTGGCGATGTTCTAGCCAGGTGTTGTTGGAAAAGTGATTAATGAGTGGAGTTGGTAAGTACGGAGTATATAATTCAATCATTAAATGGATTTAATGCGCCAAGCCTTGTCGTCCCTTTTCGGTCCGACTCCACGCCGCTCTTCCTCACCAATTAAATGTGTGGAGCAAATATGTTGTTCAAGAGTTTATAATCATACTAGTAGTGCGATTCATAATAACTAACGATATCTTGAATGTTCATGAACATGCTCTTCAAGGGCATTATCAACCATTGCTACATAACATTTTGTTCACAGAAACCACCCTTTTAACAGCCCCAACTCCCGTTTCCCCAAGTCGTGCCAATTAGGGAAAAGAATGTAGAGTCGGATAGAGAAAAAGAAAATAGGGTGTTAAACAAGAGATGATGAGACTAGAAGAAATAGAAAATAAAAGAAATCCATTGCGATCTGGCGCTGAGGTCTAAAGTTAAAAAGCCAAGTATGTGCAACTTCTGGTTCAATTGAGGAAGATAAGAACTATTCCCATACATTAGAAAATAAATCATCAGCTCCGCCAAACCCGCCTGCCGGTTTAGATGGAATGCTCATATTATTCGAAGTAGCAGTTGTCGAAGATGAAACAGGTGCTGCACTGGTCCAGCCGCCAAAATCTTCGTCTGCAGCCACAGCCAGGGCTGGCTTAGAACCAGCGGATGCTGACGGAGCGCCCCAGCCGGCCCCGATGTCATTAGCAGTCAGGGTATCGGGGATCTTCATCATTGAAGAAGTGGCGGGTGCAGCAGCTGGTGCAGGATCCGGAGTGTTCCATGCGTTACCACCTCCCCAAGGGTCTATGCTTGCCGGGAGGGCGCTCGCGATGGATGCCGTTGTGGCGGATACGTTAGATTTGGGTGCCGGCACAGAAACTGGAGTAGGAGCAGGGGAATTAAGGTTGAAAGCGGCCTTCAATTCCTGCTGTGGTGAGGTCGCCGACGACGCTAGCGGGGATGAGACCTTGGCCGAGGAGGAGACGGGAGCAGGAGAAGACAGTCCGAAGAGGTCGTTGGACAACGAAGAAGACGGGGGTGGCGGATTCGGCTTAGATGGTGGAGATGCAAAACTAGTAAATCCTGAATCGAAGCCATTGGACGAAATCGAGGTAGTGCGGGACTGAGGCTTCGCTGGAGGGAGAGTGGGAGACGTAAGGCTGTCGAACAAACTACCCCCTCCACTGCCGGCAGATGCTGTAGGCGAGGAGACCTTCGGGGCCGCTGGAGTAGATTTCATGTTGGCGAAGTTTGTTAGATTAGAAAAGGGAGATGGCTTTTCTGCTGGCTTTTGAGGTGGAGGAGAGGTGGTGGATGGGAAACTAAGTCCACTGAAGGCATCCGTCAGGCCACCCATGTTGGATGACGATGCTGAGTGCGGCGCCGGAGAAGCCAGGTCTCCAAACGAAGAAGTGCGCCCATGTTGTGCTGGAGCTGGCTGAGGCTTGGAGTAGAGAGAGAGAATAGATTGCTTGAGATCCGGCCTAGAGATCCCGGTGGAAGCGCCAGGGGTGGATGCTGTACTAGACGGGCGACTGTTAGTGGCCGGTTGAGCGCTACCAAAGAAATCAAGTCCAAGCAGCGAATCTCCGGGGCGTGCTGGCTTAGGAGCAGACTGAGGTTGCTTTGGCGCGGCCCGTGGCGTAGGATCCGTAGTGCTGGGACGGGCCGGGGGAGCGATATCATCGTCACCGAAGAGATCAATGGATGCTTGCTGGCGATGCGTCGCCGGCGGTTGACTAGACGTCGCCACCCGCTGGGATGCAGAGCGCTCGATCTTTGCCTTTTCCTGAACGACCGCAAGGGGCTTCAAAATACAGTCAGCTGCGATCCATCACCGAAGGCGCCAAGATCTTACCACATCGTCATCTCCATCATCTAACGTGGAGGGATCGGGCATCGGGCCATCCATGATCCACCGCTTGGATTCATACTTGGTCCGAATGAAGTTCTCAATTTTCCTATTATCAGTCCTTGTCAGTAACAGGTTCTTCACCAGCTATCCGACAAGTCCACTCACGCTTCCAACGGGACGTGACCGGGCGCCAGTTTTGCCTCCCAATATCTGCCCAAGCTATCAGCACACTGTTTCTGTGAAATACACTTTCCCACCGAAGACGAACTTGTTCGCTCTCGAATTACCCCATCTCAGCACACTCTGTAGTTGCTCATCGGTCCAGGAGTCAAGATCAACTGATTTCACCCTGCTGATATGTGTGCCCATGCCCCTATGAATACCCGAGCAGCGGATGCAGATAAAGATTCCAAGGTTCCAGGATGCCCATCGCGGGTCTAACGAGCCAAATCGTCAGCTAAAGATCACCACTGTCACGGGCAGCATGTAAATGTATAATCTTGGGGTATATCAAAACGCATGGCTAAATTCCGGGGCACTAACGTTTATTGCGCTTGCAATCGGCACATATTTTGTTGTGTTCGAGTTTCAGCAGACCCTTGATAGTCTGCTGGTTCTGAGCAGCTTGACCCGGAGTTGCACGTCGAGACATCACAGTATGAAAATGCAGTGCACTCGAGAAGCGGAGAAGGTTAAAGGAGACGAATGGAAGGAATGGTTGAAACACGGTGACAATCTCCCGTCAGGTGGCGGATATGGTTATCGGCAGCCTGAGGCTCCAATGAAATCGATGTGGATGCCCGATTGGGTGGGTGACACGTGCCTGGTGTGCAATTCGTTGAAAGCCTTCAATGACAATGCCCTATTGAATTTTCAACTGTCTGTTGATATGCTGTGTGATTTTCTCGTCTCGTACTAAATCTATCACTTTTGTATTTCAATCATTCAGATGCCTAAACCCTTACCGAGCACCGAAGAATCTGTTCCTTTTGGTTGAGTTCCCCTCCCGTATGTTCACGAACTGGCTAGACACCGTACAAAGCCATACTACAGTAGATGTTTTTAATGATGCGTTATCCAAAAGCTGTTTCAGGAGATAGCAGCTACTAAGTCGAATGGTGTAGTATATTTGAAAATATGAGTATGAACTTAGCAGAGTCTACACCCAGATAAAGAGCCTTTGATATCATGTATCTTTCAGCATTACCTACAAAAGCAGCTCCTTTCATCCCATAACATAACGGCATCTCTCGGACATACTAATCCGATGTCATGCTGTTCTCAATGACCTTATTTTTCCGTGACCGGGGATTTTCTTTTCTTTTCTTTTCTTTTTTTTCTTCTAAATATCCTTCGAAGTCTTGCATCTGTAGATCCATTGGTCTCGGTTAAAATCTTTATCCACTGATTTTTGAGTGAAGGTACATCATCGGTAGCCCTCTTCACCACGATAATCATATAAGCCGCAGAAGCAGGAATATGGTAGCTCGTATATCCTGGACATAATTCTGACTGTAGCTCCAGCCCATGCATCGAGCGTCTCCAGAAGCTGCATGCAGCCGACTGAGATGCACATCAAGAACGGTCAAAGAGATCCAGTTTCGGAAACATCGGCCTGCACTTTCTTCACTTCTCAGATAAGTCAGTTTTAGCAAAGATAGAAAGAAGACTAACAAATAAGCTAGGTCTTTGTTTCTTTAGATTTGTGTGTAGATAGGCAAACGGGTCACTTGCGCGAGGACGCCTAGGTCCGAGGAAAAATGGCGCTAGGTTCCAAAGCTAGACCCCCGACAAGTACATACTAGACAGACTTCTGAGTATGGTATGGATTGGTCATGGTAATTACAATCAAAGTGGTCGCTCATTGCTTGGAGTTTCTATCCGAAGTAGCTGGCTGGATACTGCCAAGGCAGGGCAACAAGTCTTGTTCCACAAGCACATTTGGTGGAATAATTTAGGCTCCTATATCTCTCAAAACCAAGGTAGATGAAAAAGTGTCGTTGCGAACTAAGATGAAAAGCAAATGCCGCAGCCAAAGCGGCATATTTGGTTCCGTCAATGTTCTATGCTGACCTATCTGTACGTGATTAAGGCAATCTGTTCCCGTCCTGTATTATCCTTGACAAGTCGGTGAAATCTTTGTGTGATCAGACGGCCCAGGGCGCTCCGTAGTACAATTATTCCCAGCCGAGCTATACGCAAATCAATGGTCCGCCCCTTTTGTTGTTTTTGCGTTTCATATCGAACCAAAATTTGACCATATCTATAGGTTACGCCCTGTCTATACTTGTACAACATAGAGCATGATAGCCAAGAAGATAAGCAATATCAAGAAACATGCTCTTAGCATATGTACAAGCGGTTGCGCTTTGAAGTATACAGTGCGGGAACGGTAAACAACTCCCAAGTTGTCCAACTTGAGCTATATGGAATTTGTGCGTCCAGTACTAAAATATCAAGCGCGCCAGAACAAGCTTTCGCCGTTGATGGAGTGTCAAGTCAGCAAGAGCTCCTCCTTCCGAGAAATACATCTATTGTAAAGGAACCACTCAAGATGAAGAATATGGCATATAATGGCCTGTGAGCCCTCCACGCGTCATCCGGATCAAAACACTCTCTCAGCCTGCCTCAAACGCTCATTTCCTCCAACGATGAAACTGAACCCAGTGCTTTGTGTCGTCTCCCTTTGCATAGCCAAGCCCACTCTCTTCTTTAATCCTTCCGCAGTCTCGAACTCCAAAAGCAAGTCCACAAAGCAACTTGCTACCCACCCAGATAGCGCAGGCAGTCCCCACCCAGTCGAGTCCCCAGCCGGTCCAACTGTCAAGCCCTCAGTTAGACCTCCAATACAGGACCCCGTCGAATCCCCATCCACTGCCCCAGCCGAGCCCGGGACCAAATGCAGAGACCGTACGCTGCGTACAATTTTCCTCAGATATTTAAGGTCTACTCAAGTCTAAAATGCCAGATAAACCAATACACCAAGCAGAACGAGAGTGAAGTCATCAACGACGCGACAGTATTGCTCAAGGCCGGTGCATTTCTTCGCGGCTTCCCTGCAAAAATTATCTTGCCCTATATAGTACTGCTTCCGAATATCTTCAGTCGGGGCACTCGCTAACCCCGTTTTAGAAATACTCCCATCCCGATACAGAAACCGAGGAAAAGACATGCGACCCGTGATCGAGTCTGAGGGAACTGTGGGGAGATAGGACTCTCGGATGTGAAGTTGTGGAAGTTTCAGGTTCTTCTAACGGGGAGGCTTCTTTTTTCACTGGTTTGAGGCAGGGCAGTGATAGGGCGATCTTTGCTAAAGAGGAAGATGGGAATGAGGAGCTGCAAGTTGAACACTGTGGGATGATTAATCTTGCTGGAGTGGTGGAGAAAGATAGGAAGTGTAATCATCGCAGGCACAGACATGGATGCCTTAAGTCTCTGTGCGCTACTTATATGGAATTAGGGGTCTGCGAATAGTTTTATCCTTTTGGTATTGCTGGGAACTGACCCCCTAATCAGACTCCTTACAGGAAGTAGACTTAAAGGATATATGTATGTGCTTTTATGGGATTATAGAAGAGAGACCTGTATATGTATAGGGCTCCCTAGTTGACTTAGATTGTTGGAGTACATATAATAGTTGGTTTCAGAGTAAGGTATCTAGGGTTGGTTACCACCAACAGAAAGAATATCCTTGTTAGGTAATTGCAAAGTTGTCCAAGCTTTTTCATGTATTTGTAGAATATCTGGCAGTATCTAACCACCCATCACCCAGGATCATAATATACACCCAACTTACAGAGAAGGCATCCATCCCCTCCTCGCAAAGGGACAATCACCTCGAACTTAACATCTACACTACCCCATCTCACCAAAAGACAACCCAACCCACTAAGAATATGCCCTGTCAACAGCAACACACTCCTACGCCCTAAGTCCCATGAACACAGAACACCAGCATCTTACCAACAAATATCCAACCTTAACCCCAGAACCCAACACTCACTCACGCCTTCGCCTTAGCCCCCTCCCCGTCCTCCCCCTCCTTAAACCTCAAACTAACACTATTAACACAATGCCTCTCATCCGTCGGTGTCGCATACCCCTCCCCCTTAAAAACATGCCCCAAATGCCCCCCACATTTACTACAGACAATCTCCGTCCTCTCCATCCCCAAGCTCCGATCCGTATGCCTCGTCACCGCACCCGGGATCGAATCAAAATACGCGGGCCAGCCGCACCCGGACTTGAACTTGTGGGAGGCCTTGTAGAGCGGAGCGTTGCAGCCTGCGCAGCTATAGATGCCTTGGGATGGGTAGTGGGAGTCGTATTCGCCAGTTCCGGGGCGTTCAGTGCCTTTCTCGCGGAGGATGCGGAATTGTTCTACTTTTTGTTAGGAGGGGGTTGACCTTTGGAACGTTCGGGGGTGGGGGTAAGGGGAGGATGGTACCTGGACTTAGGATGGCGCGCCATTCGTCGGTGGTGCGTTGGTCTGGGTAGGACATTTTGGATATGGTGGTGGTGCTGAAGGAGGTGGATTGGAGGGGTAGTAGCTGTGGTCGAGATGCAGGTTTGGTGAGGGGTGTGGGATGGTGGTTGATTGATGAGGTTAGTGTGCGGAGGGTTGTGGAGAGGCGTTGGATTCGCATTTAGGACGATTTCGTAATTGGGTGGGAAAAGCACGTTGAATTGGTTTGGAATGGAGTGATATTACCCTTCTTGAGGTTCTTCTAATTTAATGTATTTGGCTGGATATTTACGTCATCCCGATTGCGGAGTCAATTAATATTAAATGTGTTTTCTATATTAATAGGCTGTATTCACTCAATAGATATCTCTATTAATTAAATAGTATTCTCTACTCCAAAGTGCTTATCCAGTCGAATGTATCAAATGTCGACAATCGACAGCTCCAAAGACCTACTCCAAATCCTTTAGTAGATAACTAAATATGTGCAGCAAGGGTATCTCAACATATGAAGCTCCACTTCAGCGACGGCGCACCACACCTACGACTGTCAAGACTCCTTCACCTACTTCCACTCTCCAGCCTTCACGTGCCAACATCTTACCCACGGCAGGACCCAGGCGTGACGTCCCATCATGACTATGTCTCCCAAGTCCAGTGACGATGCGATACCCGGTCCGGGCTATTTCACCACCGCGTATGTACTTGGCGTCTCCCAAAGACTCCCACCAATCCGAGACCCGCTCGCTGGCAATGCGAACGGCATCTTGCACCGAGACACCGTGAAGATCTAGCATGGTGGACGTTGACTGTGAATCTACGAGGGCGTCTGCGGCCGCGGCCGCGTCCCGCTTTGCCCGCTCTAGATGATCTCGTCCCACTGCCGAGTAATACGCGGCTGCGCCACCCATAAGGCGATCAGACTTGCCGCGTCGATATGCTGCCGAGGCTTTGGAGAGTGCTTCCGCACCGGCCGCGAAATGGGCCCCTGCGGAGCTTGTTACACGATCATAATCTCGAATGACCCGCGCCTCATTCCGGCGCCTGGGCGTTTCCACCTCAACATCGACAGGTGGAGGCGAAGTAGTAATTTTAATCAACTCGGACACTGATGAGGTTACGGGGGCGGTCACCATTGCAGCTGCTAGCTCACTAGCAGCTGAAACGGAACTTCTCGTAATCTTGAGCAAACCAGCAAAAGTCGTGGGTGAAACAGAAGGAAGCTCCTGGATCAGCTCGGCAACTTGCGCTTCTGTAACTGTATCTTGACTAATAGCCTGCTCATCTTTCGGGGAATGCGACTCAGCCAGGGACCGAATGGTTGCTGTTAAAGAAGCACCATTGGCATGATAGGTAGATGTAACCATTTCCTTCTTCAAGACAGGAGACGTCCTCGAGTGGATAAACTCAATATCCTTCTGGGCAGCCTCCCACTTATTGACAGCGCAAGGCTCACCCTGCAAGATAGAGTCCACCTCACAATCCGAGTGTCCACGTTTCCAGCCGCTCTTGTTTTTCGTCTTGCGCTTACGGCTCTTCTTTCGCCCGGTTTTCCCATTCGAGCCATCGTGAAACCCGTCAATACCTTTGGGGATCGCGACCTTGGCCCCGTCCTCATTCGACGGTTGCTCGTAAAAGAACGAGAGGTTGAGCAGAACATCCATTGAGCGATCGATATCCCCACTGGACTTCCGCAGTGCATGTTGGATGGTAAATTTTTCGACGGACGGAAACATTTCCGACAAGTACCCAATCTTATCCTCCTCGTTTGCTCCTGATAGTGACAGCGACCCATCTGCGCCAATGATGTATGATACGCGCGGAGAGACTTTCTTACCATTTTGCGAGCCCTTGTCGCCTACGCTGGCAGAGGAAAACTCCGATGCTAAGCTCGTGATGTCTGTGTCGCGCGACTGCACAGTGTCGTTTTGCGACACGCTGTGCTCTGACGGTATGCCTTCCGAGTCGACACCATTTGTACCCAAACCGCTTGTACCGGACGGATCGAACGGGAGATCTTCCTGCTCCCATGCAGATAGCTTAAGAGTGTCCAGTGTTTCGCGAAGTTGCTGGAGCTGAGCTGCGTCGGAGAGGTCATAGTCGGAGATAATAGCGGTAAACAAGGCTGGGTCGAGAGGGGGACAATAATCCTTTTCCAAGTCCTAAAGAAGCAGAGGCAAACCAAGCGATCAGCCACCTGAGTCCTGAATGGAGTCACACATGTCCCCGCCACGTGTGAAGGGGGTACAAGAACCGACTCACTCTAAGCTGGCTGTCGCCTCTATCATCCATCTTCAAAGTCGCTGGCAATATGTCGGAGGTGTAATAGGGGTCTTCTAAGCATGCCTCTGAGGCTCAGGGGAGTCCAGTGTTTGAGCAAAGGTCGGGTTTATGACCTTGCGAATAACACGAGTGTTGACCTGGAATTTTGGGGAAATTGTGTTTACGGCCGAATTCCAGGTTGGTGGGGGAAATAGAAATTAAATGCGCCAATCATCGATGACATAATGATCGGGCAACAATTAGTTATCTGCCAAGACCCGACAACTAACTGAATATAAATATCACTATCGAGAGAGAGAATTAACTCCGAACGCAGGTCGGACCTTGTGTTGCACTGAGTGAAGTGTCGGAGCATACTACGTCTTGGCACATCTATCACCAATTGGCAGGGTGGTCTTCTGTTGTACACCAGCCAAAGCAACGATATCAGTGCCGGAAATTACTCAGTCGGGGTACCAGCGATAACAGAATTTTCATAATCCTATAAAGCATTTCCTAACACGTGCAACATCCACTCATAGCACCCCAATCAATAACTAGATAGATGGACCTTCCTAGACCGTATTCCCTGCTTATCCAATCGGCACCTCACCACAGGCGACCAATACACCAAAAGCGCTCCATGAGGCAGATCATATAGATCCCTCAAACATTAGCTCCCTTGTCCTTCTTCGAGCCATCCCAAGGAAGTTTGTTGCCATCGGAATCCGGCCATCCAGGAATAGATGTGTGGCCGGTGTGGTGAGCATCAGCAGATTTGGAGTCATCGTCATCCCCGGAATCCGGCCATCCGGGAATCGATGTGTAACTGGCATCGTGAGCATCAGCAGACTTGGAGTAGTCATCATCCCCGGAGTCCGGGAAGTCGCTGAAAGGAGGCCTCCAGCCGGTGGGCCATGGGAAGGGGAGCTCATCGTCATCATCATCACCGCCTGGCGGCTCCGTAGGAGTCGGTGTGGGCGTGGGTAAATACGTCATGGTCGCACTTGGGAACTCTGACCAGGACTTCCAAGGAAGCCTCTCATTCTGAGGTTTGTGGGGGACGGCGAGGGCCGTGGCGCATAGGCCGAAGAGGAGAGCAATGCTTTGGACCCTCATCGCTAAGGTGTTGAGGCTAGGATTGTACCGTAACAGATGTTTGGGGAAGAGTTAGAGACTCGCGGATGCAGATCCAAAATAGAGAGACAGTATGTATCACAGAAAGAATCTGGAAGGTGAGAAGTATAAAGATTTCTTGAAGGATATCAGACGCGAACAATCGTCTGGGTTTATATGTACTAGCACCAGTTCTAAATCAGCTTCCTGCATCACTGAATAGTAGTAGGCTTTTTGACTCTTGAGTTACGAGCATACGTAACCTCACTGTTAGGGATTGGAAAGCTTCTGGGATCATCCATACTCACTAAGCCTTTCCTGTAGAAAAAAATGAGGCATATTTGCTGCCTGTTCCAGTATCACTTCTTTTTTGGCTGCTCACAGCCTCTCGAACGCTGAATCTAGACAAGCATCGACCTCAACGAAAGGCCGATTTAAGAAGAAACTTCCGTATGTTTCTCCTTGCGGAGTAACTAAGTCGAAGGTCAACTGGATAAGATATCGGCGTGCTTGCTCATCATGGGCAGCGATGGGATCATCATTTCACAGCCCTCAGCCACGCATGCCCTAGAAACAAACATCGGGGCAGGGTAAGCGCTTATGCGTTTGTCCGGGGTTCCGATTACCAATCGAATTAGAGTCCTAGACAGTAAGTAGCAGTCTAGATATACGCTTATCGTTACACTTTGCATAGACAATGAGGAGTAATATTCTGCCATGGTGGTATACGGCATTATCTTTACTCCGTTGTGCTCATCATCCTCTAATGAGGATCAGAAAAGTGCGCATGAAGGGACTTCGATATGTTCTCATTCCTCCCACTTTAGCTTTCTTACCTGAAGACGGAGAAAGCTGTACTTTCGTCGCAAAGCAATTACGAGCACTTAGGAAGAAGAAGTTCCTTCAGCTGAGACGCATTTCTGTGTAACTAGGATGCCAACGGTCGGGTACGCCGTCGTCATCGATTAGATTGCGTAGGGCGACATTGGCCCGGAATTTGAAGTGACGCTGTCCTGTTACACAGAACTTGATCTGGTCATGAGAGAGTCATTTGGTGCTCGTGAGGAACGTTGATGCTAGAGGTGTTAATATGATCCGCGTAATCTCTATATACCATCGTTGTCAGATACCTTGCGCTTTTACTTGTCCTCGTCCCCCCCACATCTCTGGTGAAATTTTTAAAGGTATTCAAACCGTTTCTGGACTACTCAACCTCCATAGTTTGTGTCTTAGCAACTTGGCTTTAGTTTATACACTTACTGAGAACATAACTCCAGCGACGCGTTTGGCCCACTTCGTAAAATTGTGCTCTTCGTCAGTGCTGTAGTGCGCCTCAGCACTTGGTAGGCTTCATACAACGCCATCGCACTCAGACTCTATTCTTAATTATGGATCCAGGTAGCCGAAGTCCAAATCATGTCGTCAATGTTAGCCAGTGTGGCTTGGGTGAGATATAGCAACATAAGATATACGAGAAAAGGGCCCTTGACTCAGCATATTGCGCGTCCTTGATCGGCTTACAACAAGTTTCCCTATATAATCAAGCTACCGTGCATAAAGGTAGTCGTAAGCGCACAATAAAGACAATATTTATACCTGGGAACCTGGTGACCATGAAGAGCTATTAATAGACCACGTCTGATAAGCAACTCGTCAATAAAGTGACAAGATAATGTAGCCGGCTGGACCACTCCGTATAAGGCTCTGAAAGGAGCGGAATCTGCTAAAGATGATGCCGGGAAGATCTGCAAACCTCACTTTTCTCAAACCAAAACTAGCATCAGGTCTCTTCCGTTTTAAAGACACCTGGGTAAAGATGCGAAGATAATAGTTGCGGTGACTATTGAATGATAAGTTGTATGGTTAATTAAGAATAGCTCTAAGGTTAAAAGTCGATAGCCAAAAGTTTAGTTGTATATCACTTCTGACATGTCGTATTGGCATTGGTTGCAGATGATGTGTATCATTTATGCGTTCGGTGTCCGTCCCGAACCCAATGGCTCCTGGGCCTATGGCCTAAAGTACATTTAGCTTATAGAATCGCTTGCACACCTATTATCGGACCGAATATGTTGGAAAATAGTCTTACAGCTGGACGCAATAAGAAGTTAGTGATGCGCCAAGTATTCATTTCGCCGAACAGGCCAGTCGGCATCCAGAGAGCGCAGTTTCTTGGCTATCCTGGAATTTTTTTCATATGCTGTTGCCTGAAAAAGGTCAAGTGAGGGTAGTCATTCTTGTTGATCTGGACTGTTAATGTGTTGCCTTTTTAGAATTTTCTGGCTGCAGACATTGGGACCTAACAGCCTAAGATCTCCCAGCACTTGCAGTGATCTTAGTCGAAGTACAGAGGGATCTTCCTTCATCCGATTCACCTTATCATACAAGGGAGAAAAGAATAATCTCCTTGATCCAGTGAAATGGCTCACGAGGATGGTCAAATTCTCCTTCGGCGTGTGGCTCCAATTTCCGGACGGCGATCGCAGAGCCAAGACAGGGCGATTTCACACGGCTCAACCTCATCATGATATCAGCAGGAGACAGGACCCGGTGTCACTCTTAGTCAATTTGGTCGTTTCCTTGAAAGGGGTCATATCCCTGTGAACACGGGGGCTTCGAACTGTGGCACTGGGGACCTGATATTGTTTCCTGGAGGAGCAGAGGAAGAAAAAGTAGTAAATCTACCTGCAGACACTATTGAAAACGAGCCAATAATACGTACTAGGGATTTCAAGAGGCTCGGGGCCCGCCCTAGATGGGAAGAAGTGAAGGCTGGGAAGGATGGATCACCTGCGCCCCTCGCGTCAAGTCCAGCGCACGCAGTACCC
This sequence comes from Aspergillus alliaceus, assembly GCF_009176365.1. Taxonomy (NCBI): domain Eukaryota; kingdom Fungi; phylum Ascomycota; class Eurotiomycetes; order Eurotiales; family Aspergillaceae; genus Aspergillus; species Aspergillus alliaceus. The sequence goes on from NW_022474697.1 coordinate 224,107, forward strand.
TCATCGTGCCCAAAATAGTTAAATTCTCCTCCTATCGGCCAGTCCCAAAGGAGGCTACAGGAGAGAAGGAAGATGAGAGGGATCAAATCCTAGAGTCGAATCCGGTAATTGGCCTGGACATGCGATTCCTTTGCGGTGTGCACAAATCTTTATATAAAGCCGGTGTTTTGTCCTTCAACATTCAATTTCCAGTCACTCTAAACACAAAAGATTCAGATTTTTTCATTTAATTGGAGTTGCTTATCTTGTGATACCCTTTGTATTTTCTACATACAACAGCATCTTAATATCTTCGTCATGCGTTTCTTCCAGATCGCCTCGATCGTTGCCTATGCGGCCTCTTCCTTTGGTATGTTAATATTGTTCCTACCGCAAGCCGGGAATCAAACCTTCTAATTCGAATATCAAGCTCTTACCATCACTTCCCCCCAGAGCGGAGACAAGCTTGACTTCAGCAAGCCTTACACCATCAAATGGACAACAGTCGGGTATGTACTTCACTCGCGCGGCGCCGATGCATAGACTGACTTGAATCAATCCTACATAGCTCCGACCCGGAAACGTTCAAGATAAACTTGTTGAACCAAACTGCCGCCAACACCAAGAAAGAGATCGCCAAGTCCGTTAGATCAGCGGATGGCAAATACACCATTGAGAAGCTCTGGGACATCGAGCCAGCGTGCGTTCATCCTTCAATTAAGGCCCTATTATTCCAATGCTCCTCCCCAAGTATTAGTACGAAGACTTACACCTGTCTAGCAACGGATACCAATTCAACTTCGAGTCCGACTCCAAGGAAAACACCGGCATCTTGGCTCAGTCGCAGGTCTTCAATGTGACCAAAGTCGCTGATCCGCCCAAACCAAGTAAGCAAGATTTCAGTAGTACTATCACCAAACCACCACCATCATGCACCAGCACCAGCACCAGAATCAGAATAAGAACAACTTCCCGCCCCTGCATCATCCACAACACTTTCAGCACCTCTTCACCTTCATTTTCATCAGCACCTCGTGCGCCATGGTCTCCATCATCTAGCACCGTTACCCCCTCCAGATCCGTGAACAATAGTGAGTACATCGTGGTTTACACCAGAATGGTCTACTGACATAACTCGCTTCCCATTAATAGCCCATACTTCGGCCACGAACACTGCGACTCACTCCGCCGCTGCTCCGACCGACTCGACCGCCGGCTCCGCGTCACTCACCATCCCCGCCGCCGCCGGTTCGCTGATGCTCAGCCTGTTTGCCCTGGCGCTGTAATTGCGGTCTCGGATTTGATGTGGAAAATGGAAGTGTATAAAGGTGGTATTGACTCTATGAGGTGGTATTTTCTTTTTCTTTTCCTGTCTATCTTTTCATCATGCGCTAGCTGCTCGGTTCATGAGGTACCAAGTTTTATGTGTGTATGCAAGTTAATAACGAACTTTATTCATCATCCTATCTGCTTGATTTCCTCTACTTAGTAGAGCAAGAGGACATGTGTCATACGTGGTGCTGATGGCAGAGTCAATAAGTATGCAAGTGGCCTACACTATCTACCTAAGTGCATTAGTTTACTAGTTTTTGCATGTACTTCGAATTTACATATGATGTATATAAATGTGCACTTATCTTAGCAGGCAAACCTGGGTAGTTCCGCGGAGCTGTTCTTTCGCTTCGTGTTAATATACCAACTTTCACCAATAATCTATTGAATTATGTGTTTCTTACCTATTTCTTGCTTATCCTCAATTTGTCACGCTCATGCTGTTCTTCGGGCCTTCCTTGATACATATTAGCATTTAATGATCGATGCACTAATGCACCCACGGTGGCCGAGTTGGCAGGGGTTTATCCCAGTCTCGTCGATTTAAGGGCTTGAAGGTGTCGTATTTTCCAGGTCTGAGCACGCCCAACGTCTTTCTTGTCAAAGCGCAGTGGAGATCCTATTACTGCGTTACAGATGTCTTCCTTCTTGCTCCTCTTCTCTAACGCTCGCATCGTTCTTGTCTATCGTATCGTTTCGTGTTGCTTCATACACACACGCATATATATATCTCTTTCTATTTTTCTTCGCCTCACATCCCGGTCTGACAGTTGATGGTGCTACAGACTACTATCGTTGTGTTTTAAGAGGAAAGCCTGTACGAATGTGCTTATATGGCACTAGCACATTGAACCTTTTGGCAGTCATTACTATGTAACCCCTCCCCCCAACACATATGCTGCATTAGTTGTATGCTTTGGCTTTGAGGTATTGGCGATGGAGTATGCCTATGTGGCACATACGTAAGCTCTGTTGCATAAAATTCGTCATAGCTGGGCTTTAAAACAGGTCTAACAATGAGACTATAGAAGGAATTCAGGAAGACTAGTCTCAAATCCCAGATCATCAAACCAGCTCAGGAAGTCAGTACTAGAGCCAAAAGTGGCCAGATCCGGTAGATCCAATAGATCCTGCCGAGTATTTTCCCATGGAGACACCACATCGCAAGAGCGTTCTTCCGTTGACCCACCACCATGATCGAGATCTAATATTTGCTCCTCCGATCGGTTCGAACATGACGAAGGCAGATAATTCAAGGTGTCGTCCAGCAATTTCGTTATTCCTTTGTTGAGCTCCACGCACATTCGGTGTGTGTGGCTGATAGAAGGATCAGCGCTCCCAAGCCATGACACGAAGACGCTTAGTTTCCGAATGATCTCGGAGCGGGAGGCGGAGCAGGAAATGGGGATCTCGGCGATCGTGCAACGATGCACTTCGGTAGCAAGAGCGCCCGCTATGGGCAGGCCATTGAAAAGGAACTTTCGCGCAGAGGTTGGATAGGTACGCTTTGAGCAGGGGGTAGGAAACGACTTACGATCCACAAAAAGGGACTTCTGAGGACACTGCCTGCCTGCTCGCGATGTTTCATGAGATCGTTGGCTACAGATATCACTTTCATTGATGTGTCGAGGAGACCTTTTGTATCGTCTTGGTTCTCGCGAGAGCGGATTCGCTCCACCTGAAATACTGTATAAAGGTATTCGAAATAGGCGAGTACAATTGCAACACATGTGCTGGGACTTAGAAATTCCCAGCAATCTGCTCTGTAGTGGTACTGTTGGGGGATTTGTTCCCACAGCTGTATGCACTGCTGGTAGGTTATTCTGTATAAATGTCAGTATTCGTTGTGTTTAGAAGCATTTGCCGTAGCTATACCGGAGTTCCTCGGTAAATTTCGATGATTTTTGCCCCAATGACAGCTCTAGAGTTTGTTCACGAAGTACAGATATCATAAAGCGCACTCTAAGAAAAGTTGCCTGGCGAAATCTACCATTAGAAGCGCCTAACACATTCCACCCGTCAAGTCTCAGTTGATGCAGGAGTTGGTCAGGAGAATCATGCTGAAGTATTGAGTTATCATCAACGTCTAATGGAAGACTGACATCACAGTAACGGTACGGGAGGCGAGGAGGCCGGCCAAAGAGGGTTGCCAGGTTCTTGTCGGCGCGAAAGCAGGCAACGAAAAGCCTCTTCCGAGTCTCTGAGATGAAGAATGGTACGTCGCTATGGGACGAGCGATGTAGGCCCAAAGCATGAACATGGGACACCAAATCCCCAATTAAGGAGTAGGTTCGATGGCCTAGTCGGTTGTTAGCCCATGTATAGAGCTTTCTATTGCATGAAATTGATACTTGTTTCTCCGTAAACATCAGACGCAAGCATAAAATGCAATGTATATAGCCATATCATTAAGTCATTCACATTCTCATGTTGTTTGCAGATTTCAATGCACGCGTTACTCGCTGCTGTCATTTCTTCTGCAATGGCGTCGGCAGTCATCTGCTCTTGATCTTTTATTTTGAACAATTTTGTCTGAGAGGCCTTACCAGATAGTGCGCCTAAGCCTGCGCAGGAAAATATGATGCCGATGAACTCCCATCTTAAGTTTGCACCTGTGAATAGGGTGTAAAAGTCCCCCAAGCTTAGAGAAATATGCAACCCGGAGAACGGTCTTGCTGTATTCTGTGTAATTTTAGAATAAAGTTCTCCTTTCTGCATATCTTTTGCCAAACTGCCTGTCTTCAAGTAGGCCCGGGCCATTCTAAGAGGCTGCAGCACAAGCTGCAACGGGATGACAGTGAAATGGCAATGCTCATAATGACTAATAAGCAGCTCTTCACAGAGCCCAAGAGCAGACAGTAGTTGAACAAGGCGCGATTCCACAAGCGCATGATCACAGCTCCATCGCCCCCGAACGACTGGTAATGGCGGTACAGGATTAGGAGGTTGCTTTTCGTGAAAGACCGACAAGAAGCTTGTTGACCCTAGATAAGTACTCCGTGCTGTGCCATGTGTGGCGACCTCTGCAAGGTTACTGGGAACAGATTTGCTTGGAACTTGATGGGTAGAAAATTGTTTATCCTCGGCGTGCTTGTGTGGATTACGTTTAGGATGCTTATTCGATTTGGTCATAGGAGCTGGATGATAAAAACACTATGATTGCTTGTTAACTCTTATTTTTCTGGTCCATGAATTAATTCTCACCTTTGTGCTGAGGCCTCGTGTCTCACACCTTCTACATATGGGCCTTCTATGGTCACATCTTATCTTTGATATACGACACGGCTCGCAGGAGGTCGGTCTGCCATTCTTCCTGAGTGTGTTTCCCTTTGAAACCCGGTCCATCTCACTGGGATATGTCTTTTAGAGATAAACTGGGCATATGTCTGAGATTGAATTGTGAAAGAATAAGAAAAAAAAAAAAAGAGGAAAAGAAATTCTGGGTGCGACGAAAGGTCAGGTACGATCTTATCGGATTAGATGCAGTCCGAGATTTAGTCCGACCTCTACTCCGAGGGCTAGGGCTGGCGGAATTACCGATTTAGCACAGCTACACATAGCAGATTAGCTTATCAAGGATAACTTGCGTCAAGTATAAGCCCATATTCCTTTTACTGTCCAGTGTGCCTTTTCCATTGGTTTAAAAAAAGGAAAAAGTTAATCAGAAAACCAGATTTATCAGAGCTTTGGTTCTGTTCTTAGAAGTAGATAATGTGTTTAGAGAAGCTTCAAGTCATGTTCAAATGGGTATATCTAGTTACAAATGTACATATATACAGACAAATAGCATTGGCTCGCATAACCGAAATATAGATGGCTATAATGAGCCCATAGCCGAGTCTGCTATGCCTGATCCAGACCCGGTGGCACTGGTGCTGATCGCGGGCGACGACGTGTTACCATTGTAGCTATCATTGATTCCTTCCCGAGGACGATCCCAGGTGCGAATGTGACCTTCTGCTATGTTAGCTATCGTTATACTCAAATGACGTATGAAAGCCATCCATACCTTCAAGAGAAGATGTCATAATTGAGTCCTCTTGGAATCCTAGCCAGCAAATAGGATCATCCCCAACAATTTTAGACTATCGACCAGTTAGAATCCATCCGCTTTGTCCTGAGGCAAGGGGGATACGCCGGGAGGTTGTCGTGACAACGTACCATGATAGGTGGCAACAGCGCTGTCCGAACCCTGGGTTCGACGGGATGACGAACAGCAGAGTCATAGTCATTGTAAGTGTCTGCAGTTCGTTGAGAGTCCGATCTCATTCGGTTGCTTGCGCTGTCAGCTCTGTGACGGTTAAAGTGCTGCGTATTGCTTGCAATTAGGCTGGTGCGCTGTCGAGCGCTGGCTTGGTGCTGTTGCGGTGCAGGTGAGTTAGATATGGGTCCTTAACACAAAATACATAGGGGAGGGGGGAGACGTACTACCCTCGGGCGATGTAACATGCCGACACTGAAATCCCACAATAGCAACCTGCAATCATCCCCAACGCTCCCAAACCGGTATGTTCTCTCGTCACAGCGCCACGGATCGAATGCCACAGCGGAGACCCAGGAGTTATGCCCTTGGCACCGCGCGACGATTTTGCGCTCCGGAAATGACCATATCGTGACCAAATCATCTTGGCCACCGGTCACAATGTATTTACCGTCAGGTGACCAGCAAACGCTTATCAAGCCTCCATAATAACTCCGGAAAATGTCTAGGACCCTAGCTAGTTTGTTAGCTGACCGATCGTCACTCGCCGTCTGTTCCAAGGAGAGCAGATGGCATCAAGATCAAAAGACATACTCTTCTTTGAGATAATCCATCACGCGTAGCGAACCATCCTCTAAAACTACAGCCATATGCCTTTGGTCAGGAGAAAAGGCAAACTGAGAGATCTTCTGATTGGCTAGTTTCCATAACGCAACTGGGTTAGTCTTCTGGTTTCTCGAATTCACCGATTTTAGCACCTGTAACGGCTGTCGACTGGATGCTTTCATCGCCTCTGCCGAATGGTTGCTTATTTCGGGTGTGAAAAGTGCGTCCTCCTTCTCCTTATCATATACTACCAATTGTCCATTGGCATGTGCAGCCATGAACATATTCTCCGACCCAGGAATCCATTTGATATGGGTTACCGGGGAATTGCTGACAACCCCATTCTTGTTGATCCGTGCATACTTCTGGGAGATAGGTTCGTACCAGATTATGTCGCCAGCCGACGAGCCCATGACGATATCAATGTGTGAAGAGCTCTTCGTTAGCTCATTTATATCATGCGTCAACATGTGCGCTTTGGTGAAGAGAATTTTCGAGAGCGGTTCGTCTTTATTCTTTGAGCTAAGATCCAACCACTGAAATGCCCGGTTGATATTGGCGAAAGCGAAAAGACCCTCTGGGTTCCGATCATTGAGTCGCTTGGAAGAAGCCTCGTGAGTGATAACGCGTGAAACGAATGATGAGCTGCTCTTTATGATGTTGTTCTTCGGTTTCCGTCTTTTTAAGCCTTCTTTTGTAGGTGGAGCCACTAATGCAGGGTTTCCATCTGCAAATGGCGGTGCAGTCACCTTCTCCTTCGAGACAAATACGGGCATCTTGTTTCGTTGACCAACACTAACCAGCGACAGCTTAACGCCGGCTGTTGGGGGTGTTGGGACAGTCGCAAGTGGGTTGGGATTTACGACGGGTGCCTCGGAAGGATGCGGAGGGGGAGTTGCAAGATGCAGGTCATCTTTGAGGAGGTAGGTCCCTGTCGCGAAACGAGTATTAGCATGATCCATAGCTCGGTAGCTGCAGAGGTTTGATGCGCATGAGGGATCTTGCGCCATGCCGCAAACGCACCTTCTCCGACCTGCAGTGGACATCCACCCTCGGGATGAGTGATTATGTTGTTGGTCTCCACGACTGGAACCGCCATGCCATTCGACGCACCAGCTGCGTATGCAACCGGTACGGTATAGCGAGGCGGAGGCGGGGGAAGGACACTGGTTTGAAGTCAGCAAGAAAAACGTCGCAACAATGCCGTCATTTAAGGAGAAGTGCAACAAAATAAAAGTTTAAACGAATAAATAATACTCGAAAGCAAAGCTAATTTGAACCTGCTTCACGGACAAACCATGCACCAGCCAATCAACCCACCCGGTAGACAAACAGATAAAAGGGTATAGATAATGGATCTGGGGGGTGTGTGAGCCTTACAACATGGCTGCAACCAGAGACAGTAGCCACAAATCAGTTAATGTAAATGGGCCACTTGTGACACAACGACAGCTGCGATAGGCTAGTCACGCAATTTGTGGTTAATCGTCCCCCAAGAGCGGCACCCAGAATAGTGCTGCCCAAGGTGGCGTGATTTTTGAACTAGAAATTAGTTAATACAGAACAGATGAGGCCATGCACAATGCACAAAAGTCTAGAACAGACAATGACCCTCTACAATCTGTCCTCAATTGATACTAAATGGGCAGGACTGCCAGGGAGTGCTGAGCTGTCCAAAGATGGGCGGAGAAACGATCGGAGTTCCGTCTGCAGCTGGAGGTACAGAGAAGTTATATAGGGTCTAAATACCAACAACAGGCAGAAATCAACAGGTAAGTCTGCCCAATTTCCCGAACCGAAGAAAACAAAACCCTCAAGGGGGGGAGTGAAGGAAAGCGGAGAGACACAAAGGGAGGGGAGGCCAAAGAGCGTTCGTGAGGAGAAGCTTTTCTGGGGTTGGTTGCCGCTTTCTCGCGTGCACGAGGCGGATCCGTGGGGCTTAGAGCGGCTGTTCCAATGATTGATGGGATTCCATATCTTTCTCCGCTTTGCCTATACTAATCTACCTCCCGAACTACTTATCAGATTCCTCTTCGGCATATCGACCAGAAAAAAAGAAGAAAAAGAAATCATACGAAGATTCCACACTTTTGATTATATAGAAATACTCTTTCCTCCTTGAGCATAAGAAAAAAGAACACCAGTTCCATGTTCATTCATCGCTAATTGAATGCCTTGGGTATCTTCCGTACAGCAACTTAAGGATAAAGGATACCATCAAGCTCCGCTTCCACTTACTCTTCGCCAGATCATTACCGCTGCAGCTCCAGCGCAGACCACAGCGCCTAAAGCGATCCCCCAGGCCATCCATTTACCCTCAACATCTTCCTCGCTCCGTGGGAACGCCGTACTAGGCTCCATAGCTGCTTCGGCGATGTGAACAAAGACCTCCTGAATTGAAGTCCAAGTAACACTGACATGGAGGGGCGAGCTCGGCATATTTAACATCGCCGTATATTCGTGCGGTTGATATTCAGCTCGTTGAGTGGTCCGATCAAGGTCTGCCTTGAGAGCAACAAATACGCTCGGGAGCTCCTCTAGATGGGGATATTTCGATCGTAAGGAAGGAATATAGGCAAAGGAATCAGGATCCGATGAGTCGTAGGTGTATACAATCACGTCACATTGGTCCAAGAGCTTCACCTGGTTTTCTAGTATGGCAGGTTCCAATTCTCCCAGCTCATCCAGAATCAGGTAGCATTGTTTACCCCCAGGAAGTTCGACGGTATTTACCGCGGTCCGCGGTTGGATCGTAGGATGATATGTAGTGCTGAAGCCGCGTGCTAGGAAGGCATCGAGAAGCGCAGACTTACCAGAACTAGGAGGCCCAAGAACATGGCCAAGTACAACATTACGACCCACCCGTCCAGGACGCTTTCGCCGCTTTCGTGGCCGGGTAACTTTTAGTGCGGCTGTTGTAGAGAGGTTGCTTCTGTCGGATGATTCAAACCCCAGATACGCCAGGTACTCCAAGGTCGTTTTGGGCGAAGTGAATGTAGTCATACTCCATTGCGCAAGCCAGCCCTGAAGTGTGACATGGCCAGCTTCGTTTCGGACAGTAGAAGAAGGGAATGAGCCGTCTGCCCATGAAGCGGGCAGGCCCGGAGTTGGCGCAAACAACGACGCTAACTCGGCGTCATTCAATCCTCCGTCGTTATCCTTGTCTGATAGGAGAAAGAGGTTTACGAAAAATCGGTATCCTTCCGGCGATAGCTCGGCAGATGCATATGGCGGGACCTCGAATCTCGGATGAAGGAAGCTCTCCTGTAGTGAGAGGTTATCCGTATACTGGAACGCTCGTAAAATAATCCAGACAGTTTCATGGCGTCCTTTCTCTGCATACATCTTGTTCAAATGTATAAACCCACGGCAATCGATACCAGAAGGCGTCACTGAGTTGGGATGTGTCTTCTGAATGGTTTCTTTGATATGCACCAAGTCTTCCTCACTTAACGGCTTCTCGAAGCATCTCATCTGGAATTCCTTGAGCTCCTTATCGGATAAATATCCATCACGGTCTTTGTCATTAAGATAAAAAATACGTTGCAATGCCGCAACGGCTGCCGGTTTCAAAGCAGATTCCTTCGAGTCGAATAAGGGCGCGATTGGGTGAGTGACTGCCTTTTGGCAGAGAAAGAAAGCCTCGTTCACATTACGATGTTCGCGCGCGCTTGTTCGAATGCACGAATCTATTTCCTTGAATTCTGCCATCAACGGTAGCATCTCCTCCTCAATAACTTGTGCTTCACTATGATCCGCGGCAAGATCGGATTTGTTGGCGCACAGCACCACGGGTACATTGACTCCTAAAGAGCGAAAGTAGGGGAGCCAGAATAGAGCGACTCGTTCGTAGCTATAGTGGTCTGAGTATACAAGCAAAATCACATTCGATTTCCGGATCTCTCTGGCCAGATTAGTCCGCTCCTGGGGGAGAGCGGAAGTGTCCACCACTGTAGTTGTTGTGACATTCTCGGGGGTTCCGATCGTAGGAGGGATTGTGATCTGGGGCAAAACTGGTTGAATCTTGTTTGTCACGAAGACTCCCTTCACAAGGGATGTGATGAGGCTGGACTTTCCTGTGCCCTCATCTCCACAAACGCAGATTCGTACTGGAAAGTGTCAGTGTTGACCTTAATCCTAGCCAGTGTACTTGATGGTATCACCGCACCTGTAGCCATCCTAGACAAAGAAAGGCGATTTATGATTCCCCTTTCAGATCATTGCCGAATACATAGTTCATGAAATGCCAATGCAGCACCGTAATCGGAAACCGGGGATTCAAAGGGTGGATCAAGCTCTTTCGGAATTAAGATGCTATTGCGTTGATCCTCGGAGGTTCGGCGGTGGATATGCCGCCGCCTTGCCGCCTCAGGTTTCAATAAATCTTAAAATCAATCGTGAATGTGTAACATGGAATCGAGGAGGGAAAGGTGATATATTTCGGTTTAGGCTTATAATATAGTAATAATAAAAGTAACTACTATCTCATTGTCTTAGGAAGAGCATAACTAGCACGGGACTATATCCTGGAATTCCCACGCGATTTAGCGTCATCCATGAGAAACTGATAGAGCGACCCAGCCGCACTCACTCTCCGATTTAAACTTACCGCGCAGGCTGCTTGCGGAATTTGTTCTCGCCCCTAGGCCGTTGATCGCTTGAGCTTTGAATGATTGATTTACTCCAGGAGAATATTACCATTCCTCGGCCGGAGAAATTCAGTTCTTCTTCATCATCTATTCACATTCTACGCGTCCCGCGGTGATTCATCTTAAACAGTAATCTGACCAGACTCACAATCGGGAACTGCGGGAATCTCGACCTTAGCGTCTCCTCATCGGAACTGACTCCGCAGAACATCCTGTTATCAACTTTTCTGTCGCAGTTGTCTCCTGATACCTTCCCCTATTGTCCTGCCATTTACCTTTAAAGGTTCTAGCGAGCAGAGTCAAAATGCCTCTCGGGATTCACAATCCCTTGCCTTCATCTTTAGGAAGTAAGTTGAATCCACTGACCACCCATGTTTCCCCGCAATTCCCAGAGGGGAGCCTTCGGAGTCCCGTACTGACGGCGTTTCTTCGTCACAGGCGAGTGCAGAAAGGCTGGTAAAATTCTTGCTTCATTTATCGACCCTCGACAAGCTTTTGGTCCTGATAAGGTCATTCCTCCTGAAATCCTAGCAGGTGCCAAGGTAAAGAACTACCATGCAACCACTCAAGTTGCAGCAGTCCGTGAAAAGAAAGTAGCGTCAGAAACTAACCACTGATATTTAGGGGCTTGCGATTCTCACAGTTTTAAAAGCTGGTTTCCTCGGCTCCGCTCGATTTGGGTCTGGCATTGTTGTTGCCCGTTTGGCGGATGGCACCTGGTCCGCTCCCTCGGCTATTGCAACCGCAGGTGCTGGCTTCGGAGGCCAAATTGGTTTCGAGTTAACTGACTTTGTCTTCATTCTCAATGATGCCGCCGCTGTCCGGACCTTCTCCCAGGTGGGAACTTTAACGCTTGGTGGTAACGTTTCGATCGCCGCTGGACCCGTGGGACGCAATGCGGAGGCTGCCGGAGCGGCGAGCACAAAAGGTGTGGCCGCAATATTCTCGTACTCCAAGACGAAGGGTCTCTTCGCCGGTGTCAGCTTGGAGGGAAGTATGCTGGTAGAACGGAAGGATGCGAATGAGAAACTCTACAGTAGTCGAGTGTCAGCCCGCCAACTACTCAGTGGAACTATAAGACCTCCTCCAGCAGCGGACCCCCTCATGCGTGTGCTGAATTCCCGCGCATTCTATGGTAATGCGAGAAACGGGGACGCAATGTACAACGATATACCCGTCTATGATGACCATCATGATGATGTTGTGTGGGAAGGACGACGGGGAGACGCGTATGGAGAGGGTGTCCGGCGGGATCGCACTGGTAGCAATGACGCGGATGCCTACGAGTATCGGGACCGACCCCGTCGTGCAAATACATGGGCCGATGATGTATACGACCGGCCTGCTGGGGGCTTAAACCGCTCATCTACCACTCGTTATCCTCGCAATGATAATTATGAGACTTACGGCCGTAGCCGAAGCAACACAGCACCAATCGAGGAGGACTATGTCTATTCTGACAACAAGCCCAGCCGACCCACGGCACCCAAGCCTGTTTTCGGGCAACGGACGGGGCAAGCCCCTTCTCTGCGTCAGGACCAGGCGATTGCTCTTTACACTTTTGATGCCGATCAGGAAGGCGACTTGGGTTTCAAGAAAGGGGATATCATCACAATCCTTAAGCGTACCGATAAGAAAGAAGACTGGTGGACAGGGCGTATCGGGGAGCGGGTTGGCATCTTCCCTGCGTAAGAAGACATCTATATCCCCGTTAATTTAGGTCTTGAGACTAACTTGTCATCCCCAGGAACTATATCGATACGGCCTAAAAACCTTACTGTCAATCACTGACTGATGCGGAACGAAACGACGATCTAGGAAGTAGAGTCTTCCTTTACCCGCCTCCTTTTTCTTATGCTTTTTTTTCCTCCCCCAGGATCTTTCTATCTTTCCATGATGAAATCGAGCCGAATATGTCGGTTCACGCTGCAAGGCATGTCATACCCTGTCTAGTTCGGAAATTTTATGTTTCAGCTTTTCTAGTGTAAGCGATGGAGTTGTCTTTACACGAAGTGGCTTGATCAGCGTGTTCGGGATGAAACCCATGGGGCGAACGAATTCCAGTGATATTTTGTATATCTGGACTTTGCATGGGCTACCCGTATGTAATTTTCTTTTTTTGTTTTCTTTTCTTCTTTATTTCCCCCCTAGTGTTTCTAGGTTTTGTTATCCTTGCGCATACAGTGAAAGAAATGTGAATTGGGTTGCAGGTTTGGATGATAGAATGAAATTTCCCCTCTACATTACTTTTTATCATTTGTGGATTACATCATATTGCTTCCTTTTTTCTTTTTCTCTTTTTGTTTTCCTGTTATTACCCCAGGCTCTCCTCGCGTTCGGTGAAAGTTAACTACTCGGTGTCCGGTTCATTGGCTTTCTGCAACGGAAGGGGTGAAACAAAGAAGGGACCGCCCACTTCAAGTGACCATCATGGGTCATAGAGTGTCGTCACCAGAAGGGCGAGAAGTCTTCAGCGGACAAATTACCCAAATCGTGCTTGTACATACCTAGGAATACTCTAGATGGATTAAGCGATATCCCATACCAACCCAACTTACTTACAATACCTCGCATCTGTCTGCAATCCATGGGGCAAGACCCGTCAGCCACTGCATGAATTCCTCCGAAGTCATCAGGCGATGTCAGCCAATGAAGGTCACGGACTTGAGGCACGAGACCTGCCAAGTAAAATGTAAAAAGGGAATCAGAAGGTGCTTCCATCAGTTGTCAGAGACCAACAAGGCTGGAAAAGGCATGGCAACATTCCAGAGGATACTTTTATTTTTATTTTATTTTTCTTTTTTGAGGGGGTGACCTTTATTCAAAAGGACATGGCGGACATGCCTCAAGGGTAGGGGCCGCGAGCCTCCGGCCCGTAAAGAACACATGGAGTTGAAAACTAGATGGGTGAAGGATTATGAGTACATCGGATCGGTCAGATGTTAAATCTGACTTTGCCATAGATTGTGATTATGTTGATAGTTATCCACCCGGGAACGGCCGCCTTACGTGGAAGAGAATTACTGACGAAATCTAGATTAAAGTAAACAACGTCAGGTCCTATGTATGTCGAAGACAGAACATTGGGAAGAACCACGGGAGTAGAAATATCAATAGATATCCTATTCTTTGTCAGGGTGCAAAACAGAAAAAGAACTGACGAATAGAGGCGGGGATAAAACCTTCATCACTAGGCAGCATGTCTGGAACCAACGAGGGATGATTGTTTCTTATTCTTTAGTAGCATACATACTTAGTACTAGTCCCCTTGTCGCTTGGCTCCCAGTGGACGACAGCTGGATTAAGTTGCGGGTTTTATATATTACTAGTACTAGTACTTCCACCCTGTCTGCGGGACACGTGAGACACACTTGAACGATCGCAATTACTAATAGCGTCAAGAAGTAGTTAAAATATTTCCATTACCCAGAACAATAGACTGATCCAAATTGGAAAATATATACATATAAATAAGGCTATAGAGATACAAACCTGCTGAGTTATCGGGCACGGGGGATATGCTGATCAACGATCGTCTATCGTCCAGGGCCACTCTGATCGTCCCATTGAGAAAACAGTGGAGCAGAGCAATGTGACTAAGCGCTGTCGTTAAAGGCTGTCAAGGATAAACAAGAAGAGATAGTAAGAATTCGAATGATTCAACATCTTTTTGTACCCAAAGACAAGCTAAAACAAGTGAGACCTAGCTCAAACGGAGGATCTAAGTGTTAGAAGAAAAAAAAAGGAAATGAAGAAAAAGGGAGCAAATGACCCCCTAAAAAAAGATCTGAAGGTACTCCGTACCTGTTTAGTGTATACAATGGAGTAATAATCATAAAACCCCCGATCACCGACTCTAAATCTGGACCGAACCGTTGTTCCTACACCCAACTTAGAACTGAAGCAGCTGCAGGTCTGCTTTTTCTCTCGCCGCCCATCCGCCAACCAGCCGTCCAGGCCAGCCCAACCAACCAGACGGCTTTCTCGAAAACCCCCCCCGAATTGTTATTTCCCATCCTCATCGTCTTCCCAAAACGATCTCAGTCGAACCGAACATTCACCACCCGAGCTTTCTTCAACCTCCTCCCTCTTACGTCGCTTTAACCACCCCCTTCTTCTCTCCGACCCCTCTCAAACTCTCCTCTTTGTTCTAGAAACTCTGCGACAAGCCTCTAAGTCGCCGGATGCCTAACACTCATTCGCATCTCCTCGTCCCCCCGACACTGGTGTTTGTTCCTCTCCGTTGACACTTCTTCCCCGCTTCCATGATTCCATGACCACCCTCTTGTTTCCTACTTTCTCCCACCCTAGTGGTACAGTGACCTCCACGTCCTATCGCTCTTTGGTCCTCCGTCAATTTCGGGTCGTCTTCCTAGGTTTCCGGTCAAACCGCTTTCATGCAGGTGCGTTAATCGACTTTACCCTTACCGTCCGCTAGCTTTTTTTTTTCTTTTTTTTCTCCCTCGCTTTTCTTTTATTCCTTTTTTTTACCTTTCCGTCAGGAATTTCACCCAACCACTTCTTTGGACCTTACTATAGGTTCATGTGTAGAGGCAAGGATGAATGGTTGATCATGGGTCATCCCGAGCCTTGCGGGTTGCATATGAGAGCTCTATCGAATTAACTATTTTAAAAAATGTCTAGGCTACACCGAGCCCCTCTGAGGCTGGCGGAGGATACGCGACGCGGAGAGGCCATGCGTCTCACCTGTCGATTAGTGACCCGAGTCACCATGTCACGGAGGCCATTGGTCATATGTACAACGATGATTACGACAAAAGGAACTCTCAGCGCCTCAGTTATATTTCCTCCCCTTTGAGTGATACCATCTCTATTATCCCTCCGAACCTCGCAGGCGCTGCATCCCCCACCTCACCGCAGTCAATACAATTGCAAAACCATTTAAATTCAGTCAACAGTCATCAGCAGGTGAACGGACAGTCCCGGCCGCCCACCGATGGGGCCATTTCTTTGGATAAGGAAAGTAGCAGCCCGGCATCACCTACTTCCATTGCGTCTCCTGGATCAACCGATACAGCCACCACATCCTTCCCCCTCAACGATATTGATTACGAATCGGACCCAGCTGCTGTGGCCCAAGAGCTCAACAACCTGGCCGCTATCCGACGAATGTCCATGGATGTAGCTGCCACGGGTGACCCTGACCTCCCGAGTTACAACTCAAATTTCTCCGTGCCATCTATTGCGCCCTCCCCTTCGGCCGATGAAAATGATGCCGCTCGATTATTCTGGGTCCCCGCGCGCCTGCACCCGGAATTGGCGCCGAAGGAGTTTAAGTCGTTCCTCGAAAGTAAGACGGAGCAAATAAAGCGAAGATCGGGCGACTTCAATTCGCTGGGCCTAGAACGCCAAGGATCAAGCGGAGGTCTTAGACGGAAAAAGTCCATGCTGTCTCGGCAAATCGACAATTCTCATGGCTACACGGATGGGGCAGAGCGATTAGAGCGGAAACGGTCACAGTCGAGAAGGGATCCTCTGACCCCTAATCTGCAAGAACTTGAGACTTTAGTAGATGACTCTAACCCACGGAGTACCAGCCCCGTTGCTTTGTTAAATGAAATACAGAACCTCGGAATCTCTGCGGACGAAGACCGACCAATCCTTCCGCCTGCACCCCCTGGTCACAGCCTTAGACGTTCTACGAGGACCCAGTACAGAAAGGCCGGAAGTTTGAAGAAGGGAGAAAAGCTCCCATACTCGAAACGACTTGCAAAAGCCTCAGAGGGGAAGGAAGGCGCCTTGGCAACTGCCAACGTGTCCGCTGAACAGGCGACTTTGGGTCTCACCCGAGTGTCAACTGATCCCACCCCCAGCGTAACACGAGCCCAAGCCTCGACGATCTCCGGACAAAGCGCAGCATCGACATCCAACGAGATTGCCAACTCCGCGTTTGAATCGGTCTCGGACCAGCGGCAGTCTGCAAATGACCGGTCGAGCGAGTCCACCTTGGAGATTGGAAGTAAATCGAATGCAACCTCGCCGACACGCCAATGGCACTCGCGTATTAGCTCAAATGGACGGTCGACCTTGAAAATCCCCTCTACAGAACAAAAGATTCCAGAGATCATTGAAACACCACCACCGGAGACTAGTGCGGCACCTATTACTCCAACCGCGCTATCAAGCCCCACCTCTGGGCGTGGATTCAATCAGGACTTGCCTTCGTCGTCATCACCTACCAAGGGACCGGGGAGCCACGATCAAGGTTCAAGCAAATGGTCACTGCATAGCCGCATGCATGGCAAGGATAGCTCGGGTACTCTTAGTGACTTTGCTAATAGTCCTCAGGCCTTGCCCGGTAATAGCACCCGGACGGATGGCCTCTCGTTTATTCCTACCCTATCGGAGGAACGCAAACCAGAGACGAAGAAATCAAAAGACAAGAAGGAGTCGGAAGGCAGTCGCAAGTCGAGCTGGCACTGGCTGTTAGGCAGCGAGGAAAGAGACAAGGAGAAGGAAAAAGAAAAGAAAAAAGACAAAGAGAGTGATGCTAAGAAGATCAAAGCCAAATTAGTTGATAAGGTCCATGAGAC
Source organism: Aspergillus alliaceus (assembly GCF_009176365.1). Taxonomy (NCBI): domain Eukaryota; kingdom Fungi; phylum Ascomycota; class Eurotiomycetes; order Eurotiales; family Aspergillaceae; genus Aspergillus; species Aspergillus alliaceus. Next base: position 241,428 of record NW_022474697.1, read on the forward strand.
AGCGAATGCCCTACCGTCTTCCAATGATTCTGGCCAACGTGGACGCGAGAGCCTTGTTTTGGACCGGCTTGACCCTAAATTGGAAGAGGAACGTCGGAAGGACCATGTTCGAAGGACTTCAGGAGAAGCGAAGAAAGAAAAGGAATCTGGATTGTTCTCCTCGATCTTCGGAGGTGGCAAGAAAAAGAACAGCGGCGATAGTCATCATAAGAAGAGCTTATCGCGAACATTGTCTCCCGAACCGCCAGTACGGGAGCTTCGGCCAGATCTTGACTATCCTTGGACCCGATTTACCATTCTGGAAGAGAGGGCTATTTATAGAATGGCCCACATCAAGCTTGCGAATCCCCGACGCGCATTGTATTCACAAGTTCTACTCAGCAACTTCATGTACTCGTACTTGGCCAAGGTACAACAAATGCACCCACTAATGGTCGCGTCATCGGGATCGCCGAGACACCAAAAGCCAAGGGACCAACAAGATGAGTATTCTACTGGGTACCAACAATATAAAGAGGTTCGTATTATCTCTTCTTTTGTAGCTATGCACCCGTTAACATTAAGTATAGGCCCAGATGCAACATTACAGCGATAGTTCCTACGATGATCCTCAAATGTATGAGTATGGTGATGATTCACACGACTCGTATCGACAACATTCACGAGGCGGTAGCAAACATGGCTACGAAAATGGGCAGGCATACGGTCCCGGACATTACCAGTACGGTCATTCGACATTTGGTGATGATGTCCAGCTCGATGACGACGACGATGATATGTGGTGACAGGAAAGAGGAGCATCCTGTTCATTACTTCAATTCTTCTGCAGTATATTAAATACCCCTGCTTTGTCAAGCCCAGCCCCTCCACAACATTGTACACTGACTACGTCTTGCTCAACTCACTTGTTTTTTTTACCTTTTTCAATGGATGGTAAATACATCCTCTTCCATGCCCAGGAACAGAATCATATGATTTCACCCACCACTGTCTGCTTACTCCCTTGCATACTGTTCTGTCTCATCCCTATATAGCGCACCTTACGCCTGGTGGTATTTTATTATGCCAGGTATTGCTCGGCATTTCCTGTTGCCTTGTATTGGCAATTTTTCCTTGATTTGTTTGCATAGCGTCTGGGGTTATCGATTCATTTCCACTTCTAGTTGTCTTGACAGCTTTGTTTTGCATTTCTATCCTTTCCCTTCAGATGATCCAATGGACTCTCGGCGTACAGTGCTGTATGTGAAGGAGATTGTGCTTGCCCCCTTTTTCAATACCCGAGTTCTGATTTACTCTTGGATTGGTACGTGATAGCATGGCACAGTAGAATGGGCGGGGCACTTGAAGTTAGACCTATGGAAGTCGTCGTACTGTATAGAATATACTTCCTATATCATTGAAACTCAAGTATCTTGCGTGTATTCCTATAGCACTATCGTAGTGATTGCGAATAGCTGCTATGCGGGTTTGTGGATATGGTATCACGTGACTAACGCCATCTAATCTCCCCACGGGCCAACATCATTACTGGCCGCTGCTGCTGTGGCGGTACTTGGTCCTTTCTCGACGCACTTGATTAACTTCCTATTCTATTTCATCTCCTACAACTTCTACTTGATACGAACTTGCTTGACTTTTGCATATTTGGATGGTGATACAAATAGTCTGACCCTAAACAGCAAGCGGAACCATAGCCGACAAGATGGGAGACGCCTACGAACGTGAACAGTACGATACTCCTTTCCTCTCCTGCACCTCAGGGGCAACCCGCTATAACCGACACCATGCTGCCTCTAAAGAACCAGATTACTGATAGATACGTCCAGGCAAAACAACGCCCTCTTGAACTCTTTGTCAAGTAAAGTCTCGGCCCTGAAATCCGTGACTATCGATATCCACGACAATGCCCGAGATCAAGGCACTCTAGACCATACGGTATGTCACCGCCCTACATATTTATCGGCTTCTGAATAATTTTGCGACATCCATCCTCATCAAAACCCACGTTCATCAATACCCACGTCTAGCTGACCCGGAATACAGAACCAAGTCTTCTCCTCCCTGTCAACAAGTCTGACAGGTAGCGCCAGCCGTTTAACCCGTATGGCACGCCAAGGCGATACCGTCGCCGTCCTGAAAGTAGCCGGGATCGTCGTCGCCCTCGGCCTGGCATTATGGGTGATACTGGGGTGGATTTTCTGAGTCGATCGACTCCGCTGTCGTCGATGTCTTTCGTCCTTTTCGACACGCAATCCACTTACTCGAAGATAATTACTATGCCGTGGATAATCTTGCTGGCTCGAGATTGATACCCCGTGCTTCGTGCCATTTATGTCGTCGCCTTTACAGCGTTGCTTCCTCACGCTTCTACATCGGTCTTGCTTCTGGGCTCGCCAGGGCTTTGCTATTATCTTAATCCATCGTGATTATAATATTGGTTTTGCGGTCAGTGATAGTGTTTTATGATCACCAGACACATACCTACTCTTACATATGTTCCCGGTTTATCTTCTGCCGCGTGATCAACTTTTAGGATACATGATTTCTGAAGTGCGGGGCAGGGGTACTTACTCGTGTCTCTCGAATTTTTCCAGTCCTTGCTTTTTTTTTCTTTCCTTTTTTCATTTGCCCTTTCTTCAATTATATATCTTCTTCGTCTATAACTGTATCAATAATCCTTTACTATCCACATATAGAATATCCTACAAGTCAAGAAAGCGGGGCTGTCATGAACCCGGGATTGGCAGATGGAGGTGGAGCAAGAAATGGAGTCACCAGATCTTGATCAGTGGATAAACCTGTACACTATTAAATGCCCACGATATCTGATTTGCTAGAGCTGTGGGCTATGCTTATTCAGTTGACTCAATTCTCCCATTCTCGCAAGTCCTTATAATAGGTGGATTCGACGATCTCAAATCCGACTTTAGCCTATACCGCCCACCCATTCCGTAGCCCAATCTCAATCTGATCCCAGATCCTATACAAGTCAGTGCCCTATAACGGGCAGATGATGCGCGCCAGATAAATTTGGGCATATATTAAGCCCCATAGTCCAGGTTACAGGGATCACCCCGCGGACTCCGCTGGCGACGTGCGTTTGAAGTAAAATGCCTCAGAATAGACCGGGGTTGTCTAAGTCTGATTTTCTATGTTTGAGCCTGTTACAGATCCAGCGACGATGAGAGATTAATCTGGTTTCTTCTGTCCAATCTTTTGGCTTTGGGCTAGTGACTTGCTTGGGCCATTGCGCGTTCCATGCACCGAGGAAAGAGGTTAGTACAATAGTAGCGTAGGAAGTATATGAGTATGCATGGCTTCACATATGTGGAAGAGAGTTAGATGAGAACGTATGTATGTACGTACATCAGCCGCCAACGAGGAAGGAACTGTTCGCTTGGAAATATCAGAGGCAGGACGTAGGTTTCAGGAAATTAATAATGCTTGATCTTCGAGCTTGTTACTAGCCTGTTCGGGCGATCGACAAGTGCCTCTGCGGGAGAATTCTATTCCCTTGATACTATAATTTCATATTCCCTGGGATGGTTGGGCCTGACAAGTTGGTGGTGGGTCTGTGTTGGTGATTTGAGTCTAGAACAACGATGTACATATGTTGAGTATTATAAGGGTCTTGTACCCTTGAGGCTTGCACGTCGGCGTATTTCCCATGGGAGAGAAAAAATACAAATTTTTTATAGACTATGGGCCCAAGCACCCCAATCATCGGGGTGCTGGTTATCAAATGTTGTCATGTCAGGTATAGATTGTGGCAGCGACTTCGTTATATGCCCACGCGGTATAGGCAAGGGTCGAGAGATCTGCGCATATCGCCGTAAATCAGGTAACAAAAAAAAAATCAAAGTTCGAGTAAAAGAATAAACGTGTGTTATAGAAAGATCATCATTGGTTTAGTTATATCGCAATCGGATCCTAGCATAGGCTAGGTGATAGGGGAAATTGCACCAAGGTCAAGGCCCAATCGCACGGTAAAGCCTAGGGAACGGAGTACGGTAGCCCGAATTGATTGCTATCTCGGTGGAACCAGCGGTAACAGTCCGCTGTGGAAACATAAGTCTCCATAGGCATAAGATAGCAAGTAAACTTTTTCTAGCGAGGTAGCGGTCAAAGATTATCTAAAAATTTCTTCAACGGGCAGCAAATGACGGGCAGACGGGCAGCTCCGAGAGAGTGGGTATCGACATGGAGCCTATCTTATTCGGAATTTCTGTGTGCCTGGCGAATCTTGGCAGGCTTGATGACAAGTTGTGTCTTTGTTTCTTGATAGTGCTTAGTTCGAGTGGGGCACTTGTCTCGTATGTCCATTGTCTAGGATAAATTGGTCTCGACGGTGAGAGACATTTGTTTGAGCAATTTTTAGCCAGATTCGTCTTCCAGGGGTTTGTTGGTGAGTCAAGTGGCGGTCCAGCGATGCAACATCCCTGATATCAGATTCGGGCGCCTTGGCACAACTATTCCGGATAGAGACACCGGGTTACCAGCGTATGCCATAAAAAACTTAACTCGGCATGCCGATGGACGTCCACTTCGCGATGCCGTCGGCATTGTGTACTCCGAAGATATTCGCCTACCTTTAGCAGTACAACGTCATGAAACAGACCCCTGTGGTATTCAGTGACGGAGTACATTCTAGCAGTACCCCAGTAGTCCCCTCCCTAAATTACGTCTTTTGACAAGGATAGTAATAAAAACACTGGACGTCAAGTATTCGGGGGGGAATACTCTAAATTAAACTGGCCGTTTCTGCCTATACGTCTAAGAAACCATTATTTAGGAGGGTCATGGGGGTAAGTGATGCCAAACTTAGGGCTGTCCGCAAACCATACCATGATAGCCGGTAAGGATTCCGTGCCCTTGGCCATTGAAACAATTATCTTTTGTGACAATTTTAGTGTGTTCTCAGCTCTCTGATCTGACCCACCCCACTAACTCTGCCGGCTCGGATGATGTGATCACCGCTTAAAGCTGCATGTCGACCCTGGGAATTTTCTGTTCTGGAACGTGGCACACTGAATGTGATGATCGACAGCATGTGCACCTTAGGAAGGTGTAAACCCCTTCTCAATAAAACCTTCCTGCCAACCTAGGTATTCTGCAGGTAGTACTAGTGAACTGTGGAACACGAAGAAAGATTAAAACATAAAGAGTCAATGAATAAATAAAATTGATAAAAATATTTAGTCGTAAATAAGAGATTTCCTCTCGCGACGTATTTCGTAAGGCCAAACTGTGATATCATGGTTTGCGTCAAGACGATCCCTTTGGAGTGGTCTAGGCTATTGAGTAAGCGTTTGAAAGATAGCAGCTCTGGAGCTTCTTTTCTTCATGAGCGTCACCATTACGAGACTGTAATCAACCTTGCGAACTTGATCCGTTGCCCTTGTAAGAACCGGAAAAAAGGTCTTTGTTTTACTTTTTCTAAGATGATAAGGCCGAGGATCCGAGGTAGAGAGGGTTGGGTGATGACCATGGGTTTAGCATGGGAATAAGTTCGTTGTACTGAAGAGTCGGGTCACGTTGCCGATGAGGTGCGAGTTTTCCCGATCACATGCGAAATGTCTCCCGAGACTGCCCGAGATATCTCTCCAGAGATTCTACTCTGCAGCCTTTCCATTCTCGTATTAGACTTGCCATCTAGTATACCTGTACTTGGTATAGCTACCTTATTTGATTTCTGCAGTTTCCAGAGCTACTCTATGAGTGGCTACAGAAGCTTGAATATCGCGCAAAGGCATGACATGTGGATTATAATACTAAGTCCACAAGCGGTGAGCGTTCCGAGCATGCTTCCTTTATCCACAAGTGTCATGCTCGGACCCTCGCATCATGAGTTGTCCCTGATCAACCTCCATTGCTGTATGAAGCATATGCACAAGAAGCGCACAGCTCCGGTGACCATGACGCAGACTACAGGGTGTAAATTGAGTTCAATCCCCTGATCAACATAATAATACTTGTCAATGAGTTATGAATCATTTATACAAATCATTACGTGATCATCAATTGTAAACTCAAGACACTATGAAGTACAGACTCATTGACTGTTTATAAAAATAAATATCGATGATCTAATCATTTGACCTCGCAAGGAATGTGTCACCCAGAAGAAGCTCTTTGTTGTTGATCCATGATGTATCGACTGGCCTAGAATGTCGATGGTGGAGTCATCGATGGAAAACCAAATGAGAATTGAGCTCTCATGCCCACCACAAATCTTGGTTGGCAAGCTGAGCTTAGCTTTTACCTTATGAGCTTCTTCTTGTGTCACTGTCAAAAGAACACAGTGTAAAGACTAGTAGGGGTTGTGTCTTTTCCTTTGATTTTTTTTACCTTACTTCCTCCGGTGTACGGGATTACGAACTGTAAGATTTGTTTCAATAGACTCTTATCAGTATATGATGGTCAGCTAGCGAGATATCATGCCACCGGAATTCGCTGCAGCCATAGCGTGTTTAGGATTGATCGGATATCAACTTCCAGATGAAGACTGAGTTGCAAAAGTACCTGAGTGATAGAGTTCAGCCGATGATGAGCAGATCATCCGGTGGAGCGTTATTTATTTTATGATGAAGGCAGTGACGAATACTACCATCCCACAATCCGTCTGGAATTACCAGGGAGAGATGCCGTGTAACGCACCCTGCATACTTACTGCATACTTACTGCATACTACTACCCACTGTAGGGATGGCCTGGATCAATTAAAAATCTCACTGCCGATGATGATAGCCTGATAAGTTGTTGGTAATAGCTATATGTAGGTACCTGCCGGATGGAGGGAAATTAAATTAGATATCACGCAAGCATACTTCCGATTATTCCTCCATTGTTGTCCAGTTCCCTTGTGATAGCCAACCCGGCTAAGCCGACTGCCGCCCTATGGCCGATCTTACTAGTATGAGGATAACCTTCCGAGACCTGGTACTAAAAGACTGGCGATCCCAGCAGGTCGCAAAAAGTAATCTTTTACCTATTCATGCTACATTACTTGCACGGGATAAGGGGTCAAATAAATACCACCGACTATCTCGCTTAACCTCTAGTTTCTTTTTCTTGAAAGGAAACTGGTCACAAACAGGATACCATCTCTTACCAAGTATCAAACCTTGTATCCACTACAAATTCTCCGGTATGTTTGGCATGTAACGTATTCACATTACCGCCCTTGTTCCTCCATATGGATTCCTCCGCTTCCAATCTCCTGCTATATTATACTCCTATAGCAAGCACTCTTTCATTTCTGCCTGCTCTATATAATATATTATTCACTGGATAACAACTATTCTTCTCTCTCTCTCGTTCTCTTTATCTCTTTCTATCTTTTACATAGATCCGATTGTCAACCTCTTCATTTCAGTAGGATACTGACCCTTGCTCAACTATAGCCCACAATCTCCCCTCCGCCCCTTTTGACTGCTATCTTTATCGTCCAGCTTAGTCAACCTGAATCAAAACGATCGCATCATCTCCCAACCTAAATACTCACTCTGTCGCCACTCCGGGACAAAAGAAAGGAACTCCGAAACCCAATTTTTCAAAGGCGACGGAACCGGCTCCTGTGACCCCACTGTCGAACAATTTATCTCTCTGGTGGGACCCGTCGTCGACCCGGTTTGCCTGTAAATCTGGTCAGTGACCGGTCGATCAATCGCAGGCTCCATACAAGAAAAACTTTCCGTTATCTTGTGTCATAGGCCTTTTTTTTTTCTTTTTTTTTTTTAACCCAAACGCGCGGCTCCTAGGGTGCCTTTTCTTCCCAGTCCTCCCCATCTTCTCTCTCTTTTCACCTATCTTTCAATCATCGGCTTTTCAACCTTTTCCTTGAATTCCTCTACAATCGCCTGGCAGCTGCAGATTTGCGGCTGTTAGTAGGAACGCCATGGCCCTAAGTTTTTTCAGTGGTGGGGGCAGTGCAAGCCATGCAAAGTACTTCGATATCCGGTGCGTTACATCCCGCCGCAGACGTTTTCGGAAATCCACATCCTGTCGAAACTGGCTAACATCGTTTATTTCTCATCACAGTCTAGACGAAGACTATATTGTTTTCCGGGGCGGAGAACAAGAAGCTGCCAGTGCGCATTTGAGCGGGAAGCTTATTCTTTGCTTATCAGAACCCCTGTCGATTAAGCATATTCGCCTTCACCTCACTGGCATATCTCGGATTTGGTAGGTAGCCTTTCCGGATCGTTTAGGTAGAGTCTGGTGACTAACCGGACCATTCAGCTGGCATCTGCCATCCAGTTCTGCTGGTGGCGGTAGGAAATCGTGGAGAGAGCGCGTGATTTATGAGAAGACATGGAAATTCAGAGACCCCGGCAAAAGCAAGACAGAAATCTTGCCGGCGGGCAACTATGAATATCCATTCAATCTCGTCCTAGAGGGCAACATGCCAGAAAGCATTGAAGGTCTCAGCGATACCTACATTACCTACAGATTCAAGGCCGAAATTGGACGTAAATATGCAAAGGATATCATTGTCCGAAAGCCATTGCGTATCATTCGGACTTTGGAACCTAGTGCTCTTGAACTGGCTCATGCTATGGTAAGTGGCATTTCACCTATGCGTTCTCATTACGTATCGAGTTGCTAACTTTGGTTGCCTTAGTCTGTGGAGAATATCTGGCCCAACAAGATCGAGTACTCTATCAGCACCCCAACTAAAGCCGTTATTTTTGGAACCAGCATCCGAGTTGACTTCAAGCTCATTCCACTGCTGAAGGGCCTCAAAATCGGACAGATTGTTTCCCAACTGATTGAGAGCCACGATCTCACCCTAAACCCCGAAGATCCTGATACTATTCGCAACACGTACAAGAACACGAGGACTATTCTGAATGACGAGCATGAGTTGGACCACGATGATGGTCTGGAAATCATTGACGAAGTGGCAGAAGGCTACCAGTTCTCGCGTTTTTTGGATCTTCCTAAAACGTTGACCCGGTGCCTACAGGATACGGATACGAAGGGTATTAAGATCAGGCATAAGCTTAAGTTCCGCGTTCAATTGCTAAATCCTGATGGTCACATTAGCGAGGTATGACACTACCCTCGTTGTGTTTGACCACGACGACGATACTGACTGTTTTTGTTACAGCTGCGAGCTACGCTTCCTGTGTCTATCTTCATTTCTCCCAACCTTGCGATTGACGAGAACAATAATCTAGTCGACCAGACTCCGCAGTCTGCTCAACGGGCAATCAACAGTATCGCTCAACAGGCACCTCCGTTGTACGGAGAGCACCAGTTTGACCAATTGTATAGCGAGCTTGATCCTTCTGGTTACCGAACTCCCGGAGCTGGAAGTGGCCCAGGCACACCATTTGGCACTCTTAGCCGCAATCTCTCCACCGAAAACCTAGCTTCTATGAATGCCTTGACGAACACTGATATCTCTGCGTCTGCCCTGCATAGCCGTCTCTCTAATCTCTCAGACCTTAATACCTTGCGACCCCACCAACCATCACCCACCGATCATGAAAATTCAGCCGATAACGAAAGTCGACGCTTAGGAGTTCCTCCAGACTATTTTGGGCCATCGTCGGGCTCCGGTTCCCATACACCTTCGAGCCCAGTGCTTTCGCGAAGACCTTCTGATGAAGTGGATCATGAGCACGTTCCATCTGGAATGGCCACACCGTTCCACCCTCAGTATGCAGAGGTTGAGACCTTGAGTCGTGTTCCGAGTTATTCGACTGCAGTTCGTACAACTGTTCGCCCCCATGATTTCGAGTTACCTGATTATGATGCCGTTGTCGCGGAGGACATTCCCGTTCTCTCACCCCCCCAATCCCCCCAGCAAGCCTATATTCGAACTGCTGGGCGTGGGTCCAGTCAATTCTTTTCTTCCCTGGACATACTTCATCATCGGCCAGCCCTTGCCCACGCTCGTTCCTCCAGCCACGATGACGATGACCGAAGACTGCGACTCGTCCAGGCCAGGGCCAGGGTTTAGGCTCAGGAAGGAGGACGGTTTATCTGCATAACAGATGGAGAGCTTTCAGTTCTCGGCATTCATCATGATTACGGTCCTGTCGGCGCTGGACGCTGAGAGGCGCTAGGCGCGCTACATTTCAGAGACTCTCCTAATTTTACGATAGAAAGCATGTACCTTATTTCTTTTGTATCTATATTAGACCGGGGATTGGGTGCTCCTGGGTGCTTTTTCTTTCTTTATTATATACAACTTATAGACGTGGGAAGGAACGGTTTTGCACATCGGCGTTTACTAGAGAGATTGGATTGGGTTTATACAGCATGGGACGGCTCAGGCCGATGATACGCATGAGTTACGGCGACTTTTTCTTTCAAGACTTCAAGATACCTCTTTTATTTCCCTATCTGTACCTGTAGCATAGCATTAACGCTGCGGCAATGATATCTACCTATCTCTCAAGCTGACTATAATCGAAATCCAAAAGATTCCCTCTGCATTTTATGGGTCCATTATCGAATCCCTGGTCATGCCATGCTATGTGTGTACTTCAGATGATTGTGAGTGGGGTACATACCAAGGTTGATGCAAACGTCCAATAGTTTCTTCAGCTTTCGCCACCGAACTGTGGCTGAGCACACCCGCCCTTAACTGCTTTCGGATAGAGACCGATCGAGCCATCGGCGTCGTTCGAATCTCGATCTGGTTCATTCATTCTAGATGCTGATTAGAGAGATGTGTAGGTTATATGTGATGTTGTGATGTTGTGACGCAGTGTGCGTCGATTCTACCAACCTGGACTGTATATACACATATGGACTGTATACACTACAGGATACTCTGGACATTCAAAAAGGGACATCAGGACAGAAACGAATTCCGATCGAGCAAATTGGGTCTAAGTAAGTTATTGGAGTCTCCATTGTGTTCCTGACAGTGACAGAAATGTGGGAAGCAAGTAACTTGGAGCTGAGGGGTTAAAAAAAAACGCTAAGGAAGCGGTCGGTGACTTCATCGTCTGGCGCCCGTCGATCATTTTTCTTCCACCTAATAAGTCCAGGACATCCTCCTTCTTTTCTCCTCTTTCTTTCTTTCTCTTCTGCGGACCATTTTGACAATTTAAATCTGGGTTCACTCCAGTTGGATTGATTAGATCGAGTAAGTGCCGAGTACTCTATTTCTAACCCGTCTTCACTTTTGCGGAATATTCGTGACCCACATCTCCCACATCTCCCCTCACTTGGACGGATTCGAAAATGGAGCCTCTGACGAATAATGGTAGCTACAGTCTCGACTAAATCCATCCGCGGTTCCGGTGTTCTCTCCACATAATTTCCTCCTGTGATCGAGTTGTTCTATCGCTCAGCTTCAGTAGACATCGCGCATCGCACATTTACCCCGCAATCATGTCTGCCACAAGCAGTCCCGTGGAGGCGAAGCTCCCTCATCGTTCCTCCACCCTCACGAGCTCCATTGCCCCGGATCGTCGAGCCTCTATGAGTGACGATGAGGCCATTCCGGATTCCGATAGCAGCGAGGTACACCTACTTATGACTTCCGGTTGTTTTATCCATAGACAATGTTAACGTGCAGGTCTTCGCTAGACTACGAACCTCCTTAACGAGCGTTTGCGCGCCTTGAAGCATATGTGTGCTTATCTGGAGGACTATGTCAGTGTGACTTCGAAGGTTCAGAGGTCGCATTCGAAGGATTATGAGAAAGTCCTGAAGGTATGTGGACGCGATTACGATCATCTATTAAATTATCGATATGTTCAGGTTACGCTGACAGCGATTTGCCATGAACAGACTGTCAGCGATCCGCTGAGGGAAGGACACCATTTTTCCCAGAACGCTGGCGGAGTGGCTTCTATGTTTGAGAACCTCCGCGCTAATACTCAGGTATTATTTATCACATTTCTCTTCAGTTTACCCTCGCCATTAATGCATTGATAGGGAATGGTGAATATGTACCTTGATACAGAGAAGAACCTGAAGGGATCCGTGCTCCCGACCTTGGAACGTCTTCACAAGGAAATCAAGGCTAAGTCAAAGGAACTCACCGGCGGTGCTTCCAAGAGCGCAAAGGCTGTCGACAAAGCACGATCTGTCACCCAGAAACACATTGAGCTCCTTGCTCAACAGACCGCATCTATGGATGCTGCCGCAGGAAACAAGCTTGAGCAGCACCACGACCCTTACATTTTGCGCCGAGGTGTCACCCATCGCCTGAACAAGCAGATCATCGAGGAGAACAACAACCGCAAGGACATCATTGCAGTGCAGAACAACTTCCAGCAGTTTGAGGCACATGTCCTGCAAACTGTTCAGGGGGCCATGGAACAATTCACCCAATTCATGACTGGCCAGCTCAACCGCCAGAGCACAATGTACCTGGATATGCTTGGTTCTGCTCAAAAGATCCCCCCTGACTTCGAGTGGGTCAACTTCATCACGAAGAATGACGATGTCCTTATCAACCCGGATGCGCCGCCGAGGACTCTGTCCAACATCACTTTTCCCAATATGGATCACCGTGCGACCAAGGCACTGATCGAAGGGTCTCTGGAACGGAAGTCCCGTGCCATGCTCAAGGGCTATAGCTCTGGCTACTACGTCGTCACCCCAGCGCGGTACCTCCACGAGTTCAAAGATGACGACGACTTCCGCCGCGACCCGGCCCCGGAGCTGTCTCTGTACCTCCCCGACTGCGTCATTGGCGCGATTGACGGCGTCAAGTTTAGCGTGAAGGGCAAGGATGTCTCGGGCGGCAAAGTCGGCAACGCATTCCACACCACCACCGAATTAAGCTTCAAGGCACACACCGCCAACGATGCCGAGAAATGGTGGTCCGTCATCAAGGATTGCACCCGTGGCCCGATGCATACCACCGCCGCTGCCACCGCCGCCGCATCCTCCCAGCCGGCAAGCCCTGCCGTTGCCCACCCGCCAGCCTACTCAGAGAAGGCAAACGAGGCAACAAGCCCCGCGCAGGCCACAGCCCCTGAAATCGCAACCCAGGCCACGTCACCCACGCAGCCTGAGGGCGAGGCAACAGCTCAATCTCCCGTCTCTCCCCCTGCGGTGTCTCGGACGGCTAGTACGGCTAGTGGACACTTCCACACTGCTCCGGGTGGAACCGCCACTGAGAAATCATGAGTCAGTTCATTCCTTACCTTTGTCCATTGCGGTTTTATCGTCTATAACCATTGCTTTGAATTCTTCCTCTTTCTGGAAACCAGAGATTCAGCGATATACCTTCTTTTATAAATGCTTTATTCTCCCTCTCCCTGTTGACAACTTAGCAAACCTAGTCTAGGTACCTGAACTCTTTTCTGGTGTAAAAATTTTTAGTTTGCTTATAATATTTAATCGGTTGAGCAATGCTTGTTGAGTCCACTTAGTCGAGTAATTCACTAGATGTTCGGTGCATTTTCTGTCCAAAGATAAAAAAAAGGAAGAAAGAACCTGTCGAAACACGGCGTTCATAAACTGGAAAATTAAACAACAAGACGCTTCATGACGGGAGTATCGATCAAAACAAAATCAGAGGCTAAATAACAAGTAGGAGGCTCATATAGCTTATGAAAATCTTACAGAACAAATGAAGGGTAATAGACGCTGTCAGTAGTTAGAGAAAAGAGAGACGAATGACATAAGCTTAGAAGTCCTCGGGACTCTCTAGATCCTCCAATTTCTGGCTGAGGAATCTGCCTAACGCTGCAGATTTCGACTCCAGAGCGAGCAAGATGGATGGCGAGGATGAGAGGTTGAGACTCGCCAGGCGCGCAAGGTCACTGCTTCGGTCGATTTCGTATTGCGTCTCAAGTTGCGCGTCTGTTTGCATGTTGGCCTCGCTATGGATTCGGCTGATGCTGTTGGGCGTTCCGTTGGTAGGGGTTTGGTTGTTAGAGGTGCCGTTAGTGCCAGTTCTAGGCTCATTCAGGGGAAATTCGTCCGCGACAGGGTTTATAGAGCTATTCTGGGCACCGTTTGAAGGATCAGTCTCCCCTTCGGGCTCCAATTTAGACGGTCCGACGGCGGCAAGGAGCACTTTGTCTGCTATTCTGGTGACAACGGCGACAAGTTCGTCGAGTTCAAAGACAATAGATCCTACATCACCTAGAGATACGGATTGAGCTGTCACGTAAGATGATGGATGGCTGGCAGGGTTTACACCCGTGAGGTTACCACTGGAAGCGTTCTTTGCGTAGGCTGTGTACGCGGCCCCGTATGTTGCACTTAAATTCCGCAGTTGCCGGGATGGAAGGGACGAGGCGTATGCAAAGATGGCACCATTAGTAGCAAACACTCTATATAGATGACAACCCGTTAGCATGATTATGGGGGATACGACGATCACGAGCTACTGTACAGAATCGTGGTGATCTCCGGCGGCGAAAGGTTGTCCTCTAACAGGTCGCCGAGAGCCTCCGCGTCGATCATCTTGATATCGGGAAGACCTGGAATCATGACGCCGGCGTTATCGATATCGTCTTCGAACTCTTTGTCTTGGAGGATCCAGTCCCGAGGCGGCGACCAAGTACAGTCTTCGGGAAAGAAGAAGCAGTTGTCCGAGTAGTCACTATCGTTGTGATCGTACTCGATCGGTTCTTCTGAGCAATCTAAAAGGTTTTGGGCGTACTTGAACTGGCTTTGTGCCCAATACGGACAGTGTTGTGCTCCGTAGAAACCAGTAGATTTTTGAGTGGAGCAACCAAATCGGACTGGAAATTGATACTCAGCCATTTGCGTCAAGTAATAGTAGTATAAAAAGTACAATCAAAAGCAGTTTAGAAAAATCTAGAAGCATAGGGGTGTGGAAAAACAGTCTTTAAAGGTAAAAGAAGGGAAGCTAATCTTAGGTGTATAGCGCACCACACGATTCATGGCTCAGACGTGGGTTAATTCAAGCCAGAAGATGGGCTGACGCTTCCATACCATGATCAGGCCTAATGCCACGTAACCCATTGCGAGAAGGAGTTTATTAACACAGACTCCAACGAGCTTTGAGAGCGTGGGGAAAGTAACGGTGGGGGATGTAGGGCGGGTTGGGTAGGGAAGTAAGTATGCGAAATGTAGTTGGACAAAGCCACAAAAAAGCAAGCAACCCGAAGGAACCCAATAGCCAGTGAGGCTTATGCCAGTCGCGCATGTGGTAGGGTGATCTAAGCGAGCGAAGATCGCTTGGGGGGAAGTCTGGAATGAGGGAAACAACAAAGGATAGAGGACAAACCTTGCTCGAAGGATAGGGGGCCAACGTTTGGGTTAAGAATCCAAAGTCCGAGTTCCAATCAGATTATCACCGGCAAAAGCGGCCGATTGGACGTCAATAGTCAAGGCCGACAGAGTCAGGGGGGATATACTAGTCGTACTAAGTTGTTGAAGAGCAGAAAGAGGATGATTATGGATGCTCATAACATCACCCGATTGGGTATTGACACCTTCCCGATCAGGCCACCGCCTTTGGCTCCTCAATCCTGGGCCGAATAGGCCTAGCGTTTGCACCTGACATCGAACTTCTTGCTCACTCCTCAGTTGGGAACTCTCCCTCAAATTGCACGTATGCTTTTATATTTCAGGTGGGATTATATATAGTAATACAGTTCCGCTAACAAGCTGCTGAAACTCATGTATAATACTCTATTCAAGCATCTATTCTTATACTTGTTTTGGTACTATATCATGTTGTGTTGATCATCTAGAATGAACCTTACCGGAGGATAATGAGCTGAAGAACTACGATGATACTACCTTAGTTCCGTTCCTCAAAGGGTCCATTGTTTAAGGCTTGACTCCGTAAGTGCTGTGTATGGAACATATCGTACCCTTGTTAATATTGCCGATCATTAAAGGAGGGATTAGTATGCGCTAGCTATCGGCAATATGCGATCACGTGAACCAGCCAGATATTTGTATAGATAGATGTTATATAGTATTCTGACCAATTGTCCACCTAATCTCCGAGCAGAAAGCTAGAAAAATCCATGTGAGACCACTGATAAGGCATATTATATATTCGAACCTGATTGGAGAGACTGTTTCGTATTGGACGGGGTAAACTCGGCAATGAAGATTTGGAGCCACAGCGTCATAGGATGTCCCCACCTTTTTTTTTTACTCCAAGTTCTCTCCTCACGTTGCACACTAATCAATAGAATCAACCACAACCTTCGTTCCCCTCCTTACCCCTCCTATTCTCTATATGTTCTCTTTTCGTTTTCTCCCATCCTTTCGCACATCGTCCCCCAAGGTCCTCAACCTAAGCTTTTCCACCCTACCAGGTACGTGCATACCAGCTAACCATAAGTTAAGATTTACCCCACAATGATCTCAGCTATTGACACATTACAGGGACCAATCGATATCTTGCAACCATGGCGACTGATACCTCCAAGTATAAGTTCAATCGTTAGTCTATCTTCGGCCCTTGGGAATCGAATTCAAGGCTGACAATGGCTCTACTTTGATAGACACTATGATCCGGGTCAAGGACCCGAAGAGATCTTGTGAGGATTTCCCCTATACCATGAACGAATTTTTAACCTTACTTACCAAATCCCTTTGTCTTTAGTGGAATTTTATAAATTCCTCGGACTGAATCAGATCAAACACCTCGACTTCCCCGAAAACAAGTTCTCACTCTACTTCCTCGCATACGATGGCCCCAAGTCCCTCCAGGGTGAGCGTCACTTCACGGATCGCAATGCCGTCCTGGAGCTCACCCACAATTACGGCACCGAGAATGACCCCAACTACAGTGTGGTCAACGGTAACACGGAACCCCACCGCGGATTTGGCCATATTGCTATTTCGGTTGACAACATCGAGGCGGCCTGCAAGAGAATCGAAGATGCCGGCTATCCTTTTCAGAAGAAACTCACCGATGGACGCATGAAGAACATCGCCTTTGCCAAAGATCCTGACGGTTACTGGGTTGAGATCATACGTCGCCACAACGAGGACGTGGGTACCACAACGGATCCCGCCAACTATCGATTCAACCACAGCATGCTCCGGGTCAAATGCGCAGAGACAAGTTTGAAGTTCTACCAAGAGGTCATGGGCATGACTCATGTGCGAACCGCTGAGAACAAGGATGCAGGGTTTAATCTCTATTTCTTAGGATACCCTGGATCCAACCCTAAGGTACAAGAAGACGCCAAGAATCCTGTGGCCGAGTGGGAAGGTTTGCTCGAGCTCACCTGGAACTACGGCACGGAGAAGCAAGAAGGACCAGTCTACCACAACGGTAACACCGAGCCACAAGGATTTGGCCACATCTGTAAGTAAACCTGGCCTTTTACCTGATGCTCGCGAGGACCATTGTCACTAACACCGCCGGACTTGCTGTAGGCGTTTCCGTTGACGATTTGAATGCCGCCTGCGAGCGTTTCGAATCATTGAATGTTAACTGGAAGAAGCGTTTGACCGACGGACGGATGAGGAACGTTGCCTTTGTCTTAGACCCCGATGGATACTGGATTGAAGTGGTCCAAAACGAGGGCATCAAGCGCACTGGCGATTGGTAATCTAGCTCCCTGTATGTAAGGTATAGCGCCTGTAGTACGAGGGCGCAAAATTTTATAAAACATTATAGTACCTGTATTAGCTTTCAGTGAAAAACAAACAAGTAAGAAAGGAAGGTATCAGGTGAGAGCGGGAAATTTTACCTCAAAAGGTGGATAATGGGAGTTGCCTCAAGTCTCATAGGGCAAATGAAGTGGGGCCCTCTCTCCCCGCCCAGTAAGAAAAGCCCATCAGTTCGAGTGTTTCCAGATCTTCCCCAGAAACCACCTCCACACGCCAGCTTTCACGCTGCCATGTTAAGCGTCTTCATCATTTTCGTCGACTTTGCTATGAACATGTATTCTGCTAAACCATCCTCTGTAGATGTCGGCTGACTGATGCTCGCTCTTCGTTTCGTGAATTAGCCACCCGGAGAGAATTTCTTCCCTACGCTTCCCGCCACAGTAACCTGTGCGATGGAGCCCCAGGTAGAGAAGCCCAAGAGGGCGCCTCGCAAACATGTCACCACGGCATGTGTTCCTTGTCGGGAGAGCAAGATCAGGGTATGTTCAGTTTTGTTCATCATCACAGGACCTAAGTTGTATTTATCCCAGCTGACAAATCTTCACCAGTGTGACGGAGCTACTCCGCATTGCCATAATTGTGAGCGGAAAGGCAAAGATTGTAGATATCAACATGGCGACGACAAACGGAAGTATGTTTAGCTTTTCACTCTATGTTTACTGCTGGCCCATTTTGAAATGCATTTCGTGTCTTGAGTACAGCATATCTCGCATTCTCGAGAAGGCAGGCAAAGCTGGGATCTATGCTTGTGCATATCAGGCAGGCGCTGACTGTCATTCCTCCAGAGTGTCTCTACGTGCTGCCACGGAGCTATTTTCCGCTAGAATAGATCAACTGTGCCAGTTTATTTACGACCAGGGGCTGGAACCGCCCCCAATGAGACCCGAGGATGAGTCGGGCATTAATAGAGTTTTGGATACGCTACAAATCCCTCGCGGACTGGCGAAGAGAAGAGAACCCAGTGTGACAAATGAGTTAGCCTTCCCACAAAAAGCTGTTGCGCATTCTCCGGCCCACGGCAGCCCTCAAGCCAACCCGCCCCTCGATGGGAAGTTGGATGCAAGTGAGCGTCCCCTGGAGGTTCCTTCGCCGCCACAAAATGCATTCTCTAACCAGACGGTTGTTTCATCGGCCCCGAAAGGCCGAGAAACAGTGAATTCTCTCGGGGTTAGTGCTGGTCTTTCCAGCCACTATGTTCCTGCAAATTGGGGGTTTACACTTCCAACGGCGGAAAGTCTGGACACTATTTACGCCAACTTAAATGATGGCACCAATGTTTCTCAGGATAATAGCCTTAGCCCGGACAGCCTTCAGTTGACTCCAGATATGCAGCAGCAGCCAGGAGCACTGCTCAGACAAGCGCGGTACGACAGGGATTATGAATCAGAGAGCGGCGAGGAAGATGAGGCAGAAAAGGATGTTATCGAGCAAATTTCACATCGCATCGGCACGCTAAAAATTGCGGGTGATGGCCACCTTCGCTTTTATGGGGCGACCTCAAATCTCAATTTAGTGGATGTTTCTGCGACCCAGCAACGTCAACGTCCTGATGCACGAACAGTCCGCCATGATGGACAGGACATTTTAAATCATTTGCGGGTTGGGCAGCCCGTCAACCAAGCGCTTGAAGACCATCTTGTGGAGCTCTATTTTACTTGGCAGAACACGAGCACGTACGTGGTCGACAAGGATATGTATATGATTGCTAGATCAAAGTGGAGGAATGAGTACGATGACACGCCATTCTATTCGGAAGTGCTTACAAATGCAATGTATGCTCATACACTAGCCAATTGATGGTATTACAGACTGACAGAATCTTAGGTGTGCTATTGGAAGTGCGTTTGAGGCGAGGTATCACCCGACCTTTATTACTTTCCCAAAGTCGTTGTCGGAGTTTTTTGCGGACAGGGCGAAAGCTCTTCTAGAAATTGAGCTGGACTCCCCTTGTGTGGCTACAGTACAGGCGCTTGTGATATTGAGTTCCCACGAAGGATCCGCGAATCGAGACGCCCGTGGATGGCTTTATAGCGGTATGTAGGGACGATCGAGAGATCGCTAAACCTGGAAGGCTGATTTGGTCTAGGGATGTCCACGAGGCTCGCGTTTGACCTCGGCCTGCACATTGACATGACACCTTATGTTGAGAAAGGAGAGATAGGAGCATTTGAAGCTGATGTGCGGCGAATAGCATTTTGGGGAAGCTACACCGCCGATCAGTATGTTCATTCGGGCTGTAGCGACACATTTTCATGGTCTGACTTCGTTACAGCTTTTGGGGCTTCTACCTGGGAAGACCATTCCGGATGAACGCAGGAGACATCACCGTTCCGAAACCCGCATCTGATCTAGGCGCAGAGAAAGAAGGTATATGGTATCCTTACGGACTTCCAACGAAACAGGACGCCCTGAAGCACGGCATAAGGAACCCAAATGAACTGATCAGTAGACAATTTGCCGTTCTTTGGGAAATAATCTCACCTGCGGGCCATATCTTGTGAGTTCTCCATCGCAGCAGAGCACGAAAGGAATTGATCCATTTTCTAAGATTGTGCTAACATGATGTAGGTACGGTTGTTCTGATATTCCTCGGCACGATCTTCAAAGGCTGTGCCATAGGGTCACAGATGACCTGTTTGCGTGGAAAGCGAATCTGCCTTCTATTCTAAACCTTAACCTTGAAAATGATACTATTCCTCAACTTCCTCATCTCCTCATGCTACAGTATGCTATGCATCCTCCCGGACTATTTTAAACCTTTATAGTAAACCCAAGCTGACTGGTATGTAGTATGCAATACCACCAGATCGTCATTTTCACGCACAGGCCTTGGGTTTCAAAAAGTTACATCCAGCCGCGCAGTCCTCGCCAGGGGCCGGGCTATCATCATGCCCGGAGAATGTGCATTGAGTCCTCGATAGCAATTGCACGGTTGCTCCATATCTACGAGAAATTCTATACTTTCCGTCGCATGAACAACCAAGTCGTTGCCATCATATTTAGCGCGGCCTTGATGCTCCTTTATGTCACCATCTCTAACACTCCCCACCCCAGCAAAAGTCCGAGCGACAACAGCAACAGCAATGCGGAAATGGTTGCCTACTTGAACCTTTGCTTCCGAGCATTAGACGAACTGGGCCAATCATTCGAGAATGCTAAACGGACCCGTGACTTCCTGGTTAGCCTGCAGCGAAGGTGGCAGGCCCACATGCGCAGGTCGGGTTCAGCTCTGAAGCGCCAAATAAGCAATCAGCCATCATTGCAGCAACTAGCGAGTCTTGGCTCGGATGCAGATGCTTCAAGGAAGAAGACACGAATCACTGCCCCAAATAACCATATTACCTATCCAGCCTCTATTACTCCAACGTCTCAGCCTACTTTTTCCGTTCCTAATCAGCCCCAACCACAACTCCCGGGGCAACAGTCTTTAGATCCGACTCAACTGGGGGTGCCTGGAGAATTTGACTGGATTCGTAACTCAGATCTGCAGTTGCTTTCTGGTACTTTTGGGGACAACGGTTTCTCCCAGATGAGTAATGTGAATGCATTCGGGGAAGAGCCTGCACTGCCCAATCTTTCCGACATTGAGCCTTGGTGGGACTCGCCGAATGGGAATAATGCCTTTGGAGGGCCTTCTTTATAGACTTATACAATAGAGAGAATAATATTTGTTAACAATTTTGTCAAGGACGGCACTCAATACCGCATGTGCCGCCGCGCGAGAATAGTATACAAATTGTACGTGGTAATCGCTTTCTGTCTCCCGCTATACCTATTAATATTCCTTTGCACATATACACTCAAGTATATCCTTATTTCATCCACACCTCACCTGTGGGAGCAATCCTTTTTCCAACATACTTGTCTTGATAGAATCATTTCAAAAGCTATGTTTTTCACTCCTTTAGAACCCAAGCAATCGGCTCCCCATTCCAGTTCAGTTAAGACAGCAATCTGCCAAACAACACCCGTCGCAACCAATACCTTCATCTACAGCCCTTCCCTATCTCTACCCAAACACAGCCCACACTCGATATGAAACCTAGCTCAAGACCACCATTTGTTTACGAAAAGCCTTGTATTTAACACGAGAAACTCATCTGACTCACGTTGACCGGACTAGGTAATATAGGATCGAGCTCCTTCCACGGGAAGTGTGCCGTTCTGTCTCATGATTCATTCATCGCCACCCGAAAGTGAAAAGAAGCTATCTTGGCAAACGAGGACAGAGACTCAGGTGTCGCTTTCCTAAAAGTTAATTGACAGAGTCGCCTGGGGTTACTTGTATCGGTTAGATTGTAGGTTGGCCAGGAGGATTCGGCTCTGTGTGCCTGTGAGGAAGAGACTGAGACTGAGGCTGAGACTGAGGCTCGGGCTGAGAATACGAGGTCGAATTTGTAGACTCATTGGTATGTGTGCTTCGGCATGATCTAGATTGATATCGTCGAAGCGCCGGATAATGGATAGAGATGTGGGCCGGTAGAACTACCCAGGTACAGTACCGACTTTCCTATCGGACAAGAAAGGAAACTGTCAGTGCAAGAAAAAAAGAAGTCGGGACGACGGATACGGAGTGATGTCTCGGGTGTGCGCTAAATGTAAAATTAACTAACCATCATGTCGTGTGTAGTCAGCGAGGGAACCGACTAACGTACACAACCACCGAGTGATGCACTCCGTATTTCCATATAAAGTCGACATTTTTCAATCCTGTATATTCAACCATTTGATCCTCATTTTATATGATATACTAGATATCTTTATTTGGCATAATAACTAGCCTGTCTATTAAATATTTATATAGTGTAGTGTATTAAATACCTGAGTAATATAAATTACACTGTATTTTTTCCTCATTGGACTGTATCTAAGACTTCCCTTGATCTATATTAAAAAAGGTAGAGGACATCAACATATACATATATATATATATATATATTTATATACAATCTACTGGCTTAAAACAGACTTGACTGAGGGCTGCATAGTTGAGATATAAGGAATTGAAAAATGTCAATTTTATATGAAAATACGGAGTGCATTACTCGGTGGTGTGGATCACTCGGTGGTTGTGTACGTTATTTGTCATTGTAGTCATTGTACAGAAATAATGTGGTGTGGCTAGAAAGAGATACTTGGGTAGCACGCCCAATCATACATTATTCAAATAGTTCCTGCATAGCCGTAGTCTGTCAGCGCTAATTTATAGCAAGGCTGCACGAGGCATGTACCAAATAGAGTATGTAAGTGTGGGGTGGGGGTGTTGCCTGGTGCCTAGAATGCCTAATCGGTACGGGACTGTTTCCGCAGGCAGATCCTGCCTTAGGAAATGATTTCCATGTCTGTTTTAAGGTTCTGGACTGTGGGTGGGTTTTACAACTGTGTAACCAGATTGGGCTTTTATAAAGAGCCTATATTTGTATGAGACGTGCTTGTTTTGTTCCAGGTGGTTGATTTCTAGGGGGTGATAGAACGCATATGTGTTTGTGTTGTTTGCACGGTTGTCCCGATTGCGAAGCCATGGCTGGGCGTTCTAAATCCAAGGGCAGGGTCCACCATACAGTAACAAGGTAATTCCAGAGAATAGGAGATAGACGGACAGTTACGGTGACTTGTGAAACTGGTGATAAAGGAAAAATGGCAAGTAGAAAGAAAGAAAATAGAGAATCGGCATAAAGGGGGAAGTTGCCACGAGAAAAGATGGAATTGCCACCGCTTTCACTCAATTCAACATCTTCAATTCTCCGGAATGGGATGTGCTAAGGAGAAAACCCTGAACTTTGTTTCGTTGCCCGTGATGTCACGCTCGTCTCCGTCTGGACTGAGACACAACAAGGACTCTGGAATCTGTATCCAAGAAATAACCGTCCAAGTGTGCGCCAGTTCCCGATTCCCCTCGTTGTCATCGTAGATACAAAAACTATCCTGAATCCCACGAGAATGGGTTGAGACACGAGCCAGATTCGCCCTTTGCGTACCGCAGAAAGCACAAACTTCAGCCGCAACACTCTATATATCTACACAGCCCAGCCCACCCTCTTCACGAGGCATTCCATCTACTTGAACCCCCCCCCATCTTGCAGCTTAATGAGAAAGATTTTTGCATGAGATTCTGCTCAAGATGACTGACTCAACTGGCTCGACGAAGTCTCTCCTGGACGTTGTGAGAGACGACACTTTCACTGACTTGTCGGACAAAGACGCCGTTGACCTCTTCAAGAATACCTTTGGGCCTGAGCTCGAGCATCTGAAGAAGGCAAGTCCCACCGTGGAATCCAGTGCCATAGATTCATCTCTCTGGTCTCCATCAAAGGAAGCCTTCGGTAAGAATTTCCACGAAGTCAATCGCACGCTCGTCAGTATGCTGGCCATCAAATGGGTCCTGGGTGGCGACTACGAGGCCTTTACCTGCGGCCAAAATGAAAAGTCGAAACTTCGGGAGGACTCCTTTAAGACGCTACGGAAGTACTGCCGCGATCGATTACCCAGCCCAGAAGACAAATACGCTCTTCTCGTCGCAATGATGATAGACGACATTGGGAAGGACAAGAACCTCGCCAAGGAGGTAGGAATACCCGACAAGAACCACGGGGAAGTGCTCCTCAGAGCCGTGGAGATGGACCGGGTGCCTGCGATGAGGACCCTCCCGGACCAAGACAAGAAAGCAGATATCATCCAGAGCCTCAGGATTGGCTCGAAGCTGGATATCTCGCAACTGGTGCAGGGGGAAACAGCCCCGCACAGTCTGCTTGCTTTGAAAGATGGCCATAAGCTGGAGAAAGGTTTCAACATCAAGGCCATGGTGACCTTTCTGGATGTCGGAGGCGCTGCTGCGCATAGCAATCCGCGTGGGTGTACCGTGATAACAGAGCCCATCTTCCGTCACTACATGAAGGCGATCGAGATTTTGGATGACTATCGCAAGAGGACAAACCCCAACTGGCCCGAATGCTACAATGACTACCTGGATTACCGTGCTGGTATCTTGAAGGATAGAGAATTCGTTCTTCTGTCTGTCAGGGACCAAGAACAGCGTGCTCTTCTTCGGCTTCTTTGCATGGGGCGAGTGGAGACTAAGGAAGATGCAGAGCGGTTCCAGCGCGCTTTCGAGAATTTGGCAGATCCTTTCAAGAAGAATCTGGTGAACGGGCTGAGTGTCAATGGCTTTGGGGATGGTACCGCCATTCTTCCCTATTATGCACCCGGGATCCTAGTGGAGGTGCTGAGGAATATTTTGGATCCAACTGAGGACAGAATCATTCTGCACTTGTCAGTCTTCATGCGCTTTCTGGCTGGAGTCTATGGTGGCTCTAAACCGGACCCTACCAAGGAGGATGGCCTGGAGGAACGGGACTTGGCACAGGTGCAGGATCTCGTTAGGAGCGCGAAGTTCAAGGAAGATCCAGAATCGTTGGCGTTAGAAAAGGTCAAATAGAGGCAGTGCAAAAGGCGTAGTACTTTTATGATTGTCTTTTTTTTGGGCGTTTCAGTTTGTCCTTTGATTGTTTAGCGGGCTCAAGAAGTTCTGCTTGGCTATGGAGTTAATTAACCGATGTCATGACACGCTAGCACTGTTGACATAGTGACGACAGATCATGGAAACGAGTCGATGATTGATAGATAGATGAATGAATTGAATTGAAGAACTAGAATTAGGAGGCCATCTACAAGACCGCCGTAGCCCTAAAAAACACTTGCTGTCAATCGCTAAAAAGTCAAAGAAAGATCCGTAAGACGAGCCCAAATTTATACAATTAGTTACTTTCCAGCCGACTAAAGGAAGCGCTTTTCAGTGGATCATCCATGTCAAGCGAAGCACCAGTGTCTCCCTCAGATACAGACCGGACCACCTCAAGCGACAACTGCGGATCCCTGGAGTAGACCCGTAAGCCCACGACACACACGGCGTTCCAAGGGTCGCTGGTGATCTCTTCTGGACAGCCATTGGATGTCGAATGTGTCATCCTCGGCTCTGCTGGTTCTTCCGGGGGCATATCAAGGTCAGGGTCAAACTCGAAGCCCTCCAGCAAGTCCAGGTCTTCCTGGTGTGACGAGAGGTTTGAGAATGATGACTCTAAATTCGTCTGTAATGACTCACTCTTCCCAGTGATCTCGGTCTCCGAGACATGGACGCCGTTGCACTGGATAATGGGAACACTGCCATTGCTGGCAGGCTTTGTTTCAACACCATCGCCTGAACCGTTACCCGCCTGGGACGGCGATCGTACAGGCCCCTCAGTGAGAGCTTGCTCGATGGCCTTGTTTCTAGCAGCATTGTTGTGTTGTTTTGCAAACAGTCTTTCTTCTCTTCTATTTTTCCGGGCGGCCATCTTCTGATTCCAGATCCATTGCTTCTGCAGCTTCTTCCTGGTTGCCTCGATCTGTTTCTGCCTTTCTGCAGCCTTGCGACGCTGTTCTAGTTCCTCGCGTGCTCGCCTTTCATCCTCCGTCTCCGTTACCATACCTTTAGCATGTGCCAGATCGTACGAGAGGCCGATCTGAACAAGCTTTTCTCGTTTAACTGGCGCCAGGCGGCTTACGACTTCCTCTGTCGATTCCATACTATCGTTTTTGTAAGCAGTGACTTTCATCAGGATGTGGTAGCGACCAGGTTCGAGATCAGCTTCCACGTTCACGGATCGACTGATCAAGTGGCTGTTCTGACTGCGCACCATGTAGTCGTCTTCACCTTCCTTCTGCACCCGAAACTTAAGGACAAAGCCATATTCACCGGCTAGTCCCTTGAAGTAGCGCGAGTCCAACTGTTTTGGTTAACAAAGCCTTTGACAAGGTATGAATGCTGAAGTAGCCTGAATATAGGAACCTACCTGGGAGAGGACAAGGACCACAGGGCCTGCTTTAGTCACATTCACCACAAACTTAGTGCTGTGATAGCCTGCGGACCATGGTACATTAACGGTAGTCCATTGCTGTGCAATAGACCATTCAGGACCAAATAGACGGGTTCGGTCAAAATGCTGGTACTTCTTGAGAAGGTCGTTATAGGAGATCCAGAAGAACTGCAGAATGCGCTGTTAGCATGCAAACGTGATACCTGAAATTTGGAAAGCCATACGCCATCATTACCAAATTTGTGGCCCAATTTTTCCATCCATTCTGGTGTCCATTGCTCTGATCCATCACTCCACGCGCCAGTCCATTCTTTCTTACCCCAAGGATTCCTGGTTTGGGTGAGCAAGCTATACAATGGTACAGACTTGGATGGGTATACCTTAGCCGAAGCAAGCGCTCTCCATCGATTTCTTTTGCATCCATGATGGAATATGAATGATTCTCAGAGATACCCTTTCTATCTCGCGGAGGGCCTCGATATTTCGGGTCCAGCCAGTTTGAGAACAGACCGGTACCACAACCAAAGAGGAATTCTTTGTTGACTTGCATGAGCTCCTCATTCCAAAACCTATCTTTGTCTAGGATGTCGCTCGACATAATCTCCGAAGTAACGCCTCCAGTTAGATCTTCAATAGCCTCCCTGCGAAATGTCAATTTCCGCCACAATCCTTGTCTTAACATCTGTATCACTTACCCAACAAAACCGCCTTCAATGGCCGAGAAATCACCATGTGCTTTAGCGTAAGCTTTCTCAAGTAATGGCAACCAAGTTTCGTTCTCATCCACACACCGAGCGAAGTAAAGAGCTCGCGATCCAGTCTGCCAGACCTTGCGATACTCTTCTTCTGTGTCAGCCCGATTGATGTCGTCCCAGATTGGTCGTTCATCGACTGACTCATCGTAGTCGGCCGCTCGTAGGTAGAGCTTGTCATCTACGATACAATGTTGCCAATCACCATCTAGAAAGCGTAAGTATCATTCACATCACCAAATAGATCACCATACCTCGATAGAAGACGAATCCGTACACCCCAACCTTCTCGTTCCGGGCCACGCAAATCTGCTCGATCAAGCCATTCTTATTACCCATCGTACAGAGGGCAGCCATGAACCAACAATCCCCATCACGACCTTGGCGTACGTCCGAAGCAGTCGGTCCATTGACGAAAAATTGTGGCTTCTCAAAAATTTCCTGAGTATTTGATACACTTGTCAGATAATGATCTGCTTATGATCCTAGAAAAGAGGGGTGTGTTATAAAACTCACAGTTACTCTTTTCACGCCCCTTGGACGCATCTCGATGTTTTCACCTTCAAGCTCATCCAAACAGTTCCTTGTCCCCGACTTGAGATCGACTTCTATGTCGAAGTGCGGGTCCGTATACTTCTGGTTTAGTCGCTCGCATTCTTTTACAATGCGATCGACAGCTCGTCGACATTCTTTTCGGGCTTCCTCGTAAGACTTGCCTGCATTCTGTCCTTGGATCACGCCTTTAGGTACCCTTTCCGCCTTGGTTCGTGCGTAAGGGTTGTCCGGGAGCACCGTATAGACCCTTCCCGGAAACTTGGTGTTGAACTGGTTCCAAAACTGTCGCAGGGTCTCTTGCGGCGCTTGGCTTGCCCTGCGCTTGCGACTACTTGAGCGTGTCGAGAGTGGGGGAGTAAATACCATGTCGCCGAGATCGTCGTCGTGGTCCATTACTGCAAGTACCTTTTGAGTCCTCCTAGGTAATGGTTTAAGTCGGGTGATGATGAGATTTACTGTGTCCCGGAGTCGCAGCTATGGTCAATGAGGCTTTTATAAGCGAGAACTTTTTCAGCCCCACGTTCATAGGAGGGAGTTGGAAAAACAAGGCGCCTTTAATCCATCACCTTGAAACAAAGGCTTCTCGGGGTCACCTCGTGTTGGTTCCTGAGGCTGAGCGAATCGGACTGATAAACTTCGTACACAGCTCTCGTCCCCAGTGCGCTGTGATACCACATGGCTAAGAAGCCAATCAGAGTGGCTTGGATATGCTGTCTAAATTTTAGTCCGGAGCGCCTTATACGCAATAGCTGGGTTTAGCCTGTCGCTTTAGTTCAGATTTCCGGCCATAAGCGAATAGTATGCAAGCTGCGCTTATGCCGAACACTTTCTAGGCCGTTTGAGTCAACGGGCTGACTGAACTCGCTGACAATAGTCAATTATATAGAATTTGGCCCCCATTTGACATCTTCAAAAAAAAAAGGAGGTATTGTCATACTGATCGTTCCGTCTCAACTGATCGGACACCCCATGCTGACGAACTACTATATTTAAATGCAACACGACTAACTTCCCCTATCTAAGTAAGCGAGGAAAAAAGCAAACGTGAGGGGGGAAAAGCCTTTGCGAACTGCGTGGCATATCATAATATGGGCATATGCAGGGAGATGGGTACGAGCGCTACTTCAGCAGACACAGCCGACGCTCGTGTCTGGTCAAATCTGGCCATTTGAAAGCCAAGTAATGCCCAGAGCAGAGATTCCTCACGAAGGGTCGGAGGCAGTGCAAAAAAACATCCACGACCAAGCGCCTGAGTTGTCTAGCAGAGCTAGAAGATGTAGCAGTTGATGTTATTGGACCATCAATTTACCACTAGACTAGTTGGAGTGATAGTCGGTACACTGTTGAAATTGACAGCCGAGTTAATTCTTGATTTCTCCACTCTGAAATCGTATTCACTCAGACCTTCAGAAGAGAAAGGAGAGCGAAGGAGTCGTTGAGGCTGAGTGGAGACCATGGATGGGATTGCAAACCCGTGATTCAACACGTGCCCCAGGTGCTTACAATATTTTTTTGCTTATGCCCCCTTAGGGACTTACAAAGTACATTGAAAAGGTTAATAAAAATTGGGTATGTACGCATACATCAAGACAACACTCCTTGCAATATCCAGTGACCTATTCTCTTTCCTGCCAGACATCGCACCATAATTAACGCCATGAACAGAGGGAATACAAGGCAATCAATAAAAAACTGTGAACCGAACGACGAGAAGTAAGAGAAAAGAAAAGAAAAGGGCATACCAGCATCGGGGATATTCGGTGGGTAGGCATAGAGATGAAAAAGAGAACGGGGGTGTTTTTACGCTATAAGTATCATGGCCCTGAATATGCCGTAGCCACCCACATGAATATATTATGTGAAGAGAACCTCTTTTAGTGATATCCGTTCCTGCGGGTGCGACCAGAATAGTGGGAGCTACCGAGCTGGAAGTATGGGTGCATGCATGCCTGCTTAGCTGAGAGTCGTCGTGCTGGGTCATATTCTAAAAGGGCGTCCAAGAGATCAAGCCCGTCTTCTTCTAAGCCAGGAACAAGCGCGCGGGTTTCTTCACGCTTCCATTTGGGGAAGGTCGGCTTGTAGTCAGGGAAGGAGGTGACACCAGGCCAAGTATTCTCGTCCGGTGTACCAAGCAGTCTGGGTAGAAAAAAACAGTCAGATACTATGTCGCTTTTTGTATTCAACATATGGAGTGTGGGTTAGCATACCGGAAAATTTTGAAGATTTCATCGATTTCAGAGTCTCCAGGGAACAACGGCTTTCGGGTGCACATCTCGGCAAAGATAGCTCCGCAAGACCACATATCAACGCCCGTGGAGTACTGGCGTCCGCCAAGTAGAATTTCGGGAGAACGGTACCACAAAGTCACAACCTAAAAATAATCAATACCAGTTCATGACAGAAGTAGTCTAGCTTAGATAGAAATACCTCATGAGTGTAGGTCCTCAAAGGAACACCGAATGCCCTTGCTAGTCCAAAATCGGCCAATTTCAGGTTGCCGTCACGGTCGATCAAGAGGTTCTGAGGCTTGAGGTCTCGATGCAAGATACGGTGGCTGTGGCAATAGCGAATACCCTCAATCAGCTGAGCCATGAATTTCTTGACCATGGCTTCTCCCAGGCCCATGCTTTTGCTTAATCCAGACCCATCCGGAAGTGCTTTGCCGCGTCCACCTTCGCTTACAGGAAGAGCCTCCATGTATTTCTTGAGATCCAGATCGAGGTATTCGA
This sequence comes from Aspergillus alliaceus, assembly GCF_009176365.1. Taxonomy (NCBI): domain Eukaryota; kingdom Fungi; phylum Ascomycota; class Eurotiomycetes; order Eurotiales; family Aspergillaceae; genus Aspergillus; species Aspergillus alliaceus. The sequence continues at coordinate 271,857 of NW_022474697.1, forward strand.
AAACGAGATACAGTTTGTGGCCATCTGCATGAACAATATTGAGGAGTCGTACAATATTAGGGTCGCTCATTTCCTTCAGCAGGGAAATCTCACGGATGGCCGTGCTTGGGACGCCCTCATCTTCTGCCTCCAACCGAATCTTTTTCAGGGCAACGATGCGGTTAGGATGTGTGAGCTCGCGGGCCTTGTAAACAACACCATAGGTTCCTAAACAAATGGAGTCGAGTCAATTACAGAAGAGCTTCTCAATTGCAGAAAGGGGGAGATCAAGGGTTGCAGGCCCAGGGGGTTATTTCTTCGGAGCCTTACCCTCTCCAATTTTCTCGATTTTCTGGTAATTTTCCATGGCGGCTATGTAAAGCCCGAAGGACAGCGTTACAGGCTTGGGTCAAGAGAGGGATACTAGATCAGTGTCTCGTCTGAGCCACTGAAACGCGGGGCAATAAGTAGAAATGTACTGTAAAATAACAGCGTTGTGTTGCCCGGGGAGGAAGCGAGAAGAAAAACAATAAACGGGGGGTTTTTCTGGCTGGCGTCAGATAGCTGTTGGTTGAGGGAATGGTGGTCAACGGTTAAAGGAGGTACAGTATGATCGCCAACTAAGCTCCAATTTCGAGCATCGAAGGATTCTGACCAGCCAATTCCAAAACCTGCGTTGTCGATTCGATGGATCACTTCTCTAGAGTCTTTTCATGCCCGTTCGGTGGTGGGGAGCAAAGGCGGTCAAAGTGATATCAACAACAGTAAACAAAACCCGCGTCTGAAGGCGGTGAACACCTTGACCGGCTGATTGCCTATTTTTTTTTCTTTTTGTATGTGCATCCATATGGATAGAAAAAATTCCAAGAAGAAGACTTCATATCTTCCCAATAGACCCTGAGATCTCACCTATGTAATTGTCGTTGGAAAGATCGAGGGTTATGCGCTTTGAGATTAATCGCACTAGTATACTAATGCTTTAAATGCAGTGAACTGATTCACCGGGTATCAAACTGCATACTCTCTCGCTATGGTTCACATTAAAAGTTTTAATGCACATGAGCGCCCACCAGAGGCCATCCGTCAACGCTACAAAGAAATTCAAAAAGCGACACTTTCGGAGATAGCCTTGGACAATAGGATTATCGATCTCCAGGCTCTAAACCCCGATAAGCTTCAGGGTGGCATATCTCTTGCGCAACGGCTGTCGGTTGAGCATATCCAGCCGATATACCAGCAATTTGTACGTTCATTCAAAAAAAGTCAAGAGGATGGAGATACGCCTAATAAGGATATACCAGTTTACACCCATCGGTCCGTCTCTGGTCAGCATTTTGCCCTAACGCTTTGTCAAGTCTTGCAATTTCAGCTCCTAACGAGTGGTAGGTTTGCAAATGGTCCCATCATTGCTCCCTCCAGGGGTGCAGATAGAACTTTTGTCTCGATTATTACACAGAGATCTGTCTAATACAGAGCATCAAACCAACCTTCATCTACATTACAATATGACTTACCCTGGTCAAGCGGAAGATACGCTTGCTGAATGTGACGCAACGTTGTCGTCGGCTAGTAATATCTCAAAGAGAGCTGGTATCCTGTCGTTCTTTGAAGATAACCCGACTCGTGCCATATACCCGAAAGACCCAAACGTACATAAACCGTTGACCGTTCAACAAATCTTAAACAAGAAGCTCCGATGGGCAACTTTAGGCGGCCAGTACAATTGGACTACCAAACAATATCCGACTGAACGCCCACCGGCATTCCCGGAGGATGTTGCAAATGTGTTGCAAGCAGCATTTCCACAAACGGAAGCTCAGGCAGCCATATTGAATCTTTATTCCCCTGGGGATACTCTGAGCCCCCATCGGGATGTCAGTGAAGAGTGTGATGTTGGCTTAATTAGTGTTAGCTTCGGCTGTGACGGCCTGTTTCTCATCAGCCATGATGATGGGGAGGGCTGTGAAATTGTCCGACTTCGCTCTGGGGATGCTGTTTACATGGACGGCACGTCGCGCTTTGCATGGCATGCTGTGCCCAAGATCGTCCCAGGAACATGTCCGGAATGGCTGGCCGATTGGCCATCGCGTGCGGTTGATGACGCAGACACTTCAAGATACGACAGGTGGAAGGGCTGGATGTCGGGCAAAAGAGTCAATCTAAATGTCCGACAAATGACGGTCACGGATACTCACAGTTGAACTTTGCCATAAATTGATATGGCACAGGAGCAGAGGAAACATTGTCAGCATACCCCAACCACAAACAAAATATACATAGAATTCTCCACTGTAGATATTTAGAAGCAAATCCACTTTATCTGTGCACATAAACCACATTCCGCCTCTCCATAACGTTGGCCTCTGCCACGAAGTAGCTCAGCTATTCCCAAACGAACGTGTCAACACACTATAAAAATGCTAATAATATGCCCAGGGAGATCTCTTTCTATTAACGTCCCTTTGCTCAATACTCTGCCTCCTACGAGAAGTTTCGCCAATGTGCTTCTCGCCGAGATCGGACTAATTCATGTTTATACAATTTACTCCGCCAACATATCATCAGACACAAAAACAGACTAAAAATAACTATACCATTCTATATAAAGATAATTATTCAAATAAAATCAAAATAATTTAACCCACGGATCAAACAAACGAGACCAATGCATATGGAAGTAAGTCTACGCCCCCGAATCCAAGCTCTGCGCCTCGCACATTTTAGCATAAATACCACCTTTCTCAACCAATTCACTATGCCTTCCACACTCGACGATCTTGCCTCCCAAAAACACAAATATACAATCCGCCTCTCGAACAGTTGAAAGCCGATGAGCAACAGCAACCGTTATTCTCTCCCCACTTGTCGCAGCTTGCATCAACGCCCCTTGCACAACTCTCTCCGACTCCGTATCGAGCGCACTCGTCGCCTCATCCAAGAGGATAACCCGAGGATTCCTGATCAAGGCCCTTGCGATCGCAATCCTCTGTCGTTGTCCTCCAGAAAGCTGGCTGCCGCTTGTCCCGCAGGGCGTCTGGAGCCCGTCCGGCAGCGAGCAGATAAAGTCCCATACGTTTGCTGCTTGGCAGGCATCTTCAACATCGGAGATTGGAGCACTAGATGACGCTGACGGTGCCATGTCTAATCCATACGAGATGTTCTCCATTATACTCCCCGGGAACAGTGTCGGCTCTTGTTGCACGAGAGCGACTTGTTGTCTGTATAAAAGTGGGTTCATGCTGTTCAGTGAGGAGGAATCGACCCTGATGGTGCCTTGTGTTGGATCGTAGAAACGTTCTAGCATCGAGATCATCGTGCTTTTGCCGCAACCTGAGGCGCCCACTAGCGCTACAAATTGGCCTTTTTGAATCTGGGTATTATACCATATTAGCTTTGTACCTCTGGTATTGCGAAAAGAAAAAATACAGTAATAGTAAGGTAACCTTTTCGGGAATACGGAAATGAAGAAGATGATAAGAGGGCATACGTACATTAAAGGATACCCCCTTCAGGACACGAGTATCAGGCGCAAGTGGATAGGAGAATTGAATATCCAGAAATTCGATGTTTTGGCATCTGTTTAATGGCCCTTTGTCTCGGTTTTCTGGCGTTTCTTGGATCGTAGGCGGTAGATCTGTTATCCAGAAATAGTAGTTTGCCGCTTCATTGGCTTTCGTGAAACTACTCGAAAAGCTGAAAAATTGACCAGCAGCTTGGCCGGAGAAATAAACGCCCATAAAAGATATGATAAACTGGTAAAACGTGATGTCTCCGTCGTGGATCAATTTGGATCCCCACCTAGGACCACGGTCAGTCTAAATCATCGAGGGAAGGTAGCAGACAATAGAACTAGAAGCAGGAAAAATAGTATCAAACGGAATCGCACCAAAATCCTAACCCAAGAATGAAGTATTCAATAGACTGGGTCAAGGAGAACCAAATCATCATGGTGAATAGTGGGCCAGTTGATGTTCGAATGGCATGGTCAAGCTCATCCGTATACTTCTTCAATATTCTCTCCTCCATAGCGAGTGAGGAAACTGTTCGGATAGCAAGTACCGCCTCCGACGCCAATGAAGCACTCTGAGAGAACCTCTTTCCCATATCGGTATCCATCTTCGTTTCAAGGCGGATGCGAGCATAGCCTGCCAATAGCATGGGCGGTAACCCGACAAAGACACCCATGACACCTAGTTTCCAGGAGATAGCTAGAGCAAGGATGCTAGACGCAAGCACGTTAATACCAGAGAGAACTACAAGGGCGATGTTAAAGCCCATAAGCTCTAGAATAGATTGTGGATGGGCATCGAGTCGGCTGGTTAATGCTCCAACTGTATTCTCGGATCGGTCGAAGAAACGAAGGTCTTGTTTGAGTATGGAATCGAAGAGATCGCGGCGGAACATCTTGCTGAATGTCTTATGGCTCGGGTTAATAACCAAGATCAGTGAAAAGGGTTAGATGCGTACTGTACCTGTGCGATAACGTTTGTGGCCCAACCTAGACAAAAGTAGACAACAATGCAGCCAAGCGACATCACAAAATACATCAACGCAATGAAGTTGCCCCGTTCAACCATGTTTGGGGAAGTGAAGATATCCATGACATTTGCTAGAAGTAGTGCTTGACCGGGGAAAATGGCAGCTAGTAGAACAATTAGCTGGTTTTATAGGCTATAGTGAGAATATCATAGATTACCTCCTGAAGCGCAACAAATAATAGTAAGAAAATACCAAGGCCTAAGATTGGGTGTAGATATAACCAACTTGGTTATACTGCGAAATATGCCGCTCCGTTTGTATAGTCCAAAGTCTTCACGGTGCTGCAGCATTTTCAGATGCCGTGCCTCAGCCGTCTCGTATCGCACAAGTGACTGGACAAGAACAGTCTCTTTGTCAGGTATCTCGTCAGTACTTTGTTCCGCAAGATCTGCTGATCGTGCTGCCGACAGATCTTGTGCCTTGACTAAACTCGCATATGCACCACCCCTAGCAACTAGCTCGCCATGCTGACCTTGTTCAACAATCTTACCTTTCGACATCACCACAATATTGTCGGCGTTGCGGATTGTTGCTAATTTATGAGCGATCACTATGGTTGTTCGATTCCTGGAGGCACGATCCAAAGCCTGTTGCACGATGCCTTCGGCGTGTGGATCCAAAGCGCTAGTAGCTTCATCCAAGAGGAGGATCTTTGGCCCAGAGATGATGCTGCGGGCAATGGCAATTCTTTGTTTCTGTCCACCTGATAGAAGGCCTCCTCTTTCGCCAATTGGCGAGCCATAACCATGTGGCAGGTTCATGATGAAGTCGTGCGCGAATGCGAGTTTGGCTGCGTCTTCCACACGTTTCTGCTGCTCTTCAAATGAAGCTGCCTCCCACGGTGTACCGATAAGGCCGTTCGCAATGTTCTCAAAAACGCTTCCATTGAAGAGAACTGGTTCCTAGTTATTATTAGCCCCGTTTCGAGGTAGCATCATGAGACTGTTATTTACCTGTTGCACAAGCCGAACGTTTGTGCGAAGCCACCTTAGATTCAACTGCGAAATATCTGTACCATCTAATCTTATTGAGCCGGCCAAAGGCTTATACCATCGCTCGAGGAGCCCGACAATTGTACTTTTACCAGACCCACTGGCACCCTTGTTTTCCGATACGGGTCAGCGCACCCTTGGCTTGAGTATAGAAAGAAGACGATCAACTTACGACTAGAGCAGTGACTTTTCCCGCCGGGACATGAAGGGAGAAATCCTCTAGCACACATACGTTTGGGCGGGATGGGTAATTGAACCTAACATGGTCAATGTCTATAACGCCATGGGTATCCTGGGGCTTATCCCCGGATTCGTCGAGCGGGTCGATCTCAGATTCTCTGTCTATCAAAGTAAAGAGTTCGGCTGCTGCGCTAGCCGCACGAGTGAACGTCACCGCATGTGGAGCGATCGATGTAATGGTACTCGCCGCAATGACCACGGAGAAAAGGACTCTGTTTCTCGTTAGCAGGGAAGAGTGGACCAATTTTATCAATACTAAGAGAAGAGGGGTAGAAAGGATTACTTACGTGAAGACAGTTCCTATGTCTGGAATGTCCCCTCTGTGAAGCATGTGTATGCCCTGCCAAAATGCCAACCCCATTCCAGCATATATGATGAAATAGTCCGCCCCGAACAGGACGCCATACAATGCATTTTTCTTCATTCCGATTTTAAATGCGCTTTCTAAGTACTGTCCATACTTTCGGAGAATCCTGGGTCGAAGGCTGAACGCGTGAACGGCTCGGATACCACTGAGAATATTTTCAGTATATGATGCTGCCTGAGCGTTAACCTTGAGAATGTTCGTCTCATAGCCGGCATCGATGATCGAAAGACCCCCACCAACGACAATCAGAGCCGGAACGATGCAGATGATGATCAATGTCAGCTTCCAATGACTGATAAAGGCGAGGATAAAAGCTGCGATGAACGTTGCAATCGCCTGGATGAAGATCCCCAGTTTCTCGGAGATCCCGGAATGAATCAACTTGCCATTGGACGTGGCTTGTGCAGATATCGAGCCACTGATTCCTTGATCGAAGTACCCCGTTTCCTGGCTGAATGCAGCACGGAGGTATCTGTATCGAATGTTTCTGGTCAAATTGTAGGCCACGTATGTGAGGAGGGACGAGTAGACGTATGTACAGCCAAGCCGACCTATCCCGATATAGACAAAGTATAAACTGGAATACACAGTATTTGTTAGTTTGGGGTGAAATGCTTCTGGGGTATCAGAGGGGTAAGGCCTCACGAGAATTTGCTGACTTGAGACATAAAATTCTCTGGAAAACTAGTGCCTACGGTGAAGTCACTGAGAAGAGTCATAAATTTTCCCAGCACCAGATTGACCATGGCCAAACTGATGCCAGAGCCAATTGAAGCAAGCAAGCTGATCACTCCAAGGACATAATCCATCGGCTGGCCGAAGGTGAAGACTCTCTAGAGATATTCAAATATGAAACAGGTCAGTCTAAACCTGTGCAAATATTGGAAAACAGGATACACTCAAAGCATACAAGGAAGCTTCTGAAAGTGGAATGGCTTTGGGTGTCTTCATGTTGATTTTTGTCTTTAATGGAAGATTTTGGAGAACCAGCGACTGATTTCTCCATTATTGAAGAATAATCTGATATAGTTCTGAAGGTGACCAAGAAAAAAGCGGGGATTCTATAATCAGGTAATCATAGCGGACAATGAAGGCTTATTATACGATGATATTTGCGTTGTTGTAGGTATCTCCAACACACTGAAGCTCAGGGAGAGAATAGTCTAGACTTAAATGTATGCCGATGATTCATATTCAGGCAGTTGTATTTAGCTTTAATACGAGACATGATCTAAGCATTTAAATTCAATAGTGACCACAGTGGCGGACCAAGAGAGGACTCAAGGGATGGCCCTGCCAATGGTAGAAATACTCAGATAAAAATAAGCTGTGGCTGTAGAATATCACGAACAATAAATGATAAGACGGAGTCGCGCGATGCCAAGAATCCGTTGCCTAAGCCTGGAGGACGGGTTCTTGGCATTCCGGGATCCCGAGAGCGCTACATTTAACCAATGATAGTATACTCCGTTGCATGCTACTATGGTTTTCTCTACTAAGCTTACAGTATTCTTGTCCCCCGCCAACACCTCACCTTACTTACCACCACACTCGATGCTCCCCCTGATATCCTTCCCGCTCCGATTATTATCACTTCGGCCCAGATGGAAGCAGATTCCGAGGATCTCCTGACTGATGATGTCTCCACCCTGGATAACCCACCTAAAGAAGAGCATGAAAGAGGGTTAGAGAGCCAAGCACGAGCTGTACAAAAATATTCCTTTATTTTAATTCTATGTAATCCTTACCAGATCATTTGCTGACCTGTGCTAGTGTAACCGCTGTCGACAGCGAAAGGTATGCACTTAGACGGCACCTTTCCTCGTGTGGAACTAGTGACTTACATAGGTACTCCATTCACCTTTCTAGATCCGCTGTGATCGCTCTGTTCCATGCTCACAATGTGTTCGAGCAAAGACTCGATGTATGTACTCTGGACACTATAGACCTAAGGAGAAAAGGCAACGGGTTTTGATTTCTGCCCAGTAGTGAGTACTCCATCCCTTTACTCAGTCTCTTTAAGTACTCATCCAGCTTCGATAAGTGAACAAAGAATGGAATATATGGTACAGAAGCTGGATGAGCTTAGCGAAAAGGTAGCCAAGCTGAGCAATGCTTCATCTATCTCGTCGGGCTCTCAACAGCCTATATGTGGGCAAGTTCTAAATGATTACCCATCCGTATCTGCATCTCAAATCCAGGCCAATATTGAAATGAATAATTGCACCGTAACTTCCAAAGCTGAATACGAAGGCGGATCGTCACTGTCTGCGCACGCCATCTTTGCAACAAGGTATCTCCAAGAGGTGGTCAACAGTACAAACTCTGCCGAAATTGCGCAGGAGATGACCTCAATCCTCGATACGTTACACGGTATAATTGAGGACCAGAAACAACAAAGGGATAGTCTTGAGAATCTCTACCCACATGCCAAGCCCATACCTCCTGGCTCTAGCACAAGGCATCTTCCCATGCCCCCGGTTGAAATGACTCTTGCGTGTTTGCGAATGGCTAAAGGTACACCCTACAAGATCATTAGTGTTTGTTTATTGACTGGTTATTTCGTTAGAGAATCCTAGAATTCTGCGTTTCTGGCTCATCGAACTGGTCTCCGTTGCGCAGTTCAACGATTACTTCTTGAGAGTCTACTCCCCTGGCCCAGCCACAGATGCCGATATGATCATAGTCAACGGCGGTCTTTACTGGTTATTCTGCGAGTGTGCTAGCTTGTTTGAAGATAAACAGGTTGCAGAAACCTATACTAACCAGGCTATGCTGTGCCGGGATAACCTTGAGACCGTTTTGTCAAACCTCCCGTTTCACATGCCAGTCACCCTTGATGTTGTCTTTTCTATGAGTATTGCGGTAAGCCAAACTTCACTCCCCCATTGTATCTGCTTTACCCAAGATTGGGAGCAGGTGCTAATTTCTTTTCAAGACAACATACTGTCTCCAGATGGCGAAACCGTCCGTGGCATGGAGCTTCATTACCACAGCATCCCATCTGTGCCAAACGCTTGGTCTCCACAGCGCCCACGCTCTAATCGCTGACAACCCAGAAGCCAAAACACACAAGTTACGCTTATTTTGGTCCGTGTACGTCTTGGAGAAAGCACTGTCTCTGCGCCTAGGTCGGTCATCAACTTTTCGAGATGAAGACATCACAGCACCGCGGTTGACTCTGGATCAGAGCGTAGAGACACTGTTGGTACCTAAATGGATCGATGTAGCATCTGTTCAGGGCAAGACCTACGACGATATCTATAGCCCCAGCGCTCTACTGCAACCGGTAAACACCAGAATCTCCCGGGCAAAGGCTCTGGTGGTTGAACTGAAGAAAATCATGGAATGTGAAGATGAGTTAGAGGTAAGCACTACCCTTCTATCCTGCCGTTGCTCAAGGCCAGACTCACACTTTTACTTGACTAGCTAATTACTTCTTCATATAAACTAACGCATCGTTCCAGCAAAAATACAACAACGCAAGACGCCATGCTATCGGCGACGCCCTTGACGAGATTATCCAGCGCTCCGACAGGGTCTGTAACTTGTCTCTACTATCCCTCATTTACCGAGGGATACCCCCTGAAAAGCCCTCTGGAACCGCTTTTTGCGACGAATGCATAGCGACAGCCAGAGAAGCCCTAAGGGAGCATGAAAAATGCGTCTCCCTCATTCTCAGAACCCCCTGGGACGACAGCTTCCTGGAAATGTACATTAACTGGTTAGTCATTCATGGCCCCTCTGCAGCAAATAGCTAACATAACCACTCAGGACTCTGTTCCAATTCCCCTTCTTCCCGTTCATCGTCCTCTTCTGCTACATTGTCGAGACGTCCGAGCCCGACGACCTCCAATGCCTAGGTGCTTTTGTCGAAGTCCTTCAATCAATCCGTTCCTCCGCTATTTACAGAAGCTGCAAGAGTCAAGTCCGTCTTTTCCGAGCTCTATACGACGTAGCAAGAAAGTATGTGGAGGTGAAGGCTAGCACTCCCGGAGCACAGATAGATATTGCGAATAGCAGCATGGGTTCTCATAATGCGGATATAAACGCCGCAGGGCCTAGCATAATACCTACATCGTCGTCGCTAAACCCGGGACAAGCTCCTAACATAGGAGGGGTGCACGGTGCATCTGCGGCCGGGTTGCCTACCCCGTGGGTTGGGAGTGGGCAGCAGTTATTAACGCCTATGACGGGGTACGGGCCGAGTGTCTACGCTTCGGCGCCGGCGCAAGCAGATTTGAACAATAATATGGGAGTAGACTTGATGGGAATGGAGCTGGGGGATTGGTTTTATGAAAATCACCAGATGTTTCGGTTGTTGGATGATGGGCATTTCTGGTGAGTATTTGTTCTCTGTTCAGGAAAGTTTGATTTACGTGTATGACGGGTTCTTGTTACATTTGGAACCTTATATTGGATACGTAGCGGTACTTCACTGGTTATGTATGGACTCAATAAATTAAGTGTAATGTTCAGGGTTAGTATTGATGGGGATATATGATAAGTGGTCTGGAATCTTATAACCGAGGTCCAGAACAGCGCGCAGCTTTTACACGGTTGCTAAGCCGACGTTTAATGGGTTACGGTATGGGGAGCACAACGTCAATTGCGCTCACAAGGCGCAATGAACTAGTTGTCCATGTCTTGCGTAACAGATAACCAAAATTGTACCAGTACATATCTATTGAGAGGGTCGATTAATCAACGATACGAAAATGACCCCGCAACCCCACCATCTTATTAAGTTCGAAATAGGAGTTGCACCGCTAGTTCATCCTCCCTACTCAAGTATCAGGCAACAAAGGGGTAAGATCACAAATATATTAAGTAACCCTCCGATCTCTTGTATTGATTTCATAACACAGAAAAATATACCTTGTACGATACCTCCCTCATAGTTTACCATGACTATCTCCACCTGGGAAGAATTAGGGGACCTGAAACGCCGATCTATCTTGGAGGCGATCCCTGCCAAGTGGAGGTTTCAGCAGCCTATTCCCCCAGCGGAAGAACTTCGTGATGTGACCGGTTCCTATATTCAGCAGTTTTTGACCGCACGAGAGATAGAGATTACCGAGACTGATGCGGCGGGCATTGCCGAGCAGACGACATCAGGCAATTGGACTGCGGTTGAAGTGACGGAGGCCTTTTGTCATAGGGCTGCGCTTGCTCACCAGCTTGTATGTTGTATGCCGACTCTTACTGTGTCTATGGTAATACTAAACTGATACCGTAGGTGAGCTGTCTGCATGAGGTATTCTTTGATGCGGCAATTGAGGACGCAAAGAGACTCGATGCATACTTTGCGGAGCATAAAAAGCCGGTTGGGCCACTTCATGGTCTGCCAGTCAGCTTGAAGGATCAATTTCATGTCAAAGGAGTCGAGACGATGATGGGGTACGTAGGATGGATTGGTACATTCGAAGGCAAGAAGGGTGATCTGAGAAGGGCCACGTTCGAAAGTGAATTGGTCAAGGAGCTTCGAAATCTTGGAGCGGTATTGTACTGCAAAACCAGTGTGCCTGCAAGTTTGATGTCGGGTGAAACGGTCAATAACATCATCTCTTACACTTGGAATCCTAAGAACCGACTTCTATCCAGTGGAGGTAGCTCAGGTGGTGAAGGCGCATTGATCGCGCTAAGAGGGTCCCCTGGTGGATTTGGAACCGATATAGGTGGAAGCATACGTGTCCCATCTGTGTTCAATGGGGTTTTTGGAATCCGTCCCTCGTCCGGGAGGATGCCCTATGAGGGCGCTGCAAACTCGATGGACGGTCAGAACATGATCCTGTCTGTCGTTGGACCTCTTGCGACTACTGCGCGTTCTCTCACTCTCTTATTTAAGGCTGTGCTCAGTCAACAGCCATGGTATCATGACCCACTCGTGCTGGAGCTGCCATGGCGCGTGGATATTGAAGAGAAGACCCGAGCTCTTATAGAGCAATCAGCTCGAGGCTCTCCTTCTCTTTCATTTGCTATTATGCGCCACGATGGCTTGGCCCTGCCTCATCCACCAATAGCTAGGGCTGTTGAGATTGTCGAGCAAACTTTGAAGCGGTTGGGCCATAAGGTAACACAAACCTTGAAGGATTAGGATTATCACTGAGATAGGCAGACTGACACACGCTAGGTCATAGAGTGGAAGCCACCATCTCATCAGATTGGTACGGATATAGCTGTAAGTTTCTAATCTGTTCCATCAGACTATGTTCGAGATGTTGATTGCAGTAGATGAAGGTCTTCCACGCCGATGGCGGTGTGGATGTGATGCATGACTTTGGGTTGTCGGGGGAGCCAAAAGCTCCACAGTGTATTGTGAAGGAGGGGCCTACACAAAATGCCGTAGAGATCGCTGCACTCAACGTGGCAAAGCGGCAATATCAAAAGCTTTACATGGACTACTGGAATAGCACAGCTGAGATCACCGGTACTGGACGCCCTGTCGACGGTGTGATCAGCCCGTGTGCTCCACACGTTGCCGTGATACCCCAAAAATATTCTAGCGTTGGGTATACCACAATCATTAATGTCTTGGATTACACGAGCGTTGCGTTCCCGGTAACTCATGCAGACAAGACAGTTGATGTGCCTCAGCCGAGAGCCGAGTTCCTGAGTGACATGGACAAGCTCAACCATGAGCAATGTAAGGTTTTTGCCTGATCTGATACATCCGGGAAGAGTTACTGACGCCAAGATAGATGACCCTGAAGCTTACGATGGTGCCCCTGCTGGTCTTCAAATATTTGGGCGGCGGTTGGAGGAAGAAAAGATGCTGACACTAGCAGAGTACATCAGCCAAGAGGTGAGCTTACAACAGAACAAGGCGGAGCTTGAGACACGGTAGTTCATGACGTTTGAAGGGAGAAAGGATGAGTTCTTAAGATAGATGGTGATCCTTCCAGAACCCATGAGATCTTCATTGTTGTCTCTCGAACTAAAGAAAATATCCCGAAGTTGGACGACAATGTAAGTTTCTGCCTCGGTTGTTCAGAGCAGTAGTTTGTTGTTCTTAGTGTCAGAGTGACTAGTAAGAACTAGCTCCCGCATTGTCTTGTTACACTCCAATGCAAGAGATCTTTAATTGTTTCATTTGAGAGAGACATTTTTTTTTAAAGATCATGCCATACAGGTTTGGTTGTTCTTTAGATCGGAGAAATAAGAGGCTGGAATATCCCCCACAGCAAAAGCTTGGCGGTCGGTTGATCGTCACGTTCCCTCGTTATTTCTCTCTCCCTTTGCTCCTCTTCCTCCCCCTCGATTAAATACACTGATCGATCAGGGATCTTTTGGTCGTGTCCCTTACATTCAAAGATTTAGTCATAGCTTGCCCACCGCCAATATCCACCCATACTTGACACTTTGTCATGCCTTGAAGCTCTGTACTCTTGTTGGCTGGCGATTTATCCTTTGTTTCTTTAAACGCGTCTTTCCCGGTCCCACTGCGATTCTACATCTGCCACAACAATTGCGTCCTTGTGAAACATGGAAGAAGGCGCGTCTCATCGTCCGACTGAAACCCCGGAGGGCTCTGCTGGGGCCGAAGATAATACCCCCGGCGCGGGAAAGAATGCGGCTGTCAAGGACCGGAAATGTCAATACTGTCACCAAGCGTTTACCTCTTCTTCCTTGGGTCGTCATTTAGACCAGTTCCTCTTCAAAAAGAAGCCCGATGGGGTTCACGATGTCGAGGAAATCCGGCGCATTCGAAGTGGCATTACGCGACGACAGGCTCGTACCTCGTCCGGCAAACGGGATACTCCTGAACGGACTACGGGAAAAGGCCAGTTAGATTCATATCACACTGGCGAATCCGGGACGAAGTCGCGCGATGGGGTTAGAATGATGTTCAACACTCCCACATGGCATGCGACCGGTGTCATTAACGATATCCCCAACCCAAGTCAGTCGCACGACGGTCCTGGTGCATCGCGGTTTCCCTCTTCGCAATCCCGAGTACCTAAGCCTCTGCCCGATTATGCAAGTAGAGGCGCTAGCGCTAATAGCCCTGATACAATGAGGGCGCTGGAGCTGGCCCTGCGCGAGGTTCTGGACAATATCAAGGCTGCAACGTACGTTTTGTAGTCCACGTCGCTGGTTACCTTGTTCTGTTTTACTTTGCTGCGTATCGTTATACTGATTAATTATACTTGTTGCAGGTCAAGAATGCGCCCTCGAATGTCTCCGTTTGATTTCGATATTCAGTCGCAGACGTTTCCTTCACTCTGCCTGCAATTGCTACCCCCGCCCCCGAGTTTATTCGCAGCTAGCCCGTTCCCCTCACCTTCTTCCTTCCCGCTTCAGCCTCCTGGAGTAGAACATGTTGAAATAGTGCGACAAGCTCTCCGTGCCCAGATTGACCAGTGGCAGTCAGATCAACTTTCTACTGACTCTATCAACAACTCTCAGCCTGGGAGGCCAAGTATTGGTTTGGATGCGACCATGATCGCCCGAAGTGCACAACAGCATGAAGACATCAGTCTGCGGCACCTAGAATTGGCATTCAAGCATTGGGCTTCACTTCCTCCTGAAACGAGGCGAGATGCATGGCAGCTAGAAATTACCCGAGCGTTCGCCCGGGAAATGGAGAAGCGCAAGTCGTTGGATGACCAGCTGGCTCGTGTCCAACAAGAGGCGAACCAACTTCGCGCCCAAGTAGAAAGATTAGGCTCATGTCAATGGCCTAGGGAATTTGCTCTGTTCCCTCCAGATACGTTACCACTGCCTCGGGATGTGGCCCGCGAGTTGGATACGAACGAAAGCAAGATCAGCCCCGATTCGTCTCGCTGGGACTATGATAATGTGGTCGCGAAGTGGAAACGGGTAGTGATGCACGATAAGAGCATGGGTCGTGTCGGAGTTGGACGGTCCAGTCCTGTGCTAGACGATAATGGTTCTGCGGACAGCAAGCGTGGTAGCGATGAGCCAGTAAATCTTTCCAGACCAAGAATATTGCAACCTCCAGCGGCATTGAGTCCATCGGCTCCTTCGCCAATCCAGACAGGCGAGCCATCCGCGTCTTCTAGCCAACAGACTTCTCCATATTTACCACATGATGCCACCCGCAGCCCTAATGCCGGCCCTCAAGCCAAGCGCCCACGCCTTATGAACGGACATCATTCAGCGACCGCTGCCGAAGGAGCCAGTAGCCCCTCGACGAATCAAAATCCCCCTGGAAACTCCAAGCCATGGCACCCTCAGCAATCTCTTACCGTTTCTAACCTCACTGGGCCCTCGGGTCCTACTCCTCCCCCGTCTTCCTCTGGCACATGATTGCCCGATATCTCAAAAGTTCAATCACATTATGTCCTCCTCTATACTCCTCGCTCCACTTGTCCCTCCGAGTCGCAAATTGAATGCATTGATTGTTCCCAGTGCATTCAAAAAGTTTGTCGCTGCCTACTTTTGACTTTCGAAATACCAAGGAAGATCTAGGGTATCATTACTGGCTCGTTATATAGTATAGCATGACCGTCGTCGGGGGCATATACGGATACTTCGATAATTCTCTGTATAAGTCAGCTTCCTACTAATGTAACTATAATCTTCAGTGTATGTTCGGGCTCAGCTAGTGCAGTTCGAATGCAACTATGCTGTGCTGCACGTTCAATCCAAATTCCATGCCCTTGATTTATTACATGCAGGCTCCCTTATATGCAATTAACGACGCCGTAGTATGCAATGACACGAGAATTCCTAGATGATATTATATAAAAAGGAGCATTCGCCTGAAAGTGTTTTTGATATCAAGAAATGCACGGTATATTTAATAAATAGCAGCCGGTGATTCACCTTAGTGCAGTGACTAACAACAAAGGATATCCTTCCCGTTGTTTATTTGACTGGATATCGCATTCGGTTGAGACCATTTCCATGCTCCAAAGAATCTTGAAAACTGTGGCTGCAAAGAATGCAAGCGGCGCTATGCGGCTCCAAGTCCGGTATTACCGATTCTCACAACATCGACGGCGTCGTGATCATCCTCGACTCCTGCTATAACTATATTGTGACTAGGGTGTACACCAGTCATGGCAGAGTCGTCGAGATACTTGCGGCCTTTGACGAGGATAGCGAACTCTCATTTGTCCCTAGTGTTAGGGCTTCACTCCCGAGCAAGCTATACGCCGAGCTTCTCACAAGAAAACAGTCCAGAGCCAAGGTTATTAAGCTTGCTAAGCCGATAGCCCATCTTCGTGAAAGCTCTCCTGTCAAAGAGTCTACGCACCATATCCTTGTTGGAGTCAATTCCTTACGTCTTTCCCCACCTGAGGGTACTGAAGAGGTCCCCAACAAGGGGGAAAGGGGAGAAGCTGGACAAAGTTCCGGTTATATTTTTTATCAACTGTGGACGTGCTACCGGCTAGTTTTTATTTTTATTTTTCTTCTTTCGAGGAGCATATATCCGACACGAATCTAACCTGATACAGCTTTTCGCTAGCTGCGCAGTGATTATTGTGGCCGGTATATACTTCCCTTGATTAGGTGTGTGTCAGATACTGAATTGGCTTTTGGGCTTTTGATACGAAACCGCATAAACGTGAAATTTTGGGGAAGTCTATCCACTGTACATAAATGTGGTTTAATCAGAATCCCACTTGTCCTACGATTCTACCCGAAGAGAGAGAAAAAAAGGATTGGACGGACTCTGTACAATTGGTCGTGTTCATAAGGATGCACTCGCCAACTTCCGTAAGCTTTTCTCCAATTCTCGAACCATTGGTCCCGAGGAACCCACGGCATTTCTGTATGTGCAATAAGTGCAACTCAGCCTAATTGTCGCCTCGGGTGATTGAATGCAAACCTTTCCCTTTGGTCATCTGACTGTGAGTATAAGTCTTGTCCGAAGGCATTTGCGAGAGGACTTTACTTTGACCCAGGCCCTACTGCCCGCATAGCCTTGACTCGAAAATCCATACCGATAGAAAGATTTGATAGAGCTCCTCGCATAGTACATATGGATGGTACGCCATATGTGTTCACGTTGAGGCCCTCACATCGCGTAGATGAACAAGTACAAGGAAGAGGAGAAGGGGGTGGAGATGGTGGAAATACTAGGGGCGAAGAGGGCAGTCTCTGCGATGACGCCTCTGTGGATTCTTGGAGAATAATAGATAACCTGTCTTCCACAGGTATTATTAGGCTTAGATACTGAATATATAGAACCGTGTGCAGGACGTCGTATAGTAACTAGTTTTCTCACTCCACTCACCAGCTGCACTCAAGAGAGTAACGAGAAGCAGGACACCGTCAAGCCAAAAATATTCCCCTCAGACGGACAATGCTCTTAGAAGTAACAATCACGGTGACTTACATCTTTTACGTTCCGCCATACGATGCTCAAAGAAAAAAGATAGAAACAAAAATCCCCAATAAAAGCCACTTCCACACTCTCAATCCTAAAAGACAGAACAAATCCAGCATTTTCCCCCTACCTGCCTCATTTCTCTCTCCTTTTTCCCATCTCTCTGTCCCTCTCTTTGCTCTCTCCTCTCTCTCCTCCTCCCTCCCAACAACAATAGTCTCACCTCCCCATTCCCAAACCCCTCCTGTCCAGATAAAAATGCCAAATAAAAACTACCTACTCCATAACTACCTTCTTCCTATACCTCGCACACCTACACCTAAAACAAAACCGCGTGCTCTTCACCCTCACAAACCGCGTCAACCGCCCACGATAGCACCGCGGATTACGCTTAGAGACGCCCTCCCAATCATCCCAAATTACCTTCTTGTTGCACCTTCCGCAACCATAGTACTATCTGCCTCTATTACCATTCCTATTGCCATAGACCTGTTTTCGTTTCATGGAATGACCATAGCATTTAGGCCTTTTGCCTGCGAAGAGTCGGCCTGACCGGAGACTTGTTCGGGCGATTTGTCGGGGGAGAAGTTGGTTGCACATTTTTTTTTGTCAGGCTTTGGGCTAACACTGCACGATCGGAGGGGTAAAGGGGAAACGGAGGAAACGAAGTGATAAAGAAGAAAGAGAAAAGAAGATGATGGGAAAGGAGGGGTTACTCAGACTTATATACTACCACCTGTCAGGGTCATGTATGTACTCAGTAAGCAGCAACATAACAAGGTGTCGTGGCTACCAATAAGGATCTAGTCTCGTATCATTGGCTTGGGTAGCTTTGCATTGTCACCATTTGTAGCTTTGACGGTGGTTAATTGGGTGAGTTGATCAGGCGCGTCTTGGACGTGGAATCATGTGCCTGTTCGTGTCCAATTACGATGGCGTTAGAGAAGAATATCATTAAGACGGGAAGGTCCTGGAAAAGCTGTTATTTACTAGTGAGCATTATGAATTGATGGACTTCCATACGTACATTGAGCTTATGGGCCCGGCGGGATCAAGACATTGCCTAGAGGTTTGATGTAGATATTGTGGTATTTTTAAATGCGGGTATGCTGCATAATAGATAAGAATAAACTCGAATATCCAAATTCAATGTCACGCCTGTAGTCCCTTCTTCGCTCTCCTTATACTAAACCACTTCTTGATATCACTTACCCCATGGAGATATAACCATGAGAACGCATACACAGCTGCAAAGTTGAATATAACATAGGCCGAAAAGATGCCCTGTTACGGAGTGGTCAGCTTCCCTAAAAGCTCATATGTGTAAGGAAATGGAGGCGATGGAAGGCTTGCACTTACATAGTCTCTCCACTTAAGAGAATAGTATACATTGAAGCTGTCATTGGCCTGGCAGGTCAATTAGTCATGATATGTTTCGAAGAAGATAGGCGGGTGTGGAGGACAGGGTATAGCTTACGAAGGCATCACCACTCGAGTACGGGCAGAAAGAGCAGAGCCCATTCCCCACATCACGTACGTATCCTCCGACTTGCTGCACAAAGCGCCCAGCGTAGCTTTGGCAAGTCTCCCCTGGGGGGGCACTGAATTGTGACTCCTCCCTGGGGGCGCATCGGACAGGGACATTATGTGTCACGACGCCGAGGAAGCCTTCCAAGAGGTAGTGAAAAGGGGTAAGCCAGTACATCCAGGATCGCCAGAACGGGATAAGAGCTCTGTACGGGACAACCACTCCACAGAAGGACACGACAAATATAAAGAAGCAAGGGACGAGGAGGGAGGCAAAAAGTTCGTTGGGTGCGAGAGCGGCGATGAACTGGCCGAACCCCACATAGAACATCTCAAAGAGCATGAGAAGCATCCAGACGTAACCTGAACTGAATGAGTCCCGGGGAAACCAAACACCCCAGTACCTGTTGCGAGCATTGTGAGCACCCGAAAAGTTCACCTGAGCATCAGAACACTTGACTTACCAGCAATTAAAGTAGAGGGATCCGGCAACAATGGAATAAGGTAATTCTGGGAGGATGGCGCTGGTCACAAATGCAACCCATGAGTAGATCTTGGAATTTGCCTCGCGAGACTCATAAAGATTCCGGAAATGGAGGAAGCGTGGTTGCAGTTGTTGGATGAGGGGTGGTGCTATAGTGAGCGTCATAAAAATGGAAAACAATCGAGACTGCATGTCAATGTAACTGTTCCCCAAGTGCCAGAAGGTAAAGGTGTTGAATAGGCCTGTGAATATGTGTAGAAGAAACTTCCCCTATACGGTATTGATTAGAGGCCTGTATACCTAGAAATGCTGTGCCCACGTACAATATTATATTCAGGAGATCTCCAGTAAGCAACAAATGCCCGTTTTGTTACTGTTATGATCTGCACCCAGATAGGCATTGCATAATGACGGTAGTTGTCAGCATTATGTTGCTGACTCTTATTACGGCGGGACTGAATAATACTGTCGATTTCATCTGTCAATTGTTTGTTCTCGTGACTTCTAATCCATACTTCAGACCAATCCTGCCCCCTATACTCAGGGTTCCCAGCACCTATGACCTCAAGCATGTACTATGTGAGATGTTAGCTAGGAGAACAAAAAGACCCAAAGGAGATTATTTCAAGCAGTACCTCTGCAGGATTCGCATGAGGCGGACATTTCTTGCCTCCATTTCGCTCAAAGTAACTAATAAGTTTACTAGAATCATGCCCCAGCTCGCCATTATAAACCGTCTTGCCTCCACTTTGCAGGAGCAATAGATCGTCAAATTGTTCGAACACCACAGCCGAAGGCTGATGAATCGTACACAGAATTGCTTGACCGGCATCTGCGAGCCGTCGAAGAAACCGTATAATATTGAGAGCAGCCAGAGAATCGAGACCGGAAGTTGGCTCATCCAAGAAGAGCAACAGCTGCGGCTTACTCGCTAACTCGACGCCGATAGTCAATCGCTTGCGCTGTTCCGGGCTCAAAGACTCTGAACCCACTGTGGCCCCTGCGATTGATCGCATTTCCAAGAGGTCGAGGATCTTTTCACAGTAATCATATTTCTCATGGATGGATATCTCCTTAGGCTGGCGAAGGAGCGCTGAAAATCGTAAAGACTCCCTTACGGTAGCTGTAGGTTCGTGGATATCCATCTGCTCGGCAAATCCGGTTGCTCTTTGGAAGCTATTTGGAAGGGGCCTGAGATCATAGGTTAATTAATAGGTAAGAGAATCTGTGCGGGTAGTGCTCACCTTCCATCAACCAAGAATTCGCCAGACACGACACCAAATTTTATTCGCTGTGCTAGCGTATTTAGAAGTGTAGTTTTCCTATAGATCGCAAGTTAGCCGACAGGATCTATCCAGTTGATAGGTATCTACGCCAGATACATCACTAACCCTGCTCCGGAGGCACCCACTAAAGCCGTTAGTCTTTTTGGCTTGACTGATCCCTGCACATTTTGCAAGAGCTGTTTCTCTCCACCTTTGTAAGGTATCGTATAGTTCACATTTCTCCAAGTGAAAATGGATGTACTCCGAGCAATGCCAACGACTTTCTCTTGATAGTCTTCTGGTGCATTCTCGTTCATGTTATCGCTGATGCCGTTTTCTTTATATCCCTTTTCCACATCTTCTGGAAGTTCATTTTTCTCAAGGGCCTCTTTGACAATTTCTGGCTCTTCGCCTCTTTTGAATACAGTAGCAGAGCTACCTCCTTTGTTAGGCTTTTGCAGCTCCATCCCGAGCATAGTCAACACAACGAATAGAACTAACCACGCAACTATGATGCCGAAATTGCGCCACAGGTGAGACCTACTATATGTGAAGGCGCTTTTGATATAATTAGAACCTTGAACAACTAGTTGGTCAGTACTGGACCCTTGAATCGCACATGTTTGATGACCGGATGATGCATTTGGACCATCTGGAACAATGCTTGGTGGTTGGCATTGAATGTCCAATTTATAGAACTCGTTTGACATTACTCCCTCAAAGGCATACTGTACTGGGTTGATCCAGATGAGCCACTTCAGCCATTGGTGCATTTTCCAAGGTGGGATAAGGTATCCTAGGGTTAACATTAGGGCTGATATCATTGGAAGCTCGTTTCTGGCCTCACCTGTATAAACGATGAGGGCCTGAATGGCAACGCCAGTAATACGTGTGGCTTTTTGTTCGTACAGTTAGCACGCATCCTACCTGATAAAGGAAATGCATATCCTTAGCATACCAATATCGAGAGAACCGCATATCGCTCCAATAGTGCGAAAAAAGGAGTACATGGTCATAGTAAGAATAAATATAAACAGGAAATTGATAAAAAACTGGGAGGCGGTTCTTGAGAGGTTGGCCATGCTAGACATAATGGTCAGTGGAAGCACATCTATCGAAGTACTCTTGAGCTTCGTGGAACGCACAAATACACTATCAGTTCGAAGAGTGTAACTTGGATAAATATTATTGGAATGTCGACGATCACTTGAGCCAGAGCAAAGGCAGAAGGTCGGTAGAAAGAACTGAGCCTGTCAATACACTTGCTTAATCGAAGGCGGCGCCATACTTACAAGCTTTTATGCTTTAACAAAATTTGGCGATGTGTGAAGAAAGATGTTAGTTCAGCTAGCGCGAGTAGAGCATTGAAGAGCAACACATAAAAACAGACTCCACCACGAAGAAACACGCCGGCACTAAATTGGATATCAGCGACGTATACGCCTACAGTCATAGTAACGTTGACTGACCTCGTAGGGGGTAAGTCATAGAAAAGCGCCCCGGTTATTAGGGCTTGTCCGGTCAATATCACCCACTTGCCAATTAGGGTCTTCTTGTCACCGTACATGATGAGAAATTGACGATGAGTCAGAATGACAACCTGGTGATAGAATGAAACGGCGTAATTCTTGTTGGGCGATTCTTTTCTAGTAGATTCACGTTCTGGGTTCTGAGATTCGAGTTCTTCCTCGAAATCCTCGATGTCAGTCAGGGAGGCCGTATAGGTATCACTCTTGCGGTAAATCTTCTGGAGTGCATCCACTGTTCGCGGAATACGGCCTTCCCATCCTTGCCGGACACGACGAGCCTGTGGGTCAACTACTGATAGTAAGAAGTCTGGGGTAGTCCATCTAGGGGCGCATTCAAAACCCAGGTTCTCAAAATAGAGACGGGCAGATTCGGCACGGCCATAGTAGACACATTTGCCCTCTTCAATGAGGAGCACTTTGTCAAACAGGTTATAGAGATTCTCAGACGCTTGATAAAGGGCCACAAGTGTGGAGACATTTGCCATATCTGTTAGGCTCCTCAAGCTCTGCACATACTCCAGCGCCGTACTTGCATCCAATCCTTTTGTTGAGTTATCCCAAGACTGAGTAGATGCGCGCGTTACGAGTGCCTCTGCAATAGAAACACGCTTCTTCTCGCCTCCGGAAATCCCACGAATTAGTTCATCACCAACTTTTGTGTCAAGGGCATGTTCAATCCAGAAGAGCTTAGCTATGGCAGATAAGAATGTTTCCTGGTATTCTTTTCGAGACTCTCCAGGAAGGCGTGACGCTTTGTCAGGGGTACGTGTTTTCAGAGCGAACAACAAAGTATCTCTTACGGTCAAAGTTGGGTAGTGAAGATCGTCTTCAGGATTATAGAGTACTAAGACAATCAGCGATCTATCTATCCAGAGGTTCAACGAGGAGACATACCCTCAGAGCGGTATTTATCTGCCATTGTTTGAGCATCAGCACCCCCGTAACGTACGTCACCTTCAACGCTTCTATAGCCTGATCTCTGATTTCCAATCACTTTCAAGAAGGTAGAGCACCCTGAGCCAGGCCGACCAAGGACAAGAAGCATTTCCCCGGGTCTAACGCAGCCCTAGGAAGAGAATATGAGATCTCCGATCTGCATGTCTTATGAGAGCCTTACTGTGAACTCATCTATAATAGTCCGCAACGGAGGTTTCTTCCTTCCCTGAGTCAACAGACTATTAATCATTCGAGGTAGAGCGAGTATTACTTCGGAGTTGGTCTGTTGAATAGCGGCTCCCTAAGAAATATAAGAGTTCTGACTTTCCCTTTGGCATACAGTAAGACCTACAAGGCCAACTCCTTTCACAGTCAAATTATGCCATACGACTCCGGCATGCCGTGTTTTTTCCTCGTCAGAGTTAACCTTCCTCTCTCGGCCAAACATTCGTGAGACGAGTTTCACGATCTGGGCCATATCTTCAGTTCCTTCCGAGGCTTCTCCAGATCCGCTGGTGCGTCGCCGAGAAAGCACACGAACGATCTCATCTTCAGTGGGATATCTTCCTAATGAAGATCGACTTGATTCCTCGGTTTCTTTTGACCCTGTATTCCGGGCTAGTCCTGTATCTGAAGGTTTGCTAGAACTGGGGGCCGATATAGACGACACATCAGAGGCAATATCCTGCGACGCACGCTCTTCCCGTTGGGAGTTCATCATGGTGTTACTGTTGATGGAGCTCCTTGGGGGAAAGTTATGCACTATCGGTTGAATATAGCCCTAAAACTTGATACAGAGTGGTGCCAATCCTAAGGTGTGCTGAATAAGTATCCAGATATGCTCAGGTGGTATTGGAATTGAGCTTGGAATCATGCAAAGAAGGGAAATCGCATCAGATTGAGAATTCGGAAAATCAAGATTGTTACTTTTGGTATGTTGTATGTAGAGGCATTCCATACGATGAATATCTAATTCGTATGAAGGTCTCACTAAGCATTTGTATTTTCTCCATGTGTCTGTTATGTCAATCGCTTGATATATATAATTGGTACGGAGTTAAGCAGGTCGGGTATGCTGAACTCCGGTATTCCGAACCATGGAATGGATAACGTCTTAATTGCAAGAGGTTCGTGTTGTTTACGCGGGGAAAACTTTGAACGACCATGGGTTAATACGGAACGTGATCACGATGAAGTCATGGGCTTCGATCTCGGTCTTAATCGGTGGTTTGTCTTCCCGATGCTGTATTCTCACAAGAATTACTTCATACTCCAAAGATATTTATGAAATTGTCATTATGCCAGGTATTAAATGTACTAGAAAACCTTAAGAGCCGTTCCCAATGAAACTTCTCCAGAGCTTGAACCTTTATATGAAAGGTTACAGTAGAGTTAACTACTGACTGCAAGTTGGAAACAGTCAAAACTTCGACAATTTGTCAGGCTTTCAGAGGTTAAGTTGGAATGAAATGCTCTTTCGAATGGATATTACAGCGCGGCTGATAATTGGTTCTAGGTATGTCTAGCAAGACGTTTATGCAGTATGAATGTTCATGTCTGTGATTCTATGGTCAAAAATTTGAATATATTCATGCCTTTTACATGAACTGACTAACCGTCTTCGTTGTCGAAGAGTTGTATATCTAATAGGACAGAAGCCTTGGTTTATCTTTCATCCTGGTCGGTCGGTTTAATAACCCTTAAATATCTTAGCTATGAATTCAGCAAATCCATGAATTATCTTTCTTATGGACACACTCGGCTCACATATGTATGGAAAAAGTAGGCAGTTTTAAGTATGTTTGTCATTAAGTCAACGGAACAAGAGGCGGTCAATCTTGAACATCAAATTCTGTGCGTAAAGAATGTTCTCATACCCTGGTGCCCAGAGCTAGGCCAGAGCTAGGAGCCAGGTGACAGTGTTGTGCAACTGATGGAAGTGACTATTGAGTCGAGCCACGGTCACAAAAGATGTCCAGAGCACCTTTAGTTTAACAGTGAGGTTGGCTCATGCTTGACACTATTCATATTGAAGTGAATTATCGGAAAGTGCTCAAAATTTGACTATCTTATTTAGAGCATTTGACTTTATAGTTCGCGTATCTCGATACCATTATCCCATTGTGGAGCGTTGAGGTGAAGAGGTGAAGTATGCATTCACGAGTTATTATCCAAACCGGATACTGTTGGCAAATGTCTTTTTCTGCTGGGTATGCTACTATATGAAGCCTTCAAAAGAGAAAGCATCTTATAAATCAAAGCAATTAAAATTACATAGCCGGGAAAGGTTCTAGATAACAGCTAGTTTTGTCCCAATGCTGGTAGTTTTACAATTGATTTGTAACTAGTGGCCCTTTTACCTTCTTGATTTATAATACGCTATCTTTGCAACTACTATAAGAAGCTCCCTCATAGAATACCTTTTGCTACAACAATTGATATATTCATTACAGTATAAGGTAATAATATCAACTATGCCCAAAGTTCTCGTTACAGGCGCCAATGGCTACATCGGAAATGCCGTAGCTCGGGCTTTTGTTCGAGCAGGTTGGATCACATACGGACTTGTGCGTTCCAAGGCCTCAGCAACATCTTTGGCCGCGGAGGAAATCATCCCAATAATCGGCAGTATCGACGACGTCTCTTCGCACGAAAGTATTCGTGATGAGCTTCCAGCATTAAATGCCATCATCTCTACTACAGAAAACATCAACGATTACATCCCGCACTACAAAAACACAGTCCACCTTTTGCGAAGCTTGTCTGCGGCTAGCACTGCCAATGGCGTCCGTCCCATTGTCATCTTCTCGTCTGGCTGTAAGGACTACGGCATTGGACCACATTATGATGGGGAGGCCGGATTGGCACCTCACACAGAAGAAAGTCCCCTTAACCCTCCCAATGTTCTTGCCGACAGAGCACATTACTCGCTGAAATTCCTGGACCACAAGGACGTCTTCTCGCCTGTTGTGGTCCGACCAACGAATGTATATGGTAGGTCCGCTAGTTACTACCGAGGGTTCTTCGAAGCCGCGGCCCAGAGTGCCAATACGAAGCAGCCGTTGTTGATACCGGTGCCGCCCAGCTCGATCTGTCATGCGCTCCATGTTGACGATTGCGGTGATGCCTATGTCGCTATTGCGGGACATGCACGCCGAGAGGAAGTCGAAGGGCAAATTTTCAATATCTCTTCAAGGAGGTATGAAACCATTGACGAGATTGCTAAGGCCCTGGTTATGGAGTATGGTATTACTGCGGGATTGAAGTATGTTGAGCTCGAGTCATTGACTCTGGCTGAAAACCCGTGGCCACCAGCTTTGATCGACTTCCCACAATGGACGGGGTCGGCGAAACTAAGGACTGTGACTGGCTGGAAGGACGTTCGTCCTTTATTTACCGAGGCATTGCATACCTACCGACTAGCCTATGAAGCGGCCGCCGTGGCGGGACATGAAAACATTGAGAAGATGAAGGAGCGGGTGGAGTACTTCAAGGCCTCAATGGGACGATGATACCAACTTTTATTTGTGTTTATTTGATATATATAGCGTTCATACCATTTGGACGGGGCAATTGAGCTCCAAATAAATATTATCAGTCGATAACAAGCTATTACAACCAATTATTATAGCCAAGGTATGCAAGCGAGAGAGCTAAAACAATATTATAAGATGGTTAATTAGTTAGACCTGTTAAGAACCCGCTGCTCGGCGCTAGATATCATACCGGCTTTTTAAGGCAAATAGCAGAAATCAAGTAATCAACTCCCTGGGGCTAGTAAATTTCGATAGGGTAGTACCTAGCATCATCACACACGGAGTACCTAGTGAACTGACGACGTGACTGGAGTAAATCCCTGTCCCGTGTTAGGGCAAAATCCGGAGGCTGGGACCAAGCAAGTCCCTGGTACCTGGACTTCCTAACAATTAGCCTGACAGCTTATGTATCAGATACCCAATCAACACCTGCATGCAGACCCACACCTCTACTCTAACTACCAACTAATGATACTCCATACAGATAGCTAATCTCCAACCGTCCAGCCACCGACAAGGACTGAAATCAACATGGCTGGGCCACGTCGTGCTGCCTCGTTTTCCCTCTTATACTCGAGGGCCCCATGCATCCCATTTTCTCTTGGTCTAATATCCCTTGGAATGTTTCTGGGGATTTCTCGAAATACCTTTACCTTATCTATCCATCTATCAATATCCCAATAGATTGATTTACAATTGGTCAATATATCCAATAGTCCTCTCTCTATCCCTTCATTGTCAATCCCGATCGACATATCTCCGCCAATAAATCATTTATCTCATATTTATATTATCAGCGGAAAAAAATGGTCCAAAAAAACATCGCCATCGCAATCATCATCATCATCCTCTTCCTCATCCTCGCCATCGCCGGCTTTGGAATCTACGCCATGCAGAACCACGTATCATTCTTCTCGAAGAAGAGGGCCGTCGACGAAGAAAGTGGAGAAGAAGGGGGATAGTCTAGTCCCCTAGCTTCCGTTACTCAACCTATCTCACTCGTATACTCCGCGGCGCCACAATGTTGCCTCCTCAATTCGTATCTCGGGATCACCCGATCCGGGGCCAGATGCCCATGTGCCCCTACCGAGAACAGACAACATCTGAGTCGATATACTGCTCTTAATTACCTCCGATACTTACTCCTCTTAAATCTTTCTGTGCTATACAACGACCTATACGACGTGGGTTTGATTATTGAATCACGACTATGATGAAGGACTTTTTTTTATGCTGTCTATGGTTATGTGTTATGGGTGTGTGCTACGATTTATGTTCTTTGTTTGATTGTTTGGGGTGAACATTTTTATCTTCTTGTTGATGCTTTTTTTGGAAAAGTATGGTGTGTTTTTGTTGCTATGTGGTTATAATCTGGTTTGGGTTATGTTGAGATGATATTATGATGTGCATATTTTATGTGGATGGGGTTGTATGATAATATGCTTAGATTATTTATGATATCTTTCTGTTTTCTTGAATGAGATAATGAGATAATGAGATGAATTTTATGTCTACGTGATTGTTGGAATATGGAAAGTGCCTTGAAGATGCGTTAGCGTAAGTTGATAAGCTGTGAGTAAAATGATATCATTATATTTTACGGAAAATGTTCAGCATATACTCAGTCTAAAATCACAGTATCAACCAATGATCTTCAGTCCGCCCTTGGTCTTTCCAGGCTTCCTGATCCCATCGTGCTTGACTTTTCCTCCACCGTGGCCACCTCCCGAGCCACCTCCGCCGCCGTGCCTTTTCCCATTCTTCGCGTTAGCCACCGGACGGACCTCAGTAGTGGCACGACGGAGTAAGACAGGGTGTGACCCAATATACTTCCCTTGCATTTCCCTTGCAGCCTTGAAATAGTCATCTCCATCGCTGAAACTGACAAATCCGTATCCTCTGCTCTTTTGAGTGCGTTTTTCGCGGATCACACGAGCTTTCTGGACTGAGGTGTACTTCGAAAACGCCTTTAGCAGTGAGTCGTCTGTGACCTCACCGGCAAGGTTTCCTACAAAAAGACGGAAATGTGCGGGATCCCATTCCAAAAGAGAAGAATCGGTCCAGGTTTGCCCGCCGCCGGAGCGGACAACGGTATTCTGTGACTCGGGCTGGCCTGTAACGGGTGCAGGGGTGCTTGCTGCCGTCGCGGGGCCGGATGGTGTGTTCACACCGGAGCCGGTGCCTGGTATCGCGTTTACGTCTCGACGGCCAGGAACCTTGCCTGGTACCTGTGTTTCGTCTTTATTCGCATAAGCACTTTGCCACTGTGCGATCTGTGCTTCTGTCTCCGGATCTAAACCAGAATCATTGCGTCCATAGTTCCTCCCGCGCGTTCCGTAATTGTTTGACTGGTCAGCTCCCGCAGCGGGAAAAGGATTCTGAATCCGAGGCACGGACGGACCATATGTGTTATCATTATACTGAGCAGAGCCATAGTAAGAGGCCCCACCTTGATATGTTTGCTGTGGTTGTGAATAGTAGCTACCATAGCCTGCCGTAACGGGAGTGGAGTATCCGGTTGAGGTTGCTGGTGGAGCGGACACGACGGGGCTACTGGTGCGGTATGACTGAGTAGAAGCTACCGAACGCGGCTGGAATGCAGTGAAAGCATTGTAACCAGCTCGGGGCCCGTTGCCGCCATAGCTACTGCTGGTCCCTGCGGACGCATACGATGGTGCAGCCGAGTATGCGGGTTGAAAGGATGCAGGGGAAGGAGATGCTGTGTTTGGTGGCCGCGGCGGGAGCGACGACGGCGCTTGCTTCAGACCTGGAGGTGGCGGAAAGGACATGATGAATGGAGAGTTCGAATAGAGACGATAGATGTAATGCGCCGTATGCAAATTAACCAGACACGTACCTTCAGGGCTTGACTGACGTAGCAGTCTCACGCCAGACGTCACGCCTGAAAAGGGTCCTGAGTCCTAAAAGAGACTAAAAATCGATGTCCCGCGAGAGTTATACGATTGTGGAGGAGGGTAGGTAGTATGCGAATGACAGAGATAGTTGCGTTGGACGGCAGTATTCTAACCTAGCCCTTCAAGATATGGTATTGAAGCTAGATACCAGCCAATAAGTGATGAGAATGTAGTAAAAGCAAGAGAACGTTGTCAGGGTCAAATGTTCGGGGAGTCGAGATACAACTTGGTGATGAACTTACTAGCAAGCAGATCTTGATCAAGGTTCAAAGCGGCGAAGAGTGTTACATGGAGTGGGAAAAAAGACGTATATGGTCTGCCTGGTCCGCCGTAAAGATTTACTTATCATCGGGGGAAATTTGTTCCTCAGCCACACCCAATGAAGCCACATCTAGTCGGCATTTCCTTGATGATAGCGTCATTCTCTCCTCAGCCACCAACAGATTTGCACCCCCACCCTATTCCTCTTTCGGCAAGGCAATAGCCGACCCTGAAGGTGGTCAGGTGTTCCTAAGAGTGGGATAATACTCCCGTAAGCTCATTCAAATCCATCCCACGGCTAATGAGAGTTATTATCTAACGGAAGACAAATTGGTTGCCGGCAGATAAAGTCCGATGTGACAAAATTCCGGAGGGAACGATTTATGAAGTTGTTGGTCTTGGATGGGGGGGGGTTGACTTGATCCGTGCCTAAATTTGCTTCACCGAAGCGCTCTGGGAGTATCCGTAGTACAGTATAGTCTTTGTTTTTTCTCTCTCTCCCTTTTTTCTTTTATTTTTTTTCCCGCCCTAAACAATCTACCCTGCGGCTGCTTTTCTTTTCTTTTTCTTTTTTCTCTTTTATTTTTGGTTGCTCTCCTTCACTGCAGTACTCCTGCTATGTTGCCCCTCCATATGCCCCGCCATCCGCACAGCTGCAATACTCCGTCATCTCCGACGCAAGCTACTCATGTACGGTTCATATGTGTATAATTCTTTTTTTTTTATCTGCGGATGTTCGATGAGATTACAATCGTATAAGCATTGTAGACAATCCAACAGTATTTTTTTTAGTTTTTAATTTTACTTTATTTCTTCCCCAGGATCAAATGTAACAAATGGTTATTAATCAATGGTTCCTATCCGTGGGATTCCCGTATATACTAAGTACCAACTATTTCACCGGACCGGACGACTCTGCTCCTCATGTCCTGTAACTGCCCCGCCTTTCGTCCTCTTCTGTCCCACCGAATGACGGAAAGGTTGCTCCGTAAGCCGTCCAGTGCAAGATTTCGGCTCTGACATCTTCGAACTGCTTCTCCCTTTTCTTCCGTTTCTTCTTCTTCTCTTCCTCCTTTCCTCTCCTCTTACATATATCTTCATCCTTCCATCTACCGTCTTTTGGGGCAGTCATATCGATACTGCTATACTTCCCTTATCTTTAATCCTCCCTCAAAAATCCTCCCCACTCTCTCATAATGGCTGACCAGGCAGTGTAAGTACCCAAGTACCCTTGAGGTCATCATTCCGTATTGCACTTCCGATATCGTCGTCCTCTGGTGGATCTTCCCAACAATACTCGCGCATTCGTTGTGGAATCTTTTTGGGATCCTGGATAACCAGAACAATCGATAGCTTTGCGACAATTAGTTGCATGAGGTTCTGCTTCTTTTTCCAGTGTCACAAGCTGGCAATGGAACTGGATCAGACCCAGCCTCATGCATCTACCCCCTTCATTTACCCTCCCTTTTGTTTCTTCACATTCATGCCGTGTTTTTCACTTGAAAGGGGAATTTGACCACTGACTCTAGCGCCCGCTTGGCCGGCATCAATGTCGGCGCACCGGCGCGTCCTCTACCTAGTGCTGACTTCGGTCTGATCGGTTTGGCCGTCATGGGCCAGAACCTGATCCTTAACGCTGCTGATCACGGTTTCACTGTTTGCGCTTTCAACCGCACAACCTCCAAGGTCGACCGCTTCCTTGACAACGAGGCTAAGGGTGAGATCCGAAAATGCCCGGTAGTAGTTGAAGAACGGCTGGGGAGGCTAACAACCCTCTAGGCAAGTCCATTGTTGGTGCTCACTCCATTGAGGAGTTCTGCGCTAAGCTGAAGCGTCCCCGTCGTATCATGCTCCTGGTCATGGCTGGAAAGCCCGTTGATCAGTTTATTGAGTCTCTTCTGCCCCACCTCGAGAAGGGTGATATCATCATCGATGGTGGTAACTCCCACTTCCCCGACAGCAACCGCCGTACCAAGTACCTTGCCGAGAAGGGCATCAGCTTCGTTGGTAGCGGTGTCTCCGGTGGCGAGGAGGGTGCTCGTTATGGTCCCTCTCTCATGCCCGGCGGTAACGAGGCCGCCTGGCCCCACATCAAGGACATCTTCCAGAGTATTGCCGCCAAGAGCGACGGCGAGGCTTGCTGCGACTGGGTCGGTGATGAGGGTGCCGGTCACTTCGTCAAGATGGTCCACAACGGTATTGAATATGGTGACATGCAACTCATCTGCGAGGTATGCCCATTTTGCTCAAATTCCCTATCAACTCGCTCAGAATCCTGAGATCCTAACGTATACTGTTTTTAGGCCTATGATATCCTCAAGCGCGGCGTGGGCATGCCCGTTAGCGAGATCGCTGAAGTCTTCGAGAAGTGGAACAAGGGTGTCTTGGACTCCTTCTTGATCGAAATCACTCGCGATGTCCTCAAGTACAACGACAACGATGGCACACCTCTCGTTGAGAAGATCCTTGATAAGGCTGGCCAGAAGGGTACCGGCAAGTGGACTGCCATTAACGCTCTCGACCTTGGCATGCCCGTCACCTTGATCGGTGAGGCTGTCTTCTCTCGTTGCCTGAGTGCTCTCAAGGACGAGCGTACCCGCGCCAGCACCCTTCTCAGCGGCCCCACTCCTGAATTCACCGGTGACAAGCAGGCTTTTGTCGATGATCTGGAGCAGGCCCTGTATGCCTCGAAGATCATCTCCTATGCCCAGGGCTTCATGCTCATCCAGGAGGTAAGCCCATTCTAACCTACTTCTTGCCCCTAGTCCTGGCTCTCAACGCAGATACTTACAAACCCTGAAAACAGGCTGCCCGCGAGTACGGCTGGAAGCTCAACAAGCCTTCCATTGCCCTCATGTGGCGTGGTGGCTGTATCATCCGCTCCGTCTTCCTCAAGGATATCACCAACGCCTACCGCAGCAACCCCGACCTTGAGAACCTTCTCTTCGACGACTTCTTCAAGTCCGCCATCACCAAGGCTCAGAGCGGCTGGAGAAACGTTGTCAGCAAGGGTGCTCTCTGGGGTATCCCTACCCCCGCTTTCAGCACTGCCCTCAGCTTCTACGACGGATACCGCACCCAGAACCTTCCCGCCAACCTGCTGCAGGCTCAGCGTGACTACTTCGGTGCTCACACCTTCCGCATCAAGCCTGAGTACGCCAACGAGAACTACCCCGAGGGCAAGGACATCCACGTTAACTGGACCGGACGCGGTGGTGACGTGTCCGCCTCGACCTACGTGGCTTAAATTAAAGAAGGATATGATACACTGCGCTGGACGTGAAGCCCTACCCTGGGTCGAAATGGTAATGTGATAGGACAAAATTGTGAGAGTCAGTTGAGCTCTCTCGAAGCACATAGAATGATTACGATAAAAATTTAAAAAGAGATCGGTTCATTACCATGTATTTAAATGCTTTTAGTCCGCTATTTCTTAACGGAGATGTACTGAACGAATATGATGTTTTTGATGGTTCACGATGATGGATAGATTAGAGGAGTGCAGAACACTCGAGTTAGAAGGGAATGTAGAAAATCATCGGCTTATGGAGTAGATTAGTCAAGGAGCTGGCTTGGTTCAGACATTCGGGACTGAGTGTGTTTGATATAGCAAGATAAATGAGGGCAACAATCATCACGGTGCTGTCTCCGCCCGAGCTAAACTGAATTGGGATTGATTGGTTGGGAATAACGTTCGACCTCACCCAACCTAGGAACCGTCAGTCATCTCTTCCATAGTGGGTTAGCTGGCATCCTTTGACGGTACCACAGCTCTCTTCAACTTCGCGCCAGCAGTCTGAAATCGTCTGCTCAGCCATATCCTTGTCGACGGACTTCTTTTCTCTTTTCATCTTGTCTCTGTCGCTCCTTTTCCTTGCCAGGTTCCAGGGTTCCGGCTACGTCCCACCTTGCTTAGTCGGGGCTCCAGCTCCTTATTGTTACTGACAATCGACAGTAGCTTATAACCCCCCTGGCCGGGAAATTGGGGTTCTTTTCCTATCTGTGCAGGGCTCGCCTAGTCTAGCGTGCTGTTTTTCCTGAGCTGCGAACGCAAGGCGACTTCTTATTGTCCCTTCAAGAAATCTAGTCGCACTGTCGCATAATCTGGTTCTGGCTCTCCTTTGCAATCTTAGTGACGAAGTTTTGAGGATTGCTTAGTCCCAGAGGGTGTCATATGGCAGAGAAAAAGCGCCACGGTGCCGGACCTAGAGCATCATCGCAGGGAACTTCTGGCCCTACGGGTCAGGGAATGGCCGGAGCTATGGTGCCTTTGGAGGTCGCTTTGAGCGGTGCAATTGGTGCACGGTAAGCAGCTAATTTTCTTGAAACACCGCCTGCTGCGCAGCCTTTTTTTGAAAGGGCGTCATCATTTTCTGGGCCCAAGACACTCTCGTGAGAGCCAGAATATCATACCGTACCGGTACTAACGCTATTCTCCTCAAATAGCGTCCGCATCACCACCGCCCCTGTGTCTTCTACAATAGAGGGCACTTTGTTTACGGCATGCCCTATCACGAACCTTGTCGCTGTCAACACTGCCGCCGACAATAAGCAGACTGCAGGCGATTATCGTATCATCCCAGTGTCGCGTATACAGTCTTTCCAACTTCTCTCCCTCGCGCCATCGTCCCACAATGCAGATGGACCGTCTTTCACTGATGCGGTACCGCCCGTGCATGCGCTCGATATCCGTGCTTTGAAGGCTCGAGAGGCTAATGCTGTCGGTAAACTGCACGAGAGTGAGGCGCGGCGTGGCAAAGGTGTTACCCGCGAAGCCCAGGATTTATTCGATGCTTTCAGTCGCACAATGCCCACAAGGTGGGATGGAACCAGCATAATCGTGGCAGATGCAGTGGCAATTGCCGCCCCCTATCGTGTAGACGACTGCCGGCCATTGGTGGCAGGTGACACGGCTGCTCTTGCCCGAGTGCGCAAGGTGGTATGTGGGATCCTCTTCTTTTTTACTCCTTTCGGTGAATATGTCGTGAAATGCTAATTACATGTAGCTTGAAATGGAGCGTAAGAAGATTGAGCTACGCAATGCCAGTGCCTCAATCGGTACAGCCAACACTTTTTCGCGGTCGGCTTCCGCAAAGGACGTGCGACACCCATCTACCAACCCCAACCCGTCTCCAGGGCCCGGTGCTGCTGGACCGAGAAAGGGCGGTTGAGCACAAAGACTTTCCATTAACTGCTAAACTGAAGGGCCTTCTTTCCATATAAGTCGCATAGGATGAAACCACCCACGAGCGCGACAGTGGGAAATTGGGGAGTACAGAAGCAGAGGGAATGAATTTGTTCCCCTCAATGTCAAACATACTTAAAAGGATCGTACGGAGCTAGAGTTGAAGTAACCACGAGTGAGGTACAACGAGATATACAATGAGGCAAGGAACCCTGGATTGTTTTAACACAGAGAGTATGCAGGAGTTGTTTGGTGCTGTGATACATGGTCGCCTCCTGTATGTGTCCTGTATATCTGCAGCCTGGAACTTTGTTGCATCGGACGTGATAATGGGAGGTATCTGTTTGGATTCGAGCCTGAACGTACGGTTTGGCTTGTCCATTAGAATTTACCCTAGAAAAAAGACCTTCATGAATGAGATGACCGACTTTGCATTTTTCTTTCGTTCCTCGTCTACTGCACTAAGGATGATAAATACCAATTCTGCCTAAATTCTAGACAAAACCCCAAGCATCTGGGGGAAAGAAACCACAAGGAACATGGAAATAGTATAGGTACTGTACAGTACACAGTTGGCCCAACACAATGGAGACCCCCCATCCCTACCAAAACTACAATAACTAAAAACCAACCTAAGGACACAAACTAAAGTCAACAATCCACTCTACTTTGAGCTAAATCATAAATGATCTTCACACGCACCCCTGCAGCTATTTCCTTCCACTCAACTCCCCATGAACACACTTATACCCACGCTAATGCATGCATGGAGCCTGAATGCCGACGGCGTGTTACCCGTTTGTGCCCCAGTAAACCACCACCACCACCACCAGGCAAAAAAAATTGAATGTACGTAGGACAAGGAATTTGGGGGATTGCGCCCGCGTTAATTTTCGAGTTGGGGAAGGATGCTAGTTTGGGGGCTATTTGGGGCTTGCTTGCTTGCTTTTCTGGTTGTTTGGATGGGGGGATCCTGGGATGTTGTTTTGAGGGTTGGGGTTTGGGTTGAGTTTCGCCGTTCATATAGGTTGGGTTAATAGTTTGGGGAAGCCCGTATGATTATAAAGATGTTCAAGAGTGGGATCTACATGGTTCGTGTACTTGATGAACCCCAGTCACGGGAAAGTTCCAGGAACCCTGTAAAGTCTGCTGCGTGACACTGAGAACTATGACATGCTGTGGTTGGTGTAAGATGTGTTGTTGAAGGTAAGAGATATGATTTAGCTATCAGCAGAAGTAGAAGAAGTAGGCTGGCATCAATTGATGAGATTAAAGATTAAGGATCTCTAGCTCTAGCTGTTGAGTCTACTCTAAATAGTAGTGTACTGTGAGGGGTATTATATAGATCTGAAGTATGAGTTCAGACTCGGAAAAGAGCCGTCTCATTAATGACCCGGGGTTAACTGTGGAACACCGACATAGTTAATTCCACTGACAGGTGTACTGTCGGCCTTTCAGAAGTGTGCCATATAAAAAAAGCCCTCGATATCCTCGAAGAAGGCGGCAAATCCAGGCTCCTTTGACCCATATTCATATTAGGGCATTATACCTCGCTTTATATGAATTGATGTGAATGTATCAGTCCTCTTCCTTGTAATTGGTCCGCGGTTGATATGTGTTCACGGTAATGTCGAGCTTCTTATACAATCTAGTTTCCAGGGCCATTATTGAGAGAAGCAATGATGAAAGAGAAAATTACTCCCGACGCGGGGTATGGTTGCAACTAGGAGCGGCCGACCACAGGCATATTGACCGAGAAATTATATATTCTTTTAATTGACTTCGGCTCCCGAGCTGCGCTGCGAAACGACTAGTCCAACAAAACCATTGTCGCTCGCTGGCTGGCTGGGCTGGGAAGCCCAAGTGAGCTAGGCGCCGGTGCTTGCTTGAGGGCTTTGCGCCCGAGTCCGTTCGTTCTTTCGTGGCAAGCGGACCAGGGAACGGCATGAAAGTCAAAAGACAGGTCAGCACATGTCATCCAAGGTACAAACATTCCTTGCTAACAGGGACACAGGTATGCAAATGTTTTCCATGTCATCATACCCTGTTGGCATGATTTTAGGGGAGATTCTCAACCAGAAAATGAATCATATAGATCTCGAAGGGGAAGGCCAATTGGAAGCGATTATCAGTAAACGAAACCGGCGGATAGGTTTCCTGGGGAAGCTGGAAACGACATTACGGTGCTTATCCTTGCCGAAGGTCTCGAGAACGTGTGGTGATGGAATCACAACATCATCACTTCTCTTTGTTGGATATGTCATTGTTCTGGATCCCAGTGGGTTTTGGCTGTGACGAATCATAAGCATGAACACTTGGGACGGGACCAAAGAAGACCTAAGGCACCACGCCAAGAAGTCGGTGTGCAACGAGATGGAGTCCTCGACGGCTCAGGCAAAAGAGAAGAGCGATGCCTAATAGGATCGTGTTCTTACACGAGAATCTTCGAAGAATGATTTATCTCATTTACCAGCTTCAATAGTGCGAGTTAATCGACCATCTCGTTGAACCTTGGACTCTTGTCGGCCAATCGTGGGATCAACAAAACAGTACATAAGGCACCGGCAGACAATAGATGGACGACCCCGGATCGTCCGGAAAGGGACCAAAAAAAGCAATTTAATTTAGGTCCCAAATATCTGCAACCCCCGCTTCACAAACGAGGATTCTCGGAAGATGAGAGGCCCAAGAGCAAGATACCATGCACAAGACCCTGAGGACAGAGGTGATTAGTATCAAAACAGTCTAGTAGGAGTTGTGGCTGGAAGGAATATCATAGTTAGTTTGTCCCCTCTTTGTGATTGCTTTTAATTTTAATCCAACATAGATCGGATTTGATTTGATTTTGATTTCTCATCCTGGAGGTCGTGTGAGTTCAGTTGGGACTCAAAATCCAGACGGGTTTTGGGTTCGTATTCGCATATCTGGTGGCGGAGGTGGAGAGTAAGATTAAGACCAGGGAAGAAGTGGATTCGATAAATCAATAAATCATGATAGCAATGCCGAGAGAGCATAAAATTTCCATTCAGGAGAGGGTCTAGTTCGGGTCTAGTGTCACTCTAGGTATTGATGTCTCTTGACCTGCAACAACTGCTGACCCTGCAAAACGACCAAACCAAAATTCTCCTTTCCTAGTCCCCCGTCCCCCGAAATATTTTGTTTTTTACTACTTTTTGATATTTTCTTTTTTATTTTATTTTATTACTCACTTCCCTGGCAAATTGACTCCCTCACACGCTCCTTACTACTATTACGACATCAATTCACGACAGTTTGAGTTTGCAAAGCTGCTGCGTCGCTGTGCTGTTGTTGCTGCTGCTGCTACCCACCATATGCTTCTTCCTATCGGTCGCCCTTGCATGCTCCCCCGGGCTTGTCTGGCTCCTTTTGTCCTGAATTCCTTTCCTTTCCTTTCTCTGACCCTCCCTCTCATTTGATTAGTTCCCTTTTCTTCCAGTTTCATCTCCTTTGATACCTATCCAGGCCAGTCCTGTTGATTTCCACACCGATTCTCCTCGTTCCTTTCGGACTTATACTCCCTTCCGTGTCCATTCTCAGTTGCCGCGACAATTGAAAGTTGGACCGTCCAGAGTATATCACGCCGTGATCTACCACTGATGGAGTCTTATACATTCTAGCAAAAACCTTCTTTTGTCCCCCCTCTTAACTTTTTCCTTTTTCTCTTTCCCTTTAGACCCTCCCGTTTCTCAGCTAGCAGGATGGGTCTATCTCCCTCGGGAAATCACCATCGCCGGCGGAGCTCAATGCTCACGGCTACCGGGGGTCCCTCACAAACAGGCCCGACCGAGCAGAGGGATGACAATCCGCGGAGCAATGGCGATTCGGTCAACTATAAACGGGACGAACAAAAAGCCGCGGAGGACGCCGACGTGTCCGATCTTTCGTCAATCGCCGAGAGCTCCGACGACGACCTTCAAGATGATGAGGAGACCGGTCTTACCTCAAAACAGAGACGCCAGAGACGGCGACGAAGAAGGCAACGGAGACAGTTGGATGCTCGGATCGCCGGGGTCAAGTCTTCCAATGATGTGTTCTCGGTTGGACTGGCGGATAGAAACGTGATGAGGAAGTTGACGGTCAACGCGGGGTTGATTCTGATGTGGTATTTTTTTTCGTTGGCGATATCAATCGTGAGTTCCCTATTATCCCTTCTGACACAAGGATTGCGTGGCGGGACTGAAACAACTGACCTGGGCGGTGTGTGCTACAGTACAACAAATGGATGTTTTCCGAAGATGATGTAGTTTTTCCCTTCCCATTATTTACCACCAGTCTGCACATGCTCGTCCAATTTACACTCGCATCGTTCCTCCTATATATGATCCCTTCGCTTCGTCCACGGGCACCTTCATCGACACCTTCCGGGTCACCCATGAGACAGCAAGATGCGTCCGATAATAGTGTCCTTACCAAGGTTTTCTATTTCACGCGCCTAGTCCCCTGTGGTGCAGCGACTTCCCTTGATATCGGGCTGGGAAATATGTCTCTGAAGTTCATCTCTCTCACATTCCTCACCATGTGTAAATCATCGGCTCTCGCCTTCGTCCTCTTATTCGCTTTCCTCTTCCACCTCGAAACCCCGTCGGTCAAGTTGATTTTCATTATTGCGACAATGACTGTCGGTGTTGTCATGATGGTTGCAGGTGAGACTGCTTTCAACATGATTGGCTTCCTACTAGTTATCGCCTCTGCTTTCTTCTCAGGCTTCCGATGGGGCTTGACACAAATTCTTTTGCTGCGGCATCCGGCCACGGCCAACCCTTTCTCTACCCTCTTTTTCCTTACCCCTGTCATGTTCTTCTCTTTAATCACCATCGCGCTGGCCGTGGAAGGGCCCTCCCAGATATTTACTGGCTTTGTCGCTCTTAGCGACGCTCATGGTGGTTTTTTTGCGACCTTTCTCCTCATTTTCCCGGGT
Source organism: Aspergillus alliaceus (assembly GCF_009176365.1). Lineage (NCBI taxonomy): Eukaryota > Fungi > Ascomycota > Eurotiomycetes > Eurotiales > Aspergillaceae > Aspergillus > Aspergillus alliaceus. Next base: position 311,853 of record NW_022474697.1, read on the forward strand.
ATCCTGGCGTTTTGCATGATTTCGTCCGAATTCGCACTACTCAAGCGTTCCTCCGTGGTCACATTGAGTATTTGTGGTATTTTCAAAGAAGTTGTCACGATTAGCGCAGCAGGCGTGGTCTTCCATGATCAGCTCACGCTTATAAACATTGTCGGTCTAATCATTACCATCAGCAGCATCGGTACCTACAATTATATGAAGATCGCTAAAATGCGTGCGGAAGCTCAAAAGAGCACGTGGGAGCACAGTCCGGATTCGGACTCGGAGACAGAAGATTCAGATCCCTCCAGAGGTCGCAGGGGCTACCACCGGGTTTCCAATCCAGAAACAAGCATGCTGCAGCCATCATCGGGCCAAGATGGCAACCAAAATGTCAACATCACGCCACCGGATGATACCATCCTGGGTCGACGGTCACTCCGGGTTCGAGCCAGCGGTGCCAGCAGCAGCACGCATGGGCTCACCATTTCCACGGCCAATTTAAGTGATCATGATAAATCATTCTCCCCGCGGGTGTCTGCACCATCTCCCTTGAAATCTGCACCGCCGGTCGTGCTATCCGCCGAATCTGAGCTCCAGAGAGCGGTGCGAGGCCTCGGTACTGGAAACCAGCTTCAATCGTCGCCTGAGAGAGCATCCTCCCGAGAAAGACGCTAAGTTGGATTGTTGGATTGTTATCCCATCTGTAGCGGTTCTTTCGTATTCCTTTCGTACTGGACGCCACTGGTCTGGTTGTCCTGTACCTGCACCTTGTATCTTCGATCTCCTGGCATCGCTTGGCTTTCTTCGATTTCGTTCCGATTCGACTGGAATAGTTACGAGGAGAGATCGGTATAAGTACTTGGACCCTTCATGTTCAAGTGCAAGATTATATCGAACGTGCGTTCATATTGTTTTATAGCAGGAATTGTTGCTGGCACTTCAAGGAGAATTGATTTGAAGTGCCCAAGGAGTCTCTCATACATTGGCAGAGTCTCTCGTATAGACCGTGATTTGTGTGATACCATGTTTACTATTTGTTCCATCAAAACAGGAGATGCATTAACATCTTCCAACATTTAGCCCTGATATTTGTGGCTTAAAGCACCCCTACATACAGAATACCCATTTTGATTACAATTCAAGATCTAACCTATCTTGAATGACATACTCTACGGAATCCTGTAAAATACGGCATATATATAGGATATTCGCGTTGGAATCTGATTTGAATAGCATGTAACGTTACATTACACGCCAATGTACTTTGTTACGGTACAAATACATATTGTAAAAGTGATGGGCAAGATTTGTTCTTCAGAGAGTAAATTATATACAAGTTCGCTATTACTCGGTATGACTTTGGCATCCTTCATCTTCACTGTCCTCAGCTGAAATTTTCTTCGCTTTGCTTTTCCTTCCCGCCCCTTTCATCACGTCCATCAGGGTTTTCTGGTTTTTCTTCCCCGGACTCTTAGTTTTCTTTTTTCCCTCGGTTTCTAGCTTTCGTTCGTACTGCTCTTGCTGTTTCCCCCGCATCTCACGGCCCTCCTCAGCTAATCGAGCCTCGAGCGTACGGAATTCGGGACTTTCAGGGTCCATTCCGATCAGGGATTCGAGCAGTTCGATCTCCCGGGCCCAGACGGAGGGATCGGCAGCGGTAGGCTCCTTAGCGCTGGCCGGCCTTTTTGGTTGTTTCTTTTTGTTGTTGTTGGTAGCACTGTTGCTATCTGCGTCATCGCCATTTTGGGTGGAGTCCTTCGATATCACGGACACCGGTCGGTCAATAGGTGTTTCAAGAACCATGGGGAGTCCCTCAAAGCGAGGTTCATTCATGACATTGTGAAAAGCCCTGAGGCCCAAGAATCCTGTCCCAATGTTGGCATGGAGATCACGTTTACTACCTCGCGGTGCTTTGGAGTCGTTCAGATGAAGGGCGCGGAGATGCTGCAGACCGATGACCTCTTCAAATTCCTTCATAAAAGCCTTGAAACCTTCCGGCGAAGCCAGGTCGTATCCTGCAGCAAAACTATGACAAGTATCGATGCAGATTCCGATGCGGGAGTGATAGTCGCGCGGGATCATGGCAAGGAGGTCGCGGAACTCTGTTAATTTGCCGCCAATTGTGGTTCCATGGCCGCACATCGTCTCAAGAACTGGTGTGACTGTTGAAGTAGCAGCAAGGGCATTTGTAAGTGCTTTGGCAAGTCGTGATAAGGCGTCGGAGAAGTTGCTCTGGTTTGCGCTACCTGGACTGTTTTATTGGTTAGCTTGGGTATAGACGGGAAATACTACAGAGTAGAGTCGGTTGTTATACTTACTGGAAGTTATACAAAGTTATACCGAGTGCTTCACAGCGACGAAGGTCATCCAGGAAAGAGTCGTAAGCTTGCTTCGCCTTGGCTTTATCTTCTTGCGCCAGATTCACGAGATATGAGCCGTGAGGAAGAATATGCTTTGCACTGTCATACTTGTGCTCTATGCATAGGCGACGGAACTGGTCTCTATGATCATCTTGTAGGGGCGGGTTGTCCCATTTCCTTTGCGACTTCAAGAACAAGGCAAATGCGTTGCCGCCAATGTGCACACTGTTGTTGATGGCATTGAAAACACCTTTGGCTGCACTGACATGAGCCCCCACGCACATACGCAGCCCCTGTGTCCTAGCTCTCAGCGGCACCATCTCAGATTCCTTTTCCTTCTTAGTCTTCCTTTTCTTTGACACAGTTGTCGTCACTGTCGTCTTCTCATCCACTTCTTCATGTTTCGCCGTACTTCCCTGGTCAAGCTCCTTTTTGATCGAGAGCTTTGTTTCCTCCTCGACTTCTTCTTTCACAGGGAGGGCGACACCGTCTCCGTAAGCTTTGCCTTTTGATGTGCCTTTTGCACTCTGCGACTTTTGCCCCCAGGAAGAGGTATTTTCTTCGTTGGTTTCAGATTGGCCAGGTAAAGATGAGTTTCCTATTATCTCGGTAGATTTCACCCGTTTCGACCTTCTTAGCGGGGATTTCAGCTCGGGATGGTCATCAACCTTCCGTTTGTTGGCTTGTGGACTAGTGCTTTGGGGTGGCGATTTCGAGACAGCTATGGATGCTGCCTTACTACGGGATCCACGAGGAGGCATAGCAACGTGTATCAGGGCTTTGCTAATATGTAAATAGCCTTCAACTTTGTTTAATTCAAAAAGGCAGGCCTGTATCCCGTGGTTGTCGATAGAGGTGTCAGTAAGAGGTAATATATTTGTGCTGGTTTTAAGAACGCGCTCGGCTCGGCGCGTAGCCTGATGGACCACCGATAAGCTGATAGACCAGCTGTAATTTCAATCCGTGACTACACACACCAAAGTGAGATACCGTTTATGTCTACAGAGTACTGCGCTCCTCTTACAAAACTTTTGTATTTATGATACACCTTTCATCCTTAAGAGTTTGTTGGGACTCAGAGGAACTTGGCTTTTGATGGTACAAGAAATTACAGCGCTCCCTGGACCTTTGCATACAGAACTGTCTCACTCACATAGCTGATGTGCTTACTTAATATTATGGCTCTATCTGTCTTTGGACTGCTAAAAGTTTGGAATAAACTAAATTTATGAGTTAAAGGCCCTGTTGACGAAACATGAGTCTACTACCTGACTCGAGACGGAACCCCAATATCGCCCAATATGGCATGGGTTTCACGTGATGCGTTACCGGGACGACGGGGGCATGATGTTTATCGATAAACTTGTTGGTAAAAGAAACTCCACTCCTTTTTGAATCCTACGCATATCCCTCACCACCATCGACGACCCCCGACCGAACAAAGATACAACACTGACCTTCACCTCGCGAAAATTGGACTTCTGTGGCTTGTAATTAGAACACATATTCAAGAGACCGTGTTTGGACGCAACTAAATCAATCTACCTCGCCGCCATGGCGGCCCAAGAAGAAATTGTCGACTTCGACATCATTGAAAACCAAAAAGAGAATATTCAATCCTTGCCGGGTGGTCGCTCAGCAAAAGAGCTAGCTCGAATCTTTTCGCCAAGAGGCTCCGAAGACAAGCTATATTCTCCATCGCCGAACGAAACGAGGACCGTTAACGATGCCATCAGACAAGACTACGAAGCAGAACTGCAGGTAATAGGAGAATCAGACGATCCGCTCGATATTTACGACCGCTACGTGAAATGGACTTTAGATGCATACCCTTCTGCACAGGCCACCTCTGAATCAGGTCTTCTCCCATTGCTGGAACGCGCAGTGAGATCATTCCTGAACTCGCCTCATTATAAGGACGATCCTCGCTATCTTCGCTTATGGATCCATTACATCAGGCTTTTTTCTGACTCACCGAGAGAAACGTTTGCGTTCTTGGCACGACATCATGTTGGAGAAGGGCTCGCGCTATTCTATGAGGAATTCGCTTCCTGGCTCGAAGGTGCAGGAAGATGGACGCAGGCAGATGAAGTGTATAGACTTGGTGTTGACCGGGAGGCTCGCCCTGTTGAACGACTGGTTCGAAAGTATCGTGAATTCCAACAACGTTATGAGCAGCGAACACAAGACAATGGGCCGTCCTCTCCTGCATTGCCTGTTGTCCGACCAGCACTGGCTGCCAAGGTCGACCCATTCTCTGCCGCGACAGCTTCGTCACCAGTTCCCCAGGAGCAACGGCGAGCCCCAGCCGCAGGGTCGGCCCCAAAGACCAAGTCTGGGAAGCCGAAAATGACAATCTTTTCTGACGCCGATTCACCAAGCCAGCCCGCCGTTTCGGAACAGCCCAAGGGATGGAACAGTATTGGGTCGATGCATGAACGCCGGAAAGAAAACAGGATGGAGGCAAAACCATGGGCTGGGGAGACACTCAAGGCTGGAAAGAAGGCTGCCCCGAAGGAGAAGATGACGATTTTCAGGGATGAGGTGAGCGCAACTATTTGATTACCTTCTGTTTTCGATTTCCGTATATTTACGATCACAGGACTAATTGGTGGCATGAACCCGGTCTGGTTTACGATTATGTGTATTCAGTCAAATCAAAGTTCACATCTGAAAGAATCAATGCAATCAAAGCAAATTCCAGAACATCGTGTAAGGGAAGCGATAAATCCGCGTACTGGAAGACGGGAGCGTGTCTTCGTCAATCTTGATGCAGTGTACCCTGACCATACGAACCCAAAAATTGAGGTCAGTTTCGAAGAGCTTCGAGCCATGCATCGTGGCTGGATGGACAAGAAGTGGTTACCCCACAAAGAACCTCTGAGGCAGATATCTGGAAATGAAAAATTTATTGGAATTGATCCAGCGAAGGCGCTGCCAGCGGAGTTTGATGAGAAGCTGACCATCAAGGACACCGGCCTATCGGCACAGCAGCAAGTCGCTGATGCTAATGCTCACCACGAGGGAAAGGCTAGTAAATCCCGGAAATTGAAGCTTCGCGAAGTTAAGGGAGAGACGCAGACCGGTAAGGCTATTTTGGACTATACTCTTTACCCATATGTCCACTCTCCTTATGAGCGATACTAATTATCTATGCAGTCAAGATGAAGTTTGATTCCCCGACTGGAAGCAAAGTTCGTCGCAAGAGCACTGCTGAACCAACAATGACAATCCATACTCGCGCTGCGACGGATGAGATTTATAGTATTTTCAACCAGCCACTCAGGGCAGAGACTGAGGTAGCCGAAAGTAGCGATTTTGATGATGATGACTATACAAGTGCCGGAGAGAGCACCGTAACAGGACACATATCGGCCGCCTCCAGCGATTTCGGTGACGATGAAACTACGTTTCACAAGTCCTTTGATGAAACTGTTGGGGATGGTTTTGACGATAACACGAGGGCTGAGAGTTTTGTAGACGGTGAATGGACACATTTCTCTGCTGCAGGTGATTTAGCTGCTCTTCATTCACCGAGGTTGACATCGAATCAACACATAGATGACGAGGACAACATCGACATCAATGATGCTGAAGTCAAACAAAATAGGCAGCGGTTTATACCAGAAATGCCCGACGACTATAATCCACCATATGGCCCTTACCGAGACCCTGCTATAGTTGCCCAGAATCGCTTACCATTCATGACGCCGATCGTGGAGCAAACCGAGTATTCGCTATCCATGACGGCCGCCAGGAACCAGCTATACAATGCGAAAACACCATCTAAGCCTCGAATGGGGGATCTTCTGGGAAGTCCACTAATTGAGGGAACTCCTCCTCAAGCAGACAACACCATTAGCCTACCGGAAGATGTTGCTCTGAGTCCCACAGCAAAGAAAGCATTGTCTAGCGTCAAATTGTCATCACCTTTTGGACGTAAACATCGACAGGGCCCGATCATCCCAGATGCACAGTGCAATCCTACGGACAAGGTAATCCGGAACACAATCCTTGCAGCGTTAGACCCACCACTTGCTTCCTATGCAGGATATCATGATCATATGGAAACGGAGGCTCATTATGCCTCTGATATTCAAAAATTTATGAAGACTCAAACAAAGCGTTCTCGAAGCGGTGACGAAGCATCGTTTGAATTGCCGATCCTTGAACTTCCCGGCGCGGAGAGAAGCTATATCATCAGACGCGAGCTTGGAGCTGGTGCATTTGCACCTGTATATCTAGCGGAAAGTATCGATAATTTAGCCTCTGATTCTGAATCTGAAGATAGCACCAGCGGAGGCTCACAGCTGGCCCACAGTGACAAATCGACACTGCACAAGAAGGCTCGTTATGCGTTTGAGGCAATCAAAATGGAAGTCGGCCCTCCAAGCCCTTGGGAGTTCTATATGATTCGGACTGTGCATAACCGCTTGAATCAACGACCGGAGTTAATGCGTTCCCTTGACAGTATAATCGATGCTCACGAGCTGCATGTGTACAAAAGGGAAAGCATTCTTGTTGAAGACTATCGCGGCCAAGGAACTTTGTTGGACCTTGTCAATCTCGTCCGAAATGAGCAGATTACAAGCGGCCATGCAGAAGGAGGCTTAGATGAAGTCCTTGCCATGTTCTTTACCGTGGAATTATTCCGCACCGTAGAGGCGCTTCACTCATGCGGTGTACTGCATGGGGACATCAAAGCCGATAATTGCCTTGTCCGGCTCGAGGAGAAACCAGAACCTCTATCACTCATCGATCTCGGGGATGAGAACTCTTACGAACCACGCGAAATGCACTACTCCCCTCGAGGCTCATACGGTTGGCGCAACAAAGGCCTTTCTCTCATCGACTTCGGTCGTGGTATAGACATGCACGCATTCCAGCCATCAGTTCAATTTGTTGCTGACTGGGAGACCAAAAAGCATGAATGTAACGAGATTCAAGAGATGCGGCCATGGACCCATCAAATCGACCTTTATGGACTTGCAGGTACTGTCCATGTCATGCTTTTCGGAAAGTACATCGAGTCCTCTCCTGTGCGTCAAAGTGAAGGGGCATACCCGGATGCCCCTCGAACGTATCGAATTCGAGAATCATTGAAACGGTACTGGGAGCGGGAGATTTGGAGCGATGTCTTTGATCTCCTCCTGAACCCTGGCGCAGAACGATGGGCTCAGATGGAGCTCGAGGGAAACAACAACCCGGCTGCAACACTGTTCGACGAAAATACACTCAGCTCCCCTATTTTCCCCGTTGTTAACTCTATGAGATACGTTCGAGAGAAGATGGAAGGATGGCTAGTCGCCAATGCAGAGAAGAAAGGTCTCGGTCTCCAGCTTCGAAAGCTTGAGGCCATATTTTCCGAGAGAAAAAAGAAGCTTGAAAGATCATGATCTCTTTCAGCACAATGATATCTTCCTGGCACTCTGTATCTATCTTCTAACGATTGCTTCATGATCCATGATCCTCTATATCTCTTATCCCTCAAGCGTTGGCGTTTTGGTGGAAGGGCAGACTTGATGTCCCCCTATTTGGCGTGTACTTAATATCACTTCTTGACCATATTCTAATACATATCAAAATCGGTTAATGTTCTTAATCTCGCAATCTGTACAAATTTGAGTAGAGACTGCTCTTTATCCTACAAGAGCCTTTGATTAAAGCGAACGGAGTCCTAAACTCCGCCTTTAGCCAGAACATAATATACGATGTTCAAGCAAAAGCTACGTACCTACCTAACTAGACCATCTATGATTAACAGATATAAAAAGGTTAGGCCTACGATAACTCTGACGGAAATACTATAGTAGAGCTAAGCAAGAAAGGAGAGAAAAGGAATGGTTCATTTCAAATATCAACTGCTAGTTACTTCAAAACATCGGCTCATCCTCATGTCATCATATCAAAGTGTCTGGTTCAGTTCCTCTAGAGAATGCAAGATGCAAGAGATGGATGAAAGCAAGATGAGAAACGTAATAAGAAACAAAATCGAAGGTCAATGGCAATGTATTCTTTCAAAGATAGGAGAGAAATGTGAGTGCATATGGCAAAAGATTGGGTTTATGTGGGGCGCTTTTCTTCTGGATCAATGGGTAAAAAGAAAAAGAAAAACAGGGTCCACGTGAGACCGCTGATATAAATGGATAGAATGCAATAGATAGATAGTAAAAAGGGCAGAACTGTAAACAGAAAACAGCCATCGAGTAAATGAGATTGGAACTGAACGCTGCAAAGGCCACAAAACGCTTCATAAACGTCACTCAGCAGCATCATGGTCGTTTCGTCTATGTCGTTTCAATCAATATCGGCGTCTCTCCATTCCAATCATCACGCATGCTGAGAAAAGATGCAACACTGCTCATCATAAGACAAAACAAACGGCATGATGATTTTTGCATGTTGGCGGAGGGAACTCCAGTGGGAGATAGAAAAAGAAATGTGAAAGGATTGTTCAAAGATAGGCGTAGGCGGAGGGTTTTTTTTTTCTTGTTCTTTTCTTTTTGATTCTCAAGATAAATTGATGTAGTCTGTGATCTGTCGAGATATATCTTTAAAGAGTGGATTGGTCGGATTGAGAGAAAAAGGAAAACCAAAGAGCGTGGTAGTGCAAGTTCGGTGCAGGAATCCGGTTCAGCTAAGACCAGAAAATGTTGTCAACGGAGTAATGAGCATCCATGCTATCCAGAGTGGCAGTACATTGGGTTGTTCGATAGCCAGTGTTGCTATTGTCGATAAAGAGAAAAGAGTAAAGAGAGAAAGGAGAGTGATTGGTGTTCAAATTGGAAAGAAAAGAGAAAGGAGAAATTGGGGAAGTTCTGTCCACTCGGTTCAATGATCGGCAATAATGACTCGTACATATCTGTTCAGCGCTATTCTGAACACGATGCAGCCTTCACGGAGTCCAACATTATAATAGCATACGGTTTGCCCTGTGGCAGACATTCCGTCTTTTATCAATATGAACGTGAGAGTTTTAGTTGTGCTTTTTCCTTTTTTGGAATTTTTTTTAAATCGTTTTGTATCGTCGCCTGTCTCAGATTGGAAGCGCAGGAGAATATCGTTCTTTTTTCGTTTGTATTGTTTCGATATCATTAGTCGTGAAGGCCATTTCTGTCATTATTTCGCGTGGATAGCAGAGCCAAATCCACTATATAGATCGTCCAGGTCATTAGTCAAAGAGAAAATTGAAGTCGGCAGGGTAATCAAAACAGATTCACTGCTACAGGCTCTTCAATTGCGAATTGTATGTGGCAAAGGCACTGACAGGCTTATCGTCTTGAGTAAGACATATTCAGGATCTGCCTCCGGATTCGTTCTGCATCCGATAATCCTGGCTCAATTGGATCATACGGCAGGGTGTCCGAGGCTTGTTGTCCGTCAACCTGAGCCGTCTGTCTGGCCTGAGGCAAAAGTCTACGTGCAAATGGCTCCGAACGAGATGGCGCATGTCTGATGAATCTGGCCGGTGGGTCGCCGGCTCGCTTAGGTGGCTCAACCTTGAAAGGGGAGCCCAGTCGTCTGATGGTCTCACCGCTGAGGTTCCGCAGGTGCGTAGCGGGCTTTTCCACAGGGCAACTCTCCTCATTTCGAGATGAGGATGACGGTGGAGAAAACAGCTGATCAAGGTCTCTGGAACTCACTGAACTCATTGTGGCTCCACGGTTCCGGATTCGTACACGACGCTGACCATGGTCATTGAGCTTCCCCTGCCGGAAAAGCTCCTCCACGTTACGTCGCGTTTCTTCATCGCTTGGAGATTCCGCAGTTATTAATGGATCATGAGCAATGTGATGATTGTCCACATTCGAGAATAGGTCCATACGGGGAGGGGATCGCAACCGAGAGCCAGTAACATGAATGGTCTCTCTTCTGGCTCTGGGCGTATGGCGTTGGACTCGTTTTCTGGAATTACTTGGGCCCCACGTGTGGTAAGTGAACGGAGATCCCAGTCGAGGTGCAATCTCCCGTTCGTCAAAGCTAGACGGTCTATTCGCAAATGGGTCAACCGCACTATGAGCAGGATTGCAAGGTACGGGCTGGCTGAACCATTTGCCACTTCCATCTTTCGGTGATGGCTCCTCCATTGCAAGCTGTGTTAAGGGTCCAGGAACTGAGCTAGAGACAAGAGATATACCTAAATCTCGCGTGGCATAGACAGGTGTGCTACTTGTGGGAGCCTCTGCTTGGGAGGATTCACGGGAGGAGCGCGAAAGCATGTCTAAGAAAGGTGTCGGGCTTCGGGACATCATTAGCCTCTGGTAGTGAGGTGCGATAGAGAATTTTCTCTTGCACAGATACTTTAATCTCCGTCTCGTGGACGCCTCCGATTTGGGCCATACAGCCTTGGGAGTGTCGGTTTTCGGAGTTGGTGTTGACTCGCCGCTTCGGCATTGTTGCGATGTGAGTGGAAACTGTTTCTTAAGTCTGGAACGCATTCTTTCCCATGTCTTCTTTGCCTCACGGGCTACTCGGTGAGTGACCCCCAGAGGCGGGATACTGCCGGGCGTCATTTTGAAGGGGGTGATTGTGGGATCCTGAAGGTATATCTGGTATGTATTCCATAGGTGATTATCCATATCCATGGTCCACCGTTCTCTAGCCGGGAGTTTGTTCCGCCGGAACCTGGGCACCGGAGTTGGTTCCACGTGTTTTGGTGGTATCTCAAGGAAAAATGGATCCAAACTATCACTTTCCATGCTTGTACAGCTTCCACCTATTGAGTGTCGGGATGCAAATGTTTCAATTGACGAAACAGAAGAATCAGACAGTTGCGAACAGGCGGAACCAGGGCGCTCAATTGCCTCTCCAATGGCCTGAGGATCATCTGTAGACCAATCTCCGGTGGGTTCAGAATCGACTGGGGCTGCGCGGATCTGGGCGGGTGGGGTCTTTAGAGCTACGCGATCCCGCGGAGGGGCCAAGAAGCGGTCATTGCTTGTGGGTATTGTTAAGCACGTCTTAATGTCTGTCGTATCGCGGGAAGACGAAAATTCAATGGATGGTAGAGGAATATCGGATGGGTTCGGGTGGAAGGTACTGAAGTTATATTCAGCCCGCGCAAAGACGTCCGTTCCTGAGCGCACGCGCGACCTGCGCAAACGGCAACTGGAATGGCGCGGGGGCGGCGGCGGGGCGTCCAGCTGGATTGAATGGCGCTCTGGAGTCCTGGGCTCGCCTATTGAAGGAAACGTGAAGTCTTTCGGCAAGGTGCGCGACAGACCTTGCCGTCGGTGAGTCATGGTGCGCAGTGTTCCCGTTGTATCTCTCACTGGTACAGGATCAAGTCGGGTAGCGATAGTTGAAATTATCGGTCGATTCGTTCGTGTCAATTCCAATCTTCATATACCTATATCATTTCGCTTTTTGAAAATCCTTCGCACGCCCTGGATGGAATAACCTTCAAGCGCCAACTTTTAATCCAAGGTCGCATACGCTCTTTAGCTCAATTGAATGCGCACCCGATTTCCTATTCTAGCAGCCCACTAGATAATTTTCGTTAAGGGACGAGAGAGTAGAGTGGTTCAAAGAAAAAATATTTGTTTTTCGTCAACGGTGTAGCGTAGCTTACTCGGTCAATTTCAAGGTGAAGCTGACCAGGCGCGTAATTCCAGCAGGGGGGGGGGGAGTTCGTTTCGTTAATCGTGACAACAAGTAAAGAAAGGAAATCAAACTCGTCAAGGTGTGAGTGGTCGGAAGGATAGCAAGCGATCGTATTTGTGTGAAAGTCGATGCGATGCGATTTAATCTTGGCTTGGGATCGCAATCTAAGGATTCCCGCACTCCATCTGGTACCTGAAGATAGCCGGGACTATAGAGAAGAGGAGACCGTCATTGACACACAAAAACGCCAGACCAACACAAAAGAAACGACAAGGAAATCGAAAGGGACGGGAATTTACGAGTCGCGCGCTCGTAAGATAAAAAACAAATAGTCAAGGAAAATAAAAAAGAAGCAGCAATGATGGTGCACGAGGGAAGCGAGGGAGAAAACGGGAGAGGAAAGGAAGGCAAGAAAAGGACGGGACGGGAGGATCACGCAGAGGGGGCAGCGCCTAAGGCTGTTGTCCCCTAGAGCCTAAGGCGCCGGGACAGCGCGAAGAATCTAGCGGTGCGCAAGAGTGTCCTTTGGCTGTTGCTTTTGCAACGGTCTCCACTCAACGGAGCCCGAGTAAGGATCAGACAAGGGACCACGTCAAGCACTAACAGCCTTAGTTCCAGAGGTAATTAGCTGGCGCGGAGGTTAATTTAATAATCATTTAAGTCAAATTCACGTATACTAAAAGGAAAAAGAAATTGTTCTTAAAATTAGAAAGAGAAAGGGAGGAGACTGACAGAGAGCTGTACCCTTATGACTATTAAATGTATGCAGCGTATCAAACTTTCAGTATCAACAAATCACTGGCCGTGAAATGGGAAATTCCCAAATAAATAACGAAATTGATGCCTTGGTTCTGTGGAATGCGGAGAATTGTTGCTGGTCAAATCCACGATAATAAAAATAAGAAATTTATTTTTTATTTTTCTTTTCTCGACGGCAAATGCAGGTTTCTACATAGAGAGAAAATTAATAAATTCAAAAGAAAAATTAAATCAGGATAATCTGTTGGAATCTGCATAGAAGAAATCACCCCCTCATGTTTCTAAAAAAGGGTTTCATCCTATTTACTTACTACTAGTGGTACTTCGTAGTAGTACTTAGAGCAAGAATTAGTACTAAATGGCTGGTCATATTCGTCCGCCTCAACGCGTTGCCCAACCATTCCATCGAACAAATCATCCAGATGGAGTCAGTTATGACCTCAAGTTATGCGGATCAAGAGTCATAATAAATAAATCCTCCCCAGCTGAGTGTCGGAGATGGTTACTCGGTCTTGAATTTTATTTTCAAAGTTTTCCTTTGTCCACCCTCCTCTAAGTCTACTCTTTTTTTACAGTACGATTCTTCCCCAACGGTAAGGGTGTATGTATATACGGAGGAACTATCATCATGCACTCGCCAAACAGCGCCGGCAAATCAGCTCACCGATCGACCATGGCTTTTGTCTTTCTCTCCTACCCATTGGAGAGATGCATGGAAAATCCCACGGACAAGGATGTGTACTACTGATGTGACAGAGAAACCAAAAGTGCGCGTATGATTATCAGATCATCACAGCTCATCTTCACACAGCGTCAACTGATCCCCATCCGGTCATGGGTGCAATTCAAAAAAAAAAAAAAAAAAAAAAAACAGAGCCCACCCACAGCAGAAACAAAAAATAATAATAAAAACAATAATAATTTCATAGAACCTTGTGATCAAATGTCGGTGGCTGGGAGAAATTTTCAGACCAGGAATTTCGCAGAGAGACGCTGAGTGGTTCGTGCCGGTGTCATGAGAGATTCCAAGTGGTTTCGAAACCTCGAACTCCAGTCTCTTGCAGAAGCGTACTCCACCGCCGTGGTCGACGAACCAGCAGAGACTGGGCTTGCATTAGTCTGACCACATCCGACATAGGGAAGACGGAGAGACGCGACTAACCGCCTCGCCGATGAAACGTTTGTTGGATCTTTCCAGGCCGCACGAGGTTCACGCAAAGTGCCGGTTAGATATATGTGTGGGATGCAGAGGTTCAAATAAGATGTCGTTTTCCCGAGAGGGAAAAGAAGAACGAACAAGCGATAAGCCAATGGATCTTTCCCCTTATCGGCCCCTCAAAAAGGTTCAACGCGGGGAGTCGCGAGTCGACGCGTCTACCACGCGTAACCGCGCGTCTGGTAAGTTACCGTATCTCTGCAGGTCTCATCCAATCATTTATGACTGTTGTCTCCACTGGCACTCTGGAACTTACCAAACGGTTACACGAACTCATTTCATCCCGATATGGTTAGCCTGTTACCTGAGGCTAGCAAGCTTATGGAGTCGTAGCCTTCTGTTCCTGACCATAATCGGCACTATCGATCACTACTAAAAAAGCATGGAACCATGACTCGCTCTTCCTATCACTAAAACTCAAAAAAAAAAAAAAAAATATTGAATCCAGGAGGTTGGGGATGGATCTCAGAAACCCACCGTCTCTCCCATCGCATAGACCTATGCAGGAACTGGGTCAAAAAGTCCACCAGAATATGCTAATAATATCAACAACCAATATATCGGTCTCATTTGAGTTTTTTGGGACGATAATTATATTAAAAGAGTGGTTCAATAGCGTGCCCCTCCAATATATACGCAAGATACGGGCCTACATTTAGCTTGAATCCACTCAGTATGGTTCCATTGACCATATTGAACATGGACTCAATGCTGCATTGGGGTGTTGGTTTCCTTTTCTGGGGTCATGCTTTGTTTTGATACTCTCTCGAACGTGCTGCATAAGCCCCTTACTTCTCATGTAAATGCACCAGTAAGTTCCCAATAGTTGCAGTTGAAACCATTGCCGCAGCTGCAGTGATTCATCCATGGATCATGGAAAATCATATGTTTACATCGCATAAGCTAGACTAATGACGAATATCTAACTTCTAGTAAGCGATCTTTTATATGTGTGATAGTAAGCACTAATGTTGAAGGACTTGCTCCACCGCTTTTACTAGTGATCCTGCCATGTTAGATGGATTAGGTTGATTGGGGTCCAACCCCTTACATGAATGTTGTTCTCTCATTGGCAGGGTCTTGTTGTAAGACACCCATCCATTCGATGACACACACATACACAAACCACACATCCAGTGGACAGGTGTAGGCGAAACTTAATTATTCCTTACTTTGTGTTTACAACAAAGGTCTGCGTTCATACTTTCTTGCCAACTCCAATAACATCCGGTCATCAGAAGACAATTCAAGGCATAACAAACAATCATGGCTAGTCACCTGTTCCTTCTCCGAACACAGTCAAGTCGATCTCTGGCTGCCGTGATTTATAAAGGAGCTTCACGGTTGGGTCGCATATAACCTCAGTCCCATGCAGAATGGACTTCGGCCGGCCAACGTGGTCGGCAAATTTCCAGTCGTATTTCATCAGCAGATGGACAATGAAGATTTTGATCTCATTGGCAGCGAAAAAGCGTCCAGGGCATGCATGCATGCCATGACCAAAGCCAAGATGTTCTGCACTGGTCGTGACAAATTGATAGCGATGTTCATTACCGGCCTCCTGGCGCTTCTTGTAGAACCGAAAACCGTCGAATGTCTTTGCATTGGGATAAATTGAATCATCTTCCATAATGTGTGCCGAAACAGCTACGCTGGCGCCCTTGGGAATATGAGTCCCGTCAGAAAGCACTACTTCTCCCGTTGCAATCCGATTGAGAAAGGCTACGCGAGAGAGAGAGAGAGAGAGATAGCCATGTTAGCAAGCTCCCGCTGTGGTTTGTTTTACCCGAATCGACTGATTCAAGCCACTTACCGAAAGTCACAGGATTTGTACGTTGGCTCTCCTTCAGGACACTATCCAGCAGCTTCATCTTAGTAAGACTGGTCTTTTTCAGAATGCCATCCTGTTCCACGACGGCCTTGATCTCATCCCTCAGCGGTTGGAAATATTCCGGGTGGGCCGTCAAGTCATACATGACATTTGTTAACATATTTGACGTCGTGTGAATTGCTGCCACAGAAAGACCGATCTGCGCTATTGCTTCGTTGAAGGGACGGCCTGCAGCAACCTCTCGGAACCAGTCGAGGGCATCTGTATGCGTCCTCGGGGGCTTCTCTAGCAGTTTGCCGTCTCGGATCATATCTCTCCTGTTGATTTCTTGTTCGACAATCTCAGCTGCCACCTTTTGGTGATGCCGAACCTTCTGCATTGATGGCATAAACCAGTGCACAAGTGGTCGAGTAATTGCCGGCCAGTCTCTGAGATCGCGAGCAGCTTTGAAAGCGTCGATGGTATAATTGACGGACACATTCAACCATGTTTCATTTCGACAAACCCTTTCCCCTAAAAACACTAGAGACGAGAGTCGAGCCACCATATGCGGGATTTCCTGCGCGAAAATGAAGGGCTCCCATTCTACCACAGAGCAGTTACTATCAGCCAGTATCTCTTTCTTCCTTTGTTATCATGCTACATACCATTGGATTTGGGTAGCTTGTCCATCAACACAGCAGCGGTCTCCCTTGACAAAGGAATAGTCAAATGACCTACAGATGAGACAAAGTCGTTTAGTCAACAGAGATATCCTCTGAGATAACGGAAGGTTCATACCGAGCGTATGCGTGAGTTTCTTATTGATCACTTCCAGAACAACCTCCTCCCTTTCCGTCCCATCAAAGGGCTCAAACCCCGGGATCTCCCCACCAAAGAAGAGCTAAGATGGTCAATAGTTGTCTTCACAGACTGATAAAAGTCACTACCTTCAAAACTGCATCCCTAAAGTTTAAATTTGGATGGTTTTTGACCTCATCCACATACCTAGGGTGCAGAACTATGGTCGGGCCAGAAGTAAACATGGCCTGAAAGACGGTCCTTCCCTATCATATATATCAAGTGTCAATGACCTTTATGCCCTCTTTGAAACCTTGTCTTTGTTTTCTGTTTATAACAGGAGAAGGGATGTCCCCATACCTGACTGAAACCTTGCGCAAACAGATCCTTTGCGGAGGTGACGAAGCGCTTTTTGGCCTTGGAGTTGGAGATCTCCCATCTACTCCTCCCAACGAGGGGAATTTTACTATATGGCAGGCCATCTGCGAGTTCCCTGTAGAAGTGAAACACAAATGCAAAGGCCAGGGCCACTGCAATACCCTGGAAGAGGTAGTGGCTTTCCAGAACGTCGGCAAATACAGGCATTGTATAGCGGGCCTCCAAAGTCGAGACGCAGCACCGTTCTCAGTGAAAGGATGTGTCACTGATGATGGAACCTTATATACGTAGGCTAACCACACAACCATTGTTCCTCTGGCGCGGAATCCGTTACACCGAGGTGGGGTATACATTCAATACGCTGAATACGACAAAGAGGAATGTTCAACTACAGGGAATCAGGTATTACAGTGGCTCAGCATGGCACTGACGGTGGGCCGAGAACACCAGTCAACTATACCGTCACACTATTCTCCACCAGAAATCTGATCCTTTGTTTGGTGCATGGGGTCAAGCTACCCATGGCCCAAGAATAATGATAGACAGTCCTGTTTCCTAATCTGGTATATCGTCTTTTTTCCAGGTTCTCTTCATGTCAGACACGTCCATTAATACGAAACCTAGTCGGAGTATTATTCACAGGGTTTTCAGTGTTGCCTAAGAACAACCATCGTCTTAGAAGAGCATTGTCCAAGGCAATTCCCATTAGAAGAGAGAAGCTCCTGCAGTGAATTGAACTGAGCAGTCGCATCTGAATCTCCATGATAGAAGAAGTGGGTCACTCGGCAGATCAGAGATGACTTACCCAAAGCCCCTGATTTGTTCGCTTAAAAGGTCTGACATTTTTATTTTGTCGATCGCAGTGCGATTGGCTGAAGACCAGTGTTTTCCACTAAGTGGGCGACGATTCCTGACTATCGAATACACGTCGCTCTCGCTATTGAACCTTCCAAACGACTCGCGAACGAGTAGACTGCGTGGTTTGAAGCAAGGGTAGAAATGGTCGGTCAGAAGCGAAATAGTGGCAGTCAAGACAGGGGCTCCCCAGATTGCAAAGCACCTGCAGTGATGGCGCTCCGGACAATAAAATTGAACGAGTGACATATTTCAACGGGTATTGCACCCAGATGAGATCTGTTGTTCGTTGTAGTTGTTTCTTGTTGGAGAATGAGTTACAGATCAAGGTGCCTTATCAGCTTATCAAAGATTATCTCGTGACGCCAAGATGTGGTGAAATGCGGGGGAAGCTCCAGGTCACTTTAAAAAGCTATCTCTGTTCCTTCTCTAACCTTATTTTCCCTCATCTTCTAGCCCTATTTTGGTTAAACGGTCTATATTAGCAGAGGAATTCCTTCTAGGATTTCCCTGACTCGGGCTCCATTAATCTACCAGCCATGGGAGACTTTGGCCCGGCCGTGCCGGCCTCCGATGCGGAGGTACCTCGTATCGCTCCATCACTCTCGACAGATCCCGATGAAATCTCGGTGTTGGTCACTGGGTTCGGTGTAAGTGTTAAGCTTCACTTCATTCTTGGCGTGTGCCCTCGTCCTGACACAATACCTGTTAGCCATTCAAGACCAACATAGTCAATGCCTCGTACTTGATTGCTTCGTCTCTGCCAGAGTCGGTTGACCTTCTCTCGGCCAGTCCTTCGGAAGGCTCACTTCGTCGAATATCAATACACGTTCATCCCTCGCCCATCCCGGTCGCTTACTCTACAGTGCGGACATCTGTTCCAACCATCCTAGAGGATTATGCCAAGTCTCATGGAGGTCGACGACCAGATATAATACTCCATATTGGAATAGCGGCAACAAGATCATACTATTCGATCGAGACACAGGCGCATCGAGACTCCTACCATCTGTCCGATGTCAAAGGCAGAATTGGCTACGAAGATGGAGAGAAGCTATGGAGGGAGCTCCAACTCCCCCCAGTGCTCCAAGCAGGTCGTGCCGCGGATCCTACCGGTGTACCACAGCCCTATCTCCACCCCAAGCCGCCCAATGAAGACTTTCTCAGCATGTGGCAGTCCTTTGTACCCTCTGCAGATATCCGGATATCAGAGGATGCCGGACGTTACCTTTGCGAGTTTATCTTGTACACAAGCCTTGCACAAGCGCTGCAACAGGGCCAGCACCGAAACGTTGTGTTCCTCCACGTGCCCGGATCTTGCAATGATGAGGATATTGAGAAAGGTACAGGTGTCGCGGTCGGGTTGATCAAAGCTCTTGCTACGTCCTGGGTCGGCGAAAAGGTATAGAACCGTATTTGGATTGCTGATATCTTTTTGGAAAGCACGGGCAAGGGCATTGGGCGATATATATGCTTGTATTACTATAGCATGATGCACTGTCTGGTTTCTAAGTTGGATATCCGTCACTACATACCTTCCGTTGTCTAGAACTTTGGGGACCGTCGTTCCCGATATACACGTTTATCTTGGAGTTGAATATATATATACCGCTATTTACCTCCCAACAGCAACTAAAGGCTACTAATTGCTTAGTTATGTCATAACCTTTCCCGCGGGGAATGTTCCAAACACCTTTCCGCAAGCATCACTCAAATCCCGAATTCAATGACTAACAAAGATGGTCTAGACGGTCGGAATGGAACCCTCCATATAACTCTCCCCTTCTATATCAATTCCTGGTGTCTCCCAACCCTAGTCAGTTGGACAAGCTTACTCATCCTCGGTCACTTTTCCAACGACTAACTTAAGATATAAACCGCAATAGAAACAACAAGTAAACTAAACAATACCTATCCCCAACCCCAACCCTCCCCACCAAACCAAAAAACAATAAAAATGCCAGACCTCAAAGCCCTAGTCATACCAGCCGCAATCCTCCTCGCCCTCCTCTCAATCCCCCTCCTCTTCCCCGAATACCTACCCTGGCTCAAACCCCCAAAATCCAACAACCTCCACAAGCAAAGCAGCGAAATAACTGCCCTACGAATCTACCCCATAAAATCCTGCCGCGGCCTCTCCCTCCCCAAATCAACCCTAACAATGCAAGGCCTCGACCTCGACCGCCGCTGGATGCTCATCGACGCCAACACCAACACCTTCCTCACAATCCGCCAAATCCCCCAAATGACCCTCATCAACACCGCACTCTCCCCCGACGCCTCCACACTCATCATCACCTTCACCGGCCAACCCAAAACCGTCCGCGTCTCCACCCGCCCCGACAAATCCTGGCTGGAAACCCACACCACCCTGTCCCAAGTCTCCATCTGGGATATCCCAACCGACGCCCACATCTACGGGCCAGAAATCAACAACCCGTTCTCGGAATTCCTGGGCCGGGAGGTCTGTCTCGTGTACAAGGGTCCCACGCCACGGGTTATGCGCGGGAACGGGGATCCGCGGCTGCTGGGTCGGACGCAGAGTGTGAATTTCCCCGATGTGCATCCTGTGCTTATTGCCTCTGAGGCGTCGATAGGGGAATTGAATAAGAGGCTTGTGGGAGGCGGTGCGGAGGCGATTAGCGTTGAGCGGTTTCGGCCGAATGTTATTGTTAAGGGCGTGGTGCCGTGGGAGGAGGATAAGTGGAAGGTTGTGAGGATTTCCAGAAGTGAGGGCCACGGCGAGGGCACCGGGTTGGATGTGGATGTTGTGGCGCGGTGTACGAGGTGCCAGGTGCCGAATGTGGATCCGGATACGGCGGTTAAGCATAAGACGCAGCCGTGGAATACGCTTATGGGGTATCGGCGGATTGATGAGGGGATGAAGTATAAGCCTTGTTTTGGGATGTTGAGTGCGCCGAGGAGGGAGGGGGTTGTGGAGGTTGGGATGAGGTTGGAGGTGTTGGAGGTTACGGGGGCGCATCGGTATGTTAAGGGGTTTTGAGGGCTTGGGAGTGTGTGTATTTGTTTGGGATTAGCGGGTTTCTGTATTGGGTACTTTGTAATATCATGGCATTGCTATTTTGGATTAGAGTAGTCTATGTACGAGATTCATGCGCTTGGGAAGTGGTAGGTTCTGCAGCCTGTTCAGTTCTTCATTTGCTTGCTGGCGGAGACACACCAGTTGTTCCACTCCGTGAAGAAAGAGGGCTGGACGTGGCATTTTTTGCTGAGGAACTGCTGCTTCCGGGTGTCAGCGTAGATGTCCACAATGCCCGAGATGGTTTCCTTATCGTGTGCTACTAGAACCTTGACCACGAGAAGACTTGCCTGGCTGCAAGCCGAGGCGTGGGAAGGCGGACCACTGTGGTGGGCCTCCTTGTGGATCGAGTTTAGAAGCTCCCAGACGGGCTCGACAGACTCCAGCTTGGGCAGAGCAGATCCCTTGCACAGTCTAGTGTAATCGCGCAGCACGGAGTTCGCCCTGTTGGAGATCTGCTTGACGGTGGACTTGCGAGTAAGACGCAGAAGAGGGAGGAGCAGGTCAAGAGCTAAGAGTTTCGAATGGCATTTCTTCACGTAGATTTCGAGGAGATCGAGAACCCGGTTCTTGAAGTTGACCATGTTCTCCTTGGCGCCTTTCTTGTCCTTCTTTTGGTTAAGAGCATCCCGGCGCGCCTGGAACACCTTGGCGAGCTGTTGGTCTACCTGTTCCATCTCGTCGTCGTTCATATCGGCGTCGGAGTCTTCGGAGTTCTCGTCCAGGTCTTGGTCTGCACGGTGCGTTCCGAGAGCTTCGGCGAGCTTGGCTTCGAAGATGGCTTCTTCGTCGTCGTTTCCGTCTTCGTCTTCCTCTTCGGATTCCTCATCGTCGTCTTCACTGTCATCGTTGCCCGAGCCTCCTGCCTCAATGACCTCAACATCACTGTCTTCTTCATCAACGTCCATCATGTCTTCGTCTCCGTTTTCATCTCCTTCCCCATCCTGCTGTTCGAACATTTCTTGCTGACCCGCAAGACTTTCTTTCGCTTCTAAGATCTGGGAGCATGTAATTAGTCTTGACGAAGTTTAGAAGAGAAGAGAAGCAAAGAAAAGCACATACAGAGATCAAAGAATCTAAACCATTCTCGGAAATCTTATCAGCGAAAGCACCGAAAACTTGTTCACTCATGCGACGGAAGAGCTGGGAAGGCTTTGACGCGAAACTCAAAAGAATCTCCACCAGCGCATCAGATGCATCGGCTGTCTCTTCCTTCTTAGACTTCTTGTCTGCGAATATCTTTGAGAAGCAGAAATCAAGTTCGTCGAGCATAGAAACGGCATCAGCATCACCGTTGTATACCTGAAGGATAGTCATAGAATAAAGAAGCTTGAATGCATCAACGCTAGCAGAGTCACCCTTCTTCTCCTGTGTACTGTTAGATAGGAATCTCGATAAACCAACCAAAAAATAATAGGGCGAACTCACCGTGCTTGACAATTTCTTCAGCGACTTGAACGCGCTTTTCACTGAGTCCTGTAGAGTATCATCCATAGCAATGATGAACTTTCCATACTCCTCCGACTTGGCCGCATCGCGAATCTTGCGGACTACTGCATAGGGAAGCTCAGTTGCGTACTTTTGGTTGGCGATCAGACTATTCAAACATGAGTTAATCCTGCTCCGGAAAAGCTCTTGGGTCTGTTCAGTTAGGGCTGGCTCAGCAGCAGCCTGGCCATGGCTTTCACCGTCCTTCTCCACAAAGTAGGCAAACCGCACAAAAGTGAACAGGATGTGTTCAAGCACATCATAGATACCATCTTGGGCCTCGTCGTTAGCGGAGGCCCGAGACCTAACAATCGATAGGAGCAAACCAGCAAGGAATTGGCGGCTTGATGCAGCAGCCTTGCTGTCGCTTGTTCCCGGGCATGTAATGAGTTTTTCGAAGAGGGGCACGATCTGTTTCAGTGCATCCAGATTGGCCTCGACCACGATCTTCTCTACCGTTTTCGTCTTGGTGGCCTGGTCAAAGTTTACTGAGCCCGCTGAGCCCATCAAACCCTTGATAGAGGCTGCAGCAAACTCGGGGTCTTTTGACACACGTGCCTGGATAGTCTTTGCGGCCTTGACCGCCATCCGGTGAAGGTAGCGGTCTTCAACGGCGAGTTGGTTTGTAAGGCACCTCACAAGGTTCTTTGTGAATACAAGAGAAGCCAGTGGCAAGGGAGTCTCATTGAGCACTTTATTGAAGAGAAGGAATCCCCAGTACTTGCGCTCTTCTGATGATGAAGCAGCAAAGAGACCATCTGAGTAGGTGTTGGTGTTAGTATCAACAGAACATTTATGGAGTAGACGGGGAGACTTACTGTCGACGACCTCAGTCCAGAAATCAATGAAACTAATCCGAGAGGTCTTCGATTTACTCCACTTTGCGGAGGCTTCACCGAGCCTAGACAACACGGCGTCCCAAGCAAAGTGAAGCTTTGAATTCCACACCCCCGACTGCTTGGGGTTGTTGCCCTGGTTTTCACCCTCGGTCTCTGAGGCCGATGATTCTTTCATAACTTTGGCCAGTTGATTCCTTTCCTTGGTGTCCAGTGGATCATCATGCTTCCAGACTTTACTGGGAAGTGTAACTTTAGGGAACAATTCATTGGCTGCTAGCCAAATAGCAACTCCCTCTGGCGTCCGTGCCAGCTCATTCGAGCACAAGCGCTCCAGAGCGGATTCCACAAACTTTGCGTCTGCTTTCTGGGCAGACAATTCATAGATACAGCGGTAGATAATCCAGCCACATTCTTCCCGGATCCACGGCTTCTTCTTGGCCAGGTCAAAGACCAGATCTAGCAGCTTGGTCCATTCTGAGAATGGCGCCTTAGGCTTGAAAAGAATGGACGACTTGATGATAGCCTCTGCTCCAAACAGACGTCCAAAGTGATGATCTCTTTGTTCCTTCGGGGTGATATTAGCGACGAGATCGGAATAAGAGTATCTGCATACATACCTGACCCGACTCGCTTCCCGAGGCGCTAGACTGTGCCTCCCAGAACCTAATCACTCTAGGAATATCAATTTCTGGCGAGTCACGGGGGCTAGAAAGGACTTGAGAAAGAATCTCGGTCAAAGCGATAGAAAAGCCAATGCGCGCAGCTTTTCGGCTACTACAGAGGCCACGGAAGAGCCTCTCCAAAACCTTTTTGATTTGTTCATCCGTGGGGTTCTTGTCGGGTGTGAACTGTGATACCAACGCCTGCGCAGCTTTCAATCTGATCTCATCCTTCTCGTTGGCGAGATCCTCGTATATCTCTACCAACTTGGTATCAACGTTGGCTGGCTCGCGGCGCCTCTTCTTACCACCGGCCTGATTTTGCACCATTGCAGCGGAGTGAGCACAACTTCTCCAATAATACAGATCTCGTACAATTCAATGACACTATAAGAAGAAAAAGGACTCTTATAGGTTCGACTGCCGTTGATTGGAAATTTACAATGAATTGTCGATGGTTTGACCCAAACGAAAAATCATTTTACGACCAGCTTCCTTACCGGATGCGGTTAGCTTTATCTGATAACGGGAATCGATCACTGTTTTGCTATTGTCACCGCCTACTACTTTCCGTAAGACTTCCATCTCTACTGCAACACCAAAACAGCTACCAGTACGAGTTTGCTATCCTAGATTCCCCAATAATCTACATAGAAAGCTTAAGGACCGTATAACAGTAAGCATAACGGACGACCAGATATTATTGTTCAAGAAACGAGTAGACCAAGTTCATAGTCTAACTTTGTCCACGGCCTAGGCCACTTTTCCTATCTTGCGATAACTTTGGCTTAACCCACTGGATAAACCTTAAACGTATATTCTTAGACCGTCAGGTATGCTGTATTCTGGGATCCTATCTAAATCTTCAAATACTGGTATGAATGATCATCGATAAGGGATGTAGCTAAGAGTCATAGAATCTACTACATTAAAAGCTACTATTCGATATGATATTAAGGCTTTCACACCCCGGCCAATGTCAAGTAACCTCTCAATATACACGGTATTCAGCAAGTCCTTCATCTTAATAACAGCCTTACACTCCCTCCCCCCCAAACTTTGATCATCATACACAACCTGACAAGGCTGTCGAACCGCCTCAATATCATAGAAACCGACAGAATTTCCCACAACCGGCTTCACTATTCCCTCCTCAACCCACCTGCTTAGCATATCCAAGTCGTCACCATTGGGATCAGTCCAAATATACTCATAGGGAACACTCTGCCACTGTGCCCACATTTTACAGACAAAATCCCGCAGGTTGAGAGCCATTCGTACATAGACCGATATAGCCGGGCTCTGCTATAGCTGCATCATATCCGAGTTTCGTAGCAGATCACCAGACGGCAATGTTGAGATAGAGATGATGCAACCGCCTGGTCGCGAAAGCGGGAGGCATTCTGTTGAAAGGCCTACCGTATCAAACAGGAAATCTACGGAGTGGTTCGGGAGCACAGCTTTTGGATCTTCCCTTCCTATAGTCGATTACTGCAGAGCCAAGGTCAGTAACTGCCCGTGAAGATATGTTGTCTGGAAGCGCTCACTCTGACCAACTGTCGAGTCACCTAATAATCCTTTGACTTTCGGGATTTTCGATGTGGACACTGTTGTGATTACTTTTCCTGATTTGAAGACGTTTTTGGCTAGCTGGCATGCGTACGAGCCGGTTCCGCTTACTGCAGGTAACATGTTAGAAGGGTTATAGATAGTTAGGGTAAGTGGGTACATACGACCAGCACGAATAAAGGCGGGTTTCCCGGAAAGTTCACCATCAAATTTCCGGAGAGCCTGGAGAGCAGTCAGGGCAGCTAGAGGGAGTGATGCTGCATCCGCAAAGGAGAGCGAGGGCGGCTTGAGAGCAAGATTTTCTTCAGAACAGATTACGTATTCGCTCCATGAACCTGTCTAAGGGATGATTCAATAATCTGGTCTGATATATGGTGGCGTTTTCTTCTTGTATATATGGAGCCCGATCAGACTCTGGGAGTCTAGTGTATACAGCGTCCCCGATCTTGCATCGAGTTACCCTCGAACCGATTTCAGGGACGGTTCCTGCACAATCGTGGGCGATCTGATACGGGAACCTGTGGTTGGTTAGATTATGGGGGTAGCCGGTTTGGTTGGGATGACAGGAACGAGATTTCTAGTACTCTTTTCAAGGCATCGTTGGCCTTTTTGACGTCAATTGGGTTGATGCTGGCGGCATGGACTTTGATGATAATATTTGTCTGTTTCTTGTGTTCAGGTTTGGGCTGCTCGTAGGATTGGTATTCTGAAGGTGCGGAGTATGAAGTTATACCGATGACACGCATTTGTTGCTCATGGTAGATGTGAATGAAATAGTAGTTACATTTATTGGGCGCTAAGAAATGCTCTCCTCCATTTTAATAGGCAGGAGACTAAAGCTTGTATTTAGAAGCGTTCTTTGCAGCTCAGCGCATGAGAAACTCAAGTAATACATCATTCGACTGTTGTCTCTAACACCTAGCATGTAAGTCGGGGAAATAGACCTTCCGTTGTTCAAGGAACAAGAGTAGTATCTTTTAGCCACGGATTAACTTCAAGACGAAACCAGTATCACTTATGAGGCCCCACTCAGCTTCTCACAAACATGGAGTAGACCAACCATGGCAGCGAAGTAGCAAATCATCGGCAGATTTTGATTGACTCTATAAGTCAATTTACTCAGGATCAATTATAATTATATTATGTCTTCGTTACGGAAATAGGCTTCTATTTTCGCAATATACA
The DNA here is from genome assembly GCF_009176365.1 of Aspergillus alliaceus. Classification (NCBI taxonomy): domain Eukaryota; kingdom Fungi; phylum Ascomycota; class Eurotiomycetes; order Eurotiales; family Aspergillaceae; genus Aspergillus; species Aspergillus alliaceus. Next base: position 338,397 of record NW_022474697.1, read on the forward strand.
TTCTATAGCTTTGCTACTCTCAAATGCATCTATTTTGAGACTACCATATGAATTCTCCTATTCTCCACAAACTAATTTCAAATGGCCTTTTTCAGGTATGGAGAGTTTGATATGCCTTAATTACCTGGTCAATACATTTGACTTATCCGGAGACTACGAGGCTCTCAGTAATGTCCACGAGCCACCAAGTTGGTTATTTCAGCATGTATCATACTTCATGAACACGTCTCTAAGTGAGACCAAAATTAGTAGGAGCTATTATTGTCAGAAGGATAGAACTAGAGAAAACATAATTCATCATTTATCTGATTGTGAAGGAAACTAACCTGATGGAATCACGGAGCAACACTATATCTCGTCGACATATTCGGCATCGCGACTGCCCTCTGATTAGGACGGTGCAGGTTTCCGTGTATGGCTTCGACATACACGCAATCATTTCAAATATTCGAAAGGCACCTACAATAAATGTAGGAAGGCATGGGATTGTCAAAGCCACTGAGTTGGGTAGCTACTACTACTAGTAAACCTCTGTGTGGCTGGCTGAATTGGAGTGAAACGATAGATATAACTTCCTTCTTTCCCCAGATTATGGCCTACTCTGGTGACCTACTCAGATCATCTTCAGCATATCTCCCTGATTTGGCTTTTACATTACAGTCGTAGTCGTAGTTCGTAGTCGTAACCAGCCCATCAATCAAATACTATTAACCTGACTGAACCTAACTACTGAATGTTTAGCTATATAGGCATCTCACAAGTGAGGCAGAATCTAACCCGTATGCCATGTAAAGCTGTTAAATCTTTAACGCAGCAGCAGGCATATGAAATCGGCGTATAGCTGCAACGAAAAAGAAACAAAAGAAACGAAACAACCAAAAATGCCTCCCATAGCACCCTCTCACTGAATTACCATTATATAGGTGCGTGGCCGCATTTCTGCCTCCCTGATTCGTTCCTTCAACATGGACTACACCTAGTGACACCCCAGGCGTATTGTGTGGCCATCTAAACAGCGCCTTCCTCGTATACCCCATATTCGTCTGTTTCCGCATGCACGGCAAGTTCTGCCTCACGAAATTTTGCCAATAGTCCTGTTTTATGCATGTATTTGGCAGCATAGCGGGTTGCACGCGGGTTCCATAGTACTGAGGCCTTGTAGTTGTAATGCCATTACTTGGGTTAGAGGATCAGGGTCCTCAAATCTGGGCCATGAAGTTGCAATTCTCTGATTTTGATGAGAAACACTATTGTCCCTTATCTTAGTGATACTCAATAGACGAGACATCAGAGTATTCGCTCGGCATATAAAGCCTTACATGGTTTGCAAAGACAACCTAAAGGGAAATAATATCGAAGGTTTCCTACCATATTCTATGGATTGGTTAGGATATTCTCTGGCGTCTTCGCCGCTTCAAAGTGATTTCGACCATGATAGCTATTTCTCGATTGACAAGGCCGGACACCTTGTACTTTAATTGACTTTGTAAGATGCACTCATGCAGTGGATTCTGGTAGCAAAAGCGGATCCAAGATGCAATACGTCAGTGGGGTGGCTATGCATATCTTGTTGTCTGATAATTTACCACTTATTCCAGTGTCCGTAGAGGCCAGGATGGGTATATCTAAGTCAAGCACTGGCATTTATGAGAGCAGAGATGAGGAAAGCTTGTACATTTCGAGCCCTTGAGACTTGGACCTCATTTGGCAGGAGAACCCACATTTTGTACTATGTCATAAAGACTATTAATGATATAAGATATATGCATTAAGGACGTGGACAAACAATGATATATACGAAATGCGCTTAGCTCACGACGTCGTGGATATGGTATATTCGAATGAGTCCAGACACAAGCCGTTTCTCTAGACATAGCTTTTACTGAATATGATTTACAGTTTTAGGGTCAAGTAATCTTGCCAAAAGAGCTGAGGTTTGGGGCTGTCAAGACACTATCTGGGTTGAACAGGGCAAGGAGGCGAGATGTCCACCGTTAGCTGTTCATAGACTTGACGCTTCGTTACTCCATGAACCAGCATACCATACCCCTCAGCGAAAAACTATCAACAGACACTCCAACAAATACTTCTCCACGTGCAACAATGCATCTCTATCTCAACCCCTCAACCAACCCCCCGACTCCATTCCCAACCCGGATAAACCCATCCCCAAATTGCCGACAGGCTCATAACCCCTTGCAACTGCCCGACAACGCTTGCCCTATACCCAACATAAAACCCCTAGCAATACGATCCACGATCAGATAATACACCTACGGAACCAGATACAGATACAGGTAGTACAACCATAAAGAAGACCCAAAGAATCCTTCCCCCCTTACTCCCAGGTGTATAGTCTATCTCCCAAGAATGCACACTATTACACCCTATCCACACTCTAATCGACCCCCATCAAATGACAACGGACGAACCCCATACCAACCATATCCGCCGAACCCACCCGAACATTCTCCAGTCTCCAATGCGCAGCTGCCGTTGGCCTGTTCCTGGAGTCCGGAATGACAAGTGGGGACTGTGGCATGTGGCATGTTGTACGACCTGTTTTTTCCCTATGCCTGTTGCAACCACGATAGGAAACGCGATTGAGATCCGGTCGTGAACTCAATCGCCGTAGTCCGATGGAATGTCTGCATTGCATGGGTCGGTACGATAGATCCTTTCTTTTCGAGGTTGGTGGCGCGCCCCAGCCCTGAGCGGGAACCCGGGCTGTAGATTCAGGACTCGGTTCAGGGTATCAAGTGAAACACCCACAACTCTATTAGTTATAGCGATTGACTGGTGGTGTGTGCTAAATCAATTCAAAATCTCCTATCAATCGCATACCGGCTAGCGAGAACTGGGTGAGAATTATTTGAGCTAGAATATGTAGGTAATGAGGTTCTCCACTTCGTCCTGTTTGTGGTGAAGATTGACCGTTGGATTGGGGTCCACTGATGTGCATTTTTACAAGAATAGATAGGCGGAGTAGACTATAAGGCAAAGAAGGTGGAAGAGCTTGGTTTGTCAGTGAGGTTTTTTTTCTTTTCTTTTCTTTCTTTCTTTCTTTTTCCTTTTCCTTTCTTTTTTTTGGCTGTACCTGAGAACCTATGAAAGGGGTAAGGAGATGCAAGGGTGGTGGGGATGTTGATTATCGGGGATTTTGTACGTGTGGTGCAGGAGGGATGTTTTGATGACTTGAAGGGGATTGTATTGCTTTTTGGATGTTAGGTGCCCTTTTTTCTTTTCTTTTCTTTTCTTTTTTTCTTTACTAGAGCTATTTTTGGGGAGGTGCTTTGGGAGCTCCAGGCTGTGGTTTTTGGATTCGATAGAGGGTTGATTCTGTGGGGGATTGATGGAGAAATAATAATCTAGGGATGGGGAAGAAGATGGGGTAGGAGGCGCTCAATCTCCGCTCTGTTTTATCGATTCTTACTTGCATACACGCATTGATGCTGTGAGTGTTTTCCGTTTCTAGTTGCCCTCGCATGAAGGATTGATGACTTGGTTGAGGGGTTCGCGCACGAGATCTTCTGGGTGTTATACTACTAGTATGTATGTACACGGTTTGGGGTGCTGGTAACGGTGCGTGGCATACAGACTTACAAAGATGAGAGACCGTTATACAATGCAGTGTTATTGAATTGTATGGAAATTGTCACGAATAAAGCTATGCGCAATTTTGTACATACAGCAGCCCAGTACAGCGAGATCAGTAGTGTACATGCGGGTGGGAAACGTTAGGAAGCGGAGCAATATGCATGAACCGGATCAATATCGAGTCCTAATCAATGATAACAACACAAAACAGTCGCCATATGCAGGTTTTAAGACTCGATTGATCGAGGGATGGAAGTGGAGTGAATTGCATCAAGATCCGTGCCAGATAGGAGTTTATTTTTATTAAGCTTTGAGCTACTTAACCTTCGGTGCCTGCGTTATGTATGGGGGGGTTTATTGATCCAGGGAGTGTAGTACAGCTCCTAGATTAAGGCTAGATGAAGACAATAGGTGAGATATAGTGATACGATTGTTATCAAAGAGTCGCTAATTGTTAGTTTATGCAGTAGTAAATACTAGAAGTAAACTAGAGCTAAAGGGTGGTACCAGATATCAGCAGTGTTTGGAACAACGCACATGGGAGCGGGCGGCAGAGCGCCAAGAATGTTCGAGGCTGGCGAATAAGGAGCCTCATTTCGCCCGAGACAGTCCATACCCGGTTAGTAAGAGTAGGGCTAGACTACAGTGGCTTGCTAATGAGCAACTACTAATAGCTCTGCCGATCGCCCCCCGATCTAGGTAACCAATGGGCTATTGCGAATTGGGAAGGGGAAGAGAAGAGGGGTTGATAAGGGTTGTTGATGTTAATCTTGGAAAGGTGACTATCGGATCTGGGATCAATCTCTGGAGATGCGATCAAGCGCAGGGTGGAATAATTGGGTAGAGTCCACACGTGTAGTAGTTTGGGGGAAGGAAAACAAAAAGCAAGGATCGGAGGAGTGAAAAGAGAGATCGGCAAGTAGAGTGATATCATTGATTTGGTTTGGTTTTTGATTGGCAAGGTCACGGGACTGCGCATGCTGGTCGCGTCTCCGGTTCCAAGGATCACTTTGTTTACTAGTCATGGAACCCATGGGACAACATGCTACCTTAATCGGTCATCTGTATATACAGAAAAGAGTTGTTGACGTCTAAGACTCTAAACACAGCACAGAGTCCTTGGAAACAATAATCATGACACCCGCGGGGACAAGGAAAAGCTGGAAAAGATGCAAGAAAATCTTCCCCTCAGGTGACATCACCGTCCTACCCACTTGGCAATTGGGCAATATTTAGTAACAAGTTTCAAGTTCACCATTGGTAAATTCAAGTAAAGTTGCAGAGACACAGGGTAGCACGAGCGCTAAAGGCGCCCAGGCGGTCCAATGAGAAGTCTCAAGCTAGGATAAACCCCGCAGAAGGACTCGGGCCAAGGCTGTGATGCGACGGCCAGACCGAAACAATTGAGGTGATGGTGATGCCTTAGTCCGGGCCTCGGAAATGTCTGGATTGGTCGTCAGCTTGCAATCAATGCAATGCGCAGCACATGGTCCTGTCACGGCGGCTATGAGGATGGATTATAATCCTGGTCTCTTGCTCGCGACTAACCTCCACCCCTAGAGGTCGGAGGGCCCGAGATACGATGATAGTCACCACTAGTCCCCCCCTACTCTACTTGCCGACCGTGAGATCCCAGCTGAATGTCAAGCGATACCCTAAAAGCTTACAAGTTCCGCTATCGGGCCAATGCGAACATGTGCTCAAATTAGATAAGAGGGAAAAAACAATAATAAATGAGGTGAGTTCGGATGTAAATGAGGATTGTTATTATTACGATTATCAGCTCGGTCCATTGTGACCCGGGCGCCTAGAGCGAACGGAGGAGCCTCACCACAGCGATTTCCGAGCTATTGCATAATAATCCCTCAATTCGATCCTCTCTAGCTCCGCTATGGCTCCGAGCTGGACCGGTATAATTAATGGTGCCAATTGGTGTCAAGGGTGAGGGGCCACAGCGTAATAGGGTAGTACTTCTTCACGAGGCTCAAGCGAACATGATGTTCCCCTATCTGTGGCAGTGTAGGAGCTAGGAGTTCGAGATAATTGAGATATTTGAGTAGTCGCAGTATCTACTTCAACAGGTGGTAGTATCTTTCTATCCCCAGTGGCGATTACACAGCACGTGTGGGCTCTAGACCGATAGATAATGCACGATCGAGGAAAGCCGATCCATTAAAGCGGGGACCTTAAGAAATTTAGGGCGTCGCTCAAAGTAAATTAAGTGACTTGATTAGCCCCTCGTAAGGTGACGTCGTCAACTGGGGAACTACTAGTCGTTAATACTGTACCATACCCCACATCCACCGCTTGGAGGAGGTCAGCATAATCAAATGCGAGTGATAATCCTGTATGAATTGACAACGATGAATCAATAAGGAGGGTCCAGTATGGGAGGGGGAAGATAATAATAGGAGCCTTACCAGGAAAGATATTACTTAGGTAGTAGCTAGGGGGAACGATACCCCTAGCCAAGATTGGCAAGGAATGCTAGAGTTGCCCTAACGGGTACTCTGCAAGTAAGGATACACGACGACTTCAATGTATGACGAACAGGTCTGCGGGGAGGACAGTGCACTTGAAGATAGACTGCAATTGGTTCTGAAGGTAACTTATGCTCATGCTGAGTATTTTGTTTTCGTTTTCATTTTCATTTTCAATTTTTTTTTCTTTTTTCCTAGCTCTGTATTGCTCCCTACTCTTCGGGTACCCTTTGAATGGCGTGTTCCGTGACCGTAGAGCCAGGTGTTCAAGTAGAACTGCATGGTTGGTACGTAGTCCGTAAGTTATTCTTCCAAGTCATCTGCAATTTTAAATATCTTCAATGGACATCACTACTGCTTATGGTGATATCCTTGGCATGCTGGACGGAAGGGCATCCATAAGGCATTGCCCCATTAGGCCAATCCGATTATCTCTCCGTGGTTTCTTTTGGAATAATTGAGATATTAAAATTTACAATTCCTCCCGTAATGCGGCAATCGATCCCACGGGCAGTATAGTCATATTCTGGTAGAGGTAGGAAGGAATTTAGGGAACTAGTCGACTCGGAGATTTAAGTCTTTGGTAGCTATACAGTATTGAACCTACTATTGAAGTAACTACTGAGAAGTTTACCGTACTACAGGTACCTTCAAGTGACAGCCTACCGGTTGAGGGCAGTGAAATTTGACCTGGCAATCCCGTTCCTGACTCTCAGGCTCCGGACAAGCTCTTTTTTCCGACTGAGTGGAGTTGAGTGGAGATTTTATTAGATTCGATCTGTCTTTTTTGGGATTCTTTGGGAACTGGAATTACTGGGACCCCTAAAAAGAAAGGACGGCACAAACGGAAGGAATAAATTTTATTATTGACCTATCAAACCTTTTATTTTGCTCTCAAAATGCTATCTTTTTTCTTTCTTTCTATTTCTTTTTTCTTTCTTTCTTTTTTTTTTTTGAAGGGAAATGGAACTACATTGTAGCCGTTGGAGAGTGACCCTTTTCTCCGACTAAGACGGAAAGTCAATGGTGAAACTGCATGGATTTGCCTAGCATATGCCAGGAGCTTAAAATGGAAGACAAGGAAGAGGATGAATTTCATCGGTCGTGCTAGTAACCTATGGCTACCTACTATTCTTTTCAAACGATACCCAAATAGAATGAAAAATGGAATAAAAAACCGTTTCTATAGCAAATGGTGGTTGTCACACAACATGTAACCTGTCAAAAGGAATGCGCGGTACCGGATGAATTGACGAAAAGGGGAAAGAAAAAAAAAAGGGAAGAAAGAGAAGAGAGGACCCAATCTTTAGTAAAAGAAAGGAAAAGAAGAAAGAAAATCCTTCGGTAGCCCGTGAGACAGGCACGATCATGCCTCAGCCAGCCAGGTGAGATTTGGTACGGGTGAAACAGTAAGGACGCTGATAGGCGAAGGGTTGCTGAGCACCCGCTAGCGTTGCTAATGGCGGCAAGGGAGTCCCGGCAACGAGGGAGCCCGGAGCCCTAGTCCAGTCCTCCTTGTAAAATGTACGGGTACCTACTTGGCTCATACTGTACGTATAGTATGTATGGTACCTGTACCAGACCTTATGATGTATGTACCCTGTAGGTCCCTCGGAGCCGCAAACCGCACCGGGAGGTTACCTGTGAAGTACATGTACATACGTCGCGATGCTGTCAGCCCTGTTAGTTTTCGTTTGCGTCGTTACGTAGCAGATAATAGGAATAATAAACAATTCTAATTTGGTATTTGATAAATTTAGTGGAAATGATTCATTATTTTATTTTATTTTATTATTTTTTCTCTAATAATTCAGTGAACAAGGATGTTCTCTACAGGAATAGAAACTACCAAAAGTATAGATAGAGAGGATAAAACGATGTAAGCGTACCATTTGGAAGGGCGGGTTTGAAAGGAAAGAAAGAAAAAAAAAAGGTCAAACCGGTTCGACACAGGTTTCTGACGCAGGCTAACCAAACCCGCCTAGTACCAGAAGCTAACCTGTCGTCGCTTAAGCTCTTTCTGAGCATCTGGAGATCCATCCCCACTTTTGCGTTGCCATTGCAACAAGATCATCCCTTCAGCTTCACTTTCTCCTCTTTTTTTCACTTCTTCTCTCTCTTTTTTTGAGGCATTCTGAACATCTGTCCATTCTTCTCTTAAGACCCGCGCTGTTCCTCGTCCCATGATTCATTTTTTGAGCTTTCCTCACGCCCAATCCCGTGTCCAGCCTTCTTCAAACCCTCTTCTTCGGTAAGTTTTTCTCCAATGCATTAGCGTACCAGTTGTCTTCCCTCCCCTAATGCCGTGCTGCTGCTGATGTCAGGGCCATGCTAACTTAGCCTCCGTTGCTCATTTTCCATAGCCCCTCGTCCGTCTCCCTCCGTCTTCGATTTTCCCGCCAACCTTGACCATCTCCGAATTACTTTTGTTCGAGGGTTCCGCCAGCCATGTCACTCTAGACGCACGGCTTCGTTACGAGGAAGTGCCGCTACATGCTGGTTAGCTGAGGGTTTCTGAAGCTGTTCTTCAACGAATCAATCAGAGAAGTCTGGGTTCAACACTCCGCGATTGGGCAATAGGAATATACAGGAGCTCGGTGGTGACCGTTCCGATAGAGACGCCTCCACCTGCCGTGTAGTATATGCCGGATAGATAGTTTGCGGCATTGCTGTCTTCTACTTCTCTATTTTGCTCCGATTTTACTTCTGCTTCTTTCTTTTTTTTTTTCTCTTTTAAGGGTCTCTTTCAACTGCGGCGTTCTTGCGGATTTTGAGGCACTAGGGAAGGACAAAGAATTCTGCAACAAAATGGAACAATCTTCCCCGTTGGCTGCTATGCAGCCTCCTTCAGTGCTCTTTGGACACTGCTTTCGCTCGGATGCTCGGACATCCTATCCTTCATTTAGTCCCATGGCTGGGCTCAATCCAAACAGCTTCAACTTCAAAGATTTATCCATGAAAAGAGGCCATGGCGCCGATTACTTCAATGTGAAAGGCTCGTCTCCTACAGCTAGCCTTGCTGCGGATCTGTCTCAAAATTTTCATATCGACCAGAGGTTTGTTATGCCCTTTGACTAAGGGTACCCAATGGAACGGACTGACCGAAAATAGTCCTCAGCTAGCCACTCCCCGGCGGTCTTTGTTCTCCTCCAACCTGTTTGGGAATGGTCACAGGCGTGGTAAGGGTTAATGTGTTATAGTACATGACGGACCTGGTTGCTCATCAAGATTATAGAGGAAACAATGACAACACCTCCGCTGTCTTCCTCACCTGCCCCAGCAATGGATATTATGGAAATGTCTCCGCTACCACACAAACCCCCGTTTAACAATTCGGAAGCTGAACTGCGCACCCCTACAATCGAGATCTCGTGTATGGACACGCCCATGAGGTCTAACGCTGCCAGTCCGCTACAGGATTCTCCCTTGGTTACCCAGAAGGAAGGCCAGCATGAGTAAGAATTGAAGCTACGGATGGATATGAGAGATCTTGATCTGACAACCTATTTTATTGCAGGAGGAAACGCCCGACGTTTCTCAGGCCCAGCCTAGCGAGAAGCAAAGCTCAATCCTTCCAATTGGGGATGACCAAACCCGCTCCGGAGAGCCAAGCTCCGCCGTTTAAATTTCAAAGCAAGGGAATTAAGACCTCGTTGAGCACCTCGGCTTCGTTGGAGGATATGTTTAATGAATCACCGCAACGCGAACGGCCGTCATTGAGGAATCATTCGGTCCATGGTTTGGTTAACCCGCGCCTGAGACCCACGTTGGGCAGGGAGACAAGCCATGTTCGTGGAAATGGATCTCCGTCTGCAGCTTCAATTCGCAAGAACTCCCACCCCATGATGCGCCCTCGTAAACAGTGCCGACGTTCGTTGAGCATGTTTGAGAACCCCGAGGATGTGATGGTCGAAAAAGAGGCTTCTTTTACATCAAATGCACCACTTCAGTCCATTTGCGACATCGAAGGAACCCCCAGCCTACAATTGCCTCACTTCTTACCTGAGGACCAAGCTGATACACTGCCTCGCATCGACAAAAGCATTCTCGTGGACCTCATGGATGGGAAATTCAACGACCGATTCGACAATGTCCTGATCATTGACTGTCGTTTCGAGTACGAATATGAGGGAGGTCATATAACTGGAGCTGTGAACTACAATGACAAGGACAATCTCGCTGCGGAACTGTTCACTAGCCCGAAGCAGAGGACCGCATTGGTTTTGCACTGCGAGTACTCTGCACATCGCGCCCCTATTATGGCCAAATACATCCGCCATCAGGATCGTGCTTTCAATGTGGATCAATACCCACACCTTACCTACCCGGATATGTACATTTTGGACGGGGGCTACAGTGGTTTCTTTGCTGAGCATCGGACGCTGTGCTTTCCACAGAACTATGTGGAAATGTCTGCCAAGGAATACGAGTTTGCCTGCGAGCGTGGCCTCGGAAAGGTCAAGCAAAGGTCAAAGCTGAGCCGCGCTCAAACATTCGCCTTCGGTCAGACATCTCCCCAGATGGAAGATAGTCCCACTGGGAGGTGTCGGAACAACCCTGGTGACCGAAACAGGTTGTTGGGATCTCCATTTGCGGAGAGCCCCGTCTCCGGTCGCTTCCCCGGCCGCCGCATGCTTTCCTACTGATAGTCCTCGCGGACTGTCCAATTCAATTTTCTAAGCCAAGGCTCAATATAATGACGCTATTGAGCATGGCGCTATGCTATTACTGCTTGATTGCTGAGCAATTTTTCGCATATATCAGGAGACTTCATTTTGGATTGGCTGTTTCTTCCACCCAGTCAGTCGGATTAGTCCTCTAACAATATTGGATTGCACTATGGGGCTTGGACACAATGCACCTTGCTATTCCAACGTCCTTTCCGTTCGTTTGTTTACTTTCGGTTTTATTTCTCTTGGCCCGGTTAATAGAGCCCTCGCATTTTGATGACACGAAAACTTTCGACTCTACAATTACACCTTTCATTGGCCCGCCATGAAACGCTTGCCAACACGGCTCTTGGCTCTCTTCTTTCAGCCGCATTGATTCTTTCCTTGATCTCCGACCACCGGCCGCAAAAAAATTTCCTATGTCTTGAACGATTTTCCTACGTCATGCACCTATCGACCTTGCGTTCGGTCTGATCACTATGATACCACGCCATTATCTGGCCCTTCCTCTTCTTGGATTTTTTTTCCCTTATCTTCTCCTTACCGTCTTTTAATCCACTCCCTATTTTCCTGTATAACTCGCGAGGGAGCGAAAAACCTCCTTGCCGTATACTGTACATATTGATGTGCGGCTCGTCACAAAGGCGATAATTCACCATGCACGACGGTGTCTCCTAAGCCATCATTGCCTTGTATGGGCATATTCGATCGCGGTGGGCACGTCGATGCAGCTGTACATACATACACACAACTCCCGGGTCCGTGAGCTGACATCTAATGGGAAAGCCGGGGTATTGGGAACTAAAGATAATTTCCTTTGTTGGAATGAAATGAAATGACTTAAAAAAGAATTTACTCTAGTCCTCCAATCGTCTAAAATAAAAATTTCGAACTAGGGCAGTGGTCGTAATAAGGCCGCGATTGCTAGTAGCGCCGGGTAGCCTGAGGCAACCTTAATTTTTAGTCTCCGCCGCCGCCTTCAATTCCTCTCCGTCCCTCTGGCCCAATGCTACGCGTGTATCATCACACCTTCTGCCATGGACATCGATGACATCCTCGCCTCCGTCGATCGCAACGATGTCTCTTCCCCCGAGTCCGCAGCGCTTGACCACCAGTTGCTCACTCGCTTCTGGGTTGCCGAGCGCGGCGTCTCCGAGCTCTTACCCTGGCCAGCCACCCTAATGGACCGCACGATGGAAAGAGTGCGCAATCAGGTAAACCAAACCCAATGGGTCCTCCCCATTCCTCCCCCAACCCCATTCCCCCTGGATCAAGAACTCATCAACCTCACCCCAACCCCCAGATCGAATCAATCGAAGACCTAGCCGCTTCCTCTTCCGTTCCCCTCCCAACATCCAACTCAAACAACACCGCCAACAACCCAACCCTAAACCTCAAACTCTCAATCCTTCAAACAGACCTCTCCAGATCCCAATACCTAATCCGCTCCATCCTCCGCCAACGCCTCTCAAAACTCACAAAACACTCCATGCACTACCTCCTCCGCGTCTCCGCCTCCACTCCCTCCCAACAACAACCAGACCCCTCCCAACCCAACAATACCCAACAACAACCCGAAGACTCCATCCCAGACCTCACAGCTGTGACTGATCCGTCTCCGCTCTCGCCCCAAGAACTGGCGTTCTTGCACGCGCATCAGACGCTCCTGGCGGGGCATTTTGGGGCCTCGTTTCTCAGTTCGTTTCCGCCGCAGTTGAGGCGTTTGGATGATAATGCGGGGGGTACTAGTATGGTGCAGGGGCCGGATGGAAGGGAGGTGGTTTTTGTGAGGTGTCTTAGTGAGGGGGTTAGGGTGGTCGTGCCGCCTGGGGATGGGGTGGAGGTTGAGACGGAGGGGACGGAGATGCGGATGGGCGATGTTTGGGTTGTTAGGTGGGAGGGGGTTAGGGGTGCTTGGGAACGAGGGGAGGTGGAGGTACTTTGAGACTTTTACTTTTATTCTTGGTTTTGTTTGGGGGTGACGGTGGGGGGAAGGTAAGGTAGATTGTGGAGGAGGGGAGGATTATGTTTGTACATACATGTGTAGATTGCATGGTGGCGTTTGGGAGGGGAGTTGATTTATATTGATACCTCTTGTTTTAATCTTTGATTTTTATCGTGTAGGTTGTATATGGGTGCTTGTGTATCTTGTGTATGGGGCATGTTGAATTGGGGATGGAAAGTGGACCATTTCTCATTTCTCGTTTCTCATTTCTTAGATCTAGATCTTGGGTTGTTTGCTGGTTCATGCATTGTATAGCTCAGTGTGGAGCGTTGGTCCGCCATTAACCTTACACTAGTAAAAACTCATCGGATCTCCGAGGATGCAGTAAAAGACAGTAAAAACGCCGAGACATGATCTATAGCATGAACATTATCCGCCGTTGCGCCTGACCGCTAAGCCCAAAATCTTTGTCCATGCACACGAACAAGAACGCCCAGAGAGAAAAGCAAAGAAACTGTCATCAATCGAATAAAACGAGTCAATCTATTTTGCCCAGGGGGAGTGGTAGGAGTACGATCATGCGACGTATCCATATGTAGGCGGATCTTCCTCAACCCGCTCGAGATACTCGCGGTCGATCAGACTTTCGATGCGCCGCTTGATCATGTTCACGTCGGGAACGAAGCGGGCGGACAACTGGCTTAGAACCTCGCTCATAAGTTTGGAGTGGACGAGTTTCTTCCGTTGCCTGAATGGTTGGAATGCAATTAGCTTCTGTCATGATCAGGTATAGATGGAGGCACTTACTTCATGATTCGCACGACTGCAGCTTCGATGCTGGCGCCGCGCTCATCACTCATTCGCTTCTCTGTATCTTTCCGTTGGTCTTGATTCTCCACCTTGTTGGCGCTACCGCTGACAACGCCAATGCGTACTTTCATAAATGGACTCTGGAACTCGTGGTTGAAAAAAAACTTGTCGGTGGGTTTGACGTCCTTGCTCATAGGATCCTTCTTCAAGACCCGGGTCTTAGGCGCGACTGCTAGCGACTGCAAGTTACGAATCAAGTCGTGATCCGGAACCCTTGTCTGGGCTTGTATCTCTTCATATGTGAGAAATTCGCCTTGAGGCACATCGTTGAAAAGTAATAGGATGACCATGGCATAGGTGGAAACATTGAGTTCATGTCGTTGGACTTTGCCGTTGGACCTATGGAAGGTAGCCCGAATATCTGCCGTGCCCATACTAGCTTGCCATGATAGTTTCCGGCCATTGTGCTTGCTAAGATAAAACTGTTCAAAGCTTTGCTTCACCTTGTCAATCTCCTTGGGGAAGATGCAAGCAGGCTGGGCTTCCCCACCCTTGATACTAGACATGGCTTCCATGGGCCACATAGTACTGGTAAGAACATTGATTTCTAAGTCGATAGGCTTCTGATCCGGATCACCTGCCCGCCGCATATGGTTCTTGTAGCTAGTAGTCAAGTCCTCCGAAACCGTCATATCCTTGAACATGGCTTCTAAGCGTTGGGTGAACTGGTTGCCGACTTCCATCTTCATCTTGGATATCATCTGCCGCTCCGCATCCATGCTAACCGAGCGCTTCATAAGAAGACGCCGAGAAAGATGCTTCTTGTAGTACGCTTCGAAAAGGTCCTTGTCCTTCACATAGCGCAGCAGAGTTATGCCGTTGTCCAAGAGAGCATCCACCTCGGTTTCCGTTTTACCCTTGATGCCCTTTTTCAGGTTCTCATCAAAGAAGAGTGATAGATACTCGGAGCTGCGTGTATTTGAATTGATAAACTGTGAGAAGCTCGTCGTAATGGCACTTTGCATCGTTGGGTCGGACCTGAATGATTCCTCCCAAACCTTGTCGAATTTGTTCTTCAAGCCTAGTACATCGTCAACCCACTTGATAGCAGACACGGTCTGCTGATTCATGGGCTTCTCCCTCTCAGTGGGTTTCTTTCCACTGTTATCGCCCTTCTCTGCCGATCTTGTAGATAAAACTTGGCCTGCTGCAATTGCCGATTTGTTAATTTCGTCTCCCAGTTCCACAATGCGCTTCTGAACCGCAGCAGTTAGAGGGCCCTTTTTATTGTCTACCCTTGCGCTCAGTAAGTAGACATTTCGTAAAACATCCATGCGGTCATTGTCTAGCATATTCTTGATACCGGTGCCCTCCAGGTTGATGACTTCCGTAATATTTGAGCTGATCAGCTCTCGATCTAGTACCTCTTTGATTTTCGGCTCTGAAAGAGGTGATAGTGTAGAGAGACAGCGCTCTCTTTCCTCCGCTATGCGATCAGATGCAGCTTTACAGAATGCAGCGGCGTCTCCCATCTCCAGCAGCCGTTTTCCTTCTGCATTATAGAAGATCTTGCTCGTCTCTAGGAAATCCGGTTCGAACATGGTTAGATATAACTTTGATGACTCCTCTTCTGTTATGGTTTCGTAAAGACCCTCGAGCATATAGATGCAATGCCGAATCAGCTGCCGGTTTATCATCTGACCCGACCTTTCTAGCTGGATCATAAAGAGCACAGTAGACTTGAGCACATCAGCAACCGTAGATTCCGTATCGGAACGGGCCGCAGAGCGTAACACATAGTCACGAAACAAAGCCATGGAGGCGACGTATATCGAAGGCTTTTTATGGTCCGCCGAGATGACTCGATCCTAAAACAAGAGACCCAGGTCAACTTTGGTATAACAAACACATCCAGCGCGCACAGCCATACCATGTACATGAGAACGTCTGTAATCATTCCCATACAGATCTGATGGTCCTCCCAGGCCTCCCTCAATACACTCAGAAACTTCTCCCCGGTATCCCGCCGCTCGTTTTCTTGATCTTGTATCTCGACCTGGTCTTTCGACTGCAGTAGCATGGATGAGATGGCTGAAGTCACCCATTTCTGTACTTCGGTGGCGAGCCATTCTTTCTCTAGCCTTTTCACCCGCTCATATAACTCCTCACCGCGCATCGCAAGCACCATGTTGTAGGCGTTCCGATATAACTGCTCGAAGGAGAGGCTGGATGCATCTTTCGTGTGAATCTTTTTCAAAGCCGTTGACAAACCATCCCAGTTCGTCTCGAAGTCATCGGTTTTGTTGGTGTTGAGACCCTAAGACATGCTCTGTTAGTTCAGCCATTTTGATATAGTGACACTTAGCGAGCTCTATAGTCCGAACCATCGCCGTTGACGTAGGACTCGATCCTACTGCTATAGTATTTGACAAAACAGGATAATGGATGGAAAGGAGATGACTTACCCTCCGCGGAGCGCGGATCTTCTGCCTTGCTCTCAGAGACATCTTTTGATGATACAATAGCACACTGCCATTCACTTGCCCGCTGTTCGTTCTTGCGCGCGGGGCAAATCAGAGGAGCTGCTAGAAAGGACTCGGGAGAACACGGATTGAGCGGAGAGTAAGACCTATAAATGGGCTCGTAGAGCTTAAAATAAGGAGATACCGTGAGACATAAGCTCCTTTTCGCAGCTTGCAAGCTTGATCGAAACCGAGAGGGAGAGAGCGAGCAGCAGAATGAAGGCCGCGGAGGCCAAAGAAAGCTGGAAAAATAAAAAGTCCGGCGCAAGTCGAACCCTTTCTCCGTCATTCCCACGACCTTTCCTTCAACTTCCCCATTCATTTCCTTGGGTGATCAACATTTCCAATAATTCCTCCCCATCGGCTTTATATACCTTAATTCACCACCCTTATTCTCACCGATTTCATCATGCGCCCATTCACCTCTTTCCCGCGGGGCCTCCGCGCCGTTTATAGCTCTCTTCCCCCCCGAACTGCTATCGCGCGCTCTATATCAAGACCTTTTTCACAACTGATCGGCCGCTCTACATGGCCATCTCCTGTACTTTACTGGTCATCTGTTCAAATCTCTCTACCAGCTTCTACTCCACTCCGCCACAACTCCAGCTCCGCAAGACCCCTCACAGATCAGGCCGCTGACGCCGCCAGAGATGCGGAGAATGAAGAACAGAACAGAAAACGCCGAGAACAAGAACCAGCCTACCAGATCACCTTCACCTGCAAGCCGTGCGGGGAACGTTCTTCTCACCGTATGTCTAAACAGGGTTATCACCGTGGAACGGTCGTGATCCGTTGTCCGTCCTGCAAGAACCGTCATATCATTAGTGATCACCTCAATATCTTCTACGACAAGAAGATGACATTGGAAGATATCCTAGCTGAGCAGGGAGGGAAGTTGAAGCGGGGTTATGTGGAGGGCGATATGGAGTTCTGGGATGATGGATCGGTGAACCCAAAAGACGGCCAGGAGACGAAACCAGATCAAGGACAGTTGCCATAATTTATCTGTTCCGGTTTCTGACTTGATTTTGATTAATGATACAAGACAAAGACTGTTTGGTGAATGTGTTGAATTTGAAGGGTTGCGCTACAGCCTAAAAGTCTGCATAGAGTCGCGGGTTCCAAAGAGATTCGGGCATAAAGGCGTTATGGGTTGTCCCTTTTAGATACCTCTGAGACATTATATGTATACACTCTGCTCCGATATGTACTATAGATTTGATTATAATTTCGATGGAGATATGTTTTGTGATTAGGATTTTCAAATAATCTATTCCTTTACCCTCCCCTCAACGCCTTTTTTTTTGTAGAAACCAGTATGCAAACATATACATTCATAAAGAAACCCCACTCTATTTCTTTTACCATCCACGTCTTCTGCCCCGGTGTTCCATTCCCTTCTCCTTTCTCTTCTCACGCTTGCGGTCGTTCTTCCGCTTCTTGTCACGCCCGAATCTCTCGGGGTCCGTCACTGCCTCGATACGTCTCTTCACACGACGGCCCTCACGTTTCTCCTTGATGTTCTCTTGGACAAGGGCCATTTGGTTCACAAATTCAGTGGTACCCAGCTTCTTCTGGATAAGATCCAACACCTCATGGCAGTTGGACACAAGAGCCTTGTACGATTCTTTGAAGACCGGGTCGGATGAACGGGGTGGCGGAATGGATGAGTCGGTCATATGCTGAAGAGGGATAAGGATGATAGGGATAGAGGGCTGGATCTGCTCGGCATCAAGGTGGCGGCAAAGAGATGCTAGAAGACCAATGGAAGCGGTCTTCGGGATCAAAGATTGTGCTCGAGTGGTAAGCAATTCCCGACGTAGTACGGAGGACACTTGCTCAAAGATATATCGGATAGCGGGTTTAGATGAACCGGTTGCCTGTTCCTCCTTGTCCTCGTCATCGGCGTCTTCGCTGTCGCTAGCGTCTGATTCGGTAGCCTTGTCTCCCCTGCGAGAAAACTCGAGGCCGTTCTGAGCGCAGCACCGGGCAATGAAAATTATGTTGCGCACAGTTTGCATGGCAAGCTCCTCGCTGACGGCAGGGGTCCGAAGACAGCGGACACTGGCACGGATCAACTGCAGCATCGCCTCTCGGTCCAGGGCCAACCCGGCGGCGTTCGCCAATGGCAGTGAGCTGTAACCATTTGCTGCATTTGACTTGGCCAGGTCTGCAAGCCAAGTTCCAACAAGGTTCGACGCGCATGTTTTGACCCAGGCATGTGGATAAAAGAGACATTCCCGAATAGCAGTCCAGTTTGTTGTGCTTTCTTTGACCAGTCCGATCGTAGGGGCACTCTTGCAAACTTTCGCGTAGAGCTGGAGAGAGAAGTAAAGTGTCTGCCAATTACCTGTGTCATCGGCTTTCAGCACTGGCTGCATAATGCTAGGGAGAATCTCTCTGACAAAGCGGGCCTCCTTCTCCTTCTTGGTCTCCTCTACCTCGAAGTAGATCCGCATGGCCTGTAGTCCAGTGCTGGTCAAAAGCAAGTTATCTGTTTGTTCCAACCAGGAATGAAGAGGAATGAGAATGGTCTTCATTGTTTCATTGTCTGCCCGACTATAGAACTGACCGAGCAGGGCTCCGGCTAGCTCTCTACACTCAGGAACATCATCGTTTGCCATGACGATGACCAGAGGCAGGAAGAACGTGCCAACTATGTCCTGAGCTAGTTCCTGCCCGGTCTTGGACAGCAGATTATGGATAGCCTCCATGACCGATTGTCGACCGTCCGAATGCTTGTACTCCAGGTTCTTGGCCAGGAAAGCCAGTTGTTTTGTCCACCGGTTCTTGGCCTGGGGAAATTCGATCAGGAAGTGGATGTAGACGCCTCGCGCTAGATCACGCGCAGAGCGAGACTGGTTGGTAACCATCATGGTAGCGATATTGTCAATCAGTTCGTACATTTCAGGAACAACGAATTTCCTAGACATGACAGCCCTGATGAAGTTGAACGTGATGCCTTGACGATCTGGCTCCTCGATGTCGGAAGTTAATCGCTGTAGAAGGTATGCAAGATGTCCGTCCCTTAGCTTTATGGTCTTTCTCTCCCGTAGCATGGCTGCAATCAATTTCAAGGATGCCTGCGCAGCTTCGGTGCTTGTACTCGGCGCCTCCTTGATTAATTTGACAGCCTCGGTGAGATAAACGTGAGAGTTATTATCAATCTCAGGCAGAGGAAGCTTGATCATTGTAGAGAGCAGTCGAAGAGCAGAAATCTTGACTTCCTCCTGACCCTGGACCAAAGAATCACCAATAACAGGGAGAAATCCAGCCATGTTCGTCGGTGTAAGCAAGGAATCAAATTTGCTTAACACCGAGCGAAGAACATCAAGGGCGAAACGAGTCAACTTGTGGACGTAGGAGGTAGTGGTGCCTCGCTTTTCACCTCGCTTCGCACCATGAATTTTAATCAAGAAGTGTTCTTCGGCAGCAGATACAGCTCGCTTCTCAGTCTGCTCTGGTTGTTGGTATGACTCCTTAATGACTTCGTAACAGAACATCAGGATGTCGCGACTCTCTGCGCCGGGGTTTCGCAAAAGACCAACACCGATTCGCCGCAAAAGCTCGTCAGCTTTTCTCACGATGGTAGAGGTCAGCTTCTCTCGGAGTAGGGACTGCAAGGGCCTGATCAAATTCGCCAGGTTCCCAACAGTAGAGTTCTTTGCCAGGAGTTCCATGGAGTCGTAGCTCTTGTTGCTCTTGACCTCCTTCATCTTGCTCACGTAGTCCTCTGCATCCTTCTCCTGGCCAACAGTACCGAAAGTATCATCCATTACCACAGAGCTCAAATCCGCCAAACAGTAATCCAGGTCTCCTTGCTGAAAGTCATCCGTCGTAGCTACAAGAATGGAATGGACAGTGAAAGACAGAACGTGCAGTTGGTAACCCTTTGTGAGAGTAGTCCGGAGCTCCTTGAGTATATATCCAAAGTACACTGGACCCATCAATAGAGCGATGTCGTTCAGGGTCTTTCTGGCAGTGTCCCGGGCGTCTTGAGAACGGCTCTTCAGAATACTGCAAACATCCAAAAGGACGGGTGGCAATCGAATGGTCATATCTTGCTCCGGCAACAGTTTCAAAAGCTTAATGACGGTGACTGCAGCAGGCAAGCGCAGGCTCATCTGCGCTTCATTTTTGTGGTGAATAAAATTGGTCAAGAAAGGCGTAAAGTTGGTGGTCAACTCGGTTGCCACCTTGGATGCAGAAGGGATCGACCGAGCTAAGTTACATTGAGAAGCCACTGAAGTTTCAACTCCTTCCATTTCATCTTCAGTGGTCGTTTTGGGTGCACTGATTTGATTCATCGCGGTTGTTAAGGCATCTGACATCCTGCCTAGGAGCCTCAAGACGTTCTTCTCCATTTCTGGCTTACTCTGCATATAACTTTTATATCTGCGGAAGATAGCTCTGAACTGACTCCAGTCAAGACATTCTGCAAGAGCTCCAATAGTTGCCACAGCCTCTGCTATCAGATTGTGGGTGGCCTCATCAGCTTCTTCATCAAACACAAAGTGTTCATTGAGAGGAATGAAAATTGTGCTAATATTTGAAGCCTGCAGTTTGCCTTTGGATGCCTCGCTGGCAAGACGTCGTAGGGCTCGGAGACGGCGATGCTGTTGTATATGGAGGACATTAGTGAAAAAAGAGGCTTCGTCGTCATCATCAACAAGTAGGTCATGCATGTCCTGCACGTTTGGTCTGTTAGGATTGAGCTTGACGAAGTAGCCCAACGAAGAGATAAACTCAGCCCGGATAAGTTCTGATTTCTGCCTAACTCCATTCTGCAAGGCAGGGAACAAAACATCCTTTACAAGGGGCTCGAATTCCTCTAGGTCGGTGTTGGTAGTAAGAATAGCCCTTTCCATGAATCTTTTCAATCCAAACGAAGCACTCGATCTGATGGCAAGTTCCTCGTCATCTTTGACGTGATAGAGCATATTATAGAGGATAGGCCGCCACTGACGAGCATTGAACTTCTCCCAGAGATCATCGTTGACTTGTCTGAAAGCCTGCAACCGACGTTCGAAATCAACCTCCAACTTCTTTCGAGAGATTGAGTTTAAGTCTTCACAAAGAGCAGCAACCTTGGCGAGCTCAGGGTCATGTTTGGCAAAAGCGGCGAAAACCCTGGATAGAACCTCTCGGTTCGCTTGATCCCTGAAGTAGTCGAACAGGGAAGAAACTGCTTCAAAGACCTCATGGAAAAGCTTTGAATCCTCCTTGGGGTCATACAGAGGCAAAAAGTGCTCGAGGATCCGCAGCAGACCAGATTTAGTCTTTGGGGACACGCGGTCCGGAGGTTGGCGGAGAAGATACGTGGTTATGCTAACCAAGCTGGAAGTTTCCTTAGATGATTCGACACATGGGGCCATAATAGAAAGAGCTTGAACCCCAGATATCAAGACCAGTCGAGAAGGGCCCCGCTTCAACAAATTGCCTAGATGAGAAAGGGCGTGGTCTAAGTAAGGTGCTAGAACCTCGGAACGGATCTCGTCAGCCGGGATGTCGCCCATTTTCTCCTGTTCTTCGAGCTCCTTCCCAGTAGCGAGTCCAACTAGTGGTACCAGGATTTCATCCATAATAAACACCTTCACTTCATCCCGGGTAGAATCCACACTAAGACAGTCCACGATCTTCGTCAGTAGGGTATCATTATGTCGGACAAGGTAAAAGGACGATTTGGGGGTAGCAGCCCAAGTACGGAATAGTCTAAGAAGACCAGAGATGCCCTGAGTTGTTTCCGTTGCGAAATTTTCGAGTCTGGGGTTAATTGCCTCGTTAAAGATCACACGAACAAAAGGTGTCCAATCTCGTTCCGGCGAGATGGAGAACATAAGTTCCAAGCACTTGATACATGTAGATCGAATATTGCGCAACACTGTTAATAGTTTCCCCTTCTGAGAGTCGACCACATTTTCCGGTTGCGACTTTTCCAATTCTCGACATGCTCGAACCAGGCAGTATAGGACCACTTGCATGGACTGCTCCGCATAAGGCGCCATCCTGCTCTGTAGTGCCTCGAAAACCGTTTCTATCATCCTTAGCAAACCCATTTGCCTCCTTGGACTAGCCAATTCTCGTGTGAACGCCTCCTGCTCCACTTCACCACTCTGAATCAGGTGAACGTCGCCAAGAGGCCCGAATGAGACCCGCATGAAGATACCAAATTCATGATCAGGCAACTGAGCCAAAGCCCTCAGAACTGCCTTTCGTCGTCCTGCTTGACCAGCTTGACCTGCACTTGCGCCAGCCTTTGAGATCATTCGCCCATAGAGAATTCGAAGTAGAACGGGAAGCAGCTCGCCCCTGTGACCTTCTTCAATCATACTATCCTCCCCACCAACGTGAACGAATACAGAAAGCTCCTCCCTAAATCGCGATTCATCAAGAATATTCAAAAGGTTTTCCTTGTACGGCATAATATTCTGCGATTTCCAAGTAAAGAGAGCTTTGAGAGCAGACTTCTGAATTTCGGAATTTCCATGGCAGAGCAACCCAAGAAGGGCGTCGTGCACTTCCGAAGCCCTGAATAGAACGCGGGGATTCAAGTACTGACCGAAAAGAGCAAGATAAGCTAGTCGATCATGGAAGCCCCAAGGGACGTAGGACGTGGAGTCAGAAGATTTTGAATCAGTAGCAGAAGTGATATCTTCTTCATCGCGTGTTGCCCAGGACAGGAACAAGGGAACAACCTGGCGAGACCGTTTTTCGGCGATGTTTGGTGCAGCATTAAGGACACGTAAGGCTTGAGTTCGAGGGGCAGCTGGGATAACCTCTGAGAAGTGATGGTCCTTCTCAAGGCGCTGGTTTAAGGTCGAGAAAGCCTCGGGAGCCTCGAAATTCGTGGTGCCGACATTTTCAACCTGGGCTGCATTGAAGCATTGGTATTCCCCAGCCACGAACGAGTCCGTATTGGAGTCATCTTCCTCATCTCCAACGGATGGTGTATACCCTTTCTCTTGAAGCCACTGGATAGCCAGATCCGAAACTATCTTCTCTCCATCTACGTGCTCACTAATCGACTTCAAAGCAGCGGCAGAGTCATCCCACAGTGGAGCCATCTTCTTTGAGAAAAGGCCAAACAAAAAATTTGGAATCAACCTAGACATCCATCTCCTCGAAGCAACCTGAGGATAGGATATAGCCATCTTACGTACGTGCATAGACAGCTCTCTAGCGGACTGCAGTGTAAGGGGGCTTTCTTCAACTTCGATAGCCAAAGAAATCAGGGAAGGATCATCGCCAGAAGCTTGGATAATTTCCCGAAGGAGTTTAAGGGACACAAGCCTCAACTCATGAGATGGCCCGGCAAGATTCGTAATCAATACATCCGCAAACTCACCCAAGGCAGGCTTGTTCAGGTCAAGTTCTTTGGAGCAAGCCGAGACGTAGGCCAAGGTTGCCTCGAGGAAAACAGGTAGGCGAGAGTATCTAGAAGCTATGCCGCTAATCTGGTCCCACAGACTTGAGTCGACCTCTCCACAGTTCGATGCCAGCTCCACATAAGCTTTGAAGCCTTGGCCAATGAAGAACTTGGTCGAAAGTGACGGTTCAGACTCGTTGGTCTTCAATGCGCGAGATAGATGACCATGGAAGCTTTCGGTCATGTTGGGGAGGAGAGAAGGTTCTGTGGATAGGGATAGGGCACTGGGAAGCTTCGAATATGCATTAAGAAGCGTTACCTCCGTAACGCTAGGACGCTGAGCTTCCAAAGTCTTCTTGATCCTGGCTTTCCAGGGTGCCGGGCATGTGATGTAGCCAGGCTTGGAAACTTCCGAAGTTATACAGCCAGCCTGATTCAACCGAAGCAATATCAAACAAAGTTCGTATTCTCGCTCTTGCCACGAAGAGTTGACAAACCTAGTTTCAATATTAGTATGCACAGAAATAGAAGACACAAAAAGGAGATTCTCACTTCTGGAAATAAGGAAGGACCACGCCATGGAACCTCTCTGCGCCCCACTCAGAGAAAATGGCGCAGAATGACAGGAAATAGTTTGAGAGCGCATCGCTTGCTACGGTGTCCATGATCGAACGCATAAACGGTAGCATTTCATCCATGGGAGACACCTGAAGGGCATATGCCACCCCGGTGAGAAGCTGGTTTGTCGCTTCAGCATACGCACCAGGCGCAGCCGCAGCAGATTGCAGCAAGAGTAGCAAGGTCTGGTGTACCGTTTTCCAGTTCTTTACTCGCGAGCCTTTGCGAGTAGAAATACACAGGAAGATTAAGCGGCAATATGACTTAGCCTGTCGTGTATCGGCCTTTCGGCAATGGACTTCAATATGCGACTTTATCGTGTCCAGTATTGGTTCAAAAGTGTCAGAAACTGTATTATGCATGATGTTGATCAGGATGCCGCTCGCAACGTCCAGACCCAGGCTACTACGCAAGTCATCATCTGTAGGCACGTTTTCCAATATGCAACTGAAGATATCAGCGCCATTTGAGTGGAGACCGCTCTTAACACCTTTAATAGCGTCAGAAAACATAGCCATCAGCCCTTCCTTGTATATCTCCACATTCTTAGACTCCGCTGCCATTTGACGCAAGTCGTCGAGTAGGTATGAAACCGCACGCTGTAAGGGTGTACTGTTCTTATAATAAACTAATCCTGCTTTTCGGATAAGAAATGACATCGACTCTGCGGCAAACCGCGCCACAAATGGCTTCTGGCGTTCTTTTCCGAGATACGGGGTCATGATGCTTAAAAGCTGTCTCAAGTCCGGGACCAAGAGCCGGGAAAGGAATTTGAAGATCCACGCAAGACAAGAAAAGCACCATTCAACCACCTCGACTTCAGGATGAGTAGCAGCGATGGAGGCCACGAGGGTCACCGAGGTAGCGAAATGCTTTTCGAATCTCACTCCCAGATCCCTGGCAAACTGAGCGAGGAGACTCAGGAGCGGCTCCATAGACAAATGATCCCTCTTCTCAATGAACTCCACTAACAACCCCATTATCCTGTCCTCGTGGTACAGGATCTGAACTAAACTTTCGCATAGCGGATTAACTCGACGGGCGAACTGCGTAAAATTGTCGGACAAGTTCAACTCGGTCCAGTGATCGAATGCGGATCGGAAATGTGACGAGTTCTCATCCCCCTCATCTTCACCAAAGCTTGGCCGGCGCACACGGTGAATCGGATCGATCTTGAGTTTTGCGACGCGCTGCGAAAACGGCTCGAATCGATAGTTCTTAGTCGTCTCTGTTCCTTTCTTCAGGCGTTTCACGGACTTTGACCGCGAAGCCGACGACGCTGCAACCATCTTTAGGAAGGATGGCGAAGAGACGAGGCAGCGCCGTTTAGAAATATTTATATTCCAAGTGTGGAATATATCTGGATAGTATATTATTCTAGACAAAAAAATTCATCGGCGCCGCAGTAGCGTTATTCCGTGCGGAGATTAGCGGTGCTTGCAGGCTCTCCTCTAGCCTTATTAGGCTAGTAAAGATCACGTGGAGATTAAGGTTGGTCCAAGCTCCATAGACCGTTTCTAGCAAAAACCGACACGACGATAATGACCGAGAGCCGGCCCCGTACAATTTGAAGTTCATAAGGTGACAGTTTTAAATATAGGGCTTGAAGCCTATATCTATCTTGGACTAGCTACAATCACACCTCAAGAGAAGGATTGACTGCGCAGTGTACTATGCTTACAACGACCCTTGTATCATAGTACTGAAGCCGAACTACAAATTGAATAATGGCATCCAAGATGTGAGTCTGGACGCTCTCACATTTCCGACCCTCTCAATCCACTGATACATGTCCCAGAATTGTAATTGGCGGCGTTAACTGCCAGCTTAAAGAAGTATTCACGAAGCTAGCCAAACTCCAGGCCAAGCAAGCTTTCTCATTTGCTATTGTTGTCGGCGACCTATTTGGCAGCTGCTCAACCGAGCAGGAACTAGATGAGATCTCTGCGTTGTTGCAAGGAAACATTAATGTGCCACTCCCAACCTACTTCACTCTGGGTAGCCGGCCTCTTCCTACCAGAGTAATTGAAAGAATCGAGGCCAACGACGAAGTTTGTCCCAATCTCTACTTCTTGGGCAGACGCGGCACTCTGAAAACCTCTGAGGGTGTCCGGCTAGTCGCTCTTGGTGGTAAACTAGAGACAGAAAGTAAATCATCCGAAAAATACCATTCAGGATACACAGAATCGGACGCCAGGGCCCTCTACGGCTCCCATTGCGCCGATATCCTGATCACTCATCAATGGCCGAAGGGAATCCGCACGCGCTCTCAGGTGTCCATACCGGACGAAGCGACCAAGCCTGAAGAAGTGCAATGCGTTGCAGACCTTTGCTCGACCTTGAAACCTCGCTACCACCTTTCATCAGCAGACGGCTTCTTCTACGAACGGGAACCATTCTTCCACATGCCCCCGGAAGACAACCCCGAGGCAAAACCCCTAACCCGCTTCATCAGTTTAGCATCTTACAGCAAGACCTCCAAGCAAAAATGGATGTACGCATTCACACTAGATCCCAACGCCCCTCCAGCCTTGACCATCCCAGCCGGCGCAACCGCTTCCCCCCTTAGCCCCGTCCAGGCCAAACGGAAACCACTATCCAGCCAAAAAGAATCGTACAGCCGTTTCGCCGTCGATGATGACTACAACCGACCTCGCAAGCGTGCTCGCGGTCCCCCTCCAGGCCCAGACCAATGCTTCTTCTGCCTCTCAAACCCCAACATCGCCACCCACCTCATCACCTCCATCGGCAACGAAAGCTACCTAACAACAGCAAAGGGACCCCTCCCAACATCCAAAACCTTCCCCTCACTCGGCTTCCCAGGCCACATGCTGATCATCCCCTTCACCCACACCCCGACCCTAAACACCATCACAGAGGAAGAAATCCGCCTCTCAACCTACACCGAAATGCAACGCTACCGCAAAGCACTCCACGCCATGCTCAGCACTCGCACAAACCGTGCTCTCGGCGCCGTAACTTGGGAAGTCAGCCGCGGCAACGGAATCCACACCCACTGGCAATTCCTCCCCGTGCCCGCCGACCTCATCAACCGCGGCCTCGTCCAGGCTGCCTTCAAAGTCGAGGCAGAGAACCTGAAATATCCCAAGTTCGAATCGCCATCGTCCGGCGATCCCAGCGCCGAACCAGGTGATTTCTTCCGCGTCTGGATCTGGGGCGCTTCTTCCTCTACCGAGTCATCTGAGGATACCGGGACGGAGAAAACACTTCTTCTTCCCCTCGGTCCGGAGTTCCGCTTTGATCTCCAGTTCGGGCGTAGGGTTATGGCGAAGCTGATGGAGCTTGAGAGCCGGATCAATTGGAAGAATGATGTGCAGTCGCAGGAGGAAGAAGAGGCCGATGCAGCTGCTTTCAAGGATGCGTTCAAGGAGTTCGATTTTACTTTGGAGGAATGAAGTTAGGGCTTTTTTGTTTGGATTTTGTGATTTATGTGAATATAGAATTCTTCTATCGCTTCTTCAAAAATAAAGGAAAGGGTGTTAAGTATACCAACGATGTGTGA
This sequence comes from Aspergillus alliaceus, assembly GCF_009176365.1. NCBI lineage: Eukaryota > Fungi > Ascomycota > Eurotiomycetes > Eurotiales > Aspergillaceae > Aspergillus > Aspergillus alliaceus. The sequence goes on from NW_022474697.1 coordinate 365,928, forward strand.
CCTTGTGGTCGTGCTCTTATATGTATGTACTGTATCTATACGAACCAGAGTTCTGGCTGCAGCTCGGTGAGCGATCCGGTAGTATGAGAAGAAAACCTATCTTGCTTATTTATAGTACTCTATTCGGCATTTGCCGATGCGAATATTACTGTATTGGCTTTAACAGATTGTATCCAACTCTTTTTGAGGTTGGCTCGGGAAAGTAATAAGTTTAGCACAGGCTACATATCCCGTTCCTAGGGCTACAGAAAGCCCAGTACATGTGTTTTGTAAAGACTCGGTATCTCCCTCGTGGATTCAATATAAGCTAAGGATATACGATCGAATTTGAAAGAAAATCAAGCAGGCAGAGTATGGCGTGCCGTTGGTTTATACTGGACAATGGCCGCGGCCGGTCCGAAAACTTCGACTAGAAAGATAGAGTCACCCGTGTAGAGCTCTTGAACGTTGTGAAATTATCATGGTCATCCGAAAATACATCATGTGGAGGTTCCGATCAATCATCTATCAAAAGAATTGTATGTACAAACATGAGACTAGAAAAGCGGGGATATCATGAGATGGTCTTTTACATCACTCAGATAGAGATAGAATGTGACAGCGTAGAGAGAGAAAGAAACAGTAAACAAGTTTAAAGGAAACCCCAGAACTATCTCCAATTGGTTGTAATGGTCAATGTACATTGCCGTGATCAACACCCATAATGTACGAGGTTCAGGTTGTTCTTTCTGTACAGCAAAACCAAATGCCCAAAAACGCCATAGAATTGCCCACCAGACGAGCATATGTACCATATCTCTAAGAATATAATGGAACCTAAGATTCCAGGTAGCGCGAATTGAATCATCACACGTTGTACAATAGCGCCAACTATGTCGACTCTATATAGAAGACATTACAGAACAAACCGGCTTGGGAAATTGACATTGATACACTGAAGTCACTGGGTGTCGTGTTCAATTGATCACAGAATCTCGAATATATCAATAAGGGATGACTAAACATCCTTGGAAGAATTGGGAACAGCCTTCCGTCCGCTTTGTAGGAGGCTCGGGGGCCTGCCCGAGTCATGTATCATTTCATGAGGAGCGGGACTGGATGTGAATGGCGGAGGTGGCGACGAAGGAATGGAGGGAGACGTGTCCCTAAAAACCGGTTCGGTGTTTAACGGAGGAGGCATTGCCCTGTAAGCAGGTTCAGAATTGGGAGGAGGCATTGCCTTGTAGGCGGACTGAAGGTTAGGAGGCGGCATCGCGCGGTAAGCGGCTTCTTGGTTAGGGGGAGACATCGCCCGGTAAACAGGCTCTTGACTGGGGGAAGTCATTGCTTGGTAGACTGGGGTCGAGTTTCCAGGGGTCAGGGCTCTGTAAGACGGTGCGGAGTTCGCAGGAGACATCGTCCTATTGATAGGCGATTGATGGATGCCAGGAGATGGTTGCCGATATGGTATAGGACGAGCGCCATCCGTGGATAATGCCATCCCAGGCGCATGGCTGATGGCTGGGGATGGTTGACGATACGGTGCAGGAGAAGCATCAGCTGACGGCGAGAGGGCTGTGCCAATGGGCATATAGTGGGGTTGAGACGCATATGCATGAGAATAATCACCATAGGATTGTTCATATGGTGAGACGGGGCCAGGAGACGCCACACCGGGGGAACGAGTACGGTAGGCGCTCTGGTCATCGGGGTAATAGCTAGAAGAAGTGAAAGCCGTGCCGGTCCTGACAAGTGGAGGAGGCCCCATGTAGGCACCACCACCTCCATTTAATTGTGGTACAGATGGCGTTCGCCGAGGTTTTTGGTTGGAAAGGTTCAAAGGTTCCATCTCCATTGCATCCTGGTGGTGGGAAGGGTCTTCGACCCTTTTGGTTATAGCACTATCCCAAGTGGGCATCGCCGGCAACGCATCCTCATTGCCTTTCGAGTTAGCAGGGCTCGGAGGATTGTCAAACCGTGCGACCTGCGCTCCACGATATGTAGGGAGAACCGGGGGTGGAGGAGGTTGATAAGGATTGTTTACCGGAGGCGGAGGCATTTGTGGAGGGGGTTGGTTATATGGCTCATCCAAGTATTTTGGTTCCTTCTTTCGACGAGGAGATGGACAACAGCATGAACAACACCCGCAACACTTGCAGCATTGTATGCCACAGCACAAGCAGTTTATTATGCATGCCAGAATAGAGATAACAATGACCCCACCGACAATGATCGCAACGATGACAGGCCATCTAGATCGTAGGAGTCAGATTGGCAGATACGGCATTTTGTAGAAGCAGAACACAACTCACTTGCAGTAAGATTTGGCCATGCAATTGTCCCAACTGGATAATGTCTCAGGAGCGGACTTGAGGTCGCTCACAAAGTCCCGTGGCCATATCGGGAATGGCGTTGTATCCACAGGACTCATTCCGGCGGAATATGAATCTCAGATTGGGTTCTCCAACCCCACTGTCAATAGCAATAGTCCAGGCTAAATGCGACCGTTCCTTATTCAGATGTCACTCTCATAAGGCAATCGCGATTACACTGACATGCGACAGACATGTGCTAATCCAATCGACCGTTAAGAAACCGGGACAACCCACAGCCCAAAATCTTTAGGTTGTTTTAGTAGATACAAGTCCCACTTGCATCGGCGAACAGGAGAGAATGAGCGGTTTGGTTTGCGACGTCGGCACAGAATGTTGAAAGAATGCAGATTCTGAATCTTAGTATCTTGAGGTACGAAATACTGTTTCCTCACAAAAGCAGAAAGATAAAAATATCACAATAAAAAAGGAATGATTGGAAGAAGAGAAAAGTTTAAAGAACGGTGGTGCCTGATAGTTGGTGCATCCAAAAGCTATTGCAGGGCAAAGGGCACTGCCTCCAGGGGCGACCGAGGTTAGTTTGGGTGACAATATTTCGAATGAAAGACAAGGTTGGCAGATAAGGAGGGACTGGATTCAGTTGCCCGCAAGTACAGGGTTGGAAGGGCGAGTAGAAGGAGGGAAGGGAGGCAACAAGGGCAAATACTAGAGAAAGAAGGAGACGAAAGAAGGTTGAATAAAGGGAGAGAGAAAGGGAGAGAGAGAGAGAGAAGTTTTTTTTTAACAGGGATCAGCGCATGAGAGAGAACCAAAACGCTCATCACAATTGTCTGCGATGGAGAAGAAATTCGGTCCGGAGCCGATCCATGTGTTCTGTTCTAATGGAGTATTACATACATACATCCAGGTAATAAATACCCTCCCCTCATGCTCCTCCAGTGTGTTAATCTGATCCTCTCCCAAATACTCCAACTTCATTGGCAGTTGCAGAACTCGCAGTGTCCACTCGATCATTTTAGTACAGAATACGGTATATAAGCAAGCATAGAGTAGATTGCTTGGAGACTCGTGGGTCTGATACCATCGTCAATGTCTTTAAATGAGGTTAAATTAGTTTAAAGGTCTTTTTCTTCCTAGGCTTTAAGCGAGTTCCAACTCCAAGCCTATAAAAGAGGAATTTTACATCTCCACGGGCCAATGGTTCTGTAGGAAATTAATTCCCTTCTAGTCTCATTTCGGTGCAATACGAGGACACAAAACTCAAGACATCCACTTCATGAGATTTTAGGGATGATCAATACCTTCACATCTATTGGGAAATAATAAAATACAGAACCGACGCCTCGCTAGCACCTCATGAGATTATAATTCGCATACCACGAGTCAAAATCGCAGAACTAGCCTGTACAGATTTTTTAGCGAGCCTTTTAAGTTCAGAGAAAGTCGAGATCGTAATAGCCCTGGAGGTCATTATAGTAATAAATAAGATATCGAGGTATGATAACAAACAGAAAAGGAGCTCAGACCCATCATACATGCTCTCTGCTGCATTCTCCTTGCTTGATTTTGAACAAAGAAGCAGGGCGCAGGAGATTCCCAAAAGTTGACACCAACGCCTTGGATAATAGAATGCCCATCATGCGATCATTTCGAGTTCGGATTAAGGTCTCATTTAACGACTACTGCTCGCGAGAGACAATTATACTTTGTTGGCATTTGGAGGAGTGCCCGGCGGTGGCTGGTAGACCCGATCGCCTCCATTGTGGTACGCGTGCGGCGGGGACTGTAGTTCGATGCCCGTTTGCTGCCCTCCGAAATAACCGTAGGCTTGCGGTTGGGGGGTATACTGAGGCGGTGGCTGTTGTTGGTAATTGGGGTCTGAATAGTAAGGATGTTGTTGTTGTTGTCCATAGGGAGGCGGGCCAGCAAGCCAACCAGTGCCGGGATGGGGTTGAAGGCCGCGAGTGCGACGGCGGCGAGCGTTATAGCATCTAACAGGACGTTAGCCTCATGCAGCTTGTAGCCAAGGAAGTGAGTAACGTACGCAAATAGAAAAAATATGATGAAAGCACAACCAACAATGACGGCAAACGCTACCCAACGGCCCCAGTCATACCAGCTACTCGGTCTGCAGACATAGTCTCCCCAATTATTAAATTCACTACAAACACACTGTTAGTTTTCTTTTACATTGGCTCTGCTGCCATCTTCCAGTCTTGGATATACTCACCACTCTCGACGGGGGTAGATGACACCCATGGTGATTGATTGAAAGGCCTCTTTACCCGAGACAGACGGTAAAGCGGAGAATGACGTCGATCACTTGGATGAGAGAGAGCGTCTGTTGCTGTGAATTCAGCAGGTTATGAGAGTCAAAACAAATGAACAATCCTTCAGAAACGAGATTGCCAAAATTCGAAGAGCCTTTTGTGGTACAAACGAAAGAATTCGGCCAGGGCCAATGCAAGGGGAAGAAAAGAAAGTGAAGTTCTTGTACGTTCTGAAGGCAGCAACGAAACCACGGGAATGGCGCGGGTGAAAATTATGGAGACAAGAAATTGGGACTTCCTGTGGCTGGTGCTTGGCGGCCTTACACCAACCCGTCTGGTTATTCTTGGGTTACTTCCCCGGTGGGTAATAAGAACTGGGTAAGGATGCGCAATAGGGCTGGAAAAATAAAAGAACAGGGGGTAACTTTACTTTTAAATAATAATAATAATATGTCTTTATCCCTAGGTCTTATTAGAGAACTTCATTATTATTCTTGTCATGCCAAAAGCCCCTGTAATATTTATACCTAAACACACGGTGAGTTACTCCGAGTGGCAAGCGAAGAAGAGTTTCAGTCGCCTCGGTATTATTTATTGGATGTATAATCACGTCTAAGCCACTCAACAAACAACCTTAAGTAAGCCCCCTATGTACTCTCCGTAGAAGGAGATCAATAGTTTGGGAATGGCTGTGTGTGCTACTTCCGCCCGGTTACTTCGGCTCGTTAAACCTTGGAGTCTCATGATCGAGTGTGCACAGCCTACATGATTATGAATGGTTTCGGTTGGTTTCTATAAAGTATTGGGATTCATGGTGTTGAGTATGAGTAAGAGATCTTATGTAGCGCCTTAATAATGTCTTATACTCCCGACAAGTGAGAGCGTCGCACTGATATATCAAAATTCCTCAAGTTCAGCTGTTGTGAGTTATTAGTACAAACATATGACAGATAACCTGGTTTATAATTAATATATTGGAAAGAAAATGGGGAGGAAATAAAGACCAGTCAACTCCGAATATCTTATACTCGTATTTACTGCATGGTTGGCCTCAAGTAATTGGATTCACTGCAGGAAGAGCAAGATTAAAAAAATGGAAAGAAAAGAGTGGTCCAAATTAATTGTACAGTAGTAGTACCTGAACCAGATCACTCCACTGTATACAACTCCGTACTGCAAATTGAATGTTACGATCACCAGGTCACTTTGTGACTGATATATTCACAGGGGTATATGGAGTGAACAGTGATTTGCTCGCCATGGGTCTATGAATAAGGTCCCAGGAAAGCCTTTGAACTTTCGCAGGTGTTGTTGGCGGGGTTGGATTTGCTGGTTCGCATGGAGGGCTTGATTAGTTCCCGTCTTCGCATCTGCAATGCCAACGCATCAGTTGGTCTGTGTGCTTTTCCTCAACACGATCCTCATAAATAAGACAGGCGCCGGTGGCTCTGTTACCCCCCTCGCTTGCTTTTTCCTTCTGCCTTGTCCTTTGACTCTTGTATTTTCTACAGAATCGTGGATTGGCCTGGTGTTCACCAGCCCAGATACATCTAATCCCCGAACAGCCACGGATTAATGCTCACATTAGACATTGCTCTCGAACTCACGTGCCTTCCATCTCGGGCATCACAGATTCCAAATCCACACACTATGATCTTTGACCTAAGGCCACTAAAAATTACACAGAAATGGGTCATCATGCAACGAATGAAATTAACAAGGGAAATTGGATGAATGCAAGAACCCAAGACCCCAAATAAAGGTAACAAGTAAAGAGACAGAACAAAGAATTGAACATCAATGACGCTAAAGCTTAATGTGCCTGGTTCACATCGTCAACATCATTACATCGGAGGCTGCAACCCAAGAAGTTGCGAGTCTACAGAAATTAGGGGCTCGCAGCCTGAAAAGAGAGCGTGAAGCAGGACAGACCCTGCCTACCTGATGTTCCCGCAACGTTTATCGACTGGCTCGGGCAATTAACCAATGCAGAACGGCATCGAGGTTAGTCTCTTCTTTGGCACTGATACCATAGCAGCTCACTTCGCGGTGGGTAATGGACTTGAGGTCCATCGCATCAATCAGTTCATCGACCGACAGTTTATTTGGAAGGTCGGACTTATTCCCAAGGACCAAAAGCGGAATACCATCTAGGGTGGACTTGTTCATCAAGTCGTGTAGCTCATCTGTGGCAACCGGAAGTGCAGCCCGGTCTGCTGCGTCAACTATGTAACTGGCCTGAATGTCAGAACAGCGGCAGCGGCAGCGGATCCATTTCATAGAGGACAAAGAAGACGGCTTACACTATCGCATTGACACCACGGCAGTACCGCTCCCACATTGGTCGGAACCGTGGTTGGCCCCCTAGATCCCAGCTGGACGGCTGTTAGCGAACCCGATAGGAAATCAAGTGCTGGTACACTGACCATTTCAAGGTCACATGGCCTTTCTGAACCCGCTTCGTGTTGAAGCCAATGGTGGGGATGGAACTGTGGGGGGTCTTAGCAAGGAAAATGACAACCCTTGCGGCTAGGCTAGGCCTACGCGCTGACTTACTCTACAGTAAACTCGCCTCCCTACATGATTCGTTTGGTCACGTTAGCGACGATGGTCGAAACAATACTTGTTCGGTCGGTTCGGGATGGACGGAGGAGGCATACCGCAAGCACACGCAAAAGCGACGATTTACCGGCATTCTGAAGCCCGATCATGGTGACATCCATCTCCGTCGCCCTGCAATATTGAAATCCACAATACCGATCTTAGCAGGCCGAACCTTTTTTTTTCCTTTTTATTTTTATTTTTTTTTTTTTTTTGCGGGGACGGGCCGGGGAACTATTTCCGGGAGAACCGCAACAGCAATGATTTATTGGAACAGCGGCCCACTTACCAAAACATCCTCAGGAGCCAGTCATAAATCGTCCGAAAGATACCCGCCATGTTTCGTGATTGAAGGCAAAAAAAAAAAGGAAAAGGGAAAGAAAAGAAGAAAAAGAAAAAGGCCTCAAGGTTCGATATAACAAGAAATCAACCAAAGGGGAATGAAGCGAAAGAAGAGACCAAGAACGGTCGAGGGGGAAAATTAACGAAAAGAATGGTTGATTGTTCTTTCGTGAAAGTGGCGACGGTGGGCGAAGATATTGAGACCTAGGATAAGAGTTTTGTAAGGTTAAGAGTGGGGATGGTGGGTTTGTTGAAAGGTCTTGAATCCCGCGACTCCGGCGGAGCACCCAAACAATGAATGTAGTCAAATAAGAGGTGAGGAAGAAAACTTGAAGTAGGCCTAGTGGTAGTGAATTTGGGGGAAGGGAAAGAGACGGCGGAAGAGAGACCTGAGGTCTGGAAGAGGAACGACACCGAATCAAGTCTTTGAAGGGGGCGGCAGAGAAACTCCCCAGGCCTAAAGCGTTGCGGAGAGCGGCAATCTTTTCAGTTTCAGGAGCTTTCTTCTGATGAGGGAATAAGGAATGATATTTCTTCTTTGATCAATGCCTTGCGGTGAAACTAATCTGCTCCGATCTATGTGCACGCATGACCGCTCGTTCTGCGCCGCTTTGGAGGGGAGCGCTTAGTGGCCCCTATCACTCATTTCCGTCAGTCTGGACGAGGTCAAAGTCCCTACAGGAGTTAGTCGAGGCCAGTGGTTTGGTCGCACGAAGAAGATCTTGAAATTGCTAGGAGGGAAACGAATGATAGCGATTCAATTAGTAGGTTCGAGATATTATTTGTAATTGACGGTGTATGCGCTTTCCGGTCTTATCTGGATCCTGAAGAGGCAGCAAAGAAACAACAAAAGCCATGAACTACCACAACGAACTACTTCAATAACGAATGCCCACGAGCTATCGGTGTGTTTGCCTTGTTGCCTAAGGCGGCGTCCCGTCCCGCACATAGGTCCCGTGATGCAAACCTTGCATAACGTGCTAATCCTCTGTTCTGCCTCAGTCAGACGGATCGGTCTTCAACCTCCATCTATCAGCACGTGATGATATCTGTCCGCCGGTTCCACCTCGAAAAATTTCCCGGTCACAGCGACAAGAGGCTTCATTCAGACCAGCGCTCGTACTGCCTATTGTGAGTCTCATTCCCTCTGGGTCACTCGGTCATTCTTTGTCCCTCTTCATATATATCTGCGACAGGGGGGGATGAGCTCTTGAGGTTAACCCAGTCATATTCATTCACTCTGACTGGAGCCTCTAGTTGTATAGACCTAACCTATAATCGAACTTTTTTTTTTCCACCTCCGATATTCCGGGAAGAAAAAACGTTTTCATCGGTCCAAGAGCATACAGCCCACTATGGCTCCTGCTAAGACAGACACCACTTGGACTGTCAATTATGATGTTCTTAGACGGGAGCGGCTTTTTAAGAACCCTCCCCAGGATCATACCGCTTATCCTTCACTAGCAGCCTCTATCAAACCGCACATTGACTCTTTCAATGCACTCTTCGAAGACAGCAAGGTTTTAGAGGCCGGATTGAAAGATATTGGTACCAAGACATTCATCGATGGAGAAGCAGAAACGCCTGAGCAGAAGAAGGCCCGGCAGGCAGAGGGTCGAAAGGCACCAAAGCGGAATAAGCTCCACGTTCGCGTCAAAGAGGTCTTTCTTGAGAAACCCGCCATTCCTCCGACAAACAAATTCACCACTCGCAACCGCAATATCTACCCATCTGAGTGCAGAGAGAGACATGCGACATATCGTGGCAAACTGCGCGCAAGGATTGAATATCGGGTTAACAATGGGGACTGGATGGAGTCTGTTAGAGAGCTGGGTCAGGCTCCTATTATGATGCGGGTAAGTGGTTCTAATGGACTTCAGGCAAGATTTCTTGTTTCCTGACTGGGCTAACACGAGCGTGGCAAACAGACCAATCGGTGCCATTTGGAGAAGGCGACTCCCGCGGAGCTGGTTGATCACAAGGAAGAGTCTGAAGAATTGGGTGGCTACTTCATTGTAAACGGAAACGAAAAATTAATCCGAATGTTGATTGTCGGAAAGAGGAATTATCCAATGGCCATTGTTCGCGGCTCTTTCGTTAAGCGTGGCCACACATATACCAAATTCGGAGTCCAAATTCGATCCGTTCGTCCTGATCAGACATCTCAAACTAATGTCTTACACTATCTGAGTGACGGTAATGTTACTTTCCGTTTCTCATGGCGCAAGAATGAATATCTCGTCCCGGCGATGATGATTCTCAAGGCGCTGGTTGAGACGAATGACCGCGAAATCTTCGAAGGACTTGTTGGTAATGCCTCTTCTGAAGGAATCCACAACACTTTTGTCACGGATCGCGTGGAACTTTTGTTGCGGACTTACAAGGGGTACAACCTACACAGCCGCTCCGCCTGCCGGTCTTATCTGGGAGAGAAGTTCAAGCCTGTCCTTGGTGTTCCTATGGACATGTCTAATGAGGATGCTGGCACAGAGTTCCTGCGCAAGGTTGTCTTGCCGCATCTTGGTAACCAAAATGTCACCGAAACTCAGGACTACGACAAGTTCAAGTTGATCATGTTCATGATTCGGAAACTCTACGCTCTTGTTGCTGGTGACTGTGCTCCTGACAACCCCGATGCCGTTTCTAACCAAGAGATTCTACTTGGTGGTTTTCTCTACGGGATGATCTTGAAGGAAAGACTGGAGGAATGGGTCAGATCTTTTGGTCCTATCCTGAGGGACTGGAGTATGCGCAACCACGGGGCGACATTCACCGATTCCGCATTCGAAAGGGACTTCTTGAGTAAGATTGTGAAGCGGTCAAACGAGAACATTGGTGGTGCGCTGGAGTACTTCCTGTCGACCGGTAACCTCATCAGTCCGACAGGTCTCGATTTGCAACAGACCTCTGGTTACACGGTCATGGCTGAAAAGATCAACTTCTATCGATTCATCAGTCACTTCCGAATGATTCACAGAGGAAGCTTCTTCGCACAGTTGAAAACCACCACTGTCCGTAAGCTGCTTCCTGAAAGTTGGGGCTTCTTGTGCCCAGTCCACACACCTGATGGATCGCCTTGTGGTCTGCTCAACCATCTTGCACATAAGTGCTTGATTGCCACTAGTGATATAGATGTTTCTCACCTCCCAAGATTACTAGTCCAGCTTGGCGTGCGTTCTGAGTCATCCGTCTCGCTGGAGGAAAGTGTAACGGTTCAGCTGGATGGCAGGATTATTGGTTACTGCTCACCGAAACAAGCTCGTATGATCGCTGATACCCTGAGGCATTGGAAGGTTGAGGGAAGGCACAATGTCCCTCGAGAGCTGGAGATCGGATACGTCCCTAACTCTAACGGTGGCCAATATCCCGGTATTTACATGTTCTCTCAAGCGGCTAGGATGTTCAGAGAGGTTAAGTACTTGCCTCTCGACGGACTTGATTACGTTGGACCATTCGAGCAGCCTTTCATGGAAATCGCCTGCTTGCCATCTGACCTTGTCGCGGGTCTCTCGACGCATATCGAGTACACGCCGACAAACATCCTCTCGATTGTGGCTAACATGACTCCTTTCTCCGATTATAACCAGTCGCCTCGTAACATGTACCAGTGCCAGATGAGCAAGCAAACAATGGGAACTCCGGGCACAGCTATCGACTACCGTACAGACAATAAGCTATACCGCCTGCAAACAGGACAGACACCGATTGTACGTCCTCCGCTGTACAACGCGTATGGTCTGGATAACTTCCCGAACGGTACGAATGCGGTTGTCGCTATCATCTCATATACGGGCTACGACATGGACGACGCTATGATTATCAACAAATCCTCACACGAACGTGGATTCGGTCATGGTACGATCTATAAGACTAAGGTCCACTCCCTTGATGAGAAAGATTCGCGGAGACACAAATCCAGACGCGAGATCACAAAGTTGTTCGGATTCGCTCCGGGAGGCGAGATTAGGGCCGAGTGGCGTAACACTATTGACGAGGACGGTCTTCCTCACATCGGTGCTAGGGTGAAAGAGGGCAGTCTCGTAGCTGCATGGCATAACGTGCGTTATGATGCAGCTTCGGACACCTACGTGAATGTCGATGGTATCACGCATTTTGTCAAGTACAAGGACGCCGAGGAAGGATACATCGACAGCATCCGTATCATGGGAGCCGAGACCGGTATTGAACCATGTCAATCCCTCAGCGTCAAGTATCGTATCCCAAGAAAACCTGTTATTGGTGATAAGTTCTCTTCCCGTCACGGACAGAAGGGTGTTTGCTCTCAACTCTGGCCCGCAGTCGACATGCCCTTCTCCGAGAGTGGCATTCAGCCCGATCTGATCATCAATCCTCACGCTTTCCCATCCCGTAAGTTTCCATAACCTGGTCTTTCATCCACCAAGAAGCCTCAGCTGACTCATGACCACAGGTATGACAATCGCTCAGATGATCGAATCAATGGCCGGCAAAGCCGGTGCTCTCCACGGCCACCCCCAGGACTCGACCCCCTTCCAATTTTCGGAGGAGAACACAGCCGCCGATTACTTCGGCCAGCAGCTTCGCAAGGCAGGCTACAATTACTTCGGCAACGAACCCCTTTACAGCGGTATCACCGGCAAAGAGTTCGCCGCCGATATCTTCATCGGTGTCGTCCACTACCAGCGTCTCCGTCACATGGTTAACGACAAGTTCCAAGTCCGTACCACTGGTCCCGTGAATTCCCTGACCGGACAACCCGTCAAGGGTCGTGCCAAGGGAGGTGGTATCCGTGTCGGTGAGATGGAACGTGACTCCCTCATTGCCCACGGCGCAGCATTCATCCTCCAAGACCGTCTCATGAACTGCTCCGATACCCAACGTGCCTGGATCTGCCGCGACTGTGGCTCTTTTCTCTCAACACAAGTCGCCATCGCTGGTGGCTCTAGCAAAGCCCGCAGCCAAGCCGCCGCCGCTGCCGCCGCGAAGGCCGCTTCTAGCCAGCTTACTCAGGGTGGCGGCTCTTCCGGCATCGTCCGCTGCAGACGCTGCGCTCGTGAAGCTGTCTTCGATGACTCCCGTGCCGTTACCTGGGAAGATGGCGAGGGTCGTCGCTACGTTGGCGGTGATAATGTCACCGTCGTCGCTGTTCCGGGTGTGCTTCGGTATCTGGATGTTGAGCTTGCTGCAATGGGTATCAGGATGAAATTCAAGGTGGACAATTAGTCATCCTTTTACTATGAGATTATGTTGATTGCATCGTGTGTTCAAAGCGGAAGGGGTAAAAAAAAAGAGGACCCTGTCAAGGTTTCACGTTGCCAATGCAAAAGCTTTGTATAGATGGGGAGTATTTAGCAATGTCTGGTTCTTGGACGCGTCCGTATCTGTATTTATCTGTCTGGGCTGAATTTTTTGTTTAATATATCATAGCATTATTGTATTTTTTCTCCCTCTAGCTTTATACTGAGTTGTCATACTATATTGTCCAAATGTACAATACGAGTAATGGTAGAAAAACCCTTTTTTCAAGTTCAGCTCATTATTAATGGATAGAGTCGTACTCCTGCTAACGATGGGCGAAAAGGCAACAACTCATAAAGAAATATCTTGTATGCCTACGTAAACAGAATAGATATATCACGTCCACTATGAGAAACCATCTAAGACACTACATATTACAGTTCCGACGTAACATTTGAGAATTCGCCCTTCTCCAGCTTCGTCTTCCAGAAGATCGGGTTCATGTCGTCGAAGCCATGATGCACCCATCCTTCTTCCTTGACGTGGTACAGGTTGATGAAACCACCCGAGTAGGCGTCACGGTGCATAGCAGCCAGAATACTTCTCCGGCCGAGCTCAAGGGCCTCCTCCTCGGTCAAGTCGTACCGGTAGTTGGCATCCAGCACACCGTAGGCGAATGTCTGACCAGATCCAACACAGAAAAGGTTGCCCGGAAGGCGGGTACCGTCTGAGTCAATGTAATAAAGAGCGGGTCCTTCTTGAGGGGTCATCTACAGATTGAAAACGTATTAGCCCGGATTTTGCCCTAGGGGGATCCTACTGGAACTTGACGGTTCACATACTCCTGCCAACATTGTTCCCATGCTCAGACCGTATCCCTTGTAGGCGTATGTCAGGTTGGCGAGAATCTTCGAAGCAGCTGCAACAGTGATGCGGCGCTTGTGACGGATTTCTATTCATTATTAGTATCAACGCCATCTCATCTCGAGAAGAAGAGAGGAATGCCAAGACAGCTTACCATGAAGTGTGCACTGCTGACTCAAATATCTGAGCCAGTATTGACAATCCTATAAAACCGATCATCAGCGCATTGTCCCAAATCGCATCAAAAAGAAATATAAAGCGCCGTTCATCATCCTAAACATACCGCAGCACCTCCAGCCATAGTACCTAGGAGACCGGGAGTCGGAGCATTGTTCGGCTTATCCTCACCCCGACTCAACCGCGAGACAGGAATAACCTTCTTCACTGTCTGACTAGCAATCCAATTTCCAGCAGTGGCTCGAGAGTCTGTCGCGACAATCTATAGTGTTGTTTGTTAGCGGAATACGAGGGGGACCAGCTAATTGAACGGCGTACAATTCCGCCCTGGAATCGGAAAGCTAGTGTCGTCGTTCCGTGGGCAAGTTTAATGGGACAGCTTGGGTTCGAGTGATCATCGGTCATAGCACGGAGCCATGATCTTGACTAGGTAAAGAAGTTGAGTTAGCTAGGGTCTCTGCTTATCCGGTATAATATCCCGGCGCTCTAGCGTTGGGTAGGTAATTTGTAGCATTGCTGCTACGCTGGGCCCAGCGCTGAAGTCACACATAACCTTCATTGGGTGGTAGCTCACGTTGTCAACTGGAGGAAGGTTGAATTTCAGTGAGAGGGGAGGAAGACTCTCTGTGAGGTCATGTTGCTCTTGTTCGGAGTAGAACTCATTCTGGTGGACCGAACGGCTATATTGGGCAACCAACTTATCCATGATGGGCGGCTGTCTAATTCGGAATGTTGGAAAGGATAAGAGCAAGCCGTAGTTGATATACAAGCGTAGAGGGAGAAGGGTTGGGATGGAGGAGGTTGAGGTTTCTGGGCGGGAGAGCGAGAGAGCTTCCCAGATGATGCTGTAGCTCCGCGTCACGCTGGCCGCCTGCGGTCACGTGGGTCGCTTACTTCCACCTTATCGTTCTTATCAATGCCTTCATACTCTGTCCATCTATCATACTGTCTCAAAAGAATAAATCCTTTCTCTGTTTAATTGATCCGAAAAATAACCAGTGCTTACAGTCGCATACTAATTATACATAATAATGGAAAATAACAGCAAAGAGGATAAACAAACACAAAGATACAACTATCGACCGGCTTAATATGGAACAGCCACTGCTTGAGGAATGCCCAAGGCGGCTTGGGGCTGCTCCTGAAGCTTTTCCCGAGCAGATCTTACTTCAGCCAGAATAGAACCATCGTTATCATCTACAGCCTGTGTCACCTCCGTTCCTTCGGTCAGTTCAGTGGAGGGCTCGTCAAAGTGCCTGGTCGGATCTGTAATGGACTCATGAATGCTTTTATTGGAGATGTTTTCAGTGGCCTGATCAGGTGTGTCTGTGACAGGTTCGTCGAAGCCTCTGGCTGCAATGACGGACTCAACCTGTTCCTTTGTACCAGGAATGGTTTGACTAGTGTCAAGAACTCCAGATGTATATCCAGTAACACCGGAAGCTCCTCTATCCACGCCCCTCGCCACCTCTGTACTAGATTCTCCTAGGTTTTCTGCTCCAGTGACAGGGTCAACCCGTTGCTTAGTTCCAGGGATGTAAGAGATGGCATCGCTGGGCCCACCATGAGTACCATGTGTGCCTCTGACTGGCTCTGCAACGGGCTCTTGGAGCTCATGAGTTTCGGTGGTAGGTTCAACCGCTTCCTGAGTTCCAGGGATATACGCACCAGTGTTGGGAGCCCCAGATGCATAGTCATGGGTGTCTTGAGCGTCAGGGGGATATCCACCAGCATAACGGGCCTCGGAGACAGACCCGGTAACATCCCTAGCTGAGTCGGACATAACAGCGCCGTCTTCTTCGTATTCACCAGCAGTTATTGCCTGGCTTTCCCGAGCCGCACGAGCTGGAAGGAGTGTGCTATCATGCATCTGCCCGGCCGAGGTCGGGATAGGCACGGTAGTACTCTCCCAGGAGCGGAGGTCTCTCTCAGCATCCATGATAATTTGACTCGCCATATCGCCCCGGTCATAGTCTTGCCGGGGTTCTCCTGGGACAACAGGAGAGTCATCAAGGATACCAAGGAGGCGACGGGCATGGCGGGCGAGCAGAATGTGCTTCTCGCCTCGCTCGATAACTGCCGCCAAATGAATATCGAAAGCCTCCTTGAGCTTGGACCTGGTCTATTGGGAGCGTTAGCACATGCCTCAGTTTGCACAAATGACTAGCGTGGGGCACAAACCATGTTGGTCAACTGGGCCTCGGCGACCAAACTCTGCGCTTCCGCTCTCACAAGTTCCTGTTCTAGAGTCTCTAACTTAATGCTTTCGGGATCCTTGATCTTGAGCTTCGCGATATCGTCCGCAATCTTGGCTCGATGATTGCGCGACGGTTGAACTGAACTCTCCGTTTCGCGAATGTGTTTGAGAACAGTACGGTACTCCTCCAGGTAGGCCGCGAAGAGTTCCTCTTGATCGCCCATCTCAGCCAGCAACACACCCAGTTTATCAGTGATGTCCGAGACAGCGTCGTCTTCCGTGGCTTCACCCCAGTCGGAGAGGTCTTTCGCGATAGACACGCGCTGTCGACCGGCCTTCTCGTAAGCAGCAATGGCCGCGTTTTCGTTCTTGATCAGGCGATTCATTCTCTTGCTCAGTTCGGGCTGCTGCGTACCACGCAGCGTGGAGATACTAAAGCGGTTCCGCGAAGGAACCGAATTCCTTCTTCGAACGGATATGTTTCGATTCCTAGCTCATGTTAGCCCAGGATTCAATTCCCACGATCTGGGTTTCGTACATAATTGCGGGTGAAGTAAGTCACAAAACCTCGAGGTTATTGATGCCCAGCACGATAGTTCCTCAAATGTGGCGACAACTAGATTCGTCGAGCTACTGATAAAATATAGTGCTTAAAGATTGCGCCTTCCTCGTTTGGACCAATATAGCTTAACAAATGATATACACGATATAGGTTCACTGATCAGCACTGGGAGTAAGCTAGAATTATGTTGTAGTTGGACTGATTGAAGGTGTATTGCAGGACATGCTTCCACTTATGATAACACCCAACGGTGGTGTTTATTGGAACTGACGTCATGCGGGATAGACGGAAGCTTTTGAAGTCATTCTGTCCGCTTGCAGTGAATGCAATGTTATGAAGAAACCTGTACCGTGGGTGGGAGATGCGCTTTGTTTGGCGTCCAGTTCTCTTCAAGCTTATCTGATGGATGGGTCGGGATGAAGTCATCCTATCTCACTTTATACCATACCACATAACACGGATATACCCACCGACTCCCTAACAAGAAACAATCTGCATTCGAATCTGTTTAACAAAAGGGATAGAAAGATGGAAAAAGCATAGAAAGTAGAAAATCTTACAATAAAAGAATAAAACGCTTCCTCACCAAAACAACCACAGCCCAACCCGAGAATTCCCTAACCAAACCCTAACTCCAAAATAATAATCATAGAATCAACCACCAACGACCCCCATAACTCACATCCCAGATTCCCCAATTCACCTCCTAATATACTCCACTTCCTCCTCCCACACAGGCCTCCTGTCTCTCACCCTCCGTACCTCAGGCTCGATATACTCCACACACCGACGCTCAGGCAACGACTCCCGACTCCCAAACCACCACCCTTTCCGCCTCGGCGCCAGACCGAGCGATTCTTCCAAAGTACGCACTCTCCTCCTCGACACGGTAGTATACGACGGTCGCGGAGATTCGCAGTGGTGAGAATGCGAATGAGAACGTGGCGCATGGCGTGGAGGACAGACGATCGTTGAGTTGTGACTCGAGCTGTTGCTGCTGCTGCTGCTGCTGCTGCTGCTGCTGTCGCTGCTACTACTGCTGTATCTGCGACGACGGTGAGACGGGGGTGGGATTGAGACACGCATAGGCGGGTTTCTGTATTCGATGATGCGGATGCAGGGGCCTTTGCCTTCGTCGACTTCGAGGAAGCACATGGTTGTCTTTTCTTTTCCTTTCCTTTTTTCTAGGATACTGCAGTCAAGGTGGGTTGTAGTACTATGTATGGTTGAAACTGAGCGTAAATATGTGTTTTGCAACGTTGACTCGAAGATATTGACTTTTTATGCCCTGTTCTGGGTCTCGGTATAGGTTGTGTTGGGTAGATGCTAGTGAGGGCATAGAGAAACATCGATATAGAAACCATGTAAATTAAATTAGTCCGTTTATCTGCCTAGTTAGTATCTATTCTTTATACCCCAGTACATGGGGGATACTGTTTCTTGGTCGAGTCATCTATGCTCAGTCCACTGATATTGGGAATCACTTGATCAGGGCTTGTCATGTGGATGATCGGATCTGATGACTTACTCATTCATCACTGTCTATGTCCGTGTAGGACAGAGATATATGTATACAGCAGGACAGGTAGTAAAGGAGAGATATTTCATGGATGATTAAAAATAGATGGTCGTTCTGGCGCGTGACTAATAGTAGTAGACCTTCAACTGTGTTTTTGGTGGTTGGTACGGATAGTATATATATTTGTATGGGCAAAGCCGCGGGTTGCTATTGCGAAGGCAATAGGCCGCTTTCATAGCCTCATTTCTCTTTTTCACTTTTTCTTTTCTTTTCTTTCTTTTGCTGCTTGTTTGTGATACCCATCTAGTCGGAGTTTATTAGTTCGTGCTATTTGTTATATCTTTTGAAATTGCTTATATTTTTACAGGCGTTCTTGCCAGTTTGTTCATGAGTACATTACATTCTATATCACCTGGTACTACTGGTCATTTAAATATGTACATATCTATCCACCGAGGCCTGAATTGTGCATTTGACAATTGTATATATAAGTCTAGCATCTGTGTATAAGCAGGATAACTCCAGCTAGTATTGATAGCCACTTCATCAATACATAGACATAAGCGTAGCTTGCGTGCAAGCCACAGTCCAGCACCGGATGGAGTTCAACGCTGCCTTTGTCCAGAATAGATAAATGTAAATTGGAGCCTTCAAATACATTAACCGTTTGTGTTAAAGCGCAAGGAAGTCTCGTAATAATGGCTAGCTTTGACAAGGTCGAGGTAGCTCAAGTACTATGTATCCCAGCGACTGACGGTGTGCTCGTTGCGCTGGAGAATTGTCTATTTAAGTAAGAATCCTTAGAGAAACCCTAAGAGCTCTTATAGTATAACTTGAACATAGGTATCACTAGAACACCCTATTGCAAAGGTTATATATAGTCTCATTCCTACAGCAGAGAATATCCCTGCCCCAGCACGTTGTTCAATCCTATTTCCCAATCGTCCCAATCTCTAACCCAACTGCTGCCAATAGCTCCGGGATTTTCTTCACAGCTGTCCTGCCCCATTCTTTGACCTGGTTATCCAAATCATCCTAGTTTACTAGATAAGGAGTCTTCTTATTCTTCACATCCTTCGCTCCCAGCGTCCACCCCTTTCCCAAACGTTCATGATTCCACCTAGCATGTTCCCATTCCGCGAGCTTCTCAACCTCACATTCCGTCAGTGGGCGCACACGAACATTACTATACCTAACCGACTTCTTTCGAATCTCACACCCAATAGACCTCAGCTTCGCCGAAATATCGTCAGCCTGCTGGCGATTGGAATCCTTCAATTCCTCCGGAAGTCTATCCCACGGCGCCATATTAGTCTCAAGCTCACTCTGTTGCTATCTCCGATAGTTGTCATGTATGGTTCTGGCGATCCCATCCCGATAAGAAGACTCAAGCTCCTCAGACCGTGGTATCAGAAACGTGAAAATCGTCAAAGGGTCCTGCGGTAGCGCAAACAAGCAATCTGATGACTTCCAATCTTCATCATCCAGAACCTCATCCGCTTTCCCCCCACTGCCGGAAAGAAGATATACGCCAACCCCCAACGCCAGCGCCATTTGGTACTCGAAGCCGGAAACATTGTCCCCACCGATTCCGAGAACTTTCACTTCCGAGGGATGGATCCCGGATTTGAAGATATCGGACCATTTCTGGAGGGGTTGTAGCGCGGAGAATTCCATGCTGTTCACTGTTCGGATCTCGTAGTGTTCTTTGTCTACGTGGATCCCCTGAGGGATATTGCGTGGTAGGTATCCGATCAGTGTGATGCTGCGGGATAGAGTATCGTTGTTGTCGATGACGTCGGCTATGGTCTTGCTTATACCTTGTCGGATTCCGTCGCAGATAATTGTGCCTTTGAAGTTGCTGAGGAATGGTGTGATTACTTTGGCGTACTGGTTTTCTAGGTCTGTGTCTGCAGTGGGGTCACAGTTCGAGCCTGAGATTACCACTACAGGTTGAGTAATTGGCTTATATCCGAATGGGGCAGTGGGCATTTCGCCAGCCTTTGCCGTCGAGCTCAGTTCTAACAGAGTCAATGGGATTTCAAGATGTGGTGGGCCGCCTCTGGCATGCTCTAGCTTTCTCACGGACTCGGCTGCTTGATCGATGGCGTGCGTGGTGTAGCTGAGTTCAACGGCTTTGCAGTACGCCGTCAGGCTGAGATCCTGCTCGCCAAGTAGAAGGTGGAAGAAACCTGCGTTGTAGAAAGCCCAGGGCAGGTTTATCTTGACGTCGATCTGCTGCCGGGAGAGCTGGATGGCATTGTGGATGATTGGTCTCAGATAATCCACGACTGAGAAGTTTTTGTGAAAATCTATTTCAAGGCTAAGGAAGCCTCTTAGCACACTGGGGCTGGATGGCTCTATGGAAAACGCGTGACTGTAGCATTTTCTAGCCTCTGAATCCCTTCCCTGACGTTCGTATGTAGCTGCAAGAGCAGTATAAGGCTCTACATCGGATGCGGATGTCTCAACAGCACTCTGCAAGTAATGCTGCCCTTCGAGAAATTCACGACCCTTAGGATTATCACACCGCAGTAGACAAATCAAGGAGCCGAGACGTAGAAGAACGGCTGGGTTCTTGGAGGCTTTCTGCTTGTCGAGCAGTTGGATAGCAGTAGCCCAGTCTTCCTTCTTGTCAAGCTCCAGAGCCAAGGAGCCGATCTTGAAAGACAATTCAACCTTCTCGCGATCCGAAACGGCGGCTGTATCGAGCACAAACCTAAGTAGCTCAATCTTTTCCCGGATCTGGGAAGGACTCATGTAAGTCCCATAACTAACAGAGTACTGTCGCAAACCGTTCCGAATACGCGAAAACATATCATCTGCATCCTCCAGAAGCGCCGCAACGCAGAACGTCTCCCGTTGGTATCTCACAGGCATCTCAAAATCAGGTTTATACGCGTATTCATAGGACACATCGGCCCAGGCATGTTCCAGCAATGTCCGGATCTGGATCTCCGCCCGGAGATTCTCCATATTGCACAGGTCCTCACAAGTAGATCCCAAGTCCTCCGGTGCAAATCTGACAATGTAATGCACAGACCTGTAGCCGAACTCCCCAGGTTTCAAACGGCTCGTGTGATCCGCGAAATTCTTCGCATCGGTATTGTAGCGCTCCTCGATCAGCTGGCTCACTGCCTTGGCTTCATCCGTTGTATGCGTTATGATCCGCCCTCCGCATAGATCAGTGAACTCACCACAAGGATTCTCGTGCGGTTTTCGAAAGATTTTCTCCGCGAAACTGGGGACGGACTTTGCCCGGGTTTGCACGATTGCGTGTGGCGCAACGTCGATTATCAGCGTTTGGAGCTCCCCGTGCAAGAACTCTGAGAGCTTTACATACTTTGGGTAGTGGTCCGTCGCGTACTGAGTTATCTGAGTAGATGCGGTTTTGTCTAGCTTTGGCATCTTGCGTTTGCTCTGGTTCCGCCTCTGGGATGTGAGTGTATGTTGGCGATTGCTTGTATACTATTGATCATGTGGGCTAGATCTACGCTCTTGTAGTCGCCTGAGGCATCACCTGGTGGTTTTGATACCACAGCAGTAAAACTGAGCAAACGTCATAGCTGGATCTGGAACAATTTTGTAGCAGCCAGTGACAGTAGCGAGGAGTCATACGACACAAAAGTTGGCGTTAGTTGAGTAGCCCTACTTCTGTATAATCTGTGGAGTATTGATAGGCCGGTCTAACACAGTAAACTCTCACAGCTGACGCATTTCAACAATGAGGTTGGCCGTGTTCCAGACCTGTGAAGGTGGGTGGCGACCGGCAACCCTCATATTCTGTGTTTTGCGAGCATAGCCGCCCAAGTTGTCATAGAGTTTTCGAAAACTTGGCTCTAGACATAGTTCCTCACTTAAACCCTCCACGATACGTACAGCATACGTATTGTTGTTGAGGGTCCCATTTAGCACCCTTGTTGCTGGTAAAAGGACCTGGAGTACTTCTTCTTTGATGGGAGATTGCGCTTGACCATCAGTAGTATTTTGTATGCGAGAGGATGCTTTGGACGCAGAAAGACTGTACAGACAATTTTGTATACAAATATTATAATGTATACGTTGTCCAGAAACTTTTGAAGTGCTGAGCTCTCAGGTGAACATCTGGATAGGAAACAGCTTACCAGCAGTTGTGATGGCAACACACATAGTCCTTTGTATTTGAGGTCGAACAAACGCAAGGAACCATACGATGAAAAGTTTCAGAGGGAGTGTTCGGAAGTCAGTGTCTCTATCACTAGAATAAATTCATATTATGTTGAAGTTTGTCGTTGGAATATCAGCCATCTCAAGGACCTCTCCATGCATGATACCATCGACATAAGCATCTCCGACGAGCGCGACGAGCGCGTATCCGGTATAAACATCAACTGGTGTATCTATCTCTCCTGGGTGAGGATATAGTGTCTTCCTTGGAGACGGCCGTAATATAAATGGAGATTTGCCTCCAAAGAGGATCACTACTTCATCCCCTGGGGCGGTCTCAGGTGGACATAGGCCTATGTATTTTTTTCTCCGATATAAAGACTCGCTGTCCGTTGCATGCTCTTCATGACAAGAGTTATGTATCTTTCCGCCAACTTCGTCATGAGTGGCTGCAGCCATGGGTATTCGGCGGGATATCTCTCAGTTGAGCCACGTATCAAACATTCAGCATACAAATGATAGTATTCCGGATGAAGACTCGGCTCCTCTTTGTCATCCAAATAGCAACCAGCAACCAATGTCCGGCCGAAGGAATGCCATAAGTTGTTTCCCATGGCATACCTCTGTCTCGGCCGTTGGAACGTGGTGTCAACCTATAGTTTTCGTGCCATCTGATCACCAAGCTGATTTGAGGGACGCTGTTCACATATAACGTGTACTTTGTCAAAAGCTTTGCCGTCCAAGCAAGGCAGCTCCCATCTATAGCAGTTCTTTCGTATCGCGACATCTCCCATTGGCCAAGTCCCTGCTGCTCTGAACTTGCTATTGTGTACGCTGAAATACGGCCAAAATGGCCTGTTACAGGCACACTCCCATGTCCAATCTGGTGCCCATGATGGCCAATCTGGAATGGAATTGGGCGTGCCTGCAAATGCAATGCTGTCAAGTGTCGATGGCCAGTTGTTGCTAACTTCATATTCAATGAGCATCGCCGGGATCGCAGCCAGGACATACCGTGCGTTAGCGTGCTCTTCTCGGCCAAAGTCTTCGGCGGGAGTTCCATGAGTCCAGAGTGCTTGTGTGGCAAATATCCGGTCAATATGGTTAGTATATCCGAAGGGTCGACATTCAGCTATAGTTGATAAGAGATCAAGACGAGCACAATTCTGTATCTGTTGTCGAATATTCGATATTTTGACCACGCTGGCCATCCCGTACCAACGTAACTGAAAGGGCTTTGTCATATTGCATGTTTTTGATATCAATTCCCAGTCGATAGTATTCTGACCCAGCATAAAGACGACCTCTTGGATAACCCATAGTCGATTAAACCATCGTAGCCTGTAGAATGGCCATAGTTCTGTGTCCCATGCCCTCGCTTCTTCGCCATTATCTAAAGTCGCAAGGCGTCGACTCAGATTCAGTCCTTTTAGAGTCTCTGGTGTTGCGTGGCTAAGCCATATGATTGTCATGTCGGCTCCTCTGTAGATCCTCCATATGTAGTGGAGCTGGTCGCGCTTTTCCTCCCAGTTGGCTTGGTTGATGCATATTTGGTCAATCCATACCCGTTGGGAATTGATTCGTGTTCTAGCTTAGACAGAATGTCGACTAGGCTTTGTGATACGTGGAGGACAGAAGAGTGCCCATTTGGGGAAATGACGTTGATCTCTTGATCTTGCTGCTGATGGCCCCAGGAGTAAGAGATCGCAATATAGTTGGTAGCATCATCCAGCGGAGTATGGAGGTCGTTGCACTGTAAATGACGCCCTGCCCTTTCACTCTTTGGTAAAAGGCGGACAAGCCTGATCATCCGCTCGCTTTCAAGCGGCCTATGCTGAAACATCTTGCAGGAAAGATTATCCCCGCATGGAAGGGATCTTGAAGCCTGATGGTAGAGCGGAGTTTCCCCTTGTTGCCAATTGAAATGGACGGGCAAGATCAAACTAAAAATAATATCAGTAACTCCTACAAATATGTTCCGTCTCCTTAGGGATTTGTGAACAGTTAATCGGTGATTATTAGTATGGAACGGCGCTATATTCAGTCTCCCCAAACCCATGGATCCTGGTACAAGGTGTAGTTAGTGTGTAAGGTTCAGCGTACGGGTCAAACCACAATTTCGTCAATGGTCAGATCGTTAACCCCAAATCATTAGAACTGTCTGGCCCGGTGTTCAGAGTTCATGGAGATTGACTGAATCAGTATGGTTCCTTCAACCGGTTCCTACCTTCAGAGGCTGTTGTTGACTTGCCTTAACACAAATAAAGACGGATGAAGTAGCTGTAAAAACTACTAAGTAGGCAGCGATGGAAGGCGGAGGTGGTTGTCATGTGAGTAGTCCATACAAGGCTTATAACTTTGAGCACTACTAAGGGTTGTAGAAGACGGCATTTGTGAGGTACAGCATTCGTACCCGGCTATTTCAGAGTTCACTGAAGAAATCTCGAGAAGGAAAAGAGACACTAGCAGTGCTGTTGTCGCAAGTGCTGTTTTATTTATTAACCCTAAGAGACCCTATCTTTGGCATCGTAAAATTCAATAGTCGTCATGATCCTATCGTCTATTATACAGTACAATGTATCCAGCCAAACGCCGACCGATGTAGAATATGTAAAATACACAGCGTAGAAGTTGAGGTTAATGAGCAATTCAAATCATACCTCCGGTCCGGTATCAGCATCAGCCATTTCCTTGTCCTGAGGTTCTTGGGTATCTCCAGTGTCCTGCTGTTGACTGGTATTATGTCCTTCCATCTCATTCTGGCCTATCCCATTGGATTCGATCCCATTTGTCACGATGCCGTTGGTTTCTGGTGGAGTCTCTTTCTCAGCGGCTTCATTCTCCCCAACTTCTTCGACCTCCTCGTACACCCGCACGGTCCCGTCGATTCCACAGCTCACCATTAATCGCTTGTCGCCCAGCGTACAAGTATCAACACCTAATACCACGCCTGAATGGCCTTCAATCCGTTGCAGGGCCTTTTTGCTCACTACATCCCAGCACAGAACAGCCCCATCCTCGCTCCCGCTCACAGCAAATGCATGGGGTGGTGCTCCCCGCACGCCGAATGTGCCAAATCCACCCGACAGGCTGTATTTTCGGTTGACGTGACCCTGGTAAGTCTTGATGCAGCGCCCTTCAACGTAGTTCCAAAGCCGTACGCAGTCGTCCAGCGACCAGGCTAGGACAAACTTGCCATTGGGTGAAAACTTGACCGATGTGACTGGGGGGTTGTCCTCGTGGACCAGCGTTCGCAGACACTGGCCCGTCGCCGTATCCCAGATTCGAATCAGGCCATCCGTTGCGCATGATACGACTAGGGTGCCATCCCAGACGACGTCGATCCCGCCGACTGGATCGGAGTGTGCGGGGAGGGACCGCATTACGGTAGCGGAGCGCACATCCCAGAGAAATACTGCTTCATCGTAAGAACCGCTGACAAGCATGTTGCCTTTTGGCGAGAAAGCAATCTGGTAGACGTAGTTATGATGGCCAACAAAAGGGATTGGATGTGCTTTGCCCTATATAACACGTAACACTTAGCGGGGAATTAGCACAAGGAAGAGGCGGAAGAAATACCGTCAACACATTCCACAGACGGATGGTCTTGTCATCCGACCCAGAAGCGATGGTAGCGCCGTCCGGACTCCAAGAGAGAGTTGAAATGCCTGCCAAATGGCCCTCGAATGTATGAACGAGCCTTCCGGTCAACGTATCCCACACCTTGACAGCTCCGTCGGCACCTAGAAGCGATCAGCAGCCAAACAAGGTAACATACAATGCAATTCGACACCCACCTCCGCTGGCAATCATGGACGAATCCGGCGAAAACCGCACAGTGGAAACTCCCCGCAAGTGACCTCGTAACAGAAACTTTTGTTCATAATTGATCTTGTCCGGTTTTGGCGGCGGCGGCGGCGGAGGCGGAGGTACAGGCGTGGGTGACCGATCTGAGTATGGTTGATCGGGCTCTACATCTCCTTCTCTAGGGGTTTCATTGTCGCCCCCGTCGCCGTCTACTTCCTCGTCTTGGTAGTGTTCCGATGAGGGCCCCGCGCTAACTTCGGAGGGCGATGAGCTGCGGCCCCGGTTGCGGGAGCGCCAGTACACGTCAGCGTCTACCGCCAGCTCATCTGGGCTTTCGGAGCCGCTGAAACTGCGCAGGCGCGTATTTGGACGCTTTGGGGGGTATACTTTTTGTAAGGACCAACTTGCGCGACGCCGTTCTGCTTCGTCGTGCTCGGAGCCCGCGGCGAGTTCGTCGGATGAAGACTCCACGGGCGACTGGATATACCCATTTTCTCGGCTTGGGGACCTATCTAGTCGACGGCGTTTGGAGCGGTGGTTAGACCCATCCATCAGATCAGGAAATTTGAAAGAACTTAAGAGGACGCGAGAGATTGAAAAGGAAACAAGGGCGCAGGAGGAACAATCGGGCTGGATGAATCTATCGCGAAAGATGCAGAAGAATAATAACCCATAGCCAATGGGAGGCGATTATCAGAGGGCGGTGACGGTCCGGGAATGCGCTTATTGGCGTCATTGAAAATCAATACGTTTCTACCAAGTTTTAGCATTGAATTGGTCAAGAACTAGATCCCGACATGCGTCTCTATGCGTCTCGAGCTGTTTAATATCTAATAATTCATAACATTCATCCCATAATTTTCTTCCTTCCTTTCTTCCCTAATAGTGCGCCACCACACCACCATGTCAACCCATTCCACCGGCTCCTCCGAGGCCCCCTCGCAGATCCGCATCTTCACCCTCAACTGCTGGGGCCTCAAATATATTGCCAAATACCGCCACGAGCGTCTCTCAGAGATCGGTCGCCAGCTGGCCCTGGCTGACCCTGCCCCCGAAATTGTTGGACTCCAAGAATGCTGGACACAACAAGATTACGAGAGTATCCGTGAACAGACCCGTCACCTCCTCCCTTATGGCAAGTTCTACTACGGAGGGATCATGGGCGCAGGGCTCGCCATTCTCTCCCGATGGCCCATCGAAGAGAGCTCCATGTACGGGTATCCTCTCAACGGACGGCCAACGGCCTTCTTCCGTGGCGACTGGTTCGTCGGGAAGGGTGTCGCATGTGCCCGTGTACGCTTCGGTCCTGGAGTCAGTGATGTAGCCGAAGTGTTCTGCACACATCTCCACGCGCCCTACGAGAAAGAACCTAATGACTCATATATATGCCATCGGACAGCCCAGGCCTGGGAGATCGCGAAATTGATGCGCGGCGCCGCAGAGAGGGGCCACCTTGTTATCGGATTGGGCGACTTCAACATGCTGCCGTCGTCGTTCGCCCACCAGCTCATCCGCGCCCATAGCCCCGTCCAGGATGTTTGGCAGGTCGTATACCCGGACTCATCTGTGGGTGCTCCTATCGACCTAGTCGAGCAGAAACGAGGCAAACCTACCCCGTCGGCCGAGTTCAATCTTCACGTGAACGGTGCCACATGCGACGGCAAATTCAATACCTGGAGGTGGTCTGAGGAGGACCGCAAACGGCTAGAGAAAGGGGAGGACATTGTTGTAGATAAGGATGCCCCATGTCCACGCGGGAAAAGGCTGGATTATATCTTCGTTGGAGACGGTGGATATCCTCCATCCTTCCCTGCGCCTCGATGGTCTGTCCAGTCCGTCCAGATCGGCATGACACAGCGCCATCCCACGCTTCGTTGTTCGCTGAGCGACCATTTTGCTGTCGAAGCGGTTATCACCCGCTCTCCTCGTGATACCAAAGCAGACAATTCAACAGAGAATAAGCTTCACCAGTCCGTGGCTCCGAATACGGCCTTAACGCCGGACACCTACGATCGTATCATCGACATGATTCACACCTATGTCCAGCGTGAACGGTCCCAGCGGCGTTGGCGAATGGCTCACTTCATCCTCTCGATAGTCGTCTCCATTGGGTGCTTTGTTGGGGTCTGGTGGACGGGCGATTTGCCGTATGTGGCGTTTATCTTAGTTTTAGTCAGTACCCTGAGCTTCGGAGCTGGGATCTTGGATGGGTTGATTGGAGGCATGTTTATGTCAAGTGAGCTGCGCGCGCTTAAGGAATTTGAGTGGGAGGTGCAAAATGCGAAACAGCTGGCTGAGAGGAGCAGTGGGCCGGAGAAAAAGACGGGATAAGATGAGCGCTGTATGACTGTCACGGACGGACGATGAGTCGACATCAACGTCCTGTAACTTCTTTTGTATTATATCTGTGACATCTTTGCTACATATAATTACTCCAGAACGTCCTATCATTGTATAGGACACTTATCGTTCGTGCATATAGACTACGAGTCAACGATTTTATTCAGCATTCAGCAGAACTAGTACATAAACGTCATTTTCCGGTTGTTCAAAACCGGAACGCAATCCAAGCCACACTCAGCCCAAACAACCAGTGTAGAGATCACTCAGCACACTCGCGCTGACGCTCGTCGAACACCTTCAATGCCTCCTCGGCAGCCTTGACACCACTGAGAACCATGGCACCAAAGGTAGGGCCCATGCGGTTGAAGCCGTCAATTTCAGACAATTCCATACCGCCGATGATCAAACCCTTCGTGACCTCACGGGTGTTCTTGACGATAGCATCCTCGGCCGCATTCATATCTAAACCACGCATGCCGCCTAGCTTGTCAACGCTGTTCATGGACACCAATCTCTTCGCGCAGAAGGCGCCGAATGGACCATCATGGCCAGTCGTACTGATGATGATTGGGGCGTTGATGGTGTTGGGATCCATGCAGGAATGGTCGTCGTGGTGAAGGGTGACCAGCGTCCAGTTGACGACAACACCGGCAATACGGGTCTCCTTGGGGTTGCCGTTCGGGGCTGGACGGGTAATCAAGTCCTCAACAGCGGTGGCGTTAAAAAGCTTGACATTGGGGAAGGAGAGCACCTTCGACAGGAGAGTCGAGGTGAACAGGGAGGCGTGCTTGACAACAACGTAGTTTGGGTTCTCGTCTTCTTCATAGGGGACGCCCAGCTCGTTCAAGAAGACCTCTGCGGGACGGCGCATGATCATAGCAGAGAAAAGCTGGCCACCCAACCAGGCACCACCGCCTTTTACAAAGTCAGACCTGGAACGTTGAGCACAAGGCTATCATCAACTACTAACCGGGTGAGACGCTGGCCTCGACAATAGCAATCTTCAAGTCCGGACGAGCCTTGGCCAGGACGTACGCAGTGCTCAGACCGCAAGAACCGGCACCGACAATGACAATGTCGCTCTCGGCGTACTTATCCAGGTCCGCAAAGTAACGCCTGGTCATAGCACGGGAGACCTGGCTTTCGCGGATAGGCGCGAACTTGAAGTCGTCCCACTTGCCGCTGAAATGGTCGAACAGCTTGGTCTGAGAACCTCCCTCAACTGGAGCGGTCTCAGGAACCACAAGCTTACCCTTGAGGCCGGTGGGGACCACAGCGGGTTCGTACATAGCAGCGGGGGGAGACATCTTGTTCAAGTAATAATGACTGCAATTTGTTAGCCATTCCATCAACCGGGGGAACGAGGGAAGGCATGATCCTTTTCGCTGGTATTATCCAGATCAAGTTTTGGCCGTATAATCTCAGAACGGACCCAGTCCATTGACACCATGTCTCATTCGGTCAAACTCCGATGGGGAACAAGTGCCAATGGACGGGAACGAACACCGGCCCACGCCCAGACGTTACCTGAGATACCTTGATCATGAGAGTCCAGCCAAAAGTAGTCCATGACTTCCATCCTGTACCCTGGAAAGGGCCAATCGATGAGTGTATTTACATTGTTCGTTGGTTGGGTTGAACTATGAGAGATGGTTAGTTATCCCCAATCACGAAATGGTTATATCGAAGGGAGGAAGACTTGTTCAATTTCGTCCAAGGACTTTTGCTTTTGCAATTACGATGTGTGCGATGAGAGTAAGAAGAAAGATGGCGGGGGAGGGGTAGGAGGGGTTAATTTAAATAGTCAACGTGATAAAAGCCACTATACCGTATGGATCAGCGCACTCCGATTCTCTCCGTCGCTTCTCCTCCTCTTTAGCTTTGGTCGGTGAGCCGGCCAAGCAACTGGAAGTGAAATCATCATGACATAAACCGATCTTATCATTTTGTTACCAATGGGATTCATTAATCAATTCTCATTCCCTCAACTGTTGACATCCCGCAAGCCGTGATGCGATCCACTACGCAGCGGTTATCTAAAAACAGTAATTGTCCACGACTATCGAACTTGAACCCTTAGCAAATTGTTACCCCCACTCGCACCCCATAATCTTTAATCCAGTTCTTTTTCTTTCCAGCTTTCTCGACCTTCTCCGCCCTCTCCTGTAAGCCATCAAGCAAGACAGCAGCAGCAGCGACATCCCGATTGCATTGCACTTTGAGACGGAGTAAATCGCTTTTCTCTTTCTTATTCATGATAGACTCCCATTCAGCCTCCAATTGGATCCTCCAATGCGTTTCCGACACGCGGCCGGCAGGATGCACCTCTCCAATTAGGGTCGCTACCCGACCCAAATACTGACACCACCATGCCTCCTGCGCAGAGATGCACCGACTCAGTCGCCCGTGAAATATTTGGTCTGTAGGGGCCAGATCCCCCGCCCAACGCTCGTAGAGTACTAGGGCAATTAGGGCGCGTTCGATGTGTGTTAAAGTATTCACCGATGCCAGGATCCCGGTGGTTGTGCTATGCAGTGCAACGGCTGAGCGTGATTCGCGAGGCACTCTGGAGTGAGCAAAAAGTAGGTTTGCAAGCGCACCAAGCAATTGAGGGGTGAATGTAACCGGTGCGTGGCAAGACGCTATAGGCGAAGACGACGTAGGCAACGCGGATGTCAGTAGCTCTCTAATCGCATCACTGGACAGGGATGCATATGACAAGCTTGCGGCCAGGAGAGGATCTTGCGCGCGAACCTCCTGGGGCATCTGGTCGAAAAGAAAGCCCTCTCGGATACCCCCTTGGCAGAACTGAACGTGTGTAATATTCGGCAATGCGTCCATTATCACATTGACCAAGACAGCTACTGCGGGGATCTGTGATGCTCGTCGCTTCGACACACCGAATATCTTCTCATCAGAGTCAGAAACCACGTCCAGCACAGAAACAGTATTGTGAAAGTCTCCTCTACGTACCCGAAACCCATTAATGATGGGAATCGGATAAGGATCAACCTTGGACTGCTTCATGAGCACGTAGCCCCAGCCCCTGAATCCCCCTCCACAGAGGTACAAATCAAACCTCCCGAGAGCCTTCGCGGTCTCCAGCAGAAATTCGGGAACCTCAAGAGCCCGATATGCATCCTGAAAGTTCCTCGTCATTTCCTCCTTCAGCAACTTCTCTGCTTTCTTCCCCTCTCCCCTCGCCTGCTCCAACCGCTTCGTCAACGCAGCGGCCCCGTAAGGGAAACTGAACGAACCCCTTAAGCTCGTAGTAACTACCCCATCCTTCTCAACAACCCACGTAATCTGCGTACTGCCACCACCAAGATCCATTGCCAGCCCAGCTACAGAGGAAGCGCTGCTGGCGATCCCTAACGCCCCAATCCGTCCCTCATCCTCTTTAGACAGCAGAAGCACCTCCCACCCCGTCCGCTCCTTGATCCGATTGCGAAGCTCCTCAGAATTCGGTGCCGTCCGCGTCGCCTCCGTAGCAAGCACGTTGATATTCGCCGCAGGGACCCCAAAATCCTCACACGTAACCTGAAATCGGACCAAGCGGTCCACCACCTGATTGATAATGACCTGAGGGATTGGACCTCGTGACCCAGAGGAAAACTGTGCATCGTAAAGAGAAATCGCAGCCCGGTCCTGGTAAATCGTGGGCATTGTCCGAGCTGTAGGCGGCGACGTGTCGGTGATAGAGAAGCGGATTCCATTACTTAGTGGTGTTAATATATACTTCTGGATCTTATCGAGACGGAGGAAGAATTGCTGCGTTTACCTCCCCATATCTACTATCCCGTGGAGATTGGCCATGTTGGCTGTATATATTGTCTACTTTCAAAGTTAGTTGTGATGTGAACTCGGGAGGGAGGTACGTACATGCGTTTCTGGATAGCTTTCTTTTAGTTGTTGCTGATGATGTGCTACTTGGCACTATATCTACTGTCGAAGCTATTCAAATGTTCCTTGCTAGCACGGGGTCTAGAGCGGGAAGGAAGTACAGGTCTATCGTAGGAGGGGTAGATCAAGGATAAGCTAAGTTGTTTTACGAAGTGGAACTGATTGAATTGTTACCCCTCCATGTACTTACTCGTATACTCTCTGTACATCAGCACCCGCGAAATACTATACACGTCTAGTCCAAAAAAAAAGTGTTTAGATGACATGTAACTGCTAAGCATGAATATAAAGGGCTATAAAAATATTTTTGTTTCATCCGTTTAACATCTTAACAGTCGTTATCGAATCCATAATTCAAAAGGTTCACATCCCATTCGTTATATCATGAGCAATCATTTCCAGCATCATTAGAGTCATGTACTGCCGCTACAGGACGAATCGGAATCCAGCGCCATAGTTTTCTTCTGCGATGCCTTCGTCTTTATTCCACCCCCGCGCCTCCCGCTCGGCCAGCGTGCCGTATTGTTTATCTAAGCGACGGTTCTCCCATACTAGAAGAGATCGCAGAGCGAGTGCAAGGACCGTGGTGAAAAACATGAAGGCTGCGCAAATAGATTGACCGCGGATGTAGCGCGGTGCGTCGCTTTTCGGGAAGACATTTGTTCCCAGGAATGGTCCACACTGGCCGATAACATTAAGGATGACAATGCCCATTCCACGTCTTGAGTCCGACCCTTGGTTATCTGATGGAAGATCAGTCAGTACTGCAATAGGGGAGACTGGAAGATGGGGAGATGGGAGGGTACTCACTTAGGACCCAGGGGAGAATGTTCGCAATCGAAGGGAAGACGCCTACAGCAGCTAGGAACACGCCGGCGTAACGAGCACCAACAGACGTGCAGGTCGCAAGGAGAACATAGCCAACAGCCCCAATCAAAGACAGACAAGCAATCATCAAGCCGCGCTGCTGTAGCCGATCGGCGACCCAGGTGGTGATGAGTGTGACTAGAAAAGAAGCAAAGTAGGGCGGCGCCGTAAGCCCTTGGGCGTTAATCGAAGTGAAACCCATGTCCTTCAAGATTGTGGGAAGGAAGACGGGGAGGGAAGAAAAGCTAACATTGCAGCTGAAGTACATCAGCTGGGTCACAATGTCAGTCAGCTGTGGTGCGCCACGGTACTCAAGTGCCACGGATTCAGAACCAACATACCGCAGTCATCCATGCCTTGACATCTAGAAGTGTCTGGCCCAAGCCTTTCCAATCGATTTTAGTAGACCGTTCGCGTTCGCCATTCTGCCGAAGACTTCTTGCTCGAGCAACCTCTTTTTCTTCCTCGGTCAAGAACCGAGCGGACGAAGGGCTATCGGGCAAGAATCGCCAGGCCAGGATGGCAGCTAGTAAGGATGGGCTTCCTTCCACAAGAAACAACAACCTCCAGTTTGCTAATTTAGAGTGTCCGGAGGTAATCCCGTACGCAAGAGCTCCCGCAAATGTGTTTGCCAGAGGCGCGGCCGATACGAACAGACCACAGCGGAAGCCGAGTTCACGGCGGCGATAGAAGAAAGACAATAAATAAGGAGTTCCGGGGCCAAATGCAGCTTCGGACATACCAAGAAGGAACCGCAAAGCCATTAGTCCTTCCCAGTTCTGAACCGCGGCTTGACAGGTAGCCACAATGCCCCTTATGGAGGGTTAGAACAGGCTGAGCGCTACGATGAAAGAGGAATACCGGGGACTTACCAGGACAGAACAGTGATAGCCGCCCATTGGTGAGGCGGCATGATCTTCCACATGAATGCCGCAAATTCGAACACGACATATGCGATATAGAAGATCGTCAAGAGCCACGAATACCGATTTCCGGTCAGATTCAAATCCTCATCCATTCCTGCGATCTTTGCATTTCTTCGGTACTAGTCAGTTTTGTAATATTGGAGTCATAGGACAGCGCTCACGTACCCAATATTACTTCTATCAAGAAGAGAAAGAAGATCTGTTGGTGCGTTGTTAGGCACGCGTTGGAAATAAACGTCGGCTTAGGCGACTACGAGGAACGCGAGGACGCACATAGAAATCCCATGAGAGTGGGAACCCTAACATCCAACTTCCTTAATATACGCGCCTCAACGGTAGGATCAATGTTCACTACCGTTGGAGGGATTTGGGGAAGAGCAGTTTGCACGTCATCGTCGTAAGTCGGCTGCTGCTTTTCAGAGTCATACATAATGGGAGCCTCATGTATCTCGTCATCCAGCGGGCGGTTGCCGGAAGGGTCTTTCTTTCCGAAGAATCCCATGGGTGACGTTGGGATGCGAAGGCGAAAGAGGGGCGAGTAGAAGAATGGACAGTAGCTTACGGAACTGAAAGAGTGTGGAAGAGCGACAGTTTTCTTTTATAGGTGCGATCATGTCGGAGAATTTTCCTAGCGAGCAAAGCCATTATTGAGTCTATTGGCAGATCAGCAAAAGTTAACCGGAAATGGCACAAGTGCCCACATGGGGAGTGACGCCATGTAGGGAAGAGAGCTGAATACCGGTGTGAAGGCAAAGTCCATTGGGTAAAGGGGGTAGGCAGTGGGGTCAATTGGCTTGTCGAGATATCTCTAGACTCTAATTGTTTCAATCACAATTGGAAACAAGATTATGCATCAAGCATGGGGAAGAGGGAAGTACGGGGGGTAAGTAGTAGGAGTAATTCGTCAATGCAGAGGAATGGAGAGGGTACCTTTCCGAGTTAGGTTTGGCGTTGGTAAAGCTTGCGCAAGGCTTGTCCGTAGCAGTTCAAAAGCACTGGAGGCGGGGGAAGAGGGGATGAGATGGCTGGAAGACAGTTCAGATTGTCGTATGTAATACGGAGTATTGATGGATGCACATATGTACACACTAGTGTCTAGTACACATACTAAATCTACTGACATGATTGACATGCTCTTCCCCGAAGTTTACACTATATTCCGGTCCTGCTAAGATTTGACCGACAATTGTAGTATGTATAGAGACTATGTTACGCTGTCAGTGGGGTATTGAGGAGGCTGGTGATCCGATGCAAGGAACACCACCATTGTATCAGACCTTAGACACATATGTTTCAGTAGTAATAGTAGTAGTAAGAGTACTACAGGTACTAAATAGCTGTACAAACACCCGCCCCGTGCTCTCTCCTACCTTTCCAATTTGAGACTAGTTGCCATCCCCACAACCTAAATCCACCATTCTGATGCCTTACAGTACAGGCGCCAAACTTGCGTTTCAGGTCTGCACCGCATCCTCAATCCATCCATCCACCGTGACCTTCCCAAGTTCTCGGCGAAAGGAACCTCAAATTTCCGCGTCGCGTTCGCAAACGCATTTGGCCGTTATCCATTCCACTGTTCCGTCCCGGCCATCTGAACCCACCAGGTGTCGGATGTACTTCCTGTCATCCATCGCATAGGGTCTGGACTCTTTTCGCAAACACATTAATCATTTCCTCCCTTATTGCGACCGCGTCTATTCACAATGGAGGATCCAGCAACCCGTGTCCCCGGGCAGTTGGTAAGTCGATCAACCAATTTAAGCCTCAATTTATTGGCCCAAGGCCCAATGTCTGATCCGATTTTGATCATTACAGTTGCCGCATATGCATCTGGTGTCGCGACATCGATACCCGCTGATGCACATGATGCCCACAGATACCGTTGTCGAGTACCTCCTTTCCGCACCTAAGGTTGTTCGTGAGGCGCAACCGATGCATTGGACCTTCCTAGATGGGCCCCAAGATGGAACTGTGATGCTCACTTGGCAGCCCCTCAACCATCTGGGGACGAACTTCGCTAGCGATGGCTACGTGTGGGCCGACGTGGAACAAGCGTTCACCTTCGAAGCTCGCGGTTACGTACGTAGACCCGATCTCTAGTTCCTTGCTCCCTGCTGCCAGGATAATGACTGACATGAGAGCGCATAAGGTGGTTGAGATGTGGCTGCACCGTAGTGGCTATCATCCGCCAAATGAATCATTAGCCATGCATTGTCGCAGACGTTATCGGTTGCTACCTTCGAAGAATCCAAATCCAAGCATGCCCCCGCCAGACCCGTCGTTATGGATCGTTCACTACTCAAGGGCGCCTCCTACCGAGCATATTCCAGCCAACAGAATCCCCGTTATCCCTCAAGTCCAGACTATGTTAGCCCAGCGCCGCTTCTTGCAGAGCCAAGGCCAGCTTGCCCGCAAGGACTTCATGTTGCACGACCGCAATAACTGGCCGACGATCAATTTTCCCCCACAGGCTCCCCCACAGGGCTTTGCGCAAGTTCCAGGAGCTTATCCGAATGCCATGGTCGGTCGTCAACCGTATTATCCCCAGCCAGGCCCAGGTGTGCCTGCTCCGGCAGCAGGAGCGCCACCTAAGGCGCCCCGCGGACATCGCGCTTCATCGGCTGCAGTCAACCCTGCCACTGCCGACTTAGCTCTGGAGGACGAAGATGTTTCTACGGGCGATATGATGGATCTCCTTACCCCACGGGAAGTGAGCAAGATGAGATACCAACAACACCATGAATGGATGGAGGAGATATTTGCTTCGCCGTATGCCATCAGTCAAATCACCCCTGTCTCTCTTGGGTTGGGGCGAAAAGGGGAGCTGGAATCCTTGACGGCGGGCTTCTTTGATGCACCTTCCGGGCCTACTAGCGGGGAATCAAAGGATGCCGGTGATTCTGCTCAGGCTACAAAGATGGAGCCTGCTAAGGCGGAGGAGTTCGCTGATCGTGTTGCTAAGAAGGTAGCGGACATGACTGCCGAGATCGAGAAGCTAAAGAAACGGCATGCGCGACGGATGGAGAAGTTTAACCGCACCTCATTGCTTAAAGATGCTGAACTTCGACTTCGGGAGGCGGCAGCAGATCCTAATGCCACAGGATCGGAAGTTTGGAGATTAGAAGGCCGCATTGAGATTCCCGCAGAAGGAGACGAGCCCCAAACACCACCTGTTTCCGAGCCAAAGGCTAAGTACAAGGTGGATGATGTGGTTAGGGAGCTAGAAACCTCGTGGAACAAGCAAATTGTGCCTGAACCAAAAGTTTCCTGTGTCCAGAAGGGAGGTCTATTAGAAAAGATTGAGCCAGAACAGAAGCCAGAAGCTCCTGCTGATACTGATATCGACATGGGCCACGCAGACAGCCATATTCTCGACCAGTTTGGTAGTCCACCGCCCGGCCCAGGTCAAGGGGCTCCAATCATTAATCCCGCACCAGCTCTACTGGCGAATGTGCCCGGTACATCAGAAGCCCCTGGTGCCAATGTTGCTGCACCGCTACAGGCAACAGTTAGCGTGCCCCAACAGGGAGCGCCTATGCCCGGTATTGACGTCGAGATGAACATGGGCGATGCCCCGTCGTCCAACACAGCTGTGGGTGAAACAGGAGATTGGGTGATGGTCAACGATGAGAAGAAGGGCCCAAGCGGCAAGCCAGCCGTTGCCGATACCTCCATACATGGAATTGAAACTCCAGGCAATGGAATACAAGGATTGACCCCCGGTAACGCAGTTGGCGACAATGGCCTTGACGGTGCCAACTTTGACTTTACTAATATGGACAGTGCGGGCGATGCACTTGCGGCGTATACCGAGCAGAATGAAGTCCTTGATCTTCCGGATCTGGAAAATTCAGCGTTTGGTGATGCATTCCACGCGTCAGATAATGAAAACACCCACCATCATGATGCGGATGATATGGCCTGAAACACATTATGTGGGTCTTGATATTTATTTATGCTGGTATACTACTATGTGGTGTTGTGGTTTTACGGTTAGCTCGGCGCCGGCTATGTTTCTGATTTACAAATGGATGAAGAAGCTGTAAAAATAAGACTTGGAACTGCAAATTTTCTGATGATCATTTAATTTGATTCTGTATCTGTAATTTTTTGCTGTGAGCTACCCGTAAGTAATGTCAAGACAGTCCATTAATCATAGCGAGCAGGGAGATGACAATACACAGATATGAATAGCATCTACAACGCCTTAGATAAAATAATAGCACCTAACACCACCACAGTAACTATGTGATTGTCTGCACTTTCACCACTCTGACTGGAAACGAGAATATGACTATTAGTGCAAATGATAATAAGTGCTCTAGAAACAGTTAGGAAATATCCCTATTGTACAAGTTGATTCCCGTCTCTGTCCTTTCCACATTGGGACTTGCCCTAATATAAGCCCATTCAATCACAGAAATGATCAATATAAGTGAATGCTCGCTGTGGCAATCTATATTTTTAACCTTCAATAATTTTACAAAGCGAGCTTAGACTCACACCTCTAGTCTGCAAGAGCCTTCCTTATAATGAGAAAGAAAAGAAGATGACTCACAAACAGCTACTTGGAGAACAGCAAAATGCATAGATCATTATCCTTCCGAGCTGGGACTGTGAACGGCCCAGGATATTAAAAGGGTCTTTTTCCCCTGGTTTCCCAGACAGAAAGTTGCAATCATTACTCGAATCTTCTCCCATCAAGATCTATTATCTCACGCTCTACCTTACTCTTTGTTAGCTATTTCCCTTGACGAAACATGGATACCCAACGCGAAGTCCCCCACAAAAGGTGTCCCCACTGGAGACTGCTCCGCGTCCCGTGAAGAAGCCCGCCAAAGAAGCCACCCCAGGTGATCCCCATACGACTGATGCCGTCTTGGCTTCAGGAAAGGAAGAAGACTTCTGCGTTTCCGATGAGGCGGGGGTGGGCTTCCCTCCGGAGGAACAGGCGGGAAAGGTCGAGGAAGTGGAGGGTGGGTATTGCTAACGTTGTCAGAGTATCGACATAAGCGCTGCGGACTTATCGGATGGATAACTGACGGAGAGTATGTGTTCAGGACCAGCTGCTCTCCTAGACAGTGTGACTCAAATAACTTGATAGAAGAGCTTTCCAATTTATTCGATTGGGATCTCAATGTAGAGGAACAGGCTAAAGTATATGAAATGGGGAATGTAATGTCAGATGAAGTCTTCAAAGAATGGAGACTTGAGTACTACATGAAGCGAGGATTCAGAACAGCTAAGATAGATAACGAGAAACGCTGGCCGCAATTTAGGCTTGAGAGTAATCCAAGTTAAAATGCGTTACACCCCTTGTTCTCCCTTACTTTCCTTCTACAAACCCAACGTCCTCCATACTGTTCAATGCAAGCTTTCCATATCCTCTCGTGCATGGAGCTGCTGCAGTGTATT
This sequence comes from Aspergillus alliaceus, assembly GCF_009176365.1. Classification (NCBI taxonomy): domain Eukaryota; kingdom Fungi; phylum Ascomycota; class Eurotiomycetes; order Eurotiales; family Aspergillaceae; genus Aspergillus; species Aspergillus alliaceus. Next base: position 405,396 of record NW_022474697.1, read on the forward strand.
GCTCGGTCGGAGCTATTGTTACCTATCAATTTACCTGGGCTTGGAAATTTTCCTGGTACATAAACTGAATCCAGAGGTACTTGGGAAGACACAGCATATAGAGATACCACTTGTAGCCCTCACAAGTATTATACATGTTGACGTTGAAAGAGCATATGGGCATGTGCAAATCATGATACAAATGGCAAGTCCCCTGTCCCATGCACATGAATTACTATGGAGGCACTTCAGTTCCATAAGAGCCCGTGAAACCAAGTGACACGGACAGACCATTATGAACTGTCATTCAAAATCTCTGGCAGGCAGCCCTGTCTCTTCATCTGCTATCCCAGCCAGTCTTTAAATCAAATTCATCTCTTCTTTATAGACCGCACACGATTTTTTTTCTTTGTGGTCTTGCCAGAAATAGCAGCCTGGTGCTACACAGGACATGTACATGGCCAATAATATTTGCCTTATGAGCTATTATTAGTACGTGGCATTGATTCATATAGTGTCTAGTGATCTACTGGCCTCAAAGATGGCACTGCGTCATGTTCTTCTATCTTTCTTGAGCTGCTTGTGTCCTTGGCCAAAGTGAGCGCATTCATTGACCGGTCAATGTCAGTCCCACTAATAGGAGGATAATAGTAGGATTAAACATATTGAAAATTTTTGTGAGCCATCTCCTTAGACTCTGACTAGGTCGAGTTTAAGTGAAGGGCCAAAGATGGGCACTAATGAGCATACGTACCATCTTGTTCTCCGCCATTACTGGTGAGGGACATAAAGAGAGTGAGGGTATAATGCGTGCTACTTCCAGATATGCCATCTCATTTCTCTCCCGCAACAAAGATTCCCTGTCATCATCCTTTGAGATTGCCCTAGAACCATATTACCTGTTCCAACTTAAAGATAATGATAATTTCGACTTGTACAGCAGCCCTGTCGGCTAGTAGATCATTGATTTTGGACGGTTGAATCGAGAGGCGATCCCCAACTACTGGGTGCGGCATCATGTATATGTACAAGTATCGTTTTGGTTTCTCTGAATGGTAAGCTTGCAGTATTTCCATAAAGAGCCCGGATTAGAGGTTTCCAAGTGAGTTGTGTTGAATGTTGGGTTTCTCGAGTTTCCATGCATGGTTTTTACCCCCTTGTGTTACTGGCTATGTAGATAATTGACAGCTCCAGGTTGTCTTCTTGCGGCTACTCGTCGGATTGGTGCCCTACAAGGGCCTTGTTTTCAGGTCCATAAAGCAGGCATGGGAAACCGAACGGGACTCGCGTGCTTCAGATGTTGCCTGATGTATTGATATCATGCGGCTAGTTCATGGACCTCTCCACGCACGTCTTATGTTGGCATATGTGTCCTACCAGAGCGTCATTTGGAGAGAAGGTCGTACGACAGAGGCTGAAATGATCAAGTCAAGGGTGCTTTTTTTTCCCACCTGCTCGTAGATGTATGCCTTTTTGTTCCCCACAGAAGCTTACTGTATAAGTAAGACCAAAAGCATTTACGTCCGTTCTCAATATTATCCCTCTTGTAGAAGGTGAAGAATTTATTTTTTGTCGTACCGCACTCAAAAAGTGGAGCTGGGCTGGTCAAGGGTCTATATTTAGGGTCATGTCCCAACATTCAAGTACCTTGTTGGCACGATATATTATAATCCAAATGAGGATTGCTGGTCCTGCGTGGCAGACAGACAGGTAGGTAGGTGGCAGGATAGTCAACGGACCATATTTGTTCCTTGAGGAAGTGGGGTCAGATAGGTGTCCTGTTCTGTAGAATGAAGGTCATGGGAAGAAAGATGAGGCTGTTTGTAAGTAGGAAAAAGTGGCTCTTACAAGACAGCATGAACAAGAAAGAGAGGTTTGTCTGTTGCCTATATGGGCTTTGGAAAGGGTCTAGGAATTCAATATCGACTGCGTAAGTTAATTTCTAGTAAGATAGCTCTTGAGGAATGGAATCTATCTACTTTCACATTCCCTACAGATCTCTATATAGAAGTATATATATACTTCCCAAGAGGTGTCTTCTTTTTATCAACATTTTTTATGAGATGAAGCCGATATAAAAATTTTGATGTAGACGTCGAGCATTCCTCTGATCATGAGGAATGGTGCCCTACCCTGAAGCCCTAACCACCACCTCCGTCCAATACACTTACACCCAACCAGCAGCCCCTACAATCGCAATGGAGTCAATTATCTAGCGGTGATTGTGAAATTCTATATAATATTCAATACAACCCCAGAGTAAGTCTACAATTATGATACATTACATTATATAAAAATTGAGTATATTATGACCATAACAAATCATATGCAACCGAACATGGTATTCATTACAAATGTATAAAATCGCCGAGGCAAATCGTTAACCACAAGGCCAAGTCTTAACTAAGTACCTAAACACCTCGGAAAATACTACTGATTTATATTCAAGAATTGATTTCTTGTAGAACAAGTCAAAAACGATCAATTAGATGACTAACCAGTCATTGAACAAGAAAGAAGGGAAGGAAGAGTAGACTAGAAAGAAAAAGAAAGAAAAAGACAACTTAGCCCCCCACTGACCGACAAAACTACTAGTATCTCTAATTAAATCTACCGAAACCCCATCCTCCATAAACCAACAATGATCAATTACCTGAACAAGAATAAGAAAAAATGAAACCGAAAACCCACCAATCCCTTCCTAGAACGTTCTTTGTTTGTCACAGATGTAACAATTCCGTGGTTTCAGGGCGAGGGGTCGACCAATGTGCTTGCATCTCCGGGCCGAGAACCATGGTTCTGCGTCAATAGTTTGAGCACATGTCACTTTACATTTATTGGTTTCTGTGGAGGAGTTGCTTCTTGTTACTGATTGTACCCTCTTGTCATTTAGTGCGAAATAGTACACTGAACTAAATGTCTTGGATAAGAGGTCTAGAAGCGTTGATGAAGAGTTTTCCTCACAGAGTAACTCCTAGATACACCGGATCCCATGGATCGGTAACCGAACCCAAGTAAACAATGCATCCTACCCGTAAACAAGAAAAGAAAGAAAGAAAAAAAACACCAGTGACCGATCCTTTCCCAATTTTTTATCCGTTGTTGTAAGAAATATTTACCGATAGACCACAACACCCCAACTCAAGAGAGATAGGTGTAGGCCTTTCCACTGGCGCTCAATTCACTACCCTCGAGCAGATAGCCATCGGCACACATGAAGTAGGCATACCGACCGATTCCGCTCTGCGAGTCAAGCCAAGGGATGACCTCGTTCAGGAAGTCGGCGGATTCCTGGGCAGACGAGCCGGCGGTCATGGCACTGCTGAGCGCGAACTCGGTCACCCAGGTTTCCTCCAGTCCGTACTTGGAAGCGAGCTCCTGGGCTTGCGTAACGAAAGTCTTGAATTCGTCGGCCGATTGGCCGTACCAGTGGACGGCCAGCACACTCATGCCGCAGTCAGTGCAGGCGTCGAGGAACTGACGCATCCAGCCCAGACCCATGTCGTTGCCGCCCCCGTTGGTCACGGAGGGGGTGACCAGCTTGGCCTTGCCGCTGAAGGGTGTGATGTACTTGGTGTAAGACTGGGCGGCGTCCGAGGGAGACATGCCGGCTTGGGCGCTGACATCGGGCTCGTTGAAACCCATGATGTAGGAGCAGCCGCTGGCGAGCACGGTCTGGATAGTGTTGAACCAGTCGCCGAACATCTTGCTGCCCCAGAGCATGGGGACGAACTCAACCCCCGAGGGCAGGGTGCCGGCGGCAACCATGTTCCAGTCGTAGGCCCAAGAAATGGCACCACCGGTACTGAGGGATTCCACGGTCGAGGCATCGTTGTAGGCAGCACCGCGCTTGCTAGAGGAGCGCTTCGTCACATGCATGTGCGAGTGCTTGTGGGCATGTGGCGCGGCCACGGCGGAAGAGGCCAGGAGACCGGCGGCTAGGAGCTTGGTGAAGGAGACCATTGTGATGAGATTGGAACTTCGAATGGGTTGCAAGAAGAGAGAAGACCGGTTCTCAAGATAAAGAAGGTCAGAGTAAAGGAAAGTGGGGCTTCTCAAAGGAATGACTTATTGACCGTGCACGGCACAGGACAATGTGATAAAGGAATGTGATAGAGAAAGAGGGTCTGTACTGAAAGAGAGAAATACAGAGAGAGTGAGATGTAAAGAGAGAAGAGAGGAAACGAGGAGTAGGAGGTGAGGGGGCGAGGGCCTAAAAAGGGTTATATAGGGTATTAGGTCCCCCCTCCTGTCCTCTTGCCCTACTTTTCTTGTCTAGTGGAAAAAGAGCCCTCTCTTTTTTTCTTTTGCTCTTTACCTCTATTGAACTATACTCTTTTCACCTTTAGTGAGTTCTTCATTTGAACTAGTATCTTTTTCTTGGACTTCTTATGAGAACAATTAATTCTATTAGTGGTAGTATTTATTATTCTGATTGCAACACCCCACCGAGTTGGAGTTCCTGTACCTGAGAAAGGATCCACGGGATGCAGGATTGGCATTCCATGGCTCCGGCAATTGGGAAAATTAGGGCAGAGACACAAGTATTGACCCTTCAAACAATAGTACCTTTTCCTTTATTTTTTATTTTAATTTTTTTTTTTTTTTTTTTTTTTTTTTTTTTCAAACGGGGGAGTCTACTCATCACACGGTGGACTAACAGATGGGGTATATAAAAATATCCCTAATAAAACGTTCCCCCCTATATATTTTACACCCAGTCAGACCACTTCCGAGATATCCAATGCAGGTACACTTGTCGGTGTGTGCGTGTGTACTGTGTACTTAGTCAATGCATTGGTCCCCACCGGGCTGGATCCATTCAGACAGTCCAGGCCCTTGGTAGTACCGAGAAGCTGTACCGGGTAATCCTCGATACCTTCCGTCTGTTCACACTTTACATATGTAGACATCACATACATATCAGATGAAAACTTCCTGGATCTATCTCAATATTCTGACATATCCGCCACTTCCCCAAAGACCGTCATGATTGATGAGGGTGAGGGTGAGATAATACATACAGGTAATTAGTTAACAGACTACAGTTAAGCATCGGCCGGTGTGCAGACTAACGGGATCTTAACAAGTCCAATCACCGTTTCTTAGCGCCCCCCAGCCATCTGAAACACGAACTGCTTTTCCGATCCTTGTTAGAGAGGTGACGTGTGCCATCCGCGCCTCTCAATATATTGATCGCTTCACCATATCCTATTTTTGGCCAATGGTCTACTGGCCTATATACGGATATACCCCCTATGTTTAGGCAGCGATGAGAGTACCGTATCGGATTCCGGGTCGGTCATCTTCCACGGGATGCCCTCTTCTATTTCCTTTTTTTTTTTTTTCTCATGGGCGCCATGGCTTGAGAGAGGGTCCCCTCTCACTCCGGTATTGGCCGCTGTCAACCAGAAACCAGGCCCATTGGATTTCGAAGTCCCACGTCCCAACTTGCCCCCTCCTCAAAGTCAGTTTGTGCCAATGACGACGGCACAAATCCTGTCCGGTGGATTATTACTACTGGAGACGCACATGCTCTAGCCTGTGGCGAGAACATTCAGAGATTTCCTGTCAAACGGTCCTCCCTGTTAAGACAATTAGTCGCCAAAAGGAATGTTCGCCGAAGTGTCTCTTACTCGTTCGGTGACATAAACACCCATTTCTTGCATTTGACCGGACTCGACCTCCCCACGTCATTTTGCAGGCGGAGATTTGTTATCTCTTGCGGGTCGAATCCAACCGGTAGGTTATTGAAATCGTAACCGACCTAGGCTCTGGCAAAAGTCAGCATAAGGCTGAGCAAGGTCTTCCACCCTGGCACCTCAGGCTGCGACGCGACGCTTGGGAAGTGAACCGTAACATGCTCGAGCTGCGAGGTAGGCCGGGGCTTCCCTCGTATATTTCGCTCGGCCAATCAAGGTTCCATCCAAGCGGGAGACGCAGAGTGAACACGGCCTCCGAAGAGACTTCACACTGGAAGATAGGGGGAAGAAGGCGAGGGGACGGGCGGGGTGGCCGCATCGCAGCCCACAAGAGGGTGAATAATGCTCGGGCTCTTACCTGAATGATTGATTATAAGTGGATAGTGACAATCGTATCCTAGTTGAACGAGATGTAGCTGGCCGTAAACGTATGTATATCACTGGGGGAAATTGGGTGGTACACGGCCGACCGCCTGATATAGGCAGGTCGCAGGACCATCACAGACAACACTCAAGCAATACAAGCAATGAAATAAAAGGAATATTGATAAGAAAATAATAAAAAAATATTTAGGATCATATATGCCAGATAAATGTAGGAAAACAGTGGTATCACAACTCATAAAATGCATAAAATACAACATCAATCTTTCTTCCGGCCGTCGAGCACACGCATCACATCGGAAGCGCTGTCCTTATCCCCTTTCTTCTTCTTTGGTCCACGTTTTCTCTTCTTACCCCCACGCTCTTCCAGTACCACTTCCTCGTCTTCATCATCCTCAACACGGCTACTACCGAACCCAAGGTCCATGTCCATTGCGTCCAGCTGCTCGCGTCGTCGGGCTTCTTCGAGGAATTTCTTCCTCCGGAGAAGAGTCTCCGAGTCCACGTCTTCTTCTCCTTCCCCAGCATCTTCCTCTGCGGAAGGCGAGGCTCGTCGCAAGGCAGCGGCCCGTTTGAGGGCAGCTAGTAGAGTAGGATCTTTTGTAATAGGATTCAAGCGGTCAGCATCAGCGGCCTCATCGGTCGTAGATGTCGAGAAGTAGTTGCGTGGTTTGGCCGGTGCTTCACTAGAAGACTTCTGTGTCTCCTTCGGAGCTGTGTCCTCGGTAGTGCGAGGTGGTTTCCTAGCGACTTCACCATCCTCATCTGAGTCCGACGAATCATCACTCCCTATATCACCCAGAGGATTGTAATCCGCACCAACGCCCGCAAAGATATCATCATCCTCATCCTCCGACGGGGCAGCCGGCTTCGCCGCAAGCTCCGCCGGAACCTCCATGCCCAGCGGCTTCGCATCCTTATCAGGAGCCAAAAGACCCGCCGCATTCGTCTCCCCAGGCTTATCCAACCATCTCACCTTGCGCTTCACCTTACCCTCAGCATCCGTAATCTGCAGAATCTCCTTCCGCCTCCCATTCTCATCCTGCTCAACCCACCGCTTCTTCTCCGCCTTCGAATCCCCAATCCGCTTGAACTTCGACCCTAAAGCCGGCTCCGCTGCAGCAGCTGCAGCTTCAGCTCTGGCAGCCCTCAACTCCCTCAAGATCTCATCCCTCGACTTCCGCCCAGGAGGCGGCGCCATATTCCCCTTCTTCTTCTCCTTCTCTCTCGGCGCCGAAGGCAACTCCCCCGTGTCCCCTTCCACCAACCTCTCCAACTCCTCATCCACATCCCCCACAGCCTCCTCAGCCTTCTCCTCTTTCTTCTCAACATCCTCCCCAGCTCTCACGCGCCTCAACAACTCCCAATCCAGCCCTTTAACCATATGCGTACTCTTCAAATTCCCACCCACCCCCAACTCCCCACACAACTTCTCAAACGTCTCCCTCTCAATCTGCCCCAGTTTCACCATCTCCTCTAACGCCTTCACCCTCTGCCCCAAATCATCGCTACCCCCCTCACCGTCCTCCGCCCGCAACCGCGCCGCCCGGTCCTCATACCCAGCAGGCAGCTTTGTCCCCTTCGGCGCAGCAGACGACCGGAACCGTTTCGTTGCTGGTTGTCCGTCGCGTCGGTATTCGGCTAGTTGGCGCGCGAAATCGGGGCCTGTTACTGAGCGGCTGGAGGGATAGGCAAGTTAGTTTTTTTTTGTTTCATTTTAATTTCTTTTTTCTTTTTTCTTTTTCCTTTTTTATTTTTAAAGGGATACGTACGGCGTCATGGGGATACTGGAGCGCATTCGGGAGCCCAAAGCGGGCGTTGCGTTTCCGGTGCGGGTTGCATCCTTGGGGGAGGGGTTGCTGTTGGTTTGTTGGGGCTTATTTTGGTCCAGTATGAGCCGGCGGAATTGTTCGTTGTTCATCTTTTTTGATTTTAGTTTTAGTTTGGGTGGTATCGAGGTAAGGTGTAGGAAGGGAGGGTATATGTATGTAGTTGAGGTGGGGATGTAGAATAGCGGCTCCGAGTTAAATGAGAAAGGAGGGGAAAATTTAAAGAAGTAGAACCATGGGCACTCATGTGCACTGTCTGTACATCTTTGCTTGAGGGTATCACTGGTAGAAGTGGTGGGAAGAGTGACAGAGAGAGAGAGTGGGAAAGCTGTTCGCGGGAGAAAAAGTAGGAAAGGTCGGGGTTCTTGGCATTTCCGTCGACGCAACGTTGATTTTAATAGTGTCACCATGATCTATGAACGACGGATGTATAGTTTGATTACTTCACTATAATAGATTTTATATGTATGTTGGCTCTGATTGTGTCACTCTGTGTTTGTATAATGTAAAGGGATATGATGAAATAGCTATAGCTATATTATCGGAGAATCATACGTTTGATTCAATAAAAAGTATGTATCGCAAAAAATGAGATCATTAAGAATCAATCATGCAAAAAGAACAATCAAACGACTTTTCATCAGGGCATGGGACTAAAATGCAAAGCCAGTCTCAATTACACTTGAGACATCAAGACAAGTACAAGAATGGGTAGTTCGCTCCCTAGAACCTCTTAGATAGTTTCCCATCCTCCGTTGTTAATGTCAGCTTCGAGTTTCCGGCTGATCGTCGCGGGGATGCTGTGCGACAACCATACGTCACGGAGAAGTCGGTCGTATCGTTTTTGGTTAAGGATCAATTGACGATTGCGGCGAAGGCCGGGGTCCACTTCTCCATGGCGATCCAGGTAAGGTGCGTAATGCCAGGAGCCATGCTGGTTGTGCAGATACAGCACTGTGCATTTGCGGATATTGATAAACAGTCCGATATTCTTGCCACATCTGTGTAGAAAGGTGTCAGTAACCCATACAAAGAGTGCCAAGCGTGAGAGAGGAAAAAAAAAAACATACTTTTGAATGTGCTGATTGCAACCGCCCAGCTTATTTTCCATACAGCACACAGCTTGCGAGCAGAAGATATCTCCACAGAAGAGGCAGATACTTGGGTCGCTTAGTTCCTTCTTCGAATTCGGGCAACGCCTCCGGTTGGCCTCCTCAATCAAGCTATCATAGTACTTAGGAAGGCCGACCAATTCGAAAATGCCCGGATGAGGGAGACTAGGCCATAATTTGTGATCGCCAATGCGGATGCCTGAACGCGAGGCGTTCCAGTGGAAGATCCAGCCCGATATCACAGCGTCAAAAGGACTGCCGCTCTTCCTAGCCGGGTTGATAGATGCAAAGATCTCATCGACTGAAGGAAGATGTAGAGCCTTAGTAAGACGGTCCAGCTCCGAAACACCCAAGTCGTGGAAGCCAGTGTTCGGGAACTCAACGCCATGCTGCACGTTAAGTAGGATGACAGTTTTGCGGAGGAAAGCCAATGCGTAACTCGAGACTAGACGTCTCAATGCAATGACCACGCCAGGCGTCGCGGAGTCCTCACCGTCCTTCACGTAGCCACTCTCTGCGGGGAATGACGATCCTTCCGCCCGTCCGACTGAGTTCGACTTTAGCTCCGACACGACGCAGTTGAAAAACCGCCTGGTAAACTCGTATCGCTCGTCAGACAACTCTATGTCCAGCAAATAGTGTGCATCACCATTCTGAGCCAGTTCCTCCTTCAGTCCAAGGGGCCACAGAATGTAGGTCACGGCGACTTTGACAATCTCGGCCACATAGCACATTTGGATGAGGTGGCGAATGTCAATATTGAGAACAGGCAATAAGGATAAAGAGCATTCAGCCAAGAACACGAAAATGTCTTTACCGAGCAGTGGCTCAATTTCGCGGACATCGTCAAGGAGCGCCGTTCCGCTCAAGCAAGGATGGCCAACGAATAGCTGACAAATCTTCTGACGATGCATCTCCTGAGATTCCTCGGCGGAACGATTGTTAGGTCCGCTGCTGTCATGCAAGCACCCCACTGCGGCATAGGTCAAAGCCGTCTCGGCCAAAACGCGGAGATGGGTCAAGGTCAATTGGGGGATCTTGTCTAATAGAGTTGATCCTGGCTCCGATTCGACCCCACGCTGTTGGATCTCAGCCGCGGCGATGCTGAAGCCGAAGCTCTGGAATAGTGAATCAGTGTGGATGAGGTCATCTGTCTTGATAGTGTCTGGGTGATGACTGAAAGTTGAGTAAATGTGGTTCAACCTGAGGGTCTGCTTGAGTCGCTTGTAGATCTGAAGCAGCTCAGACATTGGGCTGTCTCCCGGACTGGACACCTGCTGGAGAGGGCTGACTGCGGGAATATCATCCTGAGATGGGAAGATGCCAGGAACCGGCATCCTCGCCGGCGGGACATAATGCGTAGTCGATGGCAGCGGAGACGTCATTAATTGCTCGGTTTTAGAAGCAAGAGGGGGGACCAAGCTCTTGTTAAGGTAGTCAAGGAACATGTCCCGATACGGCTGTTGCTGTATTTTGTTCTGTTCCATGAGCAGCGCATGATTCCTTGGATGGGACAGAGCAGATTTGACTTCCCCCATGATGAATTCATTGAAAGACACAGCTGTGTTTAGCACACCAGGATAGGACTCCTCCTTACCCTTCCAGGTTATAGGTAAGAATGCATTTCCTAGGGCCTTGCACAGAGGGCATACAAATTCGTTGAAGTTCAGGCGCTCGGGGTGATTACGCGCGATTTGTTGGCTCTGGCGTCGTTGGGTAGCAGTGTAATAAACTTCAAAGCACGAATAGTGCATGATGTGCCCACAGCCCGTCGTGACAGGCCCACGCAAGGCATTCTTTGCATTGAAGCCTTTACTCAGCCCGACCTTCTCGCTGATGACCTCCCCGCCCGTAGAATCAAGCCGCTTAACAGTAGTTCGGTTTTCACCTGCGACTCCGAAAGGCCGCAAACCTTCGGCAGACTTATCCAAGCTTAAGGGCGTCTTCAGCACTTCCCGAATCCAGTCGGGATCCCGTATATCTGTTTGCCTCATAATACTACTATCTTGCACCAAAGCGAAAGTTCCATAGAGTCTAGAGTCACTAGTTTCCTCCTGACAGAGAATACAAGTGCCACTCGGATACTTCCAAAGCTTAGTCTCAGGGGCAGCCTCAGACTCAGACTCAATGTCGCTGAAGTCCTCCTCTCCCCAGTCAATCGCGCCTTGGCTGTTCAAGAAGTTTTGCTGTTGCTGCTGAAATTGCGCCATCACTCTTGCCTGTCTTTCAAGAGCTTGCTTCTTCTTGATCTCTTTCTCATTATCGGTGTCGATGGCAGGAGAACTTGTATCTACCCGGTCAAATGGGAATTTGAGCGAAGCTGTGGCAGAGGCATATGCACGGGGGTGCCTTTGCCAAAGCTTTTTGAGAATGTGACGGATTTTAGGGCCACAGGCCGAGAACTCATTCATGATGGAAATCTTCTCCAGCAGGCCAACAATGGTCAGGTCACCCACCTGGGTGGCTCTGGCCTTTGTCAAAGCGTGAGATACGAATGATTCCAGGGGATCTTCCGACATCTGGTCCTCATCGGTGCTGTCTTCTAGGGCAGCAGCAAGTATCAAATGTAGAACAACTTGCAAGAACGTCTCGACCCGGGTGGGGGGGATATTCGGTGTGCGATCCTTCGAGGAGACCACGTAATCAAGGCATTGGTGAACGATTTGAGCAAAGAGCAAGGTCCGTGTGAAGCGTGGAAGGTCAATGAACGCCCCGGAGGTAATCGGCCTAAGCTTGGGTTCAAACACAACATCGGATGGTTTCTTGCCTGTCTTCTTCGCCATCCATTCCTTATATATATTCTCCGCTTCATCTCGCTGGTTTTTAGTATAGTGAGCGCTATACGGATCGACTAGATCGAGGTATTGGGACTTAAGCTCAAAGGTGCCGGTGTCGTTCAGCCCTTCAGGGGGACGGAACCCTGCTACCTCTTCCAACATGTCCTGGAACATATCGGATTCTAGTAGCTTATCACTGAGGCGAGTCGATAGATCTGAAAATGAAAGAGGCTTGAAGCACAGAACGTGTGCAATGTCGCGGCGAATATTTTCACGCATCGCGGCATCGCCATCGTCAATAGCTGCAAGTGAATTCCGATCCGTCAACAAAATAACAAGCAGATGGACAAACTCCTCGGCAACGTCAATAATTTGGTTATCCTCGTAACCAGCACGAGGCATGTAATTTCTCGTCATCCAGTCCACCATTCCAAACCTATCTGCAATGGATGCAAGGACCCTGCTTGGGTTACAGGTGACTAAGGCTGTTTGAAGAAGGAAGATATCGCGATAGTACGCAAAATCGCGAGAGGATACGCCACGGTATTGCGACATCTGATGCCGGAGGCTGAGCCCGTTGCGAACCCACATGCCGGCTTTCATCTGGGCTAGCCAGGCGCAGACCCTGAGAGGAAAGTCGAACATGGAAAGAAGCAAATCTTCCGGTCCAAGACTGCTGTCATGAACAAAATTGTCGTTCGCAATTTGTGCTGCCTCAAGCAGAGCATCACGCATCAAAGAACTGCTCATGTTACGTCCACATTCGAGTAGCCAGGAGAGAGTGTAGTGCAATGCATGATGGAAACTAATAGAGCCCCGTTCAACAACAAAGTCTACGACACGATGGCGTGAAACCTGGCCGGGATGGTCTCCCTCGAAGTCAAAGAATGGCAAAGATTTGAACCGAACGTACTCCTTGACTTCTGCTTGGTCGAAACGTTTGCGCTCAATTCCAGTCGAGTGGACGACTGCAGATACAGTAGCCACTTTAAGTGCTCGTAGCAAGTTCTGGCCTCCATCCGTCTCAGGGTTACGAAATGCCTCACAGAATTGACGGCAGAGCCTATTAATCTCCCGCATGAGGATCGATGCGCTGATCCAAGCGTCCGTTTCATACTCCACATGCTCTCCTACGGCACGCACGTTGGGGCAGATACCCTGCGAGAGTTTGACCAGGTCCAGGAACTGGCAGAGATACTGTTCCTCATTCCGTACACGGACCTGTACATACTCAGACTGCAGCAGATACCGTAAATCCAAGAAAAAGTGGTATAGGCGCCTGTTTGTCACGGAACCAGCATCGAATGCCAACGTTGCATTGGGGTTTACTTCGTACGGCTCCCCAACCTGCCTTGTAGTCAGGAAAGTATACAAGATCGACATGACCTTTGTCAAAAAGTTCCCCCGAAGGACAATTTCTTCCGTTATGGAAGGTGTAGTAAGAAGCTGTAAGGATAGGTTGACAATGGAGTGATCTGGCTCTCTATCGGCTATCAGGTAAAGTTGTGCGAGTGCGGTGTAAAGAGCAGACAATCGCAGGCCCATAATACGCTTAAACTGAGGAACATTAACCACGGTGCCAATATAGAGATCGCGAAGATCAGTACGCGTCTTCTTCCAAAGTCTGAGGTCGAAGAGAATCATCCAGTCGAGACGCGTGCGTTGCCACAGATCTTCATACGCGGGGATGTTGTCGCCTCTCGTAGGTCCTGATCTGACATGCCAATAACTCGGCGTCTTTGCCGGGGAAGGCTTGACCACACCAGATGGTGTTTTGGGGATGGAGACGAAAGATGTCGAGCCTTCTTCGTGCGTCTGACTGGAGACCGAATCGTTAGGAGCATGTTGCGATTCGTTTTCGATTCCTTCTGCTTGCGCTTCCTGTTCCTCCTGCTGCGGTTGCTCTTCCGTGTCAGGGTTTTGTCGCTGGCGAGCGAATCCTAAGAGAGTCTGGATAGTATCCAGAGCATTATCCGCATTTTCCATCACCATATCTTCGTCTTCGTCCTCAACTTCCTGGCGCAGCCTGTTGAAATCCATTTCCATTTCATCATCTTCATCGTCAGCATCATCATCATGAGCTTCAACATAATCTTCATCGTCTTCGCCTTCGTCATTCACACCTTGGTCATTGCCATTGTCGATATCCTCATCGTCGTCATCATCATCCTCCGTCGCCAGTACAACTCGGCCCTGAGGCGACACAGTGAGCATGACCGTGCGATAAGGTGCATTATCCGACCTCTGTTGGTCATCGATGCCTTTCATCCCAATATCTGCATTGAAGGCTCCGCTGCCGCGGCGCCACGGGCTCAACAGTTCCTCACAGATAGTGTGGCGTAAAATCTCATTATCTTCCAGGACACTGCATCCGGAAATGTCCGCAAGCCACTCGACGATCGTTCCACACATCTGCTCGCGAAACGTGTCCCGAGCGGACCGAATCGTAACGGTGACCTTAATCTGTTCGATGATCTTGGACACGGCCAATAACCTCTGCAAATCTTTCGAATACTTGACTACACTTCGTCCGATGTCATTGGTCTCCTGGGCCCTATCATTTCCAAAACGATCCCGCTCTCGACAAGCCCGACTCACTTGAATGGCGACATCGCGAATAGTGTGCTTCTCATCATTCCACAGCGCGAGTGCAAACTCCGGCTCTTCCTCAGGCTGGTCACCCTCACCATACCACCCTGGGCGTAGCCGCGAGGCCTCCTCGTCCTGTCTGATACCTGCTTCCGTCTTGGGCAACCGCAGCTGTTCCGGCGAGCAGGAGATGACATCAGAGAAGTAGTCGAGCGCTCGAGCGATGGTCAGGCGGATGTTATCCACCCAGTCCCGTGGCAGTTGAGCCTGCGCCCGTTCCTTGCCCTTCTTATCCCCGCTATCGGTATGGATCGCACAGAACAGCGGCAGTCGCCAGGCCTCGTCATCACCACAGTCACAGCACCCGCAGTTCCCCGACGAGAGCGAGATCTGGTACTGGTGCCCGGTATGGTCGGATGAATCAAAACAACGGCTACAGAGCACGCATGTGTCATCCGCAGCGCAGGTAATGCAGCGGTACGTCGCCTCCCCAGCTCTGAAGATATGACCACAGCGCTTTCCCCGCGCAGCTTCCGTATATTCCGCACCTTCCTTGGCGCCCTGGGCTTCTGCTAGTTTCCACGGTCCGGTTGGAAACCCATCCGGAAATAGTTGTCGGAGGCGTTCTTCGTTGTGACCAGTAAGCGAACGGAAGAGAAGCTCGAGCAGATCTTTCTCCGCTTGTGGGCCGTAGCGGTAGTTGTGCTCAGAAGGAAGCCGCTGAAGGCTTTCACCAAGAATCCTCTCACATTCTGTAAGCATCATTTATCGTCTCTAGTCTGAGAAGACGAGGCCCATTCAGTTGTCAAGGGTATGGAGTGGTGGGATGTCGGCGAGCTGGGAGCTCCGCGTGGCGGGACGGAACTGTGGTCCGGTTTGTTCCACCGCGATAAGGGAATGAACAAAAAGTCTCGAGAGCGTGGAGGGCTCTTCAGTGAGAGGCTGGATCGTATGTGCACAGCGAAGTTTGATTATATCCAGGTGAGCCTAACTGAAAAAGAACAAAAAAATATGGAAAGGAAGAAAAGAAAACCCTGTCAATTAATGCTTAGTGATCCGACATTCTAAAGAGATCGATGTCACTGTGGGGGGGAAGATTTGGTGGGATTAAATGGGAAAACACCCAACGGCAAACCCACCCATTAAGTCTTTTGAGTTATGAAACTCCCCGGCTCTTTCATTGACTCTGAAAGTAAACACAGTCAACCGACAAGGGAATGGAGACAAGCAGGAAAGTGCATTTGTAGAAGAGACGGATTGGAAAGTTCCGTTGCAGATGTTGTGGTGTTTGGGGATTATCCTTTCTACTTACTGGCATCGAATGACCGCTCTCTTGGCGCCACTGCCACCCATTGGCAGGCCATATTCTCCCCACCACCGAGAGTATAACTAGACAACGAAAGGAGTATATAGAGACAAGACACGGTTATTGCTTAAGGTTGCAGGAAATCAATTCAGAGGTGAATACAGAGTTAAAAGATTCTATTTCATACAAGACACACGCAGCATATACCAATGTCTCTCCAGTGCTCGGCTCTAATATAACATGGGACCGACATGCTTCCCCAGGATTGCTCCATCAATTACTGCGACTGCTTTACTCATCATCCTCTTCCTTGACGAGGAACTTGTGCTTGATGTCCTTCCATTGGCGCTGTAAGATTCGTTAGTGCTATGGTCCTTCACGGCATCCATCCAGAAGAGTCGAAAGTTAGAGACATACGCCGCTGTTCATGGTATCCCAGATACGGTTGGAACCGGAGTCAAAGGCACTGTTTGTGGGAGGCAAGTCAGCAACCGAGAATAAGTGGCACACGTTGGATCGACACGCACATCTCGAAAGCGAAGGCACTGGCGAAGATGGCCGAGAGGTAAACAGCGTTCCGGCGGAACAGGCCCCTAAATACCGTCAAAGCAATCACAGGTTAGTGAGGCGGAGCTATAGCCAATAAGGCCATTATTGGGGGATCCGGGGATGGGAGACATGCTGGTAGAGAGCGGAAGCAATCTGAAGCGGTAACTTATTATTAGCCATTGAACATCACTGGTCAATTCCAAACAGGGGCCACTTACAGCGCCGGCCATTGTGACGGAGTGGAATGAGGAGAAGAGGGCGGAAGAAGAAAGACAGGCAGCAGGTGAAGGGGACTATGTCACAATGGAGGAATGCGAGGTTGAAGTTTCGAGCCGACAAGTCGGCCGGGCGCGAAAAGCACCAGCGGGAATCACCGGGACGCTGATTGGCCGGCCGGAACGAAGTCTGCGCAGAGCCTCCGAATGTCCGCCTTAGGAAACCACGAAACGAACTTCTACAAAATTATTGTCTCACTTCTCTCGCTTCATAGCCCGTCGTCTTTTAGTCTACACGCAAGATCGTCGGCACCAGTCTACTTTCCCTTTCTACGCTCCCTCCGAAACGGCCGGAGAAAAGCATTAAAAAAAATACCCCGATAAGCCGGTGATCAGCGCAGTCATGGCTTCCACGAACTCGGGAATCACCACAGACGAAACCACCGGAGAGCGCTTTATCCCCTCTTCGCTTCGGCCCGATGGCTCAAAACGCCGCGAAATTCGTGTTCGGCCCGGTTATCGCCCCCCTGAGGATGTGGAACTGTATAAGAACCGCGCTGCAGAAGCCTGGAAGAACCGTGGTAAATCTGGGGTGCCAGGAGCAGAAAGCTTAAAGAGTGACAACGACACAGCCACTAAAGCAGGCACCGCTGCCAGCAACAAGAATGCCAAACGGAGGGAAGCCAAGAAAAAGGCAAAGGCAACACAGGATGGAACGGCTTCTACCGAGGGCAGAAACCTGAATGAAATCGAGGACTGGCGTGTCTCTGCTTCGAGCGCCGATAAGAAGCAGCCTGATGGATCGGACAAGGCAGCTGCAGGGACCGAAGAGGCGGCCGACCCAGAGGCGGAGAAGGAAAAGAAGGCGCGCAATCTTAAGAAGAAGATCCGGCAAGCACGCGACTTACGGGACAAGAAAAACCAAGGAGAGTCTTTGCTGCCTGAACAACTGGAGAAGGTGATCAAGATTCAAGAACTCATCCGCCAGCTTGATGCTCTTGGGTTTGATTCCAATGGTGACAAGAAGGACGGTTCTGCGGGAAAAGAGGATGTCTGAAACTGATACGGTGTATTGTCGATCAGGAATGATATTTCAATTCGGCGGTTCTTCCAGAGGCCCTCTTATTATGGACCGCCTACCTCTCGCACCTTGCTGTCTATATTGGTAGCCGGAAGGACTATTATCTCAAGGCGCTTTCGAGCATATCTGAGCCTGTGTTTCGCAGAACCGCTTTCTGCGAGTAACACAAGGACTGGCCGCATCGCGGTTGCAATTTGAGTCTGAGCTGCATATACACCCTCCAGCTTACCCACCGCTTATCAGATTATCGAGGAACTCAAATATGGAAGATCCTAGCGACTACCTTGTCCCTCTCATGACAAAGGCACTGTCCTATGGACTTAGGGTATCAAGGGTCTCCGACCATTCATATTATATTCTCACTGTGAAATTTGCCTATTTCTTTCTTCGCCTAGAACTTATATGCATTTACTGGTCAATTCGAACCCACTATAAGCGACTCGTTACGCACTATGTTTACAGAGACAAGTCTGCAATCTGTCGAGCTCTTTTTTTCTTCCCATGTCGGCAAGATTAGCGTGAGTCTATATTATATAGGATATTATATAGGATCATAAAGTTAAATAGAAGAATAGTCGTCTCAGAAATGTTTGCGTTCGGATCTGTACACTTCAGCCCACCGTACAGGAGAAGTAACTATGCCACCCTCCAACTCCCATCTTTCATAGTCAAACCTCCTCCAGGGGCGATCGCCGTCACCGGGGCCCAGCTTCCGAGCGCCGACGCCGTACGACGCGGATAGATACGCCTGCCGGATACAATCAGTCACACCAACACCATTGTACCAACTTCCTGCCAGTGTGAGTCTGTTATTGAGCTCGTGGCGTGTAGAACGCGAGAGCTCACGCATGCGAGATAGATGCCCAACAGTATACTGAGGAATGGCATTCCGCTGTAGCCGACTTCTTGTTACAGTGGGCGCATCCGTAATTCCAAGATGCCGGTGAAGCAATTTACGGGCCATCGCAACAGCTGTCTCATGGTCTGGATAGTCTGATTCCTTCCACCCATCCCACCAATGGCCACCCATCATCACTGTAAGTTTAGTTCCTGGTGCAGTATCTTGACCGACACTAGAATCGGACCCAAATATGACCCCCAATGCCCTTTCGGGATTCTGCTCATAAGGGATGGACCGCGGGATCAGATATCCAAAACCGCTGACCGGAAGGAGGTCCGGGTTTGGATAATACAGGTTGACAACCATAACCGTTACCGCATAGTTGTGCTCTTGCAGATTTCGAATAGTACCTTGAGGTAGTTTCTGGTCTTGCGTTGTGAGGTTGGCGAGCTTCTTTGCGAGATCAGGAGCTGGAATTGTGGCAATCACGCGGTTATGGACTCGAGAGCTATCCTGCCCAGATCCAACCTAAGGAGAACCTATGTCAGCGGACTGCACGCGGATTGTAAACCACATGCTCTTCTAGCAACTTACAACCAAATCGTGAGTAGTAGGGTTTTGAGTAATGGACGTTACGTCCGTATTCGCCAAAACATCAACCTTCTCAGACTTGTTCAAAGCACCAACTAAAGCATCGGAGAGCTGACCCACACCCTCCTTCAGCGTCAGAACGCTTGTCTTGTTGACAAGCGTCCGCAGGCTTTTCCAATAGGATCCCGTTTTCTCCTGTGGTACGGTTTCGAGGGCCAACAGATCATCCATGAACATATGCCTGAAATCCGACATTAGAGAGTTAATATAGCCTCCGATAACTCGGCGGTCATCGTTCTCAAGGTCGCGGAAGCTACCCATGATTGTCTGTGCGCTTAGACGACTTATATCACCCGCATAGATGCCATGGTATAACGCTGAAACAAGATTGTCCGCCACTTGCGGACATAGCCGGCGCGATACAAAGTTGGCAATGGATTCGTCTGGTGTCCTGGACTCCGGGGGGGCACGAACCGGTTCGAGGATAGCACTACCAAGTAAGCCCTCGAAGACCGGCTCACGTAGCATAGCATATAGTGGGTTTGTGATATTTTGGATCGGGCCGGCATCGGGGTCCGGTGCAGGCATGCGAACGAGGTGATCGGGGTAGTAGATATAGCGATTCCGTGCGGCAGGCGACGACTTGCTCGTCAAGAGAACATCATCATGTAGTCCTAGTTCGACGAGCTGTCACAGCGCGTGATACCCATTAGCACTTTTTCATCTTTCTAGAATAATGCAAACATATGGGGTCCTCTTCACACCAGATCAAGAAGGGGTAGGCACGCGGGGACTGAAGTCCGCAAGGTCCGCGGGCCATACTCAAAAACAACGTTCCCACCTTCGACCGGAATCTTTTCTGACAGCAACCAGCCCCCTACACGAGGAGTCTTCTCATAGAGTGTGACCTTGGAGCAATTGGGGTCCTGCGATAGTCGATAGGCTGCCGTGAGGCCGGTGATGCCGGCGCCAATGACCGCAGCATCGTACGTTGAGGTATGTGAAGAATGTCTCTGGCCGATGCGGGCGAACGCCAATGGCGTGCGCAACCCCCTAAGTGCACGGCTAGGGGCACATGGTAGTCTCATCTCCACAATTAGCGAGGGTTGAAATGTGAATGATGAGAAAAGGGGAGCATTGTTAGAAAGGCAAAGGTAGAAGAGATGGTTGACTCTATCAGGTGAGCTTCTGCAAGAGGCTGCCGACGGCCGGCGGTGTAATTGCACTGAAATTACCTAAATTTCACTGACCAACCGTACGTAGTCATTTGGATATTACAGTTGTTTTTCTATAAATAAGTGTCCAAGGGGAAGGAGAAAAAGCCATGCGAGATTCCATGATATCAAGGTCTATTTACAAAGCCAGTGTAATATTCTCTCTGCCAATCCTATAGATAAAATCAAAGCTAACGCCCTTCCCACCAGTCACCCATCGTCCGCACTGAAATAATACATGATATTAAACCACATGGGGAATTTTGAACTGTGACTTCGTCAAAAAGAAAAAAAAAAATCGTAGAGATCGCTCTTCGAATTATGTCGTAATCTCTTGGCTGGTCTGGGAAGAGCCTTCCGGAGCGCCGGGTTTGATCAATTCCTCTGCACCATCCTCATTGGAAACGAATCTCCTCTCGCTCACATGCGGCTTTTGCTGCCCATCAGCGGTCCATACCTTGTCCGTAAACGCCCCTTTCTGGCCCTCGGCATGCTTGTAGGAGCACGAAGGGTTAAGACAAGGGTTGAATTTGCATGGGGTCTGGACATGAGTGAACTTGCATCCCTCAACCGAGCAGTCGGCGCCATTCCGGCATAGAGGCATCGAAGGATGTTTAAAATGGCAGTGTGGGTTCGCACAATGAGGGAAGAATTTGCACAGCTCTTCCGCTTGGTGTGCCGACTTGACAGCTGGTGAAGGATGACGCGCGGTACACTTCCTGTTCTTGCAAGCGGCTCCGTAGGGGCATGCATCGGACAAATCAATGTTAGTACCCTCGGGGGCAGCCGGCGACTGGTGTGCAAAAGGGCAATCTCTCCGGGTACAGCGGAGGTTAAAGCGACAAACGGAGTCCGTATTACTTTCATCCTGTTCTCCGCCCTGGTCTGTCTTCATGTCCATTTCGGTATCGGCGTTTTGTTCGTCTCGTTTGCCAAAGTTTCCATGTGGCCGACGTCCCTGTTGACGTTCCACGCGGTCGAACAATGAGCGACCCTGCTGCGGTCCGTTCTGTTGGAAAGCTGGGTTGATCGCAGGAGACACGAATCCCGGCATAAATTGAGCCATCATCCTTGCTTGTTCTTCAAGTAGAGACATGAGCTGCATCTGATCATGTGGCGTCATGTTCATCATATTCCCTGGGCCACCCGCCATGGGATTAGGCCCCATACCCATTCCGCCCATTTGACGTCCACTTTGCATCCTTCCCCCACCATGCTGATGGAAGCGACCCTTTGTATGATCACGGCCATGAGAGTTGATCCGTCCACCACCACCTTGGCCACGAACGCGATGTAACGCAGAGTCGTTGCGGTCTAGCTGTCTGTTTATTTGATTGAGCATCCTGCCCCTCCCACCTTGACGATTGTTGCGCATCGCCTTTGGTCCTGTGGGTCTATTATTATCTCTGTTAGCCCGAGTTACCAGCGTAGAGCCAGTGGAAGCAACCCACATCGTGTCGTTCGCAGCTCCAGAGTCACCCATGCTCAAATCGGCATCCATGGTACCATCTCCCGAAAATCCCGCATTCATCTGTTGAATTGGGGTTGCCTCCTGGTCGTTGAATGATGGAATGGCCTGCGCAGAGTCGGTCTCAATTGAAGGGAGAACACCCCCGCCGTTGATCTGTTGATTGAGGGTCTCGACCTGGTCGAAGAGCCATCGCGAGAAGTCAAGGGCTTGTGTATCTCCTTCGCCTAGTCCAAGGAGATCATTTGAGAGTTCGCCAGCGATCTGTTCCTGTGTTTTGCCATTGACAAGCATGAGGATCACGTATTCGGTTAATGCTGAATCATCGCCGCCATCGGAGCTCCATCCCATTTCTACTAGTTTCGGTTGAATCACATTACTCAAGGCCTCCGCAAGGGGGGTGCCAACAGCGACCACCGCAGTCATCGCGAAAAGTTCAGACAGTCGAGATCGGATCGAAGGGAATAAATAACGAAGGGAATCGAGAGGGATAGTAGGACTCGGGCAGCCCGCTGAAAAATCGGTTGGGGAGTCCTCTCTTGCCTTGCCTGGCAAATAAAATCAGACGAAGACTAATCTGTGGGGGGTGGTTCGGAAAGTGGAAGATCACAAGGGTACAGCAATGAGTTCGTTGGTTTTTTTCACTTCATGGCAAGGAACTTTGATGATGATGAAAGGTGCCAATACCCACCAGCCACAAGGTCACGTGTACGTCTGGTTGCCGGTGGCGAAGACAACACAAATACTTTAGTCCATCGTACCTAAAAGGGAAAGCGGTACGTAACTCACATATTCGAGTTACGAGTATTTATATCTCTACTTAATTGGGTTTCCTTTCTCGTAAAATATTCTAGTAAAATACACATAAGAGGGTCTACCGTTATTATTTGTCCTGACTAAGTAAATTTCGGTTTTGGTAAGATGATGAGCCATAGAACTCATGCTGCTGGAGACACATTTCTCGACAATGCTTGCTAAGAAAGCGTACAAAGCATTCTGCCCAGGTCCGCTTCTGCTACGCAGCCTTGGTTCCGACTACGGAGTACAACTCGTACCTTTTACATTCCTCTTTCTCGCGGTCAGATCTTCATATATTACAATCCACCCAAATAGGAATGACTGTATCCCCTAAGATATCTCTAAAGGAAGGATGTCCACATTCTTGCGAATCAATCCATCACCCATTTTACTAATACTGTTAAATTTGTACATCTGCAAGTGAACAACTTCCCCCGCAAGATATATATATCTACCGCAGTTCTCAAGGATATTCTTTATAGCTTGGCACTTAGTCTAGTACCACTTAGTGAGACATCCCAAACAGGGATCATCACACCATCAAATGGCCTTATTTCGTCGTCCCTGAACTATTAACTCATGTAAAGCCCTAAAAAGGCCCATACATACGCCACACCATGAACAATTCATCAACCGAAACGGCAAGTATCCAAATCCCCATCCAGAGACCATCACAAACATGTCGCCCTGGAATCCCACTCTCGAAAATGAAGGTAATTCAAACCTAGACTTCATTCGATCATCACTCTCCTCTAAAACATGGTTTGGCTTTGACCTCGACGACACACTCCATGAGTTCCGGAGGGCATCAGCCCACGCATCGTCAGCTGTACTTACCGCAGTCTACGAAGAAAATCCGACTATAAGCGTCAACGACCTGCTGATGTCTTGGACATACCACTCTGAAAGACAGCAGGCGCTTTCGCCGACGGTAGGACTTCGATCGAGTACCCCAGAGAACGCTTCTCCCTGCTTCTTCATGGCCGTGGACTGGAAACATCGACAGAAAGATTAGACCGTCTCTTGGAGACCTACGAAAGGAATCTAAAAGGAACCCTAACGCTGAAACCAGGCTCACTCCGACTTCTCCAACGGATTAAGAGTCTCGGGAAGATAGTTATCGTGTAACCGAGGGTCCGCAGGATGCGCAGCAGTGGACCGTGGAGGAGCTTGGGCTCTTGCCGTATATTGATGTGCTTGTTACTACTAACGAGATTGGGATATCGAAGGTCGACAGGTTGTTTCCTATCGTGTTGAGGAAGTATAGTATTCCCGCATCGAAAATTGTGTATGTTGGGGATAATGAGAAACGGGATGTTGTTCCGGCTCGGGGTGCGGGTATTCTGGCTGTGTTGTATGATGAGAAAGGTGGTTGTGGGTTTGATGATACGGCTGCGTTTCGGGTGGATTCTCTGGAAAAGCTGGAATATCTATTAGGTTAATTGGTTAGACAGTGGGAATAGATAGACAAACGGTTGAAGTTATCTTGGTTGGGTCAATTCTCGTAAGGGGCATCAAGACTACGACCAGCTAACATAGCGAAAGACTACTACTGCATAGACATGTTTGTGAGGTTTACAATGCAAAGCCTACGTCATCTATATATTGCTTACCGAAATCAAAGATTACGGCGAAGTATGGTTGCAAACTTAGAAAGGGAATGTGGATATGATATCAGGGGCGTTACCGACGAGTTGATATGTACCATGGCAAATCATGTAGGGGCCCGGAATAGTGACTCCTCAACCTCATGCTCAGTTAGATCATGTTAGAAGTGGCTTGATATTTCATCGATGACTCCTAATATTCATCAATTGGTCATAACTTCAGCTGCATTACTACAGAACTCGTTTTGGAATGATGAACAAGGGGTAATGAAAGGATGTCTTGAATACGTTGACAGTAAAATGATTTGTACCATACCAACATAAACGTTGCATACAGATAAGATGTCTATGGTATGAGATCGACCCCTTTGCATATTCCTTTTTCCTTTTTCTCGTGAATGGCATTCCACTCTGGGATAACACATCGACATGCATGGCAGTCGGCACCACCTTCCGGAACAGATCCTGTGGACGAGAACCGTTCATTGGTGAAATGCAATGTAGATCACACTAACGTTTCAAATACCGCACATTCGTGCGCTTCCAAATCATAGCGACAGAGAGTAGTTGCGCCACAGAGAATGCCCCGGCGAGCTTCACCTGCTCACTGTAGGCGACAGAGTAGGCCTGGCGGATACGAAGCTGTGTACCGGGAGAGAACAGTCCGATTGCGTCACTGGAGGAAATCACTAGGCCCAGTTGCTCTGAACTCAGAGTCCCTGTCAATCGGTTCTTCAAATAATTGTGCAAGATGGTTGTGGATGCTGCAACGCCGAGGACACCACCGAGCATGCGCAGCTGGAGTCCGGTACTCAAGGCGATAGATTGATCTTTCTCCTCTACCACAAGCGGCGCCATCATATAGAATACCGCCACGCTGGTGCCCGTTCCTAGTCCCGCTAGGACAAGGTATCCATACTGCGCAGCTGAGATCTTTGTTGAAAACGGGGTCTCGGAGAACAGAAAAAGACCGACGATCTGAAAGGCTATACCTCCAATTGCAATATAGCAAAATGGGATTCTAAGCCGTCCCACTAATATAGAGCAGGACATTATACCGACTGGGCTGCTTAACGCATAAGCTAAGAATCGGACTCCTGCACCCATCGGGGAGCAGCCATTGACGATCTGAAACCGCTGAGGGATCATGATGATACTGACGGTCATCGGGAGGCCCGTAGTGAAAAACCCACTATTTTACGGTTAGTAAATGCCTGAGAGGTATAAGCATGGGTGAACAGCTACTTACAGCGCAGCCCCAAGGAATATGCGGTTGTGAGCCAGTCTCCAGGGGAACATGGCGTAAATATTCAGATCCCGCTTGCTAATAAGCCACTCCCACCAGATGAAGACAACCCAGAAGAGCCCTGAAATGACGAGAAAACTGATCACAAGACCGGATGACCATGGGTATTCAAAATTGCCTTCCTGTAGGGCTGCAATGGCAAATGAGCACGCAGCTAACAGAGCCAATGCGCCAAGGACGTCTGCGCGCCGAAGAAAAGTTTTAACTTTCAGACCAATTTCATGGCATGTAGAAGATACTGCAGTTTGGGTAGACGAATCATAGGGAAAGTTGGCTGGCAGCACGAAAAGTAACAGTATCAGGGAAAAGGCACCTGCCGGAACACTGATTGCTGTCAGACTTGGTTGATAACGATTGAATTGAGGAGACGGTACTTGCACAAGAATACCCAGCGCCAATTGCCCTTTTCAGCAACAGCACCCCCAATCAAGGGACCAAGGGCAAGCCCTAGAGACAGAATGCCGCCAGCGACGGAGCTGATGGTATCGTATTGTCGGTATGGAACTATGCGGACGAAGGAAAAGAGCGTGAGTGAGTATACACCAGCGGCGCCTATCCCTTGAAATGCACGGCAGATGATTCTGTAGATTTTAGTTATTTCTATACTCAGCCACAGCAGTAAGGGCCATCATCGAACACACAATTGACTGAGACTATGCGCACCACCACAGCCGCCGGAAAACGCGGTGAAAATAGAAAGAGATGTAAGAAGGCTTGTCTTCACCCGCCAGATGTCACCAATCTTCGACCAGATCATAAGGAATCCTATTGTGAAAATGAGTAGAGAAACCTTGTGAAACGATAAACCGGAATGAGTACCGGTATAAGTGAGCAAGTAGGACGTGATAACCCAACTGCTTCGACCGAAATCCCCTAAGTCATTGGTGATAGTCACCAAGGACGTGCTCACGATAGTAGCTTCAATGCCAGTGAGAAATAGAGCCAAGCCGAGACTGATATGCACAGGTAGAATATAAGGTTAGCAAATTTGAAGCCCTCTAACACAATAACCAAGATATTTCTGTACCCAAGGGCCCCAAGGAAAAGGCGAACCCCGTGTAAAGCACCATCCCACTCAATAGGTTCCTCGCTGACGCTCTCCCTAATACCCTCCGGGGTCTCTTTTTCCGGCATAGTTGATTCGCGATCCGGAAGCTTTGACCGACGAATGAGATATAAGGTCATAAGGTATGACCAAAATGCCGCAGGATGCTGAGTGTGATTTAAATCTAATTATCTAGTATGATCATAGGCCATAAATGGATAAACCTGAAGATGGAGCCGTGCAACGTGTGATTGAAAAAAACAAAAAACCAACAAAAAAGAAATAACAGGCTGAAATTGGGGAATAATCATCTCTGCGAAGTCCAAGAGGAGGATATGCTACGTCTATAAGTCGCCTTGCAGCGAGTGAGACAGTACTTCTTATTCTTTCATATCGATTTATTGGCTTGTAGCATCCTAACACTAGATTGGCCCCTACTATCCTGCAAGGGGCATCACCTCAACGAGGGCTTCCATCATTCATTTATCCTGGACTTGGTAAATGGCCCTATTAATAATCTTTGAAATGGATACCGTGTCTTCAGCTGAACTGGAAATTTCATGACCATTTGCGTGCACGAAGGTGGATCTTTTGTCCGCATTACAGAAACTCACAGCCCGTTGTGCCTCTCCTTTATGTGGGTCTGCTGATCCCCAGATATGAGCAGTAGGCAAATCGAGTACCATACCTACCTGGGCAAAATCCAAATATGCAATGCGGTCCTCGTCCAATGCGTTGTGATCGTAAGGCTGTCCGGCATTTGAGAAAAATATCGCCACTTTAAATGGCGCACCATTGGGCCCACTTCCATTCCTAGATCGATACCAGTTTACCAACCATGACAGTGCCATAGTTGCCCCCATGCTGAATCCAATGATTCCGTCGAAAGGGCCCTCCTCCTTTATGTACTCCTCAAGGTCATGAGCAGACTTCCGGCAGGAATGCGGCTGGTCAGGGTCACAGAAAGTGAAAGTTTCTTCGTCCGTGCTCATAGTATCCTTAAGTGCTTCATTATTATTAGAAAATTGGAACTTACGAGGGGGCAAGATCAACATACATGACTCCCAGGGTACTACCCCTTCGACAAAATCATAGGTATGCTGGTCGCCAAGCTCGTATCGAATAGCCGCTGGGCATGCAGTCAGCTTTTCAGGACCTGTTACAATGTGGCTTAACGCATTGGTAGATTTACCTGTTTGCTGCTCAAACGTCTGAGTAAGCAAGAGTATGAGTGTCTGTTCTTAAAGAGTTCGACTCAAACTCATGCAATAGTACTTGCCTGAGAATTGCTTCCAATGCCATGTAGACTGGAAGATGTCAGCCAAAGTAGTCATAAATTGTGGTGTCGGCGAATGTACCAGAGAAACCGCATTTTTGCTGAGAATATTAAACTGGAAAAGGTCGGAAGGGAGATAGATATAAGAGCTTTGAAGCGGTTGACACAATCTTTACTACCTCCTATGTCTTGTTCCAAAGGGAGAAGAAAGGTGATTGATTTAGGGTGAGACAAGCGTGGTTTAACCAACTCAGTTTGAGCTATATAGCCATAAAAAATTTATAGACACGTGGATTACTTCTTACGGCAGGAATCAAAACATGTACAGGACAGCCACGAAGGCATTGAAAGAGTTTATTCAAAGTAACTGTGTCTGATGCGATGCTTCACGGAGAAGATATTCCGTGACAAGGATACCACGTCATATTCAGCCAATATTGCATGCACTAGTGCTTATCCCTTGCCTTGTTTTCTTTGATTTCTCAAAAGAAAAGGACTACCCTACTTGAATGGGAAGCCTTATGGGGGCTGGAATGGTGGAGAGAAACCCCTTGGAAATCGGAATGGCCAACTGAGGTAGTTACTAGTCCATGCCAACCTCGATATTGGCCCCGAAAGGTGGTAATCATCAAGAATACGAATTCTCGATGTGTTGGGGTGATCAGTTATTGGTGTAGGCCTCTGCAAAGCAAGTGACCAATGTGATGTGGCTTGCATGGAACTTGTGCAATATACCTATCTTGAAAAGTCAATACTTTCCAATAATGAAGATACGTTACTCTTCACTTGATCTTCAAGCGTCTACGATCAATCCCGATTGGGTAGAGCTCAATAGCGATATGATAGGGCATATATACCTGCATACTGGAATATCCTCCGGCAGGCAAGTGACGTGGCGGGGCAGTGACAAGTGTACAATACATTCTCCGATTCACACAACTGGCAATGAGACATAATGCCAATATTGACGTAGTTATGCTCGAGGTCTAATCGCATGTAACCGAATTTAGAGGACACATGCCTGTCTAAGTGTCTGGATAGCATGCAGGAATACTACATACCGACAATCACCCTATAAGTTCGCAGGACCCGCGGAGTGTCTGCGGACTTAGTACAGCGCTACAATCATTTGTACTTGTTCATAGTCTGCCTAACTCTTATGATAACCGCTTTATTTCAGATTATATATCTTAATCATGGCAACATATCAAGAGCAGAGCTTGCCGCCGCTTGCAATCATTGGTCTATCGCTCAAGTTTCCCGGGGACGCGATAACACCAGATGCCTTTTGGAAGATGCTTCTGGAGGGGAGGGCCACCGCGAGCGAGTTCCCATCGGATCGGCTCAATATTGGCGCATTGCATCATCCAGATCGTGAGCGTCTAGACCACCTGTCTTTACGAGGAGGCAACTTTATGACTGGAGACTTGGGCGCGTTTGACGCTGGATTCTTTACAATCAATGCCACCGAGGCAGAAGCAATGGATCCGCAACAGAGGTTAATATTAGAGACATCTTATCGCGCGTTGGAGAACGCAGGAATTACCGTCGAAGAAGCGTCTGGCTCTAAAACGTGTGTCTTCACCGGAAGCTTTTCTCATGATTATCACACGTTACAAGTCAAGGATCCCATGACATTGCCAAAATGGCATGCTACTGGGACATCCATGAATATGCTGTCGAACCGCGTTAGTTGGTTCTTTAACCTGCAGGGACCGAGTGCTACTGTTGATACTGCCTGCTCTAGCGGTTTGATGGCGATTGATTTAGCCTGTCAATCTATATGGAGCGGAAACTCTTCCATGGTATCTATCACATAACTATACTAGCAACGCCCACAGTCTGCTAACTCGCTGGATAGGGTTTAGCCATTGGTAGCAACACAATCCTGTCATTGGAAATGAGCCTATGTCTTGATAATCTAGGCCTCCTGTCGAAGGATAGTCGCTCATATAGTTTTGATCAACGTGGAAATGGCTATGCTCGAGGTGAGGGCGTTGGCGTATTAGTGATTCGACCTCTGGAAGAAGCAATTGGCCATGGTGATACTATAAGAGCCGTCATCCGATCCTCCGCTTCGAATCAGGATGGACGCACACCGGGGATCATGCAGCCTAGTGGTGCCATGCAAGAGAAATTGATCCTCGATACTTATAAGAAAGGAGGGCTTGATCTAGCAACGACGCGATATTTTGAAGCTCATGGAACAGGTATAGTAGAAAGGTCACTGGTTGCCACGTGGAATCTAATATGAACAAATTTTCTAGGCACAACCGTTGGAGATCCAATCGAAGCCCGCGCAATTGGAGGCATCTTCCGCAAATACCGGACAGCGAATGATCCGCTTTACATGTAAGTTTGGTGGATCCCATATCGAGGCTATTACCAATGCTGAGACTCAATACAGAGGATCTGTAAAATCTTCCGTTGGCCATTTGGAGGGCGCAAGTGGTGTGGCTGGAGTGATCAAGGTTGTTCTTGCCTTAGAAAAAGGAATCATTCCCCCAAATGCAGGCTTAGAGAAACTAAACCACCGGATTGACGATGAGTTCTTTCATATAAAGGTCTGTGGCCGTGGGCCATAATACCTTGTAAGCATTTGCACTAATAACCGTAGGTCCCTCAAAGCCCCGTGACCTGGCCTGTTGTTGGATTGAGAAGGGCCTCAGTCAGCTCCTTTGGCTTTGGCGGATCCAATATTCACATTGTGCTGGACGATGCCTTGAATTATCTCCAGACCCATGACCTTAACGGAAAACACGATACAGCTGCCCATCCCAAGGTCCCGTGCTTAGACTATGGTAGCACAAATGGGATACGGGAAGAATTATCCGATGAGGCAAAGGTGCTTGTCTGGTCAGCTGCAGATGAGAACGGAATTTCTCGCATTCAAGATAGCTGGAGATCGTACTTCTCATCACTCCAGGTCCCAGATAGCAAAAGGACAGCGTACCTGAATAATCTAGCATACACACTAACTAGTAGAAGAAGCCATCACTTATGGAGAACATTTGTCACTGTGAAACCATCGGATGACTGGTCAGTAGTAGTGGATAAATTTGCTCGCCCATGTCGGTCGGTCTCATCGCCCAATCTGGCATTCATATTCACTGGGGTGAGCCACCTTAATCCCAGTCCAATACAATGGAACTGACTTTGGGTAGCAAGGAGCACAATGGTACGCCATGGGTCGTGAGCTCCTTAACAATTACCCTGTTTTCCTCCATAGCATCCAAGAAGCCAATAGGTATCTCCGCAGCTTGGGATGCCAATGGGATCTCTTAGGTATGTCCACGCCGCATTTCGAGAAGTGATAGCAGTGATCTAAAACGGAGTGGATGCTTAGAGGAACTCCAAAAGCCGGAGGAGTTGTCCAATGTAAACAAGACAGAATACAGCCAGCCGCTTTGTACTGCACTCCAGGTTGGCTTGGTTGACCTTCTCTCGCACTTCAAGATTACACCCAAGGCTGTCGCGGGCCACTCGGCTGGGGAAATCGCAGCTGCGTATGTTCTAGGAGAATGCTTCATGATCCTTTATTCGCATAGTCTAACCCAATATAGGTACTGTATCTCCGCTATAGATAGACGCTCCGCTTGGAAAATTGCTTTTTACCGTGGGAGATGGAGCAGCCAGTTAGAGAAATCTAGCTATGTGAAGGGGTCAATGCTAGCGGTAGCATTGCCCCCAAAAGAGGTTGAGCCATACTTCGAGAAAATAGCTAATAAGTACGAAATTTTGAGATTGACAGTGGCGTGTATCAATAGCCCTAAAAGCGTGACGATATCTGGCGAGGAGACGCAGATTGATATGCTCAAATCAACTCTCGATGTACACGACATCTTCTGCCGAAAGTTGAAGGTCAAGGTTGCTTACCACTCGTTCCAGATGCATGAAATTGCGTCACAATATCGGACCGCCATGGGGAAGCTGGACAAAGGCACAGAGAAAGGTACTTTCGTGGAGATGGTGTCCTCGGTCACAGGCACCTGGGTTAATCCAGAAAGCCTGAGGGAGCCGGAGTACTGGGTGCAAAATATGGTTTCCCCGGTGAAGTTCTCCGATGCTTTATCTACTCTCTGCTCAAAGGCAGAGACCCCTAAACTAAAGCTTGATCGGAGTCATCGGAGGGCGCTGCAAATCCATCACTTAGTTGAGCTTGGCCCACATTCAGCGCTCCAAGCCCCTATTAAAGAGAACCTGGATAATTTAAACCGACAGTCCGTTGTATATTATTCACTTCTGGTGCGGGGCGTGCCGGCAACGGATACTGTCATGACAATGGCTGGCTATTTGCATGCAGCTGGATACTCGATTGATCTTGGAGCTGTGAATAAACTGAATACTTCTGGGGAAGAAGGCCTGTTGAAGTCACTATCAGATCTTCCGGAATATCCCTTCAACCATAGCAAGACTTACTGGCATGAGAGCCAGATAAGCAGAAATCACAGACTGCCTAGAATAGGTAAAAATGACCTTCTGGGTTCACCAGATCCTAACTGGAACCCTCTTGAACCACGATGGAGGAATATTATCAGGTTATCTGAAATGCCCTGGGTCCGAGATCATCAGGTGAGTCCCTCCACATTGACCAATTTCTACTAGAGATGAATGCAAGGAAGCGATGCCTGCAGTGTGTATATGATGCGCTGACGAGAATACCTTGTGTTGGTAGATCAACGGTACGACAATATACCCAGCAGCTGGAATGATCGTTATGGCTGTTGAGGCAGCCAAACAGTTAGCAAGCGAGGGCCGTCGGATCTCAGGCTTCAATATCAGGGACGTTGCTCTCCATGCTGCGATCCCAATCCATGGACAAAATGAGGTCGTGGAAACAGCATTTAGTATGAATCCGGTAAAGGAGCTTATGTCTGCAGCATCACATTGGTATGAATTTCGACTCTACATGAATACAGGTTCATCGTGGGTGTCGAACTGTACAGGCTCTATCCAGATGACGTATCATCCAGAGAAGCCAGATCCTGTGGACAGTAGCCACCTGCAACGAGAGTTAAACAGCCAACAGATTCAGTCATATCTACAAGCGAGCCAAAGATGTAGCTCCCACGCCCGAGTACAGGAGCTCTACTCTCACCTGGAAAAATGTGGTTATGGCTATGGTGACGCATTCCAACGAATCGCTGCCTTGAGTGTCGACCCAAATGACTACACATGTGTTACTGGCGAAATAAGCAACAGCCCGTCAACCCTGAATGAGACAATCCACCCTACAGCTCTCGATGCTCTAATTCAGACGGCTCTTTGGCCCACGACAAGATGCGGTGCCGAGGTCATACCAACCGCCATCCCAACGCACATCCGGAACATAGCGTTATCTGTCGATGGCCTCAATGTTTCTCATGGTAACTTAAAGGTCTACACCAAGGTAGAAGCATCCACAAACTCAGACATATCTGCAAGCATCACTGCTTTTGATGATCAACTAGGAAGCGCAATAATTACTGTGGATGCGCTGAGATGTACCGCAGTTAATGATGGTGTAGGACCCGAAACAAACCAATCCGACAATCTTTGTCATCAGATCGAATGGAAGCCAGAGATCAGGTTGCTGAAAAACAATGAAATTGACCAGGTCTGCCGAAAGGCATACGGGGATCCTTCAACGCCCGAAGATTTCTTCACGGGAGTGGACTTCATACTGCTTGCGCGTCTTTTAGAAGCCCTCGATACCCTGACCAAAGGAGCCCAGACGCCCAGTAAGCCGCACTTTAAAAAATATCTCGAATGGGCAGCTACCCAAAAGAGGTTGTTGAGCGACGGTCGCCTATTATTTTCCTCGGAACCTTGGAGCAGCCGTTTTCATGATGCGAAGTACATCCAGAATTTAGAGATATGGCTTTCTGAGAGGAACAAGCAGGGGAAGTTCTTGGTGAGTATTGCTCAAAATCTCACAAAACTTCTGTGTGAGGAGCTGGACCCTCTAGAATTTATCTTTACTGGTGGACTCATTAACGACCATTACTATGATGCGGTAAGTCCGACTCTGCGTATCAGTCACACCTAGAGCTAACCCATGAGGCCCCAAGCTTGATTGTGCAAACAGTTCCAGGCGAATAACGGCGTACCTCGAGATTCTATCGCATGCAAATCCGCAGATGAAGATCCTTGAGATAGGGGCAGGAACAGGATCCGCTACTAGCATATTCTTACGAACATTGGGGCGCGGGCAGGATGGTGCAAAGTCTCCAAGATATGCTCACTGGGATTATACGGATATCTCACGTTCATTCTTTGGCGAGGCAGCAGAGCAATTCGCTAGAGAGGCAGATCAAATGGGGTTTAGCACCCTCAATATTGAACATGACCCAGAGGAGCAAGGTTTCGAATGCGGCACATATGATATGGTTGTCGCTTCGTTGGTATGTAACCCAGCTGTGTTCTTCGCCTCTACCGCTCTAAATGCATATATTAAGACACATATTTATAGGTATTGCATGCCACGTCGGACTTGATTAAGACGTTAACTCATGTCCGAAGGCTTCTCAAACCGTAAGTTGAAATGAAAGCAGCCACCCCTTGAGGATCGTTGAGTTTGCTGATAACCGCGATAAGTGGTGGGAAGCTGATCATGAATGAAATGACTAACCCTGCCCGTTCCGCATACGTGTTCGGGCTTCTTGAGGGATGGTGGCTAGGTTAGTTGAGATCGTATCAGGGACTAGTGATTGGATCGCTGACATAAAAAGGACATGAACCCTATCGCTCGCTGAGCCCCTGCATAGACGAGGCACAGTGGCATGCGCTTCTGACACAAACCGGATTCTCAGGATGTGACCTTGTCTTCCCTGACTTTGAGGAGGCAACCTGCCATGAGAATTCCATTATCATCACCACTGCCACCCAAGAGTCCCCAACGGTTTCCGGACGCCCACATATCCAAATAGTCCATGATCCGACTGACAGATCTCAAGTTGAACTATCACAGTTACTCGTTCAGGGATGTCGCGGGCTTACAGACTCAATAGTTGAATGTGTCTCGCTTGATGAAACGGGGTCTTCTGATGATTTGTTAAGAGTCTACCTGCTCGAATACGGCACGCCGGTACTGTCTGAAATGCACGAGAGTCTGTATACGAGACTTAAGGCTCTCTTCCTGTCACCCGGGTCCACTCTTTGGATCACTGGTGGAGGGGGCAAAGACTTTGGGCAGCCGCATCTTCACCTGGTTGAGGGTCTGTTTAGAGTACTGGATGAAGAAGACAGGAGCCGAGATCGCTACATTCTTTCGCTCGAACGCCAACAAACGGAAGGATACCCTCACTCTCAGCTAGTGCTAAATATCATCTCTCATATTCTGTCCTCAGACTCCCCCCTTGTTGATATGGAATATACCGAGCATCAGGGGATATTGCATGTTGGGCGCATAGTGAACCATCCGTCTCTGAACAACGCCATTTCTGTTCAGACAAACTCACAGAAAGCCATAATGAGGCCACTCGGCTGTGGAACCCCACTGAGTCTTGATGCTGCATCTTCCAGCATGACGGGCGGTTTCCGGTTCACCGAGGCCGAATGGAGCGATCGGCCTCTTGCGGCCAACGAAGTAGAGCTTGAGGTGGGCTGCGTCGGTGTCAACTTCCGTGACGTCCTTGTAGCCCTGGACCAGCTTAACATCGGGAGTATTGGTTTAGAATGCAGTGGTATTATTACGCGCGTTGGTACAGCCTGCCGCAAGTTCAAGAAAGGAGATAGAGTTGTCGGTTTCCTGCCTGACTGCTACTCGACACATCTCCGGTTTCAAGAGTCCGAGCCAGTCATTCATGTCCCTGGTGGGGTTTCACTACCCGCTGCGGCCACTATCCCCGCAAACTTCATTACTGCATATATGGGGCTGAAGGAGCTCGCACGAATCCAGCCTGGGGAGTCGGTCCTAGTTCATTCCGGGGCTGGCGGCACAGGCCAAGCAGCAATACAGATCGCAAAGCACTTTGGAGCCCAAGTCTTTACTACAGTCGGGTCTGAAAGCAAGAAGGCATTCCTCATGGAAACTTATGGACTCCCTGAGTCTCATATATACTCCAGCAGATCGACGTATTTCTCCAAGGCGATCCATCACCGAACCTCAGGAAAAGGGGTTGACATAATCTTTAATTCGCTCTCCGGTGAAAGTCTCCTTAAGTCATGGGAATGTATCGCCCCGTACGGAAGATTTGTTGAGATCGGCAAAAAAGACATTCTATCAAACAGCAAACTCCCAATGGCCCAATTTCTAAATAATACGACGTTCATCGGTCTAGACCTGGGATATTGGGCAAGGGACCGCCCGGATGCTTGTGTATCTGCATTAAATGCGATCTTCGAGTTGCTCGTCGAGGGAAAGTTGCAACCACCCAGCCCGGTTACCACATATGGAGTCGCAGAAATAGAAAAAGCCTTCCGACAAATGCAAGGTGGAAAGCATCATGGCAAGCTAGTGATTGAGATGCGGAAAGACGATTTGGTTATGGTTAGTTTGAGGATATATCCACGCCTCATTGTGTTAGTATAAAGCTGGCTAACTTGTATATCAGACGGTATTGAAGCCTAAACCGAACTCTCGGTTCGACTCTAGCGCAACGTATGTTGTCTCGGGCGGACTAGGCGGACTCGGTCAGAATGCTGTTAACTGGCTGGTGACTCGTGGGGCGCGAAACCTCCTCCTGCTATCACGGTCTGGTGGAAACAGTCCCGAGGGACAAAAGCTACTTGATAAACTATCTACTCAAGGAGTAAAAGTCCTAGCTCCAGCCTGCAACGTCAATGACACTCAATCGCTGTGCAGATCGCTTGATGAATGTCAAGCGCACATGCCCCCAATCAAGGGCTGCATCCAGGGCGCAATGGTGCTACACGTAAGTCATACTCCTCAAGAGGTATTTCGTGTACTAACACCACCGTAGGATGTTTCATTCGAAGATATGTCATACACTGCCTGGCAAACCGCAGTTAGCCCTAAGGTGCAAGGATCATGGAACCTCCACGAGCTTCTTCCACGGGGAATGGACTTCTTCATCATGCTGTC
Organism: Aspergillus alliaceus; assembly: GCF_009176365.1. Classification (NCBI taxonomy): domain Eukaryota; kingdom Fungi; phylum Ascomycota; class Eurotiomycetes; order Eurotiales; family Aspergillaceae; genus Aspergillus; species Aspergillus alliaceus. Next base: position 442,090 of record NW_022474697.1, read on the forward strand.
CTCGATAAACGGAGTGATTGGATCTAGAGGACAGGCAAACTACGGTGCTGGAAACACCTTCCAAGATGCACTTGCTCGATACCGGGTTGGAATCGGTGAGCGGGCGACCTCCCTTGATCTTGGCCTGTTTACCTTTGCCGGCGCGATTACAAAGGATCCCAGACTGAGGGAGATGGTGCAAAACAACTCGGTGTTGGAGCCAGTCTCTGAAGCCCAATTCCATGCTCTGCTTGACTCCTACTGTAATCCTGCGAAATCTCTGGATTTAGGTCTAAACTGTCAGACTTCAATCGGTATATTTCCAGCGGTAATGGAACGGGGCGCAGGAAGAGCCTATTGGCTTGAAAAACCACTCTTCGGATTCCTGAAACCTAAGGAAGCATTCCACGGTGACCAGCTCGGCCAGGGCCGTGGTGTGAATATTGCAGCAGCGTTTCAGAGCGCCGCATCGCTGGCAGAAGCGACCGCGTTGATAGTCGAGGCCCTGACATTGAAACTTTGCAAAGTGTTATCACTTTCCGAAAGCGATATCGACAAGGACAAGCCGTTGCATGAGTACGGCGTCGACTCGCTTGTCGCCGTTGAACTTCGCAGTTGGTTCTCGAAGGAGATGCAAGCTGACGTTGCCGTCTTCGATATCATGGGCCGTGCTACCGTTGCTTCGCTCGCCCAGCTGACCGCTGGTCGAAGCAAGTTGGACAAGGAATGGTCTGCATGAAGTGAGGCGACAACTCTATCTAGCTCATAGGACAATAGGGGATGTATGAAAATTGAGGCGTTGTAGTCTGCAGTCCCAAGTAGCCTCACCAAATGATCATCCAAGACCTCTCAATTTTTAACTATATGATTTGGAACGAATTCCTGTATGTATATGCACAATGACATCAGAGATAAAGATCGACAAAAATTGGGCTTTGGGTTCTAGCCGTTGATTAACGTGAGGGTTAGGAAGAGAGGCAAGAAACAAGGCAAACTTGACGTGGCAGCTAGCTACTTGTACCAATCAAATCAAGTATGGATCCCAGATGGTGGCGAGAAATGAAGCGATACAACTATGGTCTCTAACTTGATGTTCTTGCCAGGCAGGAATCGATATCGCATGGTGTGTTTACTCCCTGCTAAGGATTTGCTAGACGGAAGTAAAGACATCCGAAGGTCCGGTGCCTTAAAAAAAGAAGTGATGACTATAACTGTCGGCCTGATTGGGGCGTCCACGTAGCGCATTAACACCCAATAAGATAGTCATAGATGTATTATTCTAGTGTCCCACCAGTTCGAAACAAAAGATGTATACTTATAAATTTAAAAAAAAAAAAAAAAAAAAACAAAATTTCATTAATATTTTGAAAAGGCCTATCCTAAAAACACGCTATGCTATGTAAATAAATATGAGAGACCAAAAATAGAAAAGTCCACCCAAAGAGTGTATCGTAAGAGGTAATAATAATAAATCATAGCCACCCAAGGACCACGACCAGCTACATCATTATGCATGCACTTTTCCGGCTCCTCTCATGGGCCATCTGTGTTTCCAGCTCCATTAACCGTAATTCATAATCGTCCTTGGCTCTCAGGACTCGGATATCGGCGTCTCGCTGGTAAAGGACTTCTTTGTGGGCCATTTCCTGTTGATACATCGTCTCCCTCTCGGCGTCCCGTTGTTTGCGTAGCTCGTCGATGTCCATACGTAAGATGTTTTGCTGCTGTTTGTTGCTATTCAACTCCTCTTCGAGCTCTGCCCGGACAGCTGCAATCTCCTTCTTATGATTCAGGTCCTGTCGCCGTTCAGCCTCCTTCATCTCTTTTCGGAGTTCGTTCAGCTGCCTCTCGTATCTCGCCTTCAACCGCTCGACCTCTGCCTGAACTTCCTTGCCTGCTGCCGTCTCACCTAACGACTTGCCGCTGGCCATCTCTTCCTGGATTCTCAGTGTGACATTATGCGGGCGGCTCAGGATGTACTGGATGATCTCGGTCGCAGAGGTGATTCCATTATCCTGGCGGAAGACGCGGCTGCCATGCCCAATCATCTCCCCCCAGAATTTCCTCTCCGACTTTAGCTGGCCCTCGCGCTTGACCTCCTTGTCAGATGGGGGATTGCTCCACATCGTTGTTGCAAGAACAACGCCGCCGAGACATTGCTCGCCGCACAGTTTCCTGAACATCAGGAGATTTCGGATGGATGCCCCTCCCATACGGACGTCCTTTATTCGGTGGAGATAGATGATCCCGGCCAGCTTGATATTCTCATTGTACGAGAACCTCAGCCAGTCAGCAATTTCAACGAGAACGTCCGTATCGGACCGCGTGGAGTCGTCAAAGCCGGGCGTATCGATGAGGAATATTCGCTGATTGCCGATTTGCGCTTTGTGGATACCCACTTCAGATGTGCCTGTCGCATTGTGGTGAGTAGAGCACTTGTAAGCGAAAAGAGAAGCGAAAAACGAAAGAAGTAAGAACGAAGAAAAGGACTCACAAGACAGTAAACTATCCCCCACGAGGGCATCTTGGTTAAAATGAGAGATAAACGTGCTCTTCCCAACACCTGTGATCCCCATGACTGCGATGACGCGGTCGTTTGGACTATAGATATCAAGTAAAAGAACGAGGTGAGTAAGACCATGAGTGGACCTTTTTGGAATATGCATCGAATACGTACGTGATATCCGGCAGCTGTACATCGTCATGTCCTTTTCCATAGGATCCTGGAGATGCTTCGTCCCCGGAGAGCTGAGACTCATAACCTGACTCTGACTCCGAATGCATCTTGAAATTCAATCCCGGAGCCGTTATAGTGGAAAATAAGAGGGGGTTTTAATTTGCAGTATGTCCGTAATGAGTGTCTGTGGGACTTAGAGAAAAGGCTAGAGGATGTTTTTAAATTCTCCGGTTCTTCGCTGAAGACTGGAAAGTGCATTTAAGCTAGATGGAATGATCATTAGCCCTCTTAAGCCCATCATGGACACGGTTTCACTTGACGTGTCATTCTGTCTAACCCGTTTTTTGCTGCCTTATAATATTTATTAGTCTCAGTTGCGTAATGAGAAGAGTAGGAGAAAAAAGAACAACAAACACCGAACCCACATTGCTTCACATGTTAGCTGCGCCCCAGCTTGCCTATGGTGACACGCAGCGAACAAGGGAGTGAAAGTGGGAGCGTTATGAGTGGTACTGCCAACTCAGCTTGGGTTCTGAGACGAGGCGAGACCAAGAACAAGTCAGAAGGTGCAGCTGCCTAGGGGCATCAAGTTGGGCCTTGACCATTGCCTAAGGCCACTTCCCTCCTTTCTTTTTCTACACTCTTATCATTTTAGATGTCCTGAAATATTCTCCGACATCTCTCTCTCTCTCTCTCTCTCTCTCTCGTTTGTATTTTTCCCTCCGAGTAGCTTTCAAATATTTTTTTGGTCATTCCAATTTCTTAGATTTGATCCAAAAATACATCCTCCTATCGACATAGGGACTTGACTTGACTATCGATTCAACATACCACGATGTCGACCAAAGGGTACTTTTCAAAACAACCAGGTATACGCAGAACTTCGACCGAACCAGTGCCCAAAACAAAGAGACGAATATCGGTAGCAGTGGAAGAACCATCTCCGCGGCAATCCAAGGACGAGAATCCCGACTTGCGAGGGAAAGACCAGTCCCAACAGTAAGAAAAGCCAATCATCTCTGAAGACTCGCTGGATGTTAACAACATATCCCCAGAGAGGATACTGTCGTAATAGCAGTCATGGGGGTCACTGGATCTGGAAAGAGCTCCTTGATATCCCTCCTCGCCGATCAACCCGTCGGGATAGGGCATAATCTTCAATCGCGTGAGTACGCTCCTTCCATGGTTATGATGGAGACAGTACTGAAAGAATGAGCTTGCAGACACCACCCACATAGACATGTTCAGCTTTACGCACCCGGAAAAGAAGAACACTGTGATCCTTCTCGATACCCCCGGATTCGACGATACCGACCGCTCGGATACGGAGATCCTCAAAGAGATTTCATGCTTTCTCGCAATGATTCATGAGAAGCGCTGGCGTCTCGTGGGCGTTGTCTACCTGCATCGCATCACAGATCCTCGTCTGGGAGGGTCTGCAATGAAAAACCTTCACATGTTTGAGAAGCTGTGTGGAACCCGCAGCTTCGCCGGGGTCGTGCTGGTCACCACCATGTGGGAAGACCTAGGACCAACAGAGGCAGATCAGGCAATTGGGCACCGGAGACAAACCGAACTGGAGAATGAATTCTGGAAGACCATCATTGCAGAAGGTGGCAATGTCATGGAACATGACGGTTCTGCAGAGAGTGCCTCAACCATTGTGTCTTCACTGGTCAAGCGAAATGAAGAGGTAGTCTTGCACATCGTGCACGAGCTGGTTGATGAAAGGAAGACACTGGACGAAACGGATGCCGGTCAGTACGTCCAGGCAGAGCTCTTGAAGATCAAGAAGAAATACGACAGGGAGATTGCCGACCTTCAGGAGAGTATGGAAGAGGCTATGGAGGCAAGGGATGAAGCAACCGCCCGAGCGATCAAGAGAGAGAAGGAAGCTGCGAAGGCCAAAGTGGCACAAAAAGCTCGTGAATCCAAGGGCCTCAAGGTGTCGATGTCGCAGCTCGTGCAAGAAAAGATGGCTGAGTACCATGCTCGCGCCACTGAGCCCGATCACCACGACGCTTTCAGTGGCCGTATTGCGGACCTGTTCGAAGAACTCAAGTCGGAGGTGCAGGAAATGAAGCATCAACAACAGTTACAACAACAGATGCTTACTCAGCTCTCACAAACGCAAACCAAGGAACAACGCGTGATTGAGACAGTAGAACAGCCAGAAGGGGGACAGGAAAAAGAAGAAAATAAGTCCGGTGGGTTGATGGGATGGTTCTCCAGACCCTTGAGTGGGTTTTCACGATTTTCTTGAAGGAATATGGCAAGTGGCAAGTTGAGGGGAAAGAGTCCAGCGATCTAGGAAACTACACTCTACTACTTCTATTATGCATATAAATATAGTATAATAATTCAATCTATAGGATCTTCCTATATATTGCTGTACCCGCTCGTACTATATATCTCATTCAGGTAGCTATGCTTCCATGATCGAACAATGATCAAGTATGATGATCATATACGTTGTCATACATACCGAGGTTTGCCCTAACTATATTTAAGCACTGTCAATCAGGTTATATTTATCCACGAGTAACACAAACGCGGGGACTCGCAAGGCTTTCTCAATCGGGAAAATTCTCTAGTGCAATGCGGGGAGAAGATCGAGAGCCTTCTTTATGGCATAGCGGTTTATGCAATTAAAGGCTGCGATGATCCCCCAGGCTTTATAGCTTCTATAACGACTGACAAGGAACCCCGAGTGAAGTGTTGTACATAGTTCTTGAAATCTCAACTTCAACCTGAAAGAACAGCACACTCGCCATGATTGAAGCCTTGATTAACCAGTCAACACCTGGGAAGGCATCTATCTACTTTCTCGGCGTCTTCCTTCTATTCTGTCTAGTACGAAAAGTGTAGGTATCAATAGAAGTCAACTGGTTAGGTAACAGGGCCCCCAGATAAAATTTCGCCTTCCATAGGGCAAGCTGTCCCATCACCTTCTTCTATGTCTTTATTCAACTAATATGGCCATATAGCAATGGATTTTATCTACAAATCTTTTCTTGCGAATAGGAAGCATCAAGACCCTGTCTTCTGGGATGCCGCAATCACAACAGCGAAGGGATCGTCCTAAACGGATAATCCCAAGACCGCCGAGCTGTGCGCAGGTGTCTCTAGCCGATTTATTTTCACGAAAGACCCTGAGAACGTTAAGGCGATCCTCGCGGGCCAGTTTGCAGACTATGGGAAAGGTGGATCCTTTCATCGAGACTGGAAAGAGTTTCTGGGGGATAGTATTTTTGTCACAGATGGTGAATTGTGTGTGGTCTCGCTCGCGACATCTGATCCGACCGATGTTTGTTCGAGAGCGGATCGTTGACACTGAGATCTTCGAAAAAAACATGTTCAACACCTTATCCCTCTGCTGTCGGAGGGAACCTCGCCGACTGGAAGCCGGATTGTGGATGTTGGCCCTTTGTTCTTCCGCTACACACTGGATGCCGCTACCGATTATCTCCTAGGCCAAGGCACAGACAGTCTGCAAAACCCGACGACTCTGCTAGCGAGGCATTTGGCTACGTACAACGTCGCCAGGCTGACATATTCCGACTCGGCTAAGTGCCATCTTCCATGATCAGTGAGAGCTCTTCACGCCTAGAAGATCGGCTAACCGGTCTATCCAGCCTCTTCAACTTCATCCTCTCCCAGAAAGAGTTCCGTCGCAATCTCAAAACCATGGATGACTTCATCCAACCCTACATCGACCGGGCCCTCTCCCTATCTACCGCTGAGCTAGACCAGAAAATCTCCAAGAAAGACACATTCCTCGACTCCTTGGCCCGCTTCACCCGAGACTCCCAAGTCCTACGAGACCAGCTCGTCGCAATCCTTCTCGCAGGCCGGGACACAACAGCCGGAACGCTCTCCTTCTGCATCTTCGAACTCTCCCGAAACCCTGCCATGGTAGCCAAACTACGCTGCGAGATCAAGTCCCATCTGGGCCTCGGCACCCAAGGTCGAAAGCCCACCTACAACGACCTCAAGGACATGAAATATCTCAACGCCATCCTAAACGAAACCACGCGTCTCTGCCCGGTCGTCCCTTTCAACGTCTGTCAGGCCCTCCGTGATACAACCTTACCCCGTGGCGGCGGCCCAGACGGGCCCTCCCCTATCGGTATCCGCGCCGATACCCGCATCTTGTATTCAACCATGCTCATGCGGCGTAACCCCGAAAACTATGATCCTCCTGGCTCGTCTAATTACTTTGATCCGGAGAGGTTTCATCCCGAATGCTGGTTGTCTGGTTGGCAGCCTAAGCCTTAGCGGTTTATCCCGTTCAATGGCGGGCCGAGGATCTGTCTTGGCCAGCAGTTTGCTAATATTTAACGTAATTCCCAACCGAGCGCCGCACCTCACGTTTCTTGCGCGGCTGAAACTCTCGCTCAGTTCAACCACTCACCATGCCACCAAAAGCGCGTACAAGTTCAAATAATTTAGCTAAGAAGGAGGGATGGATCTTGCTTGTAGTTTCCGCTATTAAAAAGCAAGAAATAAAGTCAATTTGTGAGGCTGCACGCATCTTTAATGTCTCTGATAGAACAATACGTCGTCGTTTAAATGGTACTCTATCACGCACTGGACAATGCGCAAATTGCTATAGATTGACTGAAATACAAGAGGATTCGCTTGTACAATAGATATTATCTATGAATCAATGTGGAGCAGCTCCCCGGCTATCTCAGGTCCAAAATATGGCCATTCGCCTTACAGACTCTGATTTTAATATATCTCAATCAATCGGCAAAACTGGGTCAGCAGTTTTATTAAATACCATAGTAAGATAAAGGCTATTTATTCTTGTCAATATAATTATCAGCGTGCTAAATATAAAAATCTAAAGATTCTAAAAAAGTGGTTTAATCTCATTCAGATCACTATAATGTAGTATAGTATTGCTACTGTAGATATCTATAACTTTGACAAGACTGGCTATATAATAGGTCTTACAGCTACTGCCAAAGTAGCTACTAGATCTGATCTATATAGAAAATGTTTTATGTACTTTTTAAGCTACTGGTGTGATTCCATTAGCCAGCCACCTAACCACTAGGCTAAAAGCTCAGCAATTGACTACTTTTCAAGTAGTCAACCTGTTAGGTGGCATATATATAAGGTGGTCCTATCTCATACTAGGAACCACACTGGTATAGTTCTATTTAACCCAGAAGAGATTCTCAGACGCCTTACTATAAGACTTAAGATCCCTACACTATCAGGCAGTCAATTAACTAATTTAGTACCGAAAACACCCTATAATATCAAGCAGCTACAGAAGCAGACAACTATAATTAAAAAGTTACTAAGGGACTGTACACAGAGCCCTTCTTCTCCTACAAAGTCTGCTTTGAACCAGTTAATTAAGGGATATAAAATGGTATACAACAACGGGGTATTTTTAGCTTAAGAAAACCAATATTTACTGGCTACAATCAATGAACTATAGCAGAAAAAGAAGCGATCTAATCGCCAAATCACCCATACTGAAGGCTTCTCAGTCCAGGAAGCTTGGGAATATATACAGCATGAAAATGAGGTTAAAGAAGCTCAAGATACTATACTTACAGATCAGGAGCTATCTCCAATAAGGCCGCGCGTACGAGCGCCCCCGCGCTGTAGTGATTGTCATATTCTAGGGTATACTCGTAGAAAATGCCCTAATTAATAGCCTAATTCGATTTTATATAGAAATATGATTGTTTTGTTGATATTGGCCCTAATAGTTCAGCCACGGGCAGAATTTTATACCTATGAGGTGCGGCGCTCGGTCGGGAATTACGTTATCGAGATGGGGTATACGGTGGTTAGGATCCTTCAGGCTTTCCGGGAGATCAGAGCTTTTCCTGTTAGGGGGAAGGATGCAGTGGAAGACCCTGTTCTTCGATTCGAGGTTACGTTGAGTCCTGGGTCGGAGTTGAATTGACTTTTCGTACGAGAGGGTGGGTTATTATCTTGAAAGCATGAGTCAGTCGGACTCGCTCCACTGTTTGTCTCCCTATTTAGTTAATCACATGCCTATTTTGTTTCGTTAAATTACGGTAGTAAATCTAGGATTTCTTATCATGAAGCTGTTATTAACAAAAGCCTACCTCTAAGGCCTAGGAATGTACATATGAAGTGAGTGATACAGTATGTATTAAGATATAAACAGGTCAGATGGGCTCAAGTCGACAAAAGGGTTACCTTGAGCTTGGTAAGCTTCTTCAATTTCTGCAAGATCTCGACCCTCCGGAGCTCCAGGTATAGATATTCCTCATCAACATCGTCGAGATCACTGCAGATACTGATTAAGGGGCTCTTTGCCGGGAGGAGACTTCCGTTAACCTTTGCTGGAACCATCTGGGTGGTATTATTGTTTTGAACGGCAACAGGAGCATCCTTCTTTGGTTCTGGGACAGAAGACGGTACTTTGTGCCCAACCCATCCCTTGCTCATATTCACTGCTTTTTCCCAGAGCGCAAACGATTCGGCGCTTTGCTGGCGGCTGATCCTAGGCTCAAAAACAGCTCCGCCCGCACGGTTGATATCACGCAACTCAGCAAAGTTTCGCCACAGTCCAACCGCCAGACCGGCAGCAATTGCAGCACCCAAGGCGGTCGTCTCGCGCATCTTAGGACGATAGACCGGAATGGAGATCAAGTCCGCTTGGATCTAGTTGTGAGGGGTAGGTTAGCAAGGGTAGGACAACGACCCAAGAAGAGATTTGTTCAAATAGGGGGGCTATTGAAATTGAATTGCAGCGATGAACGTACCTGCATGGCAAGATCCGAATTACTCATTCCTCCGTCAACTGCCAGCTCGGATAGCGCGTGGCCACTGTCCTTTTCCATCGCATCTAGGATGGCCTTAGTTTGAAAGCAGGTCGCTTCGAGAGTGGCCCTAGCAATGTGGCCTTTTTGAGTATACTGCGTAATTCCGACTAACAACTGTCAGAATCCGGTCAGAACCATATGGAGGGTTTATTGCTTACAGATGGTTCCCTTGGCGTCGTCAATCCAATAAGGTGCAAAGAGGCCGCTAAACGCAGTGACGAAGACACACCCTCCGTTGTCCTCCACGGTGAGAGCTAGATCGTTGACTTCTTTAGATTCCTTGAAAAATTCTAAGTTGTTCTGGAGGAACCTGACACCCGAGCCACCGACAGCGATGCTCCCTTCTAGGGCGTATACTGGCTTTCCATCAAAGTGATACGCCACAGTGGCTAGTAGGCCATGCTCGGAGATGACTGGTTTTTCGCCGACATTGTAAAGAAGGAAGCATCCCGTACCGTAAGTGTTCTTCGCCATGCCTGGTGAGAACCCTTTCTGGCCCACAAGTGCAGAGGACTGATCTCCGAGACAGCCCATTATAGGAACGCCCGCAAGAATTCCATATGAGAAAGCTCCATAAGCTTTTGTGTCCGAGGATGGGACGATCTTTGGCAGATGGATCCTTCCGCGGATACCGAAGAAGTCCAAAAGTGAGTTGTCATACTCGAGGGTCTCCAGGTTCATGAACATGGTCCGCGACGCATTTGTAGGATCAGACACAAACACATTTGCTTGGTGGCCACCATTCAAACGATACACGAGCCATGTGTCAACTGTTCCAAACGCCAGGGTACCTCGTTCGTAAGCGTCTTTGACACGGGGAACATTTGCAAGCATCCATAGCAGCTTAGAGGAGGATGAGTAAGTTGACAAGGGAAGGCCACAGATACGTTGTAATCTGGATGCCCCCGGCTTCTCCTTCAACTCGTCGACAATGGACTGCGATCTAGTGTCCGTCCATACGATAGCATTGCACAATGGCTCGCCGGTTTCATAATCCCACACCACAGTGGTTTCTCTCTGGTTGGTAATTCCAACGGCTTTGATATCATTGCGGGAATATCCACGAGACTCGAATTGTTTGACAGCTTCCTCAACGCATGTTTCAACGGAAGAGACAAGATCAATTGGATTATGCTCATGCCATCTGAATAATGGGTTAATTCCATGAAGTCGACATTTAGAGAGGGAAGAGGGGGCAAAGAAATAAAGAGAAAAAAGGACTAAAGTACTTACCCTGGATTGGGATAAATCTGTGGAAACTCGACCTGATGCGATGCCACAGGCTCCCCTTCACGATTGAAAATCAAGAACCTGGTACTAGTTGTACCCTGGTCAATCGAGCCTACAAAGATCTCTGACGGCTGCATAGCTCGAGCGCCTCGCGACCAACAGGATGCTTGAGCTGTGTAACAATCTCGGGCAGCCCTTCCAATTGATTGACAACGAAAGCGACCAGGATAGGTGGAAAGACGAGTAAATCCGCGAGCCCTCTGAAGCAGGAGCAGAAGCATCGACCGCGGAGAGTAACCTGTCATATTACTTATACGATTCCAGATAACCGATGACCGGGATAATTCCTTCGGTTTGATTTTTCCGTTACATAGTGACCGAACTGCGGGGAACGCGACTTAAGATCCGGGGGCGACTAATGAGCATCAGGATGGAAAGCGACAAGATAAGTAGCGTATGTATGGGTGGCTGAGCCGAACCGACGCTCAGGCGAAAGGTAGCAACAATGTCACTCATTCGCTGAGGTCATAAAGTAGGGATGATGAGAAAGTTGGATTCTCAACTTGAGCACTGAGCATGGATTAGGATAGGGGGCATTCCATACCTTTTCCAGCGAGTCGCATATGCTGAGATATCTGTTAGTGTAAGAGAAAAAAAATCCCCTCAAAAAAAAGAAACGGAGGGCACCTGACTTGCCTCCTTCTCTTTTGGTCCAAACCGCAAGGGAGATAATTCCGATCCGAGAAAATCAACAAATTGAATCCCACGCTTTCATGAATCTTTTAATATTGAGATTTTGTCAATCACTTCCCTGGGTGGTATGACACCTTGCAGGTGCAGCTTTTCTCCTGCAAACTTCGCGATCGTCGCTTGTGGAGTCCCAAGTGATCCACCCCCACAAAATAATTCCCTCCCCCCAACGAATTGCGGGCTTTTCTCAACCATGACTACTGTACGTCCGATCGATATCTCCCAGAACCTGGAGACATTCCAGAACGTTGTGGAGCAAGTCGCATATGTGACAGTCGACCTCTTCATCGGCCTCACAGAGCCGCACTGTTCACCAGAAAATTGCATCCTTTTCCTTTATAAGGGAAACAATCACCCAGTTCTAACCAACAGCAGCAGGAACCAATTAACCCATCTGGTACCACCCGAAACAATCCAGACTACGTGCATTGCATCAAGACAGAACTATCAATAAAGCCGAAGCCAATCTGGAGCCCCTCCCCGTGCCACCAGCGGTGTGAGAGGAGCTACAACGCCTAATCCTTGCTCTCTAGCTACCACCCAAGCATGATGACGGGGTAACACAAATCTATTAGGCTTTTTCTCTGCAATACCATTCGGTAAACAGTCTCAGAGCATGACTTGAGGCCAAATCTAGACTTCTTGTCATTGGTGAGGTCTGTTACGCACCCTCCAAATGGTGTGCCTCTGAAGAGTGCGATTAGGCAAGTTGGGAATGTTGAACAGATACTCCGTATGTACACGGCGTTTCCAGAGGAAATTGTATCCTCTTCCAGCTGACAAGACTCCTCAACAATCTATTGCCTCGCTTTTCGTATCCCTTTTTCGGGAATCGAGCATGCATCTCATGCTTTGACCTTCCCAAGGCTACACCTCAACCGGTTAAGTTTTTCATCTCAAGCTGGCTGGATCAGCCTATCCCATACCGCTCTGGCTACGGACGATAGTGTAGCCGTGGCTATGCGGCGTTATGTTCATACATGTCTATAGAGGAATACGGCAGGGATCAAGCTCCTTGATCATAATATCAGAGTTGAGGACATGGTCGGAGTTATTCACGGCCCATTCATTAAGGGTATAATATCACCCCCAGTACTCGAAGGCAAATTCACGCCTCCTGTAGAAATCCGACGTCATCCTTATAACCAGACATCTTTTATCTCTTACTGTAGCCATGAAGCAGATCGTTGAACATAGTGACCACCAGGAGGGTACGCATGTTACCGTCCACTCAACTGATAAGTCTGTTTCTTCTCCGCTTGGTGTTAGCGTTAGTTCAGATGAGAGGGAGGCTCTTCATCCTCAACTTCTATGGGGCAGAGTGAGGGGGTACATCCGCGAAGCCTCTTCCGAGTTCTTCGGCACGATGATACTAGTTCTCTTTGGAGATGGAGTCGTCGCCCAGGTAACTCTGAGCCATGGCGAGAAAGGAGATTACCAGTCTATCTCATGGGGCTGGGGGTAAGCTCAGGCCATCCATGAACCCATCTTGTATACCTTAACCAACTGACTCATCTCCATTCAACCTCTAGCCTTGGAGTCATGCTCGGTGTCTACGCAAGCGGAATATCAGGATCCCACATCAATCCCGCCGTGACCCTTGCCAGCTGCATCCTACGCAAGTTCCCTTGGCGCAAGTTCCCCATCTACGCAATTGCCCAAGTACTCGGGGGCATGTGTGGCGCAGCCATCGTCTATGGCAACTACAGATCGGCCATAGATATCTACGAAGGTGGATCTGACATCCGAACCGTCCCAGGCTACTCGAAGACCGCGACAGCTGGCATCTTCTGCACCTACCCAGCCGAGTTCATGACCAGGACGGGCCAATTCTTCTCCGAGTTCATCGCCAGTTCCATCCTAATGTTCATGATCTTCGCCTTGAAAGACAACGGCAATCTTGGTGCCGGGCCCCTGACACCTCTCGCCCTGTTCTTCGTCATCTTTGGCATCGGCGCTTGCCTCGGATGGGAGACGGGCTACGCGATAAACCTCGCCCGAGACTTCGGCCCCCGTTTAGTAACTTATATGATCGGATACGGTCCACAAGTGTGGACTGCTGGCAATTATTACTTTTGGGTATATCCCCTCTCACACCCTATTATCTCAGGATCCATTGCCTCTGAAGGGAAATCACTAACCGATAAAATAATGGCCAGGTCCCCATCATCGCCCCCTTCCTCGGATGTACCTTCGGCGGTTGGATCTATGACATGTTCCTCTACACCGGCGACGACAGCCCCGTCAATACACCCTACATAGGCCTACGGAGACTCTTTCCACTACGTCAGAAACAACACAACTCAGGAGATCATGTATAGCCAACTAAGCCGACAAATATACTCGCAAGATGTGAAGACTTTGCTGACCGCCCTGACCAAGACCGCGTCAAATCTCCCCACATATGCCATCGCTAAACAAGACGTCAATACAAGATGAATTTGAGTTAATAAAGCCGAGTTGTAAAGCGTATACAAGTAGTTAGTGCAGATAGTGGTTACCAATGACAGTACGGATAGTTCTCTTATTCACCTGAGGCCGGATAAATATCAATGGAGATCTACATTACTTTTTCTTTTCCTTTTCTTTTAAGTTTAGTAAGGATTGTTGTCCCGCGGATGGAATGTGTCTTCATATTGAGCTGTATTATTTATTACCACGAGGGAGAGGGTCTTATGACCTGTCGTCCTTACTGAATGGATACTACCGTTTCATTCTTGGCTTCTTGATAGAGTGGTTTATGGTTTACAGTATTTTTAAAGTTAGGACTAATTTAGTGCTGACCGTTGATGAGAATTAAGTGCGCGCCACACCGGCTGGCCGTGATCAATACTCGTCAGCCATGTAGTCTATACTTCCTTACTGCCTAAGTTACCTTCAGCTCCTCCCGGGCAAGTGAATTCACAGTGGTTGGTGGATTTTTATTGCATTGACTTTGGGAAGCAATTAATACCAACTCCAATTCCGTATAATACATAGCTAATGGTCATTATAATCGTGCTAACAAAGACACCTGCGAGAACGTAAAGGTGCAGTGTATGTACATGTGGCGAACCTTGGTCGTGACAGTCGTGACCTCATATCCCATACCCATCATGAGTGCACTTAGTAAGGAGCCCCATCTAATTCATCCCGGCTGTTTAAAACATCTCCGTCGCACTACTCGTCACGGCTAAGGAGCGACTATAGACATAGGGGCGTCGAACATAGGATTAGCAGCCTCTATATTAGGAGCTATAGTCGTCGATGCGGAGTTGTTTCTGGCGTAGCTAGGGCCGCTCACATTAGTTGTAGCAAATGGAGGGCCAGTAAAAGTCGTTTGGAGGAAATGATCAATGCTGAAGTGCGAAGCGATTGCGTTGGAGAGATAGTCGGCTGTGTTGATGTGACGTCTGCAGCCGTGGCAGTGGTGGTTGTACGCATTAAAAGGATAGTTGAGTAAATAGAGGTAATGGTCGATTGGGCTGGAGAGGTAACCAACTGCGTTTGCTTTGGCAAGCTGGTCAAAACGCCCGTCGAAATGGGGGAGAGTCCATGTCGTGCTTCTAGTGCCAGAGCGGGAAACTGAAACCCGCGAGGAACGCGATGACACAGATGTAGATGGGTGACAAGACTGTTTTTATATCACATAAATTTAGTGGTCGTTCCCAGATGCAAAGGGGCTCGGGCGATGCTCACTCATTGAAGCCGCGCTCGGCGGCTGGACTTGCCGGGAGCCAGAAAATGTCCAGCCACTCGGCAGAGGACCCGGGCCCCTCGAGTCCCCTGGAGATGCGGTCGTCGCTCTGGGAACCCAAGGCCACACACTCGGTGTCACAAAGCTCGATGTTTGGCGGTGTGTTCCACTCCAAGGGATAGGGATGCTAGCAACGGTTGAGGTGATAGCCGGAGCAGACTCCACAGAAGAGATAGACTCAGCGGCGATATTACCATTGATTTTTCCACCCTGAGACTTGATTGACTGCCACGACCCACTCTGGTCACCATATGAGTATTCGGTGCCGGTTGAATAGTCGGTCACCTTGAGCGACTTCAAGTACATCGTGTAGGGGCCGGCATCGTAATCAGTTTTTCCGCCAGCCCAGTCTTCAAGTCGGTTAGCTTAGAAGACAATATTGTAGGACATACAATGGTGTATCAAGCGAATACTCACCGATAGTACCCTGTGGGTTATTGGGATCACCACCAGCCCAAACTCCAACTTTGACCATCATCGGGGTTTGAGGATATTGGTTGGTTGCCGCCGTCTCCGGAGTCAGCACGCGAACGGTCTTACCATCAATCTGCCAGACAATCTGTTGACTAGTCCAATCGATAGTGTAGGTGTGGAAATTGTCATGGTTTCCCACGTTATCATGGGTAGCACCACGATTGAAGCTATCGGTAATTCCCTTTCCGAAGTAGTTACTTTGGACGTAAACATTATTGCCCCCAAGCCACTCCCAGTCAATTTCATCCAAGTCATCTGACTGAAGAACGGCACTACTGACAATCCCCGTGCCTGGGGCAGCCTTTATCACGAATTCGACATGCCCGAACATGATGTACCAGCCAGATTGTATTAATGGGGCATCCCCTTGTTTAGCCACTGTGAACTCGACACCATCGCTGCCAAACGTTGGACTTCCGACCTCCGCGAAATCGGTGGAACTACCTGAGGTGAAGTCCCAAGTACCTGACGTGCCCAGGGCGGGCTTTGGAGGACATGCTAGTATGTCGTTAGTCTCGGTAAAGTATCAGGACCATTAAGACAGAAAACGCACTTTTGCCCAATGGGTTGCAGTCTGAAAATGTCTGAGCTAGCACGGGTCTTGGAGTAAAGCAGAGGAGAATCGCCGCACTAATTATGGGCAACTTCATGATGTGTAGTAGAAATGAAACAAACAATAGGAAAGGATGCTGAACACGCACGTTTCAAACGTGGAAGGAGGAAGACTGTCTTGCGGGTAGTAAGAAGTGAAGATCTAGGAGTTAAGGTATAGAGGAAGCAGAAGAGTGGATTTCCGCAAATCCCAGAGAGAGTGAGAGTGCTCTCTAACCAGAAGTCCAACGTTTGAGTAAGAAGTACCTGCTGGTGTAGCACTGCTAGTGCTAGTTAGTGGCAGCAGTGCCTACAAGCGCACGTGCAGAATTACTCAGTTATAGGAAGGTGCAAGTCAGGATATTGTCAAGGCAGCCATTACTGGGACCGAATCGTAATAGTATAAGTAAACAAAGGTCCATTTTATGTGGAAGAAAAAGTGCGATGGTCTTCAGCACTACTAGTCGCCCAGCCTCCTCACTTTTCCTGTGCTTTAGCTCTACATAATCTTCCTCGGGCAAATTGATTATCTTGCCCGATTGGGCCGTTAGCGTGATGGTCACGGGTGGGAACCTGACATCGTGGCCCTGACTTAAGACCTCTCATTGGCTACCCGAGTTAAAGCTGTGCCACTGCATCTGTGGCGGGGCACCCATGATTGGTTGCTGGCCCAACAGCTCTGTTCGAAGGGACAACTGGGAGATCCCGCGGTGTGGATCAATCGAAAGTTACAATATCGGTACCTGAACAATGAATGTTTGTTTTAACTCTAAGAGCAGAGTGGTGTCCGCTCCTATAAGCAGTGAATAATTACCTTAGTAGTACTGTTCTGGGTGTCTGTCTGAGCCCGACTGACGTTGCAAATCACTAACTATGATAGGCTAACTGTATGTACATGCCAGTGCAGCAACTCAATCGTGCTATTTACATTCCACCCGATTAGTGTGCAGTACTATTCATGTCATGTCATGTGCTACTATACAGGCGACAGCTCTTGTACAATTGCCTCAATCTCCCTCATAATAACTTGCATAATATAATCCTTTTTGCCACCAAGTAGACAAAATCATGGAATCATGAAATCATAGGTTTCATCACCGCCCGTCCGACTCCACCCCCAACCACTCTCTTTTCAACTTTGCATGTACTCCGTCAATCCTTGGCTAGACCGCGGGACTCTCTATGAATGCGATGGTACTATTATTATATCAAACCTTCAGAAAGAAAGGAAAAATGTGTTCCTGATTTGCCTAGTTTCCTCCCTCTTTTGGTTAACTGGCACAATTTTCATTTCTTTTTCAACCTCGCACAGTCCATTCGGTGTATCTCCATGGCAACAACGAAGCCAGTAAATCAAAGCATTTATATGCAGTTCTCTGTAGCATTGCACTAAACATTTCAGCTGACCCTTCGGTTTGAACAAGTATTTCATGTTTATTTATTCCCTGTCCCTCGACCTTCAATGAAATTCTACTCTACCCATTCTTTCTACTGCGTGGACAATCCGACTTCGCACAACATCAGCCCTACTGTACAAATACCAGTACAAAGGCTCTAGTAAACTCATGTCGCATCAGTTCTCATAGAAATAAAGTACTCTGTATTCTATATATCAAGCAGACCTGGAATCATAATAACCAACAGGCCTTGCCGCTCCGACATACCTGGGGTTAATCCTGGAGGAAGGACGGTAATTTGTATATAACCCGACTACAGCCACGATAGTACGTAACAAATACGAACAAATAAGGGAGGCATGATGAGAATTCAATGGGACAAACAGGATCATTGAAAGTTTGAATAACTAGATAGTGAAATCTGGGCCAGCGTACTTTGCTACTGCTTCGCCAATATGCACTCCATTGTGGTCTTCGACAGGGCACAAGGAACACCAAGATTAGCATACTACCGGAGCCTGCTGTTGACCTATTTCGTAGTTAAATTATGGTCTGTTTTGACACAAAAGGGAAGTAAAAATCTGAGCATTTCTCTATGAGTATGCCTTAGAACTTTAGAAAGGTGGATCATGTTCTGAATGCACTTGGACTCCCGAAGGCTCTAATGGACATTTGAACATAAATCTTCTTGTCTCATATGGATAGGAGGCAGGATCAGTGGTGATGATAGTATGTAGGATTGCTCACTGGCCCTCTTTTCCCGAAGGCAGTTCTTGATCTCAAATAGTAGCAACTTTACGACAACAGAGTCCTGTTTGATGCCTACACGCTCGCATAGGATCCCAAAATCTATAATACTAAAGAGAGCCTCGGACACAGTTCTTGAGTTCTAGATCTTCTCATATATATCTTGATTCCGACACAAGTCCTTTTAGATACAGAAGGAGAGAGCACAATAATGATATTTCAGCGCTTCTTAATATGAAAACTAACCCTTAGACATCAGTTAGCCAGGGCCAATGTTTGCCTTGGAGGCTGCAAATCATTTATCGTTACTCTCCCGAAAAGAAATACGCGTAATGCCGGGAGGTGTTCACTGAAAAATGGCCTTTAGAAAATTTCTATCATGGGGTTATTGGAGAAGACCTGATCTCGAAATAGGATTATTGTAAAGATCGTCATTGTATACAGAGAGCGGTACATAAAAATGATTACGAGTGCAGATACATATATCTACAGATGGACTCCGCCGCAAGGTCTCTAGAACCAAGGTGAAAATTCGCCACACCTTTCAAGAAGGCCCCTGTAGCATCAATAAAACCAGTAGTCATATACATGGCCCTGTCTTAAACTGGAGGAGCACACAGTAGGAGTCAACAGATCAAGGTTCAACTTGCCCGATTCAGCCATGGTGTGTGTACCCGCCGAAAGAAGTCCTGTCGATCCAGTAACTCACGTGATCATTGTCCAATGATACTTTTACAATCGAGATTTTGGAGATGAGAGCATTTGGAATGAAAATAGCTCTATCTACAGAATATCTCTTTTTTTTTCTCCTTTCTCTCTATTAGGGGTTCATTTCTGATGTTGACGTTGATTCAAACACTGACATGCGTCACAAGTTCCACATCACTGGCTCCGATGAGGCTGGATTTGTCTCTGATCGAGATGCATGTAGTGACACCTAGTTAAGCGGCGGACTGCCTCTATAGGCCATTGCCATAGAATCTAAAATAAAATACTACAACTAAGCATAAGATGACTTCCGCTGGTATTGAGATGTGCGCTGGATGTTTTGAGGGAAAAGACGCGTCACTGTAGATTAGGCAAAAAGGCAGCCTCCGCTTTGGATCTCCGAGTCCTACATATTTGGAAATTTAAACACGAGGTTTTTGAGGAGATAGACAGTCCCTTTAATTTCCGATACGGTTGGTTGGTCATGTGGCTACTTTGCCGCCGAATGTGTGCGGGGGCCTCAAGTGTCAGTAGGTACAGTACTTATACTCCTTGATTTCACAGAGCTAACACAGTCAAAGTCTGAGAAGAGGAAAAATAAAGTAACAACGAAAGAAAAGGGAGAGCGGGAGGGATCTGAGAGAAAGAGAATAATGAGGGATGAAAAAAAGAACAGACCAACATATATTACCGACATACATAATCGAATCACTGTAATTTGGTCCATCCAATGAATCAATCCCCGAGTGTCCATATAAATTAGTACTGTAGTCGAGGTTATTTACCCATCACATCGGCGACCTTGTGGGTATGCGTGAGAGGGGGATGCTGGATTGGTTGGAATGAACACAAGAACCGTGATTGAAGCTGTTGGAAGTGAGACAGAAGTCAGTCAGTTGTAATGACGGATGTACCCGATACCGTACATCTATGTATGGGTTTCAGTAACGTCACTACCAATGATCCGACAAGGCATTAGCTGCTACTATTGAACTTTAGTAAGGAAGACAAGGACTGTTGCACTCAGGTGCAGAATCACCATAGATTTGATTCCAAATAAGATTATACATTAGCTGGGATAGAGATTGAAGTCATCATTTTGTAATGACTGGTACAGAGTACAGGTCATCACCTCCAAACCTACATACTTCATACAGTACATATTTCATACATGCATACATACATAATACATACATAATACATACATAATACATACATACATACATACACTCCAGATCTCCAATCTAATCGTCAGGGTCAGCACAGACATTCTCACGGACCATACATCAATCACAAATGGCCAGTGGGCTGACTGAACTTAAATATCTTCCTATCACTATCTTGATCTAACTTACAAACAAGATCAATTGGGTAATCTTGTAAATATAGATAGAAAGCAAGATATACGTCATGCTCCCCGACACAATACTATAGAAATGGCGAGTAAGAAGGCTAAAAGAATACTATAAAAATTACATATTTTTTGTTGAAAGCCCTGAGTAGCATTAGTTCTACAATGAGTAAGTAATTGACGGGGTTGTGGTGTCAGAAAGAGGTAAGGTGGGAGGTTGTTAGTACTAGTCTTAGGTAACTTGTAGCAGTTCACTCTCTCCGGTTTAGCGCCTTCTTGTGGCCAGAGCCTCAACGACGTAGCGCAGTCACCACCACGCCCATTACCCATTACCACTACTCCGGCCACCATCGCTCCCACCACTATCTTCCATCGCCAACCTGCTAAATCCCAACCACTCTTTCTACTGCCGGACCTCATCCATGCCGGATAGTGTCTTTTAATACCTCTGCCCGCATCTCGTATCATGCTTTTTTGGGCTTCTCTCCCAGAATGTGCGATGGCGATTCTTGACCAGTACCGCTCGCCCCCCAGAGCATGAAGCACCCGCCGTGCCCGACGCTAAAACCCCGTGCAACGACAGTCGCCCTTTTCAGTGATATAGTGATATTTCTCTCTCTCTCTCTCTCTCTCTCTCTCTATCTCTCCCTCTCTCCTCACGAGATCCTTGCTTCATTTTGTATATGTGTGGACGTCACTTCGCCTCAATACAATTTATATAGCTTCTACCCGCACACAAGCTCACCATATTCCATACTCATCGCCAGCCCACCCTCCTCTATCGGACTGACACGCGCTTTATCGCACGGCATTTTACGATCTTTCCTCTCCTATCATTGCTGATACCCTTGTGGCGAAGAGTATTGATGTTGTTCCTCCTCGCCTAACATTGCGATAACTGCGCCGACCGGCCGCTTTTTTGTCAACGGCTACGGAATATTTAGGATATATTGAAACATGGCTTTCCAGGGTGGCGAGCTGCCGGAAGGCAGGCGTAGCTCAGAGAGCTCTGGAGGAAATAGTTGGCTATCCCAGGAGACAGTTAAAGACAATCAAACCAACCGCTACCAGCGAAATCATGCTATGTTGAATGGTCGTCTTATTTCCCCGTTCACTGGGTTCGCGAAAATGGATAGGTAAGAATGTCTTGTTGGTTCACCTCACTCAGATCTTGTATCGAGTACTATCCCTTACCGATGGTTTGCTTTTTATTCCACATTTGCCCGTGGTCCTGAACAGATGCTCTACGTGGTTGAACGGTGGATACCCCAAACTTCATTATACCGACCCCTGGTGGAATATTACTTCTGTCTGTCATTTTACGGAGAGTCAAGCTTTTCATTCTCTCCTTCAACCCTTGTAATCAGGCCAAGGTGCCTTGCATAGTCATTGTTTTCATGTTTTGGTCCCTACCCCTCCACTCTGAAATCTGCTCAATGTCTTTTGACTGTGTTTATGATTCATATATACACTTATCAACAGCATCCGGTGATCAGAGTGGTGAATTTCCGGTTAACAGAAGTGCTAATCCTAGCCAGGCCTAATTCGCAGGGTCGAAAGCAGCCGCCCAGTTTGGGAGCTCCAAATGACTTGTCCACGTCAACATTCACCTGGCCTTCTCCAGACGTATCCCCGACAGATAAACGCAAGGATTCAGGATTCACAGGTCACCGGAAATCTTCGGCTACTATAGGACCGGATGATCCTGGCCCTCCGCCGACCTCCAGTTCGAGCCCCCGACTATCATATCCGAACCCCAGTGAATTGGATTATTTTCAACAAGACCCGAATGCATCATTTTCTTCTTCCCCCAAGATGTTACCAGGAGATGGCCATGGTACATTTTTCCAGGATTATTCGGAGCACGAAGCATCGCCAGCATCGGCTACCTTTCGCCCTGGGACAGGACGCACCTACGCGAGTGAACCTGTAGATTTAGATTATAATGGGGATCATCGACGGCCATCTGTTGCTAGCGCCACGACTGTTAGCAGCCAAGGTTCCAAGTCTAGTACAGGCGGTCGGTTTCGGAAAAAACTGCAAGGATTCTTTGGCGATGAATACGTATCTGGCGATCCAAAACTGGAGTCCGATAACGGCGTTCAGCCTCCTTCGATAAGATCAGCGCTGAACGAGCAGCGCAAATTTCGTGAGAGGGCAAACTCGGATGGTGCACGAAGTCCACCGCCAAGGCTCCCTGGCGAATCTTCACCACAACGCCCTAGACCTCGGACCCCTCTTCCTTCTAGTGAAATCACTCCTTGGGTATTCCAAAGCTTTAATGTAAGATTTTGACTATCGCGCTTATAGGGTGCCCCCCTCACATATCACCTTTTCCCTTTCTGCCGTCGTCAGTCTAATTTTGGCGAATGTTAATCCTCTCATCGGTAGGACATCCCGCAATATGGCGAAGCCCCTGTACATGAAGCTCCTATAGGAGCCGATGGCCGCCGGGCTGCCGCCCAGATCGCTAGATGTGCGCAAAGAGACCAAAGCCGACGACAATTTAGTGGTCACCGTCATTCTCGCAGTAAAGAAGAAAAACCAACTGTTGCCGGCGATCTGGCGGGGTATCCAGCCCGCCCAGCAACGGGGCGTGATGATCTTACTCTCGGTCTGCGACCCTCCAGGGAAGGTAGTCTCAACAACTCAGCAATGAACTCAACGTCTACTCTTGTTCGCTCGACTAGTCCTACACCGAGTATTCAGAGTGCTCACTCTCGGGAACAAGGTCAAAGCTCTCCCGGGGCCCAAGTGCCGAATAAGCGATCGATATTAGATAAAATCCGTCGACCGAAGGGTCATGGTCCTTTGAAACACTTTCCTGGGGCTAAGGGAGCACAAGAAGCCACTAAAAGTTCCTCAAAACTCGCGCGACGAGACGCCTCCCCTGCTAGGAGAGGGCGACAGGGAAGCCTTGAAGGTGCAACTACCCCTAGAACTGGGGATGAATCGGACCGGAAAAAAGACGGCAGAGGCCTGGCTATCGGCTCCGCCAAACTACGAGGTCGTCGAGTCTTGGGCACCGATACGCCCATAAGAGATGCCAAATCATCAGAAGAGCAAGAAGGCATGTATGAGCTTGATACTGACCTTTCACACATGGAGGGTATTGTCAGGAAACGATCCCCGCAGCCAACAGTTGACAGTAATCAGCTAGTCGACGGGAATTCGAAGGAAAATGAGGAATGGAGGAAGCGCGATGGACTGTCTACTGGCCACTGGGATGCTCCAGAGAGTTGGCACGTTAGGAGACATGGTGATGAGAATACTGCTGTGCTTCCAAGCGGAGATACAGAAGCTGCTCGTACTGTGCCTGAACCAGACGGCGCTCCCTATTTCATTCGAGTCTTCCGTATTGACTCTACTTTTGCCACTCTATCGACCGGCCTAAATGCCACTGTCGCCGATATCCTGGTCATACTTGGTCGGAAATCGTTCCTTACAGAGCATCTCAACAATTATGAGATCGTAATGCGAAAGAATGATCTATCTAGGCAGCTTGATCCGACAGAAAAGCCAATTCTCATGCAAAAGCAAATGCTTGAACAAATTGGGTATACTGCGAAAGATAGGCTCGAGGAAATGGGCCGTGAGGACCATAGCTATGTGTTGCGCTTTACGTTTCTTCCAACAAAGCTAAGCGGCCTGAGTAGTCTCCAGGGCGAGCCAGGCTTCAACCGCTATCAAAAGTTTAGCAATGTGGATCTCCAAGGCCGGAGTCTTGTCACCATCCCCATCACTCTCTACAGCAAAGCTTCTGAAATCATTTCACTAAACCTGTCAAGAAACCTGGCTTTGGATGTCCCAAAAGACTTTATCCAAGGTTGTATCAACCTGCGCGAACTCAAGTTTATAGGGAATGAAGCCCTCCGTTTGCCTGCTAGTTTCAGTCTTGCGAGTCGGTTGACTTACCTTGATGTCTCGAACAACTACTTGGAACAGCTCGATCATGCTGGCCTTGATAGGCTTCAAGGTCTTGTCAGTATAAAATTAGCAAACAACAAGCTTACAGCGCTTCCAAGCTACTTCGGAAACTTTGCGTACTTGAGAAGTTTAAACATATCCTCAAATAACTTCCGGATCCTACCCGAGTTCCTTTGCAATCTCAAGAGCTTAGTGGACCTCGATGTCAGCTTCAACAATATAGCCGAGATGCCTTGTATTGGGAAAATGACGACCATTGAGCGAATCTGGATGACGAATAACGTTTTGAGAGGCCCCTTGGACAAATCTTTCAACGATCTCGTCAACTTGAAGGAGATCGATGCGAGGTTTAATGAAATCACCAATATTGACAACCTATCCCAGTTACCGCGTTTGGAACAGTTGCTGATTGGCCACAATGCGATTTCAAAATTCAGAGGGTCATTTCCGAGACTGCGGATTTTGCAACTGGACCATTGTCCAATGACACAGTTCGACATTGACGCCCCTATGCCCACCCTCACTTCACTCAACATAGCTTCTGCAAAGCTGGTCCAGCTTCGGGATTCCCTGTTTGAGAAAGTGCCAAATTTGACCAAACTTATACTGGACAAGAATCATTTTGTGTCTATGTCGTCCCACATCGGCAAGCTCCGGAGGCTCGAGCACTTCAGTATGATAAAGAACCCGCTCGATGCGCTTCCTGCAACCTTTGGGTGCTTATCAGATCTGAGGTACCTTAACCTCAGGGAGTGTAATCTGAGTCGGTTGCCCCCAGAGCTTTGGAATTGCACCAAATTAGAAACTCTTAATGTGTCATCGAATGTATTAGACAGTTTTCCGAAGCATGGTTCTCCGATGCCTCAAATCCCTGGTGAGCCGGTAGTTGGCACTCCAGGAGCGTCAACAACCAGCTATGAAGAGTTAGGCCCAGTTGAAGAGGAAGAAGGCCGTCGTCCTAGTCAAGCATCTGGCAGCGTCCTCAGCACTGGGGGCTCACCAAACGGTGCCGGGGGTTACCGAAAGCCTTCAGTCGCATCTTCCCTAGGTCAAAGCGGTAGGAAGGTGTCCACAGCGTCAAGGTCGCTGAATGAAGGAAGTCCATCCTCCAGGAAGGACTCGAGCTTCTCACAGCTCGCGACAACTACGTTTAGCGGATCTCTGAAGAATCTATTCCTAGCCGATAATCGGCTGGAGGATGACATTTTTCGAGAGCTATCGTTGCTCACAGAGCTGCGTGTTGTGAACCTTTCTTACAACGAGTTAACCGAGCTGCCTCAGGGTCTTCTGAGACGTTGGCAACACCTGACCGAGTTGTACCTCTCGGGTAATGAGCTAACCTCACTTCCATCCGACGACCTTGAAGAAGGTAGCAATCTCAGAGTCCTTAATATCAATGCAAACCGGTTCCAAGTTTTACCAGCAGAACTATGCAAAGTCAGTAGACTTTCCATTCTGGATGTTGGGAGCAACTCTTTGAAGTACAACATATCTAATTGGCCCTATGACTGGAATTGGAACTGGAACCGAAATCTGAAGTACCTGAACTTCTCCGGAAACAAGCGCCTGGAGATCAAACCGCACGTTAATTCGTTGGTGGGGCCGCCGGTGAACAATGGAACTGACTTGACCGATTTCAATTCCCTTACTTACCTGCGGGTACTGGGTTTGATGGATGTTACTCTTACAACTCCGACTATTCCCGAAGAACATGAAGATCGCCGTGTGAGGACATCCGCATCATTAGCTGGCTTTCTTGCTTACGGTATGGCCGATTTCCTCGGCAAAAGTGAACACCTTTCTATCATTGATATGATTGTGCCACGTCTGAAGCCAGACAATGTGGAGACGGTTGTGGGGATGTTCGATGGACAAAGTCAGTCTACCGGAGGTTCTAGGATCGCTAAGTTTCTACATGAAAATTTCCTCCGTACTTTCTCTACCGAACTACGCAGACTGCGACGAAATGTACAGGAGACGCCGTTGGATGCACTGCGGCGGGCATTCTTGGCCTTGAACAAGAACATGGCAGGGGCTTGCTACAAAAATATAAATGATCAAGATGTCCGGCGATACCACGATGACGCACCGGACCAAAAGGGCTTGCGGCTTACCAAAGACGACATTGTATGTGGCGGAGTCGCAACTGTGTTGTACCTCCATAATATGGATCTGTATGTCGCTAATGTAGGAGATGCCCAAGCAATTCTTGTTAAATCTGATGGCTCCCTGAGACAACTGACCCGAGTCCACGACCCCGCTGAGCCCCAAGAAAGGGCAAGAATCCGGGCTGCTGGAGGTTATGTCTCTCGCAATGGGAAACTCAACGATGTCCTTCCCGTGTCGAGATCCTTTGGTCATTTTCATTTGATGCCCGCCGTTATTGCGGCTCCTCATACTCTTCATGTTAACCTAACCGAGCAGGACGAGATGATCATTTTGGCATCGAGAGAACTCTGGGATTTCGTAACGCCGGACCTAGTTGTTGACGTAGCAAGGGCTGAGAGGAGAGACCTAATGATCGCAGCTCAGAAGATAAGGGATCTGGCTATCTCGTTCGGAGCCAACAACAAACTCATGGTTATGATCCTTGGCGTTGGCGATCTAAAGAAACGTGACAGACAAAGCAAGCTGAGAGGCACAAGTCTCTCTCTGGGTACGCCTGATGAACAGATCATTCCTAGCACAAAGCGCACCAAGAAACCGCGTGATATGCCTGGAGACTCCAGACTAGCTCGTTTCGACTATGTGGATGCTCCTGTAGGAGAATTAGCTATTATCTTTACGGATATCAAGAAGTCAACCAGCCTTTGGGAGACTTGCCCCGATGCAATGCGCTCTGCGATACAAATCCACAATGACATCCTTCGTCGACAGCTAGGTATCGTTGGCGGATATGAAGTCAAGACCGAAGGAGATGCTTTTATGGTTGCCTTCTCCACAACCACGGCCGCTTTGCTCTGGTGCTTCAATTGCCAAATGCAGCTCCTTGAAGCAGAATGGCCGACGGAGATTCTTGAACAATCCCAGTGTCAAGTTCAGTATGATATGGACAACAACGTTATCTTCCGGGGACTTTCTGTCCGCATGGGTATACACTGGGGCGAGCCTGTCTGTGAAAAGGATCCTGTGACTGGCCGCATGGACTATTTTGGGCCAATGGTGAACCGTGCCTCTCGTATCTCTGCTGTTGCGGATGGCGGGCAGGTTTTTGTGTCCTCGGATTTCATGAGCGATATCCAACGTAACCTAGAAGTGTTTGCGGATAGCGAACGTGCGGCTTCGACTGGTTCAGAAGAAGGGTATGCGGTGGATAATCTGGGGTACAACATTCGTCGCGAACTCCAACAACTTAATAGTCTCGGTTTCGTAATCAAAGACCAAGGAGAACGGAAATTGAAGGGTCTTGAGAATCCCGAGCCCCTTTACCTCATTTACCCTCATACTCTGTCGGGACGATTAAGTATTATGGAAAAGGATGCGGCAAGTGACAAGAACGTCCCAACAACTATCAGCAAGCACTCCCAGCTAGAAATCCAAACGGACCTTATCTGGCGCCTCTGGGAAATTACTCTCCGCCTGGAGAGACTCTGTGGTGCGCTGGAGTACCCGGGCGAAGCATGGCTGAAGGAGCCGAACGTGGCGCTTTTCAATGTTGTTAAAAACCACGGAGGGGAGCTTGCTGACTCGACTGTGGTCAGCTTGGTTGAACAACAAGTGACTCGTATTGAAGTGACCGTCAATACCCTTGCGATTCGGAACATGCTACGGCCATTCAGACCCCATGACCGACTCAACGATCATGCCGTGCCAATCGGGGAAGTGTTGCAAGAATTGCAGACCCAACTTGCAGAATACAGGGCTCTTAAGGAGCAAAATGCTGTCAGTGCTGCTGGCATCACTGGCAGGAGTCCAACTTACACGGGGACAGACTTGGCATCTCTCAAGGACAGCACTAGCTCTGTATCGTCGTCCTTTCTTCAGATGAGCATCCCTGCTGATGACGTGAACAGCTAATTGCTTTTGTACTCACACCTCGCATTTCTTTACGTATCTCTTTTTCTTTTTTACCTACCCTACCTAATCTCACCTTTTCTCGTTTCTGCCTCTTTATCTACTGCTGAGCGGTGCCTCATGGGTTGGTTGGATAGTCAGCGTTCAGAAGCATTGACAGGAGCTAAGGTGGCCATTGCTTTTCCTGTATCCCAATTTACTTTCGATTGTAGTTGATCTGTCAGTACAGACATGATAATGAACTGGTTTCACATCTGATTACATCTGCACTCTTAGGTTGAACTGATGATACTGCTTCCTTCTTTACGTGTTCCTATCAAGCCATATAACACCCATCAGGGGCTCTTTTAGATGTTCCTATCTAATGCTCTCTGGCATTTTGCCGTCCTACAAATATCGCCTGGTTGCCTTGACGCCACTTAAGATTATATCTATTTCAATCCCTAGCCCCATGGTAATTATGAACATTTATGCGTTACACTTACCATGAAGAAATTTGCACAATACTACCTCGTTGGTTTAGATATCTTACTACGTAAGGGGTACAGATCCAGAGATCACAAAACAGTGGTTGCTGCCTTAAGGCACCAACAGGAGTCACGGGCGTCTTTGCTTTTGATTGTTGTTCTGATTGGGTCTCTGGTCAACCCGCCCGCCATCGCGGATTCTTTTCTCTCTCCTCAATTCCATTTGTGTGCCAATTACAAGGAGCCTCAACGACTTGCTCTGACTCTGAAGGATAGATTCGACTCTTTCGAGTCAAATCGTGAGTTACTCCCTACTACTTACGTGGCTACTACTAGCTCGGTCACTTCGCGTTCGGCCCCGCTTTGTTGCCCTGGATACCACAACTCTCAACGTGTGCCATTTGTCATTTGACGAATTGCAAACAGCGATACTCTTTGCCCAAAAATTTTGAATGAGCGTCATCATCTACATTCGCTCCTTTACCGATTAAATTTGCTGTGGTGATTATCGCGACAACCGCTTCTCACCATGGCGGATGATATGGATTATCTCTCCCCTGACTTTGACCTCAATTCTCTTACGGTACCACGCCTCCGGTCCATTCTCGTCAGTCATGATATTCCATACCCGGCTTCCGCGAAGAAGGCACAGCTTATTCGGATCCTGGAAGATGAGGTTATACCCCAGGCGAGGAGATTACTTCGGGAACGAGAGCGAGTGAGACGTACCAGCGACGGAATTACAGATATGGGAAGTCGCGCGACGTCAGTAGTCAGTGATTTCAATGATCGACGTGAGGACGAAAACAGAGATTCCATGCCTCCCCCACCAACACCTTCGACCGTCTCTACCGCAACTGGGGGAAGGCGAGGACGATCGAGGATGAGCACACGGGCCTCGACCGCCGACGTTGATGATAGAAATATTCCTACTACGCCGTCGACGGCTACTAGACGAACAGCACCGAGATCAGAGTCGAAACGCATTCGCCCATCTGAACTTGAGTATCGCCACGATACCCCCACAACACCAGTCGCCGCAGATACCGTTACTCCTCGAAAGTCGGCTGCTAGAAAGCTACGGAGAAGCCAAATGACACCTTCGACTGAACCGGAAACTTTTGCGCCGTTGATTAAAGACGAGCCTAAAGAAGAGAGCGTGTTTACTTATGACAATCCATTCCAAAGTGGAAGTTCTCCAGCTCCCCGGTCCGATAGGAAGCGAAAGAGTGGTTCAATGCTCCCAGCTGAAAGCCCCGCCTTGAACCAAGGTTTGCGAGCCAGAACAGCTGACGCGTATCTCAAGCAGGAAGACGATGCTATAGTATCTAGGCGGTCTTCCTTCCAATTTCCAGCCTCGAAGCTGGGGTCGCCCCATAAGGAGCTTGAACCTGTCTCGAATGAAGATGAGAGTGAGCTCAGTGCTGGAGAAGAGTTTACACCCGACGAACAATTAGCATTAGAAAGGGAACAGGCGGACATGTGGTACCCTCCTACTACCCGCCCGCAACGAAAGCAAGGTCCTGCGAGTCGCGCGGCCCCTTGGGTGATTATATTCCTGCTTTTCACTGGTTTTGGCGCTTGGTGGCGAAAGGAGAAGATCGAAATTGGGTTTTGCGGCATTGGAAAGCCCACTTGGTCATTGGCGGAGACCCGAATCCCTGAATGGGCGAATGTCCTAGAGCCACAATGTGAACCATGCCCTCCGCACGCATTCTGCTATCCTAACTTCGAAGCACTCTGCGAACATGACTTCCTTCTCAAGGCACATCCTTTATCGCTAGGAGGCTTGGTCCCACTTCCTCCGACTTGTGAGCCAGACAGTGAGAAGGCTCGACGCGTCAAAGCTGTTGCTGATAAAGCCGTGGAGGAGCTGCGTGACCGACGGGCCAAGTGGGAGTGCGGAGAGCTCGCACATGATGGTGAAGAAGTAGAAGGACCAGCGATCAGTGAATTGGAACTGAAGCATGAGGTAGGGAGGAAGCGTCGGAAGGGAATGAGTGATACCGAGTTCGACGATTTATGGAAGGGTGCGTTGGGTGAAATCATCGACAGGGACGAGGTCATTAGCCAAACTAAGTCGTAAGTTACTCTGTTTCCCCCTCTGTCATTTTCTTTCCCCCACACTAGACGAGCTTCCATGCTAGTGTCAAAGGATTATGGTTCTGACGTGTATACCGGAACTAACAGAGGCGACACTACTATTACAGATCATCTTCTGTCCTCACCCTCACCTCGACATCAGTCAGCCGGCTCCCCCTTACGTGCGCCTTCCGCCGCTACATCAGACTCTCTCTCCTCGCGTATCGACTCCCTCTTTCAGTTCTAATTATCTGCGCGTGTGCCATGATATATGCTCGCTCAAGAGTCCTTGCTCATCAGTCTGATATGGCTCGAGTTCCCGAACTAGTAGCCACTACGCTCGATCGCCTGGCGACACAGGCCGCTTTACATGCTCGTGGCAAAGCCCATGAACCGTACATTCCTATCGGACAACTGCGCGATGATGTGCTTCGGTCTGAACTGCGGGGCAGTCGGCGCGAGGAGCTTTGGCGACGGGTTCGCAACGTGGTCGAGGGAAATGCGAACATTCGAGCTGCAGTGCGAGAGGGTCGTGGCGGTGACGTTGCCCGTGTATGGGAATGGATCGGAGGCATCGGCAGTGTTCGGGGAGATGAAGGGTCCTCGGCGCTGCAGCATTTGTCAACCTCTCCTTCTGCGCACAGCCCTCATCAGATGGATGGCCACGTCAATCTACATCGTAGATGGGACGAGGGGAGACCTCTTTACTGAGAACCTTTCTGTATTTTCTTCGCTCCTTCCCGCTCCCCTTTATTCCAAGATCTTTATTTCTCTATCATTATCCGTGCCTCTTTCTTCTCTTGTGATTTCGTTTTCTCCGGTTGGAACGGGCTTCCCCTACCTTGTTTCTGAACTTTATGGATATTCTGCGAGATAGTGGAATCGGACCGTGATAGATGGATTTTCTTTCTATTACATTTCTTGTTTCCTCTCTTTATTTTCTTTTCCCTTCGATTTTTAATTCTGGTGTCGATATTACGTTTTACGGCTTGACTAATTTCTTTTTTTGGGGACAATGGGATTCTTCTGATCTGATGAATAATACGACATATCCTTAATGATTGGTTCGGCTGAAACCGAGTTGTCCTCATACTCAGTACCTAGTACTAGTACATAGCTACCTAAAATAACTAACGAACTATAGTATTCTACCCTCCCCAAATTGGCAGTGGTTCAAAATAAGCCCCTCATATGAAATTGGTAACGAACCTCTCCTGGGAGTGGAGCGGAAATTCGCCACAACTGCCTGAACCACTGGTTCGTCATCCATGGAAAAGGAGCTTCCTTCCCATCGTTAAGTAGTTATAGGTACCCACGTAGTACTACCCAAGGTTTCTATACATCCGACTTGGGCTACTGCCCCGATTAGGTAACCACCTCGTACAAGACCAAAACAATGACAGGTCCTACCTAGTAGAATATCAGGACCGTGCTTAGCAGTATGGAGGAATTCGCTGACCTTTCAGGTCAACCATAAGTTCGGTAGTCTCCTGTGGTCATTTTGGTCTGATTCTCCTTCCCTATACCTATTCATTTCGTAATACTCTCATCATGGGACCCGTGATGAGAGGGGTCTTTTGATCTCGCAACAGTTCCCTGAGGTTCTCAAGGTATTATTCCTCTCCATGTTAGGTATAAGAAGAGTAAGTATGGACCAGTCGTGACGATCGCCAACCATCCGGATATCACGCTATGCTCTACTGGGATTAGTGGCATCAGAACTGACGGACAGTGGTGTCACGTGCTGTGAATCTTGTGTGGGAAGCGATGGACGCTTGTCCTATTGGGTGGGTGGCCCTCGTGCGGGACAAATCAGCTTACATAAACGCCAAGGCGGCTATGTAACAACAACTGACCTTTACAATCTTTCTTCCGCGCCATCTCTTTCAAACTACTTACCAACTAATTAGTACTATCTGAACATAGCTGCTTGACCTGAAATTTAAGTTAATTACTTTTGAAGCAGTAAATAAGTGATAGATTTTTTTTAATTAGAGATAGCATATCTAGTACCTCTACAAGATCAGCAGCGGTTGTCTTAACTAAAACTAATAATCAAGACTAAGTAGTAACGTAATCCACGGCCGAGCCGCGAATTTTTTTACTACACCCACTATAATTTAAAGCTTTCAACCATGTTAATAAGATTCAACCAGCCTAAATAATAGTGGAATGTGAA
The DNA here is from genome assembly GCF_009176365.1 of Aspergillus alliaceus. Taxonomy (NCBI): domain Eukaryota; kingdom Fungi; phylum Ascomycota; class Eurotiomycetes; order Eurotiales; family Aspergillaceae; genus Aspergillus; species Aspergillus alliaceus. Next base: position 475,223 of record NW_022474697.1, read on the forward strand.
GCTATTTACTAGGGCAGTTTCTTATAGTATATCCAACTATCCCACAGCCACTGCAGCGTTGCGGAGCTCGTCGTCAAGGCACAGGTATAGATTCCTCGACTGCTTATCAAGCTGCTGAACGCGATTTTAACCTTCCTGTACCATTAAAAGCCTATCATTCTCTATTTTAGCATATCTTCTAGCCTTTTTCTTATTTTCCCGCTTATTCTCAGCTCGTATAGTCCTAATTTCTTGCTGTAAAAGAAGGTTAGTACACATTGTTATTTGCGCGGCTTTTTCAAGATATTGAACATGAGTAATTGGACTACTAGAAAGCTTCTGTTTTGCGCTAAGGCTATTCTGTAAACTACGGACTTTCCGATCTAGTTAATGAGTACTCTGAGAAGTCTGAAAAGCAGAGAAAATTGAGTCTTCAACTAGTGGTGGTGTTAGTATATGTGGTTGAAATATAAGCTTAGAAAGAATATGCTCTTGATTAAATAGCTTAAGCCCTGCCCCGGCAAAACTATTACAGATATTTGCTAAAGTAAATACTTTAGCACATACTTTAGAATATAGAGATAGAAAGTCTTCTTTATCAATATAATTATTACTAGAAATTATATATTGTTTAATAAGCTTTCTGTACGCGCGTTTGAGTGGGCCAAACACACCAATATCAAGTGGTTGAAGAAGCTGTGAGGCATGGGCAGACATACAGAGACAGATAATTATATTCTACTTACAGAAGTTATCAAATTCCGCAGTCAAATGGCTACTATGGCCATCAAGAATAAGCAATCGCTTAACACCAGTCATATAGCACTTAGAGTACGGTTCAAAAATATGTTTTAGCCAGCGAAGGCCTATTTTATCAGTTGTCCAGCCATTCTTGCTAGTAGCAATCTACTAGTCTTTAGCAAGATTAAGTTCTTGGAACCAGGCAGCTTGTTGATAACTTGCTTTAAGTATAATGACTGGCGGTATATATACACCTTTTAAACTGACTGTTTCAATGATTGTAACCCATTCATAATTACCCTGAATGACTCTGCGCGGTTACTCACTGCGATCGGCTGCAGTAATAACTTTAGAAATAGAGCAGAGTCCTATTGTAAAGCCAGTCTCATCAAAGTTCCAGATACCATCTTCACGTATACTGTGTTCTTGAATAGCTGCTTGTACGGTCTGGAATCAAGATTTTGTAATCTTTGGATGTTCCTGCTTTGCACGTTGATATATCATATGTCTTGTATATCGTATATATAACTCAGGACAGCGTTTAGTAAAGAAATAAGCCCAGTTAACTCCAAGAGATGCAGTAGAATCTTATATCTGTTCACGAAGTAAAATCTGCGCCATTCCATGCAGAAAATTTGGTTGGATTGGAAAGCCTCGCTTATCTGTATCTAGAAGCCTTTTTATAAGAACTCCCTCTTTAATAATAGTCAATTTATGACTATTGGCGCGTGTTCCTGGCCGTGGTTTAATACCAGCTAGCTGCTTGTTACCCCTGGGTATTCGGGCAGGAGCTCTGCGACCAGTTAGCTGCGCTTGCGTAGCGAGGGTCAAACCTGAATGATAGAAGCCACTATGATTCAGTAACGAGAGACGATGATGCCGTGAGGTGACCTAATCCAAGGTCCGATCGAGAGACGATAACTAATCCGTGGATAGCTCAAGTCCAAATGGCCAGGCCTATCAAGTACGTATACTCGATAGTTGAAAGAATACGAACGAGTTGAATGCTGGACTTGACACTAAAGGTAACTCTGTAGTAACAATTGGAATTGATCACGAAGGACTAAACTAAGTAGACGGATGAATGTCCTTATAGATCCTATGGTCATATACCAATCCGTATACTATGGTATATACTATATTATACCATATACCATATCACGTGGTGGCTTGTTCGGGTAAGCGCTAGTGTTGACAATATCCGATTCGTAGAGGAACATATATATGGAAGATCATCAATATATTCAATGGGAAGTGTTATTTGGACCAGACGCTAAACTAGAATAGGTCAAAAATACACTGCGTATTGGAAATACCAAATATTTGCCTACTGCCTAAGTTAAGTCCTTTCTATCACAGGAGAATTATATGGTACACTAAAATATTGTAGCAAGTAGAGAGAGTTTCTTTTATATAGATACAATATTATACAACTCCTACTAAGGCTAGCTAAGATATCTGAAATTTCTATATAAGTGCTTAATTATATTATAACAAAAAATCTTTAGATAAAAATTAATATAAAAGTTTTAAAAGCAAAAAGTAGATAGACAGATAGTATTACCAATACGCAGTATATTATATTCCTGTTCCAGTCTAGCGTCTCGTCCAAATAACACATCCCTATTCAATATTTAATATCGTGAGACCGGAACCTTTTTTAGCTCTTATAAGTGGAATAAACATATCTGGTTCCTGTTTATCTATTAATTAGCACGTAGTTATTAACTGATTTAAAAGTAGTTAGAAAATCATACCTTTATTTCAGGGGGAGTTTCAGGGCCTGATTCGACAAAATCATCGTTAATGCCGATTGGAAGGTCGAGAGAGTTCAGATCATCCATTATTATAAGTACTTAGTAACCGATTTCTAACTACTTAGTATTCAGATAGTCTTGAATAGTTAAAGAATTCAAAACGGAAATTGAATTCCATGTGTAGGTATTGGTATTTAATGATCTGGTGCGGGACAAATCTGCTTATTAATGACCTTGGCGCTCACGTGCTGAGGGTCTAGGTCGCATAAGCTCCTCGACTAGCTCAGGCGACCTGTGTACACGTATGGTCCAACATCTTGTTTGATCTTCAAGATCGAGTAGAGGGCGTCAAAACGTGCTAAGAGGGGAAGGACGGCGTCTCCATGATTATTGGATTCGACTTCAACCCAGACTTGCAGATCGATGTGGTACCGTGTTCGACCGATTCTGGGGGAAAGGAACCCTGCTGGTTTAAACTTGGGTGACTGAACTATAACAAGACAAGATGACCTACAAGGTCAGCCGATCCTTAATCATTATTTGGGGATGATCGGGGATCATCTCAAATGAATTATAAAACCTACTCGATGAGGAGCAGAAGGAGCTGCGGGCTAAACCCTTGGACTTCTACTTGTTTCCGTGGATTCGTGCACCGCCCAGGCCCAGCCTATCAAGTCATCTGGATAGGATCCTCAGTCAGACATGGTACAAAATCAGGTAGGACTACCTTGCTTGCCTGCATGGACAAGGACCCCAATGTTATGCGTTACACCCTTGGTTACATAATTTGATGGCTCCATCATCTCCAGTCGCTACACCGATATAGCTCGGTGATTTTGCAGAGCCTAATGGTGTCGTACCTGGAACTGTTGTCGGCGGTCATTTGGGAACGGGCCGTGAGCAGCACTTTTCCCCCGGGGGCCGAGCGAGGGAGTGAACTCCTCTTCCTTCCTCTTTCATCTTTCCCTTTTCTCTTTTCTCCCTTCGCCCCCCCGCCCACCTTTTTGGCTCTTTTCCCCCGCTTAGGTTTTGATTTTTTTCTTTTACCCTCTTCTGTTCCTGCTCTCTTTCTCTTCTTTCTTTTCTTCTTTCTTCTCTTCTTTTACTTTTCTTGCGTTGACATCCCTATCTTTCCTTATGGCTAATAGCAGTCAATGCAAGCACTGCATAAGGATCAGACTGAGTGCTTAACACTTCACTCATGATCCCTTGATCGAGCATGATCGGCTCAGATTCCTTAGGATAGATGCATCTCCTTGTGAGGAGCATATTAATGAAAAGTTCGGTTGAGAACCTTGCCAGGCGCCTTTCTGGGATTCCTTTCATCTCAATCTGGTTTTCGTCTTTTGCCGTGGACTTTCTCTTCCCTTCTAAATTGATATACACATTTATAGACTATGGCCCACCAAGGTCCATCCAGGCCTTTTCGCCCCATTGCACCGAGAACGCTTCCAGATCCTGTACCGCCGCCAACGCCACGCTCACTAGGAAGTGGAGTTGAAGAGATCAAGATAAGGAGAGCATCTGCAGCTTGCACTGAGTGCAAAAGACGTCGAACAAAGGTACTTGTCTTCTTTGCCTATCCAACGGAAGAACATTTTATTTTTATTTTATTTTTTCCCCCCCCCCCTTGGTTTTTCCTCGCTATAATAGCCGGGCTGTGGCTCGCGAATTCTTCCCATTTGAAATTTCTTTCCTGTCTTTACTTCCCATGAAGCTCTAATCTCGATTTTATGTTGTTTTAGTGCAGCGCAGACACCACCGGCCCTCCCTGCGCTGAATGTGCACTCCATGGACGTGATTGTGTGGTCGATGAATTCGCCGACAAGCGGCGCAAGGTTGCCGCCAGACGTGCCCAAGAGGAACTTGGATACTATCGTGGGTTTGTCGAACAACTGCTGAAGGCGATTCGGTGCGGAGAAGAAACAGACGTGCAAGCGATTGTTGCGGTCATTCGGTCGGGAGCATCTCACGACGAAATCCGGGCCGTTGTTCGAGGGCTCCTTCGTCGGAATGTGGAAGAGGAGGAAGATATGCCTGACGGTGTGGGGCAGGGAACAGAGACTGATGAAGGATCCAAGGATGTGACCCCGGATGGCTGGTTCAATTAAGGACGTTGAGTCCCTGAACCCATGAATTGATTTTATGCATAACGACCACGCAACAGCTTGTCACTATCGTCTTCCCTCTGCATCTCTACTGTTGCATTAATTCTCGTGCGGCTGATTGCTTGAACGCAGGGCTTGTTTGTCTGAAGGCTCCTGCCGGCTTATAAAAGGACATCAAGGCCCTGGGAGACTTGTTGCGCACTTTGCCAAGCCTTCTAACGACATTTTTCTTTTCTGTTTTCCACATCTGCCTCTTCCTATCGTCTTCTAATAATCTCACTTGTCCCCTCCCCTTGTTCCAGGGGATACCGCCATACTCAGGTCACGTCAGAGGGGAGGATTCGCGAATAACCGAGCCATTAGATTTGCCTTACAAGGTATCAGACCCACGGAACCTTCTTTTACTCAGTCCACGGTGAGCTTTCCTACGGCAGGAACACAGATCGGTCGTCACATTCATCGCTAGTGAACGAAACATGGTTATCAATCGTCTATTCAGCAAAGCAAGGATTTACAATCAAGGTTAAAGCAGGAACACCTCCGGACCCCATCCCGTGGGCAAGGATGTTATATTATTTTTCTTTGACGGCGATGAAGCACTGGATTTTGCCCTCGGTACACGCATTAGTGACACAAATTGAAAAAAAAAAAAGAAAAGAAAAGAAAAGAAAGAAAGAAATCCAGCCCGCTATACTTCTCCGAAACGCAGCTCTCGTATGGAATATATGGGATAGATGATTTGTTGGTCCCCGATAAAGATCAAGGTACAGTCTAGCTCGGCGTCCTTGTCGACGCTGTCTGGGCTTTCAGTGGACACGAGAGGACGCGTGTACTTCTCGTGCCTCATGGCGCACTTGATTCTACCTCCCGCTTGATTACCGCTACTCCAGCATTAGGCATGTTTCTCAGGTTGGTACCATTAACAAGCCAACGGTAGGCCATTGATGGACACACCCGTGTACACCCCAACTTGGTCCTACGTATCTCACTACATCATGAAACCGCTAAAATAAATCTCAAGGTGGTGCGGACTTCTCGCAGAAATACAACGCATCATCTCGTTCGTGGACTTTGTTCATGAACTTTGGGTTCCACTGGACATCGTAGCCTGGGTTCTCGTTTAGGGCTTTTAGTATTATAGTAGGCCTTTTGAAAAATTGAAGTTTATTCAGAGGTTACAAGGAGGGCCTCCGCAAATGCAGCTTTTACTCAAGCGTCTATCGGCAGGCTATCTATCCTTATTAGCGATTCTGCATTTCGAGTTCATCCGTTCATGGTCAGCTTGAATATCGGTAACACTAGTTTTCTTCCCCTGGAGAAAGATGCCTTGAATTTTATAACCTCCTTTGTCTACTCATGGATGACTAAGCGAAACAGGTGACCGGCCTTGTTGATTCAAATTTGTTTCTCTCTTCCTCTTTCTCGAGATCTACCTGCTGCCATAGCAAAGCATTATGTTAAGATCACTTCCCATCCCCTTCGTATGCTCCCAGCGTATCCTACATAGTCTTTTCTACCTTCGCAAGGTATACCTTCATCATGCTTTTGTATACTTCGGAAGTTAACCGCTTCGGCTCCGGATACTCTTTGCCGGAGTGTGGAGTCACTTCCCCGCACGTCGACGATGAAGTACAAATCCGTTTGATTCCCGGAAATTTCTCCTGGATGAGAATAATCTGTTTGAAGTCTCTTCCACTCTCACTTTTGGAACAGTCAGGAAAAAGGAATAAGGAATAGGCGGGGCTATAATTCATGCAACCTTTAGTAGCTACTACTATCAATCCCTACGAAACTAAATGGTAACCAAGCCCGTCAGGGCGGACACGCAGCCTCCCACCGGAAATGATTGTCACACTAGTTTGACCATCGATATGCGGCGGCCCACGGAAGCGCAAAAGAGGAAAGCGTCTGAGCCATTAATAGCCAAGCCAGGCAATGCAAGGCAGAAAGTTACGAGAGCCTGTGATCACTGCAAGGAGAAAAAGACCCGATGCACCGGAACACTTCCGTGTATGAGATGTACGAGACTGTCACTTTCTTGCGAATACAACGCGGCCTACTCTAGGGGCTTGCCTCCAGAACCCCTACCAGTGGCTGACTACGGAGGCCAAAATCATGTTCTCTCACCAGCCCATACTACTCGGAGCCATTCTTCTCCGCGGTCGACAAGGAGCTATTCCCGCAATTCAACTCGTCCGCGCCAGCAGTGTAAGAGTCTCGCCGAGATTTCCAGTCGGAATTCACCTGACCCCGTGGTCACTGATTTCGAGGGTAACTATCTTGGCCCTGCATCGGGGGTCTCATTTCTGAACCGTGTCTGGCGCCGACTACACCAGGATGAAATACGGGCGATTCCCGGCGAACTGCAGAGAGAGCCATCCTCCAAAAGCACGTCTGTATTCATGTTCGGAGATAGACCCTATTCGGGTGATCGTGAGGCTGGCTTTACCCTTCCCTCATTTGGGAGGGCCCGAGAGTTGGTTGAGATATACTTTGACTACTCTATGGTTACTTACCGCTTCCTACATAGAGGAACCGTGGAGGAGTGGCTGAATCAAGTGTATGAAAGCAATATCTCATCCGTGAACCCACCGACTGGTCCTATGGTAGCTAGGGCTGCTATTGTCCTTATAATATTTGCTGTAAGCTCGCTTTATGAGGAGCTGAAACCAGACAACGACACTGACGTTTGGAATGGAAGGTAAGCACTTGTAAACCCCTCCCCACCACCCCCTCTTTTTCACATCTTCTTACTAAAACACTAGCCGCTTGTAGCGAGCGATGGTACGCGGCGTCAAAATACCTGTTGTCCCTGGAGTCGGGGCCCCCCCGGCTGGAGTCCGTTCAAGCAAGGCTAGGGCAATGTCTTTATCTGCTTTCATCATCCCGAGCTAACGAATGTTGGTATGCCTTTGGGACCGCGCTGCAACTTGTGACAGCCTTGGGTCTGCATCGAAAGTGCCCTGCCAAGAAGTCAAAGAATGCAAATTCCTACCTGGAGCGTGAAATCCGTAAACGGATCTTCTGGAGCACCTACACTCTGGATAAATACCTTAGTGTGATGTTTGGGAGGCCTAGATTAATGCATGAGGAAGACCATGACCAGGAACTTCCGGATGAGGTAAATGACGAGGATATGTCCCAAGACGACGCGCACCGAAGGACAGGCTCTCCCGACTGCATGATGATTGCATCTGTACTTCACTACAGGTTTGTCCTTCCCTGAATGCCTCGTGCTGAACATGCAACTCATGAGCTTGTTGTGTAGACTGGGCCGCGTGCTTGGTGAGATTTCCCGACAATTATATACGATCAATCCGCGATCTCGAGAGCCACCCCTCGATATAGCTGTGCGGCTTACTTCGGTGCTAGAAGAATGGAAAGAGACCGCACCACCATTATTCAACAGTGTTCGGGCAACAAGCCTTATTCCACCCCTATGTAGGCAAAGTCAAGTATTGCAACTTGCATATTCGCATGCGATCATTCATGTCACCAGATCATTCCTCTTAAATGATTTCACAGATCTCAGTCGCAGACCGCCAGTATCACATCTCACAATAACGAGCCATGTGCAAAAATGCATAGGGGCTGCCGAAGACGTCATGAGAATAGTGGACACCCTCGGCAAACAAGGCGTCCTAATCCGGTCATTTTGGTTCACCCATTATGTGTGCTTTTGTGCCATCACGGTAGTGTATATATACACGATCCAACAATGTCAACTGTCATCATATCCTGATGCCTCACGAGGTACGGAGGATAAGAAGGATCTGTGTTCGCTATTCGACCTCGCGGAAGCATGTCAGCACCACCTTGCTGAGGCTACTCGCAAGAACTGCCCAAGCCGCCGCTATAGCATCATTCTGGAAGAACTTAGGTTGGAGGCCCGTAGACATACCGGCTCGTATCTGTCTCTAGATGCTCCTGGATATATTTCACAAGCCCTTGGGTCTAATGCTGTCCAAAATCACGACTCTACTGTCCCAAAAAATACTAAGACCGCAATTTTCTCGCAAACTCTCTCGCCAGCATCTGGATCTGTGAACTATGCCGACACTTTCCCGCCGCCAGGCCTAATTTCAGAGTCCTTCGACTTTAGCGAGGATTTCGGGCTTCTTGAAAGCTTGGAAGGGCTGAACTGGTGGACTCAATTAGATTCTTGGGCACGTACTCTTTTCTTCCGAATTTTAATATTGCTATCTACTGACAGGGAGGTTAGGCATTTTCAAATCTTTCGGCAGAGCCCTCAAACCTGACTCTTTGAACACCGATGCTTATCCATCACTATGATTGTTATGGGCTGGAATACCTAATGTTAGGAGTACACATTTATGCCCCTTCAGGTTCCATCAGCGAAGAGAACTCGAAGGGTGCCACCCACCCATAATTCGTAAAGCTCTCATGCCACTTGTTCCTCTAAAGACAGAGGGAGTTGTTGTAGAAACGAGTCGTTCAACGGGTCTGCAAGAAGAGTTGTGATCGTAAGGTCTCATACTGAACTTCAAATTTAGGGCTTAGAGTCATTGTTTCTGATGTTGGGGTCCTATCCAATCCGAGTGTCAATGATTGCATGGGCCCAGGTTTCTTTATAATGTACTATACGTACCTAAGAAGTGGATGCCATCGTACTGTCGGATAAATATCCGGGCAACGTTGACCTTTTCCGACTGCACCATGATGAAGCTTATCCTAAGGGACGAGGACCCATAACGATATCCTTCGGTCATAGGTGGATCGAAGAAATATAAATAATGCATCTTCCATCACTCTACCTTCATCTATATCTGAGGCTTGGAGGCTAAGAGAAACCCTATTTGCAATATGTTGGAGTCTACAAAGACGAATATATCAAAGATGCTGGCGGCAAACACTCCCCATACCCCAACTTTCTCTCGGCCGTTGTTCAACGATGCAAACTTCACTCATGATCCGGATCGGGTGCCCTTTACCGTCGATGAGTTAGTCCGAAACCGCGCGTCTCTAGGATCGGGGCAACCTGTGATATGTTACCCAAGGCTCGGCATTGATTATGTGGACTATCCTCTACGCCAGCTAGACATATTTGCTTTTCGCGTTGCCGGTGCAATAGCAGCTAGAGTTCCGCCTCGAACTTCCTCGGCGGAGACCCCAGCAGTTGTTTCCCTATTAGGCACGTCCGACCTTAGTTATCTCGTGATGCTCCTTGCACTGGCGAAGCTGGGACACACGGGGCTACTTCTATCAACCCGGCTCTCCATTGAAGCCTATGTGTCATTGTTGGAACGAACGCAGTCCCGGCATATCTTCATTAATAGCTCTTTCCAACCCACTGCTGAGGAGCTCAAGCAGCGGCTTCCGGATTTGCAAGTAGACGTGATACCAGCACAGCAGTCCTTCGATTATCCAATTCCGGGCGATGTTGATACGGAAATGGTCCCATGGCTGGACCCTGTGGCCGAATCCAAACACTTGGTGTGGATAATCCACTCCAGTGGCTCAACCGGTCTTCCCAAACCGATCTACCAGACCCAAGCAGCTGCCGTCAGAAACTATTCCGGCCACATGAATATGTCTGGATTCATCACTTTACCCCTGTACCATAACCATGGCATTAGCGTTCTTTTCCGGACGATCTACTCATCCAAGAGGCTCTATCTCTATAACGCTGAACTGCCGCTGACCAGACAGTACCTACTTGATGTCATGCAAGCACATCCTCTCGAAATCTTCTATGGCGTACCATATGCGCTGAAGCTGCTGGCCGAGACGGAGGAGGGCATTTCGGCCCTCGCACGGTTCAGGGCCGTTATGTTCGGAGGATCCACATGTCCGGACTCGCTAGGAAATCTGCTTGTTGCAAACGATGTCAACCTCATAAGTCACTATGGATCGTACGCATCCTTAAGCATAAATACCGTTGACCCATTGCTAACTGAAAGCTTAGAACGGAAACCGGTCAACTAATGACCTCCTTCAGGCCGCGGGAGGATAAAGAATGGGATTATCTAAGGCCATCAGATACTGTGAAGAAATATCTGCGGTTTGAAGAACGGTATCCTGGAATATTTGAACTGGTTTGCCTTGATGGCTGGCCTTCTAAGGTCATGTCTAATCGACCCGATGGATCCTATGCCACAAAAGATCTCTTCTTGAAGCATCCGACCCTGGAAGCGTACAAGTACTATGCTCGGCTAGACGACACGATAGTCCTTGTCAATGGAGAAAAGGTTAATCCACTTGATATGGAAGGAAGAGTGAGACAACTTAGTACTGTCTCCGAGGCTATTGTCTTTGGAGCGGGCAAGGCTAGCATCGGGCTGGCAGTTGTCCGTGCGCCTGGTACAGTCTCTATGTCAGATCAGCAGATTGTTGAGAGTATCTGGCCTGCCGTGGAGAAGGCACATGAAGCAATGCCAGCGTACGGCCAGCTCTCGAGAAGTATGGTTCGAGTACTACCCGAAGATACACAATACCCTCGCACAGACAAGGGGACCTTCATCAGACAAGGATTTTACAGGGAGTTTAGTAACCTAATTGAAGAGGCATATGAGGCAGAGGATGCTATGACTGGCTCGCTTCTTCTATCTGAGCCGGAGCTCAAGGTTTTCATCAGGGATCGACTGCACGACCTACTGTCACATAAAAAGGTAGATGACCTGACAGAAGATGCAGACTTTTTTGCTCTCGGGATGGATTCCCTGCAAGCTACTCAGCTTCGGTCTATTCTTATGAGGACGCTCAACACGAATGGCCACAAATTAGGACTCAATGTGGCGTTCGAACATCCCACAATCAGTTCTTTGGCTCACTATCTTTGCTCCCTCAACTCTGGGTCTTCAAGTGAAATTCAGGCTGTAGAGGACCAGATGGCGGAACTAATTTCAAAGTATAGTGACTTCCAAAAACATATTCCTGTGGCGAATGGCTTGGAAGGAAGATATATTGTACGCTGCACACCAGTCTTCCCCAGAGCCCAGAGGCTGACACAGTACAGGTCATCACGGGCGCTACAGGATCACTAGGGGCTCATGTTGTCAGAAAGCTTTCCATCCGTTCAGACGTACAGAAAGTCTACTGTCTTGTTCGTGCCGGCTCACAAATTGAAGCCTACGGTCGCTTACTTCAATCCATGCGCGGCCGGCGGGTGTATGATGGTCTCGCCGATGCTGCTAGACAAAAGATCGTCGCACTTCCATCCAACCTGTCCCAGTCTACACTGGGACTCGACACTGTAACATACAACACCTTGACCAAGGAGATAACGGATGTCATTCATTGTGCCTGGTCTGTGAACTTCAACTTGCACCTCAGTAGTTTTGAAAGGGACAGCATAAGAGGGCTTAAGCATCTTCTCGAGCTGTGTTCCAAGACACAGCGACCGGCACCGGCCTCATTTAACTTCTGCTCTTCAGTCAGCGCAGTAGTAAACACCGCAAAAGACGACATCCCCGAGGCTCTTCCACAGGAACTCTCCTATGCGCAAAACATGGGTTACGCTCAATCAAAGCTTGTCGGCGAGCATATATGCATGAGAGCTGCTGAGCAAGTGGGCATCTGCGCAAGGGTGCTCCGAATCGGCCAGGTGATTGGCGACCTAGACCATGGTATCTGGAACGCAACAGAAGCTATTCCACTTATGCTACAAAGCGCGACGACTGTCGGAGCACTCCCGAAACTCAACGAATCACCTCTGTGGCTCCCGGTCGACACTGTCGCGGGTACAGTTATCGACATTTCTCTCTCTAGTGCCTCTAGTACCGCGGTCACCGAGCCCGACACCGACCTGTTCTTCAACATCGTCAGTCAGCACCCGTTCCACTGGACAAATGATCTCCTCCCGCTTGTTCGCAATGCGGGACTTGAGTTCGAAGAGCTCGAGCAGCGGGACTGGTTACGTCGTTTGAGGGCCTCGAATCCGGATCCAGTTGCCAACCCTCCCATCAAGCTTGTTGACTTCTTTGCCAGCAAGTATGACACCGATCAGCCTCGACGTTCGTATCGGTGGCATACTGAAAGGGCACGGAAAGTATCGTCCACCTTGACGGATGCAAGACCATTGGACCAGGAACTTGTGAGAAAGATGATCGGGTATTTCCGGAAGGAATGTTGGTCTTGAATTTGAATATCATTTTTACGTAGTATTCCGAAGAGTGATATTTAGTATCAAACTATTGCACTATTTCTTTTCTACGGAAACATTTGAAGTTGGGAGTTTTCCTTTCTGAGTACCAGAGGTGCTCCAGCTCGTCCTGTTTACCTCACTCTACGTAGACAATGCTACTATTTGTGGACAGGATCTCAACTCTTTTAAATAAGAGGCCGTGTTGTCCCTGTGTGTCTTGCACTTTAATAGAATCAGACTGCTGCTATCCTTGATTCTGTTAAGCTTGCTGGATATGATACGATTGAAGTAAAGCCCCCTCCCCCCCCCAAACAAATTGGAGTGTTTGATAGGAGCTCTTGTCGTTCAATTCGGTTCATATCTGTTACAAGCGTGGAAGTAGACATGGGTTCCTATGGGAATAGATGTAAAAAACTCGCGATCTATTTTCAAGATTTCAAATTATGCAATCTGATTGGACAGAAAGTGAGTAACCGGGAATATCATATCGGAAAAGGTTTAGTGTTTCGCTCCTTTGGGCAAGTTACCCTATTAAGGTTGCCGCTAGTGCACCCGTTCACGTGTCTGGGATTAGTCCGATTGGTGCTTGTACTTCTTCTACTTCCTTTTATTTCTCTTTTGACAACTCGACTTTGAAGTCGATCTCCCTTGGACCAGTCCTTCGTATGCTGTGTTATGGAAAGTAAAATTACTCTCAAGTCTTTATGCTGCATGATGTACGACCCGCTACCCCCACGGCCTCGAAAAACCAATATTTATAGAAGCAGAAGCGGCTGCGTGCCTTGCCGGCCGAAGAAGCGCAAGGTATGTATAGTATCAATATATTAATTAATATGGTAAGTCAGAACAGGTACTGATTCTATAACTGCAAGCGTGATGAGTCTGAGCCACGATGTGACCGCTGTGTCCGTAGAGGTGCTTGTTGCTGGTTTCAGAAGCAGCTTCTACGATTTCATTCCGTGGGTGCCCACAACAGTACACGTTCCAACGATATCAAAGGCAAATCCGTGGGAACATGCTTTGGCTCTATCGAGATACCCTCCGATGATATGCTCTCAGCAGGAGCTCTTTAGCGACAATCCCACTGTATACACGAACAGCTGCTCACTCTCTTCTAAGGAGTTGACAGCCGATCGCACGAAGCACCTTCGCCTGCCATCTAGCGACGGACGAATACGTGAGCCGGGCCCGGTGCCTAAGAGGAGGTTTCAACTACCTTTGCAAAGTAATGCTGCAGTTATGACTGCGGAGCAATTATATCTTGCTTATTTTACGCGACAGATGCTGAACATGTTCCCGGAAAGTGTCCGTGGGGTTGCCTCTAGGATTACAGGGCTGCCTGGCCTGCGTGAGGCTGTCATCGCACTCTCGGCTGCCCGACTGGCATATATTGAAAGTGAATCACGGCTGTCGCCGACCACGACGGCTTTTCTCGGGAGACCTCGCCTACAGTACTTTGTCGAAGCCCTTAGCCGCTTTAACTCGGCGGTTCAGCAGATTCGAGCCCATACTACGGATGTAGAGAACGTGCTTGCGGCAGCCATACACTTATCTTTTTGAGTTGGAAGTAGGGACGTTCTGGGGTGTCAATTGTCATGTCGTAGGTCTCGAAAAACTGCTCATGCTGCACCAGGATGTCTTGATGATGCCCCAATACGGCCGGACTCTTTTGCGTGCCGGTATTTTTCTTAGGATACGAACCTTATTCTTGCTCGGTCCTTTCTCGTCGCTAGGCGCTGAACCTACAACAGCAGGGTATCTTCAAGGTCTTGTCCATGAAATAGCGGAACCACAAGAGGCGATGTACATAAATATGACCAGGGCAGTATCAACGGCGAGGCGCCATATTTTGCTGCACTGCATGAAAACGTGGCACATAGTAGCCAACAAGGTCTATAACCGCTTTCAAGACGTCTTTATCCGGTCTGCAAGAACCCCAATCCTGCCGAGCACAACCGAGGGAAGCGAGGATGTTTATATGACCCTGAAGGAGTTGAGAAAGCGCAATCATGTCGTTTTTTTGGACTCAGGCTTTGAACCACTTGACGCCATGCTTTCGAATCCAGCAGAGGAATCGAAGTCCCACCAACCGGGGCACTCTCTCGATATCCCCAAAATAGACCCAGTTTTATTTGACCGTTGCGAGGATGCCATTTTCTGCGCTGTATACGCTGTAGCACAGGTCTACTGTGACGGGGAGCTTCTGGAAAGCCTGCTTTACCAAGATCAGTCTGAACTCGGCGCTCATGTGGTCCATTATGTCAGGATGATACTAGGTATCGCAAAAGGATATGACCCAGCGGGCTGTTTCTGCGACAGAGTTTATAATACGAATATTAGCTGGGTGCTGATCCTGCTAGTCTTGCGCTGGCCGACCCGGGAGGTCGCGGTCTACCTCAAGGACAAGTTTCTTCCGCGTCTACAGCGTGCGAACGATATGCGAGAGGACGTATAGGTTCCTTGCAATCTTTCTCACGGATTGTGGATGCGTTGGACACAGAGACGAGACGTGACCGCAAGATCTACATATTGCAAACCGAGTACACGGAATGTACGGAGCGGGAGCATTTCTTCCTGATGAACCAGGTAGAAGGGCATGCTATCCATGGACGGGACAGCGAAGGCCACTTCTTCGACGACTATATTCCTACTTGACACTGGATTTCGCTGTGAAATGTTACCCCCTAGAATTTCCTTAGGACGGCTAATTAAAAGGTACCTGAGATCAACCATGAAAACCCTCTCTGTCTCTCACTTACGTCCCCTTCCCCCCACCCACTTCTCTCCATCCAAAGCGAACAACAAACCCCTACTTCAGCCCCTACCAATATTCACCTTCTCCTTCCTCCATAACCCCTCCAGAAACAAGCTCTTCCCCCCTTTCAAAAATTCCCTCCCACAAGTAGCATAATACCCCCGCTTCAACCTCTGTTCTTCCTCATCCAACCGATCCTCATATGCAGTCTGTCCCCGGAAGAAAATACAACAAACCGTGATACCCTCGAAGAGAAAACTGACCTTGTCAGCTTTTATTTGTCAGATTGGATATCCTGTAAATTTTTATTAATACTTACACTCCCAAGATTATGGCCGGGATACCAGCCGTTAAGAACGCGCTGGTTGGCTTTTCGCATGTGTTGTCTGCTGGGCAGTCATGGTTCATTTGGTAGGAATTTTTGCTGCATGCGAGTGGGCAGATTGGGTTTTTGGGATGGTGTGGTGTTTTGTTTGTAAATGATGTGGGTGGAAAGGGATGGATTGGTGGTGTCTGTTGGAGGTTTTTATGGATATGCTTATGTTTTGTCTATTATATATATATATGGATCTAGGGCTTGGCTTGGGGATCCTGGACCAGGGCTAACCAGATGGGGTGGACGGGAGCGCTGGTGCTCTGTTATCATGTTATTTATATCTGGTTTGAAAGAGCTGACTTGGCCGGGGCTATTTTAGGGTAGGAGGTGGGTGATTGGAAGATTGGATTTTGTTGATGTGGATGCTAGGTGGGTATCTCAAATGGTCTTCTACATATTTACTGAAGTAGAGTATTGATGTTTGAAAAGAGTGAACCAATTTAGTATAATGTAATGGGGATAAAAGTTCAATGTCATCATAAGGATATCGACGTAACGGTCGTCATAATATAAACGGATACAAGTCAGAGAGACATATACGTAAGTGGGTTAAGAAAAATCCACAGGAGGCAATCCTCTTTCCTCCAACCCCGTAAAGATGCTCTCCTGGAGAGCTTTCAGAGCATCATCCCATGTAACTGTATTCTGGGAGCTACTGGCCGAGCCTGCGATGGGTCCTTGTCCGCTCGTTGGCTCGTCAATCTCATCTTTGGCATCTTCGACTAGCCACATCAACCAGCGGACGACCGACACAGCTTTGTCGACGTCTTTTTCTTCGACGACGACACGCTTCACGTACCGAACGAGGGATTCTACATCCTCGTCGAAAGGACCATCCTCGACGAAGGCCGCGTGCCAGGCACCAACGGCATCTCGTAGATCAGGCAAGCTGGACAATTTCTTGGAAGTGAATGTGGGTCTTTCTGGTAAGGGTGGTAGACAGATATGCTTTTGTTGTACCGAAGATGCAGAGGCTGATGGCCTGTTTTGTGCTGCTCTCTGGGCTGTTCCAGAACCGCGACCTGGACGTTGTAACATGCGGGATCTTTTTTGCTCTTCAAGCACTTCGCGACGGATGTCTTCTGGCAGTGCTGCAAGGAACTCTTCGGACACTCCATCCTGTTCGACCGAGGGGGATGCTTGCCTCGTAGGCAGGACCTCATCATGGCTAGCTGTTGGAGTTACAGGTCTCGTAGTGAGGAAATTCGACTGAGTGAGTCGCATGTTGCCGACAGCTTTAGTGCTTGGGCGACCCCGTTTTCTCTTCGTCGGCGTGGTTGGCTTCTTCAGTTTCAAAGTGCCAGAAGAAGAAGAAGGACGAGAAGTCGAGGTAGTGGATGCTACAGGCTGTGGGCCAGTAGTCCTTGACGATTGGCCATAATAACCAAGGACTTCGGCCCTTACATCAGCTGGTAAAGCAGCTAGAGCTTCTGGATCTAATTGTGACTGCGGAGGTAGCTCCGTGCCATCAGACGGTTGCGCTCCTCGAATTGGAGGGCAAGGAGACGCAGACCGCGAGTCGTTGCGAGGTTTCGCTTGCGATATAAGCTTAGATCGAATATCATTTGGAAGTTCAGCGACGACTTTCGGGTCAGGCTGCGATGGCATGAGAAATTGAGTCCCCAATATATTTAGTGGTTTGTAATTGCTGTCATTGAGTGACGGCGCTTCAACAACGGATTCGGCCTCTCCTTTACGGGGACTATCGAGATCATCGGGGTCATGGCTTTTTTGTACGCCCTTGCGAGTCGGAGATGCCTTGAATTTGAGCTGTTGTTGGCTGTTCCCGAGATCTCCAGTGGCTCCAGACTTGAGAGGTTCTAGTCTGGTCATTTGTACTCCGAGACCTCTAAGATCACCAGGCGAGATCGCAAAGCTTCTCAGCATGGAAACAGCCTCTTTCCCCAGCGTTTCTGCTGCATTGGTAGCTACTCCGAGTATTACGCTCTTGTTGAATACATCGCACTTCCCATGGCCTAGATGCTTGACTGGTTCTAGGGGTGCATCCGCTGACCGCCGCATGACTTTTAGAGTCAATTGCTTACCTCTGACTAGATTCTCAACGAGCCTCCGGTGTAATTCTTCGCATAGGGACTGAACAAATTCTTCGGCCTGACCCTGGTTAACGAAACGAATACCCCAGTTCACTTCGGCAGAGACGGATTTCCTCAAAATCTCTGTTCCAACTTCTGTGCGATCGATCCCACGAGCATAATCCCAGATCTTCACCCCAAGTTTCGGCCCAAGGGTAGAAGTAAGTCTTTCCCGCGAAAGTTCCCATACATCCTTCACAAGCTTGACGCCGAGTCCCTCAAGTTTGGATCCCAGACTGTATCCAACACCTGGCAGATCCTGGACAGCCAAGCTCCCAATGAAATCTAGAACAGCGTCAGGTTTTAGTTGGAACTGACCAGCCGGTTTCGCTTTGCGCAGAGCAACCTTCGCCTGTAAAATGTTGCCACCGATTCCAACCGACACAGCGCAGCCGGTTTCGCTCTTCACAGAATCTCGCAAGCTTTGGGCAATCTCATCTGCTTTGGCTTGTTCCCGATAAATCGAACCCTCTGACACGCCCCTCCCATCCGAGCCACCGGCCTCCAAACACAGCATGGTGATATCAACGAGGGCCTCGTCGATACTCACACTTTGCACAGTTCCATCTAGAGAAAGGATAGCGCTGTAAAACTTTTGACTTGCATCTTCGTATGCGGGGAAATCATAGGGTAACACCTTTAATTCAGGACATGTCTGCAGGGCTCCCTTCATCCACATTCCATTCTTCACGCCACGTGCACGAGCCGCATAGTTACAACTTGCAATTTCCGAGCCAGAGCCCGTGCCATGCGCAACAGCCACTGGCTTTCCCTCGTGTTCCGGATGTTTCAAAGTGGACACAGCCGCAAAGAAGCAGTCGAAATCCACATGCATGATGTATCGTCGTGCGCCAGGAGCCCGTTTCTTTCTTCCCATCTGAGACTGTGATTTTTCCTTCGTTGCTGCCTGGAGCTGGGCCTTCAGCTCGGCTTTCCACGTGGACAAATGATGCAAACGAGATTCCCTGTAAAACTGTTGCAGAAAATCTGGATTGACCACACTGGAGCTCCTCATGCGGGGGTCCGATAACAATTGAGCATTGTATTCCTCGGACGTCATCTCCGGCTTGGCAGGAGGGGAGGAGGCATGTCTTACGATTGCTCTAGGGGTTGGTGACATGTTACGAGTGGGATTACAGGACGTATCGCTTATACTTGGTTCCGGCCCTTGCGCTTGGCCTTCGTGAGACTCCTGGAGAAGGGGAGCTTTGCCTGTTTCTTCCATGGAGCTAAAACTCGGGAAATCGCCGTAATCTGACTGAGATCCAGATTTGAGCGGCAGGTCAGCCTGATTATGTGGCCCAGCAATGGGTGATAATCGCTGCCCATCATCCTTATCCACTGTATCCACTCTTTTTGCCTGAGGGGTGTACGGGCTGGTCTGTGACTGATTTTTGTAGCTCGACAGCGGAGCATTTGATGGGCTGAGGATGCGACCATGGTCGAACTTGAGAATTTTTTGAGACTGACCCTCATCCACCACCCTGAAAGAATCCCATCGGAGTAATCGCCCAGCTTTGATACTCTCAACCACCCATGCCGGTTTTACAATTCGATACTTGCGAAATTCCTCCCGCTTCTTCGGTGTCAGGGAGCTTGCGATGATATGTGTAGCAGCCGTCTTGCCATCCAGATACTGAAGGAAACCGCCGCCATGACTTACAATCAGGTGATGAAGATCCTGTAAGGATGGTTGGGTGTAACCATTGACGTGCGCCACCACACCTCGGAAGATTGGGGGACAATCGGCGGTCAAGGACCGTATCTCAGCATCTAGATTCTGTAACTTGATCTTTTTTCGGCGCATATAATCACCATGGTTGCCGAAAGCTGAGGCCCCGTATTCTTCGCCCTCCTCATTCTCAAAGGTATCTAGAAGGGAGCAGTTAATGTTACTAAGGTCATTACTATTTTGAGGAGAGTCATGGAGCATACGGGTTGCGATTCGCTTGCGCACAACACTAGAGTTTGAGTCAAGCACCGAGCCCATAATGGGCTTGATATAGGCTCATGATCAAGCCAACCAGTGGTGCAAAGAAAGAAAGTGAACAGAACAACGCGGTGGCGCGCGAATTGGACGGTTGTCATGTGAGGCGGTGAGCTGTGAGGCGGTCAAGAGCGACAGAAGAAAAAACGGCATTGAGGCGGTGAGACAGAAAAGCAAAAAAAAAAAAAAGTGGACCCACTCATGCTCCCTTTGGGATCCACAGTTTCAGAGACTAGTCTTTTCACTGGTATCAATCAAAACTTTTCCTCTCGTCGTTTCTGTTTTGCTTCCTTCTTTTTTCTTACCTCATCCTCTCACCTTAATTCCTCCTTTCTCTCTCTTATCGCCCCTAATATTTAACTATGTCTGGTGTTCAACCTGTAGCAGTGTATGCCCTCAGGGTGCCTCCTGGTACCCTGGTGCCCGCCGTGCCTGATGCGGCTGCTATGGTAAGTGATCCGTGCCTGACAAACATTGAACATAGAAAACCAAATCTAATGGCTCTGTAATAGTTCCGTGTGAGCATGGCTGCCATCGATCCTGACGAGGAACCCGACTTCGATGGACATGACACCAACAAGCGCCCCAGAGCCACCCTCAAGCTCATTCGTCCTCCTCCTGGATTGGAGCTCGAAGACGACTCGGATGATGATGACTACGAGGACGTGGACTCTGAGGATGACTCCGACGATGAGGAAGTCAATGGCGGTCCCAGCGACAAGGAGAAGGCTCGTAAGCTCAAGGAGGTCGCTGCTCTCAAGGAGATGGAGGAAGCCATGGACGAGGACGACGACGATGAGGATGACGATGAGGATGGAGAATTCGACCTGAAGGCCGCTATCTCGAAGCTTGTTAAGGGCAAGGCCCCTGCTACTGATGATGACGAGTCTGATGGCGAGTCCGATGAGGGCCTGGAACTCGATGAGATGGTCGTCTGCACATTGGATACCGAGAGGGTACGGTTTCTTAGGTTACCCCCACTCTGAACTACACTAACAGCACCCATTACAGAATTTACAGCAGACTCTGGATATCACTGTCTCTGAGGATGAGCGTGTTTTCTTCAAGGTTACCGGTACTCACACTGTCTATCTGACCGGAAACTATGTGATCCCCACCGATGAGGGCCGTCAGGGTTACGATGATGAAGATGAGGAAGATGAGGACTATGACCTTTCCCCCGACGAGGACGAGTTGGATCTGGACGAACTCATGGGCGAAGACGAGAGCGATGATCTCGATGGTCTGGAGAACCCCAGGATTACCGAGGTTGAAAGCGAAGAGGAAGAGGCCCCCAAGCTCGTTGATACCAAGGGAAAGAATAAGCGCTCTGCCCCAGCCGATGAGGAAAAGCCTGCGAAGCAGGTAGCTAACAGCGAGGAGGGTCTGAGCAAGAAGCAGCAGAAGAAGCTCAAGAAGAACAATGGTGACGCTGCTGCTGTTGAGCAGAAGAAGGAGGGCAAGGACGGAAAGGAAGCCAAGAAGGTCCAGTTCGCCAAGAACCTTGAGCAGGGTCCTACCCCCTCCGGTCAGGATAAGAAGCCCTCCGAGCAGACCACTGGCACTCTTGGCGTCAAGGAGATCAAGGGCGTTAAGATTGACGACAAGAAGCTTGGAAAGGGACCTGCCGCCAAGGCCGGCAACACCGTCTCCATGAGATACATTGGGAAACTCGAGGACGGCAAGGTGTTCGATTGTAAGCGATTCCCTTCACCTGCGCATTCGTAAAGCATTTAGCTAACGTTATTACTTTTTTAACAGCCAACAAGAAGGGCAAGCCTTTCAGCTTCAAGCTCGGCAAGGGTGAAGTGATCAAGGGCTGGGACATTGGTGTTGCTGGCATGGCCGTTGGTGCCGAGCGTCGCATTTCCATCCCCCCTCATCTGGCCTACGGCAAGAAGGCTCTTCCCGGCATTCCTGGCAACTCGAGGTTGATCTTCGATGTCAAACTGCTTGAGATTAAATAGACGACTCGTCCGCACCATGTACAAGGTTGCATATTAGCTTGATGTTTGGTTATCACGGTGGCTGTGCTGTCCATATGGATTTCGATATGTCTCTTTCTTCTGTTGTTTCTCACTCTGTCAAAAAAAACGGTGTTCTAGGGGACTTGAATTTTAGTTTCAATTCGTCAGTGTCTTTATTGTTGCTTTTTTTTACTTCGTTTTCTTTTCTTCTTGTTTTGCTTAATTGTGATATCCGACTTGTTTCTTTCTTGCACCGTTGTGCATGTATACAGCAGGGATGAGGATATTGCAAAGCAAAGCGTGTATCTTCCAATAGAAAGGAGTGAGAATACTCAAAACCTGGATCCATAATACTAGTATACCACTTCAAGTTACTATCTATGATTATATCAACGGTTTCTTGTAGGTTGCTCTTCCACGTGAGTCGTAACTTCCTTAATCGATAATAAATGGATCTTTAACCATCTCTCTTCCCTCTTCTTTCTCCTCTTGCGATAAAGCTCACCACATTGTCGCTTTCTGTTTGGACCCTGTTGGATCTGCCATACCATCTTTTAACTATGCGCATATGCTACCGGCATACAGGGTCCAAGGATCATTCATTCCTTTACTGCCGTGATCAACCCTCGAGAAGGTCATTTCTTGGAAAGGCAATTATCAAAAAGAACAAGCCTCATCCTTTTAAGATTTCAGCACCAACTGACCATCACTCTTGGTTAACTCGGTTATTATTGTTCATCTCATCATGTCGGGATCAGCTTCTGATGCCTCCACCGCCCACCTGGCCCGAAAAGATAGGATTCGAGTCCGTCTCGGGAGAAGAAGTTCCAGACTATTATCCTTACTTGGTCTTCGGAGTTCTCCTAATGGTAGGGTCATTGTACTACAACACTATCCCATTAACTGTAACCATCGGAGCTGATCAGATTGGCTTAGGCCCCAAGACACTTGCTGTCGAGTCAGACCCTCTTTCGAATCTAGAAAACAACCGTCAATCATCGCGGTCATGTCAGTCTATATATATGCAAAGAACACAAGTATCTTGTAACACAGTCGTTGGAGAAGTCGAAGCTGGTCATGCTCACCCTGCAATTATTGATTGTCATAGCTCGAGCACGCCACTTGGATCATCCGAATCTCCCCAAAGCCAAAGAGAAGAGAATCACTGTAAAACAGAAGCTGAAATTAAACTGCGGCCTTTGGGCGAAAATGATAGTGGAGAGCCCAAGATTCTTGGTAGAAGGAGGAGTCGATCTATGCCAGCTGCATTTACCCAGCTTGTATCGCGCAAATTGACGACTACGTTTGGAAGCCCAACCGTAATTCGCCGTTCACGTCGCCGTCAACGACCGAGTGTTCAGATCGCCAAACTCCAATCGGAGTCGGTTCATAACCTCAACAACCAAGGCGATAGTGCCAATGATAGCTCCGACTCCTCTAGCCCGCCTACCAGTAGCGGCTCACCATTGAGGGCTAATTCAACACCTCCTACCTCCGAAGAGCCATTTACATCGCCCGATGGAGTAGAGCACTATGATGATGACACTGTCGCAGATAGACATGGTCTAGGACCTTCGAAACTGACCACAGGTAGAACACTCACTCCAATTGAGGAGTTTCCTGGCATGTCGCCAACGGTTCGTACCGTCGAAGCTGTCGCTAATGCTAAAGTCTTTTTCGAAACATATTTCAGGTCAATCTATTGTGACACAAACCCACGTTCACAGCGGCAACAAGAGCTCGAGCATTATATACATTCGTTGCCTCTAACACTCGAGGAAAAGAAAAGAGTGTGGAGGAATTGGATTGTTCAGGAGCAGGAATACCTGCGCCAATGCCGAGTACTCAAATCACGCTTCCATGGTATTGGTCACGACGAGACGGTGTCAGTCGCTGGATTTGAAGTTCTCAAAGTACTGGGTAGAGGGAGTTTCGGGGTCGTTCGTCTGGTTAAGGAAAAGAGCGCAAGCGAGGGATATAGTGGCTCTACTGCAGCAAGGAAACCGTTAAGTACTGTACCCAAAAAAGCGGACATAACCTGCGAGAGCGAGAACTGTCGTCGGAGAGCTATGGTGGGAGAGAAAAAGGACGTGTTTGCCATGAAAGTCATTCGAAAGTCGGCGATGATACGCAATAGCCAGGAGGGCCACCTGCGAGCTGAACGGGATTTCCTTGTAGCTTCCACAACGTCTCGCTGGATCGTTCCTCTGATCGCAAGCTTCCAGGATACAAATAACCTGTACCTTATCATGGATTATATGATCGGCGGAGACTTCCTTGGCCTCTTGATGCGACGATGCATTTTGCCTGAAGATATCGCTAGATGGTATGTTGCAGAGATGATATTGTGTATCGAAGAGGCACATAAACTTTGCTGGATCCACAGAGATGTCAAACCAGATAACTTTTTAATTTCCGCCTCTGGACATTTGAAGATATCGGACTTTGGCTTGGCTTTTGATGGGCACTGGGCCCATGACCAAGTTTACTACAATGATCACCGTTACTCTCTAATGAGGAGGCTTGGGATTCAGGTTGACGGCGACCTTGAAGACCAGAAAGAACAAAATAGAAAGGTAGACCAGACATTGCCAAACGATAGTGAACAAGGAGTCACCTTTGCGCCTCCGCCCGAAAATCTTCTCGAATGGCGTGATAAGCACCAAATGCGAAGGTTAGCGAGGAGTGTAGTTGGCACCAGCCAATACATGGCCCCTGAAGTTATTCGAGGGCATTTGTACGATGGAAGGTGTGACTGGTGGAGTGTAGGGATAATCCTTTATGAAGTGAGTCTTCAAGACCCGAAGCGTCTGCACTCTACTGACGTGCTCCACTCAGTGTCTGTATGGCTTTACACCGTTTGCTTCAAAAGATCGAGACAGGACGAAGTGGAAGATCCATGTAAGCTATTCACTGTATTTTGTCGAAACCGGCCAGGAATTGACGCCCCGTGTAGCATCACCTCCAGACATTACATTTCCCCGTACACAGGCACACAGACAGACTCGTGTCAACGCAGGCAGGGGATCTCATCAACCGCTTGCTTCAGGAGAAAGAATACCGGCTCTCGTGTAACACTTACAGGCAAAATGATCTTTTCATCCCACGATCAGCGGCGAGACATCTCTTATCTAGTATAGACCCTCAAGGCCGGAATTATCGGGGCCGGAGCTTTTATGTGTACCCTAACGATGCAGCTGACATCAAAGCTCATCCATTCTTTCGTGGTATCAAATGGGAAAAGCTTCATCAATCTTGTCCGCCATTTATCCCCAAGGTCAAGGGCTGGGAAGACACCAGATATTTCGAAGATGCGGATGGAGCCGCTGGGAATGACGAATTGTCAACTACTACCGATGCTCAAAATTCTGCCGATGAGTCCGAAGGGGCGGAGGGTGGACCGAAACCCATGCAAAATCCGCCAGAGCCTCCGCAGGACCAGTGCTCGTGTAAGGGACCTAGTCCTGATGAAAACACCTGGAGTGATGCAAGAGAGCCTCCAACGAAGGGTTTGGAGAAACAAAAGCAGAGGAAGAGACCGCGAGACAAGATGTTACGAGACAAAAGGATCCAGAAGACTGTCCTCAAGATGCGCAAGGAGGGAGCATTCGTGGGCTATACCTATCGCCGACCCAAAGCTGTTGCGATGGCTTTCGCACCTGAAAGAGGTCGGGTCTACTTATCACGAGGAAACCTATCTGAACTCTATGGATAGTCGCATATGTAAGATGTTAAGGTGTCCTACCATGGACCGATTACCAAAGGGTGGTTCACCAGCGACTGCTAATCAAGCACAAGACTGCCATGTATTGTTAGAGATTAAAAGAGAACGATAAATCTTTACAAGAACCCAAACCATGGGCTAAAGTCATATAAGTTGCGTGTATTGGTCCTGTGACAAGGCACCGTATCATTGCAGCTTAGTATCATAAGTATCAGGGAGTTTCATAATCACAAGGCCCGACAATACAGCCAGAAGTGTTTCGAAGGAAGTAGAGGTAATTCGAATAAAATGAGTATAGTAAGGGTATCATAAACAAAGAAAGGTGGCTGTGACCTCACGGAACTTGTCCTACTAGAAGTTTCCTGGTTCAGATGGCGGGAGGGGCGCCCATAGCGAAGGCAGAATCGCTGACACGATCTTCCGGTTTCATAGTGCCGTTGAGGAGGGGGCAAAGCCTGTTGATTGATACGAGATTTGAGAGGTTAGCGTTCAGCTGATTTGGAATTTGACTTTCTTTTTAGATTTAGGAATGGGTCCTTGAGGGGAAATTTGCGAAACAGGGGCCATCTGCTCATCGAGATTGTTGCCTGAACTTGCAGTAGAGATCTGAGGCATTGGAGCAGGGGCTGGTGGTGTCTTCGCTCTTCTCGACCTTGGACGAGCAGAAGATGGGGATTCAGGGGGTTTGAAAGAGGGCGCGAAAAAGGGGGGAGGGTCTCCATCAGTAGAAGGGAGAAGGACCAAACTAGGGTCTGTAGAGGGGCACTTATGAACGCACTTCTTGTTGGTCTTGATGTGACCGACTTGGCCGCAGTTGGCACACTTGCGTTGAGTGCCTGCGCCTTTGCCACTGCCACTGGGGCCTCCATCGGCCGGGGAATCGCCGGCAGATGTTCGGGTCGCTCCTTTCTGTTTCTCGCGCGCGAATCGTCGTTCTTTGTTTCGGTTGAGACGGCTCAGTTCGGCTTCGAGTCTGTCTAGTGTGTGAGTATTGCTTTTCTTTAGAGGTCGCAAGCTTGGATAAGGGTGTGTGTGCGTGTGTGTGTGTGTGGAAATGACATACAGTTTCTTGTTGCGAGAGTCCACTTCTGGATCGCCTGTCGGTTGGAGGTTCTCGAGCCTATGACCGGGTTAGTTGGCGATGGCAGCGCAGTTTACGTGTCAGTTGCCCTTACTTGGTAGTTAAAGCTTCCACTCTGTGGCGATGCTGTATGTAGTGGCGAATAACTCGAGGATCCCAGACCATAGTTTCTTTGCTGTATATTTCGCCCTTTTCGTCTTTGAATTGACGGACGATACGCAAAACCTTACCTCTCTGATCCGGCATGCTCATCTTGCTAAACTGGCTTGTTGTTTCGTCGTCACGGCGGCCTGGGGCTGGCGTAGGAGCCTCAGATCGTGGGGTAGGCTTATTAAACTCCTCTTCCATTTCCCGGTCGATGTCACTGTCATCATCCGAATGCTCGACTGTTGACGACAGGTTGGCTTTTTGCGTATCCCAAATTCGACGGATCGAGGTTTCATATGACTTCTGCTGCCTGGCAACATTGTAGCTGTGACCGCCCAGCTCTTTTAGTCTCTGAGCATCTAGCTTATCTTCAACACTTTCACCGACGGCCTTGAAGCCACCTTTCATAGAAGTCTTGATGAAACTAAAGCCTTCGCCTCGGCCAGTTGGGTCACCTTCTCCATGTAGTTTGAGCATAGCCTTGCCCTGAGATGCCAGAAGGAAATTACGAGTGGCTTTCCAAGGAGCCATTTGTTGCTCAAAGCTTTCTGTTTCCTCATCGTTATCCTCTTCTCCCCCAGTTTCAGCATCGTTGCCATAACCCGTGTCATGTAGGTGCTGCTGGCCAACCTGCATAGATTCTAGGAGACATACATCTTCGGGTTGTACCCACGACCGAATAACATCTTGCTCAGGAACAGGCTCCAGTGGCACCCAGTACTTTGAATCTTTGTCATGCTGAAGGAAGTCCTTGACCTTCTGACGATTCTGCATATCGCTAGTGCCCGGGATGTGAGCGGTAACATCACTGATCGAGAGCCTTAAGTCCGGACTTTTCTTCAAGAGGCGGTACACAAGCATCTTCATGCGATTCTTTGCAACAGTCGTCACCTTCCGTGAATGAGGGCCAGGGACATCCACGGAGGGGAACTGTTGACCGGCGACAAACAAATTCTCAATATTTTTGACAAAGTAATCACTGCCCCCCGAGCCAGTGCTACTACGTATTACCAAGAAGTCTGTTGATTTGGCCACATGCTGAAACAGCGGAGCCCGATACATCGAGTTGGAGATGGCCGGGGTAATCTCACCCGGATCAACGTGGCCAAAGATAGAGAAAGGACTCTTATCCTGAGGGAGGAGAACCGCTGTTTCACCGATTTCGGCTTTTGGACGCGTGGGATCGTCCATATTTTTCCGGCGGTAGTAGTTAATGATGCGATTGGACATTCCAAAATTCGATAGCATAACAGGAACTTCCTCGGAATACTCGACTAGTAAGGCACTGGAGTTGTCGGCCAAGGAAAGTGACTTGGTGGAATTGTACAGAGACTTGACATCCTTGCCCCTCTGATGTTTCCGTTTGATGTAGGCAGTGTTTTTGAACCAACAAGTCTGACCGGGGCGGAAAGACAAGGCCGGGCGATGGAAAGATCGCGCCTCGGCTTTGGCAAGCTCGGTCTTATAGTAGGGCCATTGCAAACGAAGAGCTGGCATACTGTGCTCGAGGGTGACATTGCCCAGAGTGCTTCGGACCTTGTTCTGATGGTTTTGTTTGAGCATGTCGTACGCTTGGTCATTTGATATGTTATAGCGTGAGGTCAGGCGGCGAGTGACGTTGACATCCATTTCATCGCGATTAAGAGCTGCAATAGCCTTCGGCTTCTGCGCTGCAGATTCAGGTCCACGCTCGTCGAGGAGAATGTGAGGGTCATTCATATCCACCGTCACCTTTTGAGCGATACGAGATGTTGCCCGTTCGGGGTCATCTACCAACGGGACATCAATATGAGAGAGGGCGATTAAATCCGTTGGATCTCTGCCAAGTTTGCGTTTTTTCACTGGACGAGTAGTCTCCAGAAGCCAATCATCTTCAGCCTCTTCTGTCGTATCTTGGGTGACAGGCTCCTCAATATCCATGATAGAAATATCGCTCTTGACATCCCAATCTGTACAGACAACACGAAGATCATTTAATGTGATACCCCCAGGGAGCACCTCGTCACTGTCTGTGTCGATATCAAAGTCTTCCTTAACTTCCTCTTCTTCCTCTTCTTGTACAGCTTCGGTAACAGCCACGACTCCCAGATGCTCTAACTCCAACGAGCGTTTATACACTTGACCGCCTGATTTGAAAGCCCTTTCCTGGTCTTGGGCAAGCTCAATGTTGACCTTGCTAGGCAGCACGGGTTTGGGGGGCTTCGGAGGCTGCTTGCCGAGAAAGAAAGCCTTCTTGTGGGGGATGAGCTCAAGAAAACGGGGAAGGGCCTTGCGGTCGAAATTAGGAAACAGAGAATGTAGAAGCTCTTCAACATTTTGTGGTGGTGCAGGCGGATTGTCCGGGCCTACAGTAGACATGGCAAACAGAGCTTGTTGTAGCTTCCATGCCCGTAAAGATGCCGGGTCCATGTCCTCGACCGCAGGACCCATACCTTCACCGTCCAAGGGTTCCTCATCTTCTTCCATGACCATGGGCTCCGGCTCGGGGGCAGGCATCTCAACCGTGCCTGGGGCCGGTGGAAGCTGTTCATCCTCCTCGAACAAACCCCGCGTAGCATCAGCGTGGTCTGCACCGGGAGACGCAGGTGCTTCACCGAAAAGGTCGTCGAGCTCATCGCCGCCCTGGGGTTGTGGTTGTGACTTGTCTCCGAGATCTCCAAAGAGATCTTCTTCCTCTACTTCAAATAGGCCTTTGACCTCGTCATCCACCGCTGCCTGTCCATTCTCCACAGGGACCTGAGTCCTCTCTTCCTCTTCAGGAAGTTCGTCATCATCAAAATCCTCGTAGTCCACCGCGTCATCAGCCTTTTCGCCAGGTTCTAGATCCCGCTGTAAGAAATCGAGGGACACGGCGCCATCGCCAAGGGGCCCGTTCATCTGGCGCATGACATTCTCGAAATCGGCATCCTCGGCATCAGATGCCGAAGGGTCGGTGGCGTGAGGCATTTTGAAGGTAGCAAGTCGACAGGATCGAACGACCAGATCTAGGGAATAACACAGCGAGCGAGTGGGACAGGTCGATAGTCGGCGGTGCTCGGACAATTGAAGGTTATGAAAGGGCGCACATCGAGAACGACGGTGTCTGCGGGGAGAACCGGTCAGACGCAGAGATACCTGTGACCGAGGAATCAAGTGGGATTGAAATGAGGGAGTATTGGTGTTCAGGAGGGCGAAGGTCGGAGAGGAAATAAAAGCGATTGCGGTTTGAATGCAAAGGTAAAGACCGAAAAGAGGCGCGACGGGTGAATGATGGCGCTAGGCCATATCAGGCAATCAGCTCAGTATCAATATAGCGAACAACTTTTAAGAGAATTCAATGATTCAATGATTCGTACACCCGGGACATGAGTATATTTTAATTCTACTAGAGTACTGCATCCTCGAGTACGTGCACTAGTTGTCCGCCAACCACGGTCATACAGTATGCGGGGGTATGATAGTCGTTATACAAGTTCATGTCAGATCATTAAATACCTCATAATTAATTCTAGGGAATCTATTGTTAACCATACTGTACACTAGGATCCAAATAGTCTCGGTGGCGACTGAGACTCGGAAATGACCGTACATCCCTATCCAACAGTAACTCCGTCATAGTAATCAATACAAGCCAAGAGACAAGAAGTGTTCGAGTTATTCGAGCTTAAACCCGCCGTAATAGATGCAGAGTGCCTTGCTAGCACCTTCCATGCAATAATGCATCACGGTCGCCTTTTCGCCATCCTTCACTAGTTTCGCGAGCTGCTTTAGGTCCGAGGTCCGAGGAAGATAGAGTACTATATGCTCAGTAAACAAAGCATATTCGCCGTACAACGTGGACAAGGAATACGGTTCCATCGTGCGAAGGTTGAATATCGTGTCGGAACGATAGCCAGGGCCTGTATATTTCAGATTCAAACGCCTTGGAAAATATCGGATAAATAGAAGGAATTGAAAACATACCACCCCATGGAGGGCTTGCAAACAGAACACTGTATGGGCCCAGTTCCTTGAGTTGATCATTCACGATCTGAAGACTGTCGCCCTCAAACCAGGTAATTTTGTGATCGACGCCATAGATCTTCGCATTGTGCTTTGCGCACTTCAAGACGGCGGGATTTTTCTCGATCGCATAAACGCGTTTCCAGCGACCGGATAGGGCAAAAGCAATGGTATTCCCACCCGCTCCAGCAAAAGCATCGACTAAGACACTGCGAGACGCTGGTGCAGCGCTGGCAATATGCTCAGCTATTTTACTGTAGCGACTATATTAGTCCATGATACAATGTAAGGAGGAAACAATCTACTCACTTAGCGACCGGCTCAGGAGTAACACCAAACCATGCATCGTCTGTCAGCCATACGCCTTCGTCATACTTGGAGAAGATTCTATAGCGCTGTGCCCAATAGCTGCGTAGGATTAGTTACTAGTTGTCATATCGGGTGAAGCGGTAGCAGTCGTCGCATACTTCTGAATATCCCAGGGAACTTCTCCCACATGGCTGTAATGGTGAACCTCCGGCGGAGGCTCCTCCGCAGTAATATCCCCAGACATGACCGGAGAGCAAAAGGAGTAAAGTATATGTCACCTGGGTAGCGCGTAGATTATAGATGACATATCATAGTTGGGGTGCCTAGATTTCATACAGAAATCTACCACCGATAATCATTAATCGAGGCCGATAAGTTGATAACATACCAAATGAGAGTTTGTCTGGTTTGCAACTGGGCAGCACTCCACATTGCGATTGTGTTTACACCACCACCAGTGCTCTATTTCAAAGCAGTTTGATAGCACCTCAACTCCCGAATATAATTCTCGCCAAGTCAGGTCATGTTCGGAGCTCTAAATCGTTTTATCGGGCGCCTGGACTCCGATCCAGCCCAGCAGCCTCGAGCCACCACTAGCGATAACGCATTTGGCTTCCAAGTCCTCCGCAGCAAGGACTCCGAACTACCCCTGGAGCCATGGTTTGATTTCATTATTGGGATCAATGGGCGTCTGATAGTGAGTGCAGTTGCATCATCTGTGGCTCGATATCATGAGCTAACTGCGTCATTACCAGGACGATCCAGACCCTAATCTCTTCGCGACAGAAGTTCGCAATTGCGCCGGATCCAGTGTGACATTTGAAGTCTGGAGTGCAAAGGTGAGCTCCTCTTAGATCCTGCCCATTTACCCTCTCACTCTCACTAATCGCATATCTTACAGGGTCAGAAGACACACACCGTCTCTATTCCAATTTCCCCCACCAATCCTACGCTGGGTCTCGCCTTGCAGCTTGCCCCTCTTTCATCTACACAACATATCTGGCATGTCTTAAATATCCCGTCACCGCTCAGTCCGGCATACCGGGCAGGG
Organism: Aspergillus alliaceus; assembly: GCF_009176365.1. Taxonomy (NCBI): domain Eukaryota; kingdom Fungi; phylum Ascomycota; class Eurotiomycetes; order Eurotiales; family Aspergillaceae; genus Aspergillus; species Aspergillus alliaceus. The sequence continues at coordinate 507,383 of NW_022474697.1, forward strand.
CTACTTCCACACTCAGACTACATCATCGGGACACCCAGTGGAACGTTACGGGGAGAATCCGCGCTGGGGGAGTTGGTGGAGGACCACCTAGACCGAACACTAGTCCTATGGGTGTACAACAGTGAGTTCGACGTAGTACGCGAGGTGGAGTTGGTACCTACCCGGGGCTGGGGTGGTGAGGGTGCACTAGGGGCTGAGCTTGGGTATGGTGCATTACACAGACTACCCGTTGGGTTAGGCGAGGAGGTAGAGGGCCCTGGTGAGGTAGTATTTGAGACGCGTGACGATGGCACCTCAACCCCCGTTCTGAATCCGATGAATCCGGCTCAAAACCATGGTGTCGCACTTGATTCAACGATTGGCGGCCATTATCTGGTCCCTGCCAATATGGCCGCGCCGCCTCCCCTGGCGTCGCAAGCACCACGGAGCCTTTCTGCGTCACCAGCGCCCAGCCAGTCACCTGCTGCGCGGCGCGGCAAGACCCGCCATCATGCTATATCGCCGAACCGGGCATTTGATGAATATTTTGCCGAAGGGGAAGAGAAGAGTAGAGAACAGGACTATGCTCCGTCACGGAAGGGAACGCCTCTACCTCCTCCGCCGAAAGGAATTCGGTCACCGCCACCTTCAGGCAGCCCCGCGCCGGCGATGGAGTAGGAGAATCAATTCTTTTGATGTTTAGATATTCTGGGTTGTAGCGTTTCTTATTTGTAGAGTATTACGAGTCTGCGGAGTTACGACGGTCAACTGGGGGTGCGATATACCAATGATGGATTCCCAATTTCAGTCTATATTTCACAGCAGGGCGACACGCCACTGCTACTACATTGCGTGATATAGTCCAAAAAAAGGAGTGCCAAACAGGGGGACCTTAAATCTAACTGTTAAAGTACACATATGCAATGGAATTTAAGGCCAGCCAAGCCGAGAGTCGCAGCACGGGCTCCAGATCGCATCCGCTACAAGGAAAACAATTGAACAGGGGGAGGGGAGGGAGAGAGATAAATGCAGAAATACTAGTGGCCCTTGCTGACCAACTCCTCCAGCTTCTTCCGGATCTCGCCGATCTTGTCTTCCATCCTGGCCCGGGCCATGCCGCTGTGTGCCACGCCAGTAGACCAGATGTGCTCAGCCCTTTCACGGAGGTAGAGATGCTGCTCGGCAATGGCGGGAACCTTCTTCTCGTACTCCCATACCAGGTCGGAGATGTTGCGCATCGTGACAGGCAGGAGGGTCCAGGCGGCCACGGTACCGAACGCGAGCGGCGAGAGAGAGCGAAGGAAGATCCCACGGTTGCGGCTTACAATGGAGCCGGCCATGGCGGAGACGATGACATAGGCTCCGCCGGGGAGGAGATGCTCGCCCGACTCAGGTGATGGGGCCAACGAGGCGATGGTGTTGGTGAAGGCATTCTCGATGTGGAGGGCCCGGGACAGGAAGTTGTTGAAGCTGTTCTCAGCGGCAAGGGAGTTTTCGTAGAGGAAAAGACGGGCTTGTCGGACCTGGGCCGTCAAGATATCTGTGGGAGTGGGAGACGAGGAGGAGGTTGGAGAAGACTTGGGAGGAGCAGCAGGAAGGGTCTTCATGGGTTCCGGGAAGTCATCATAGATTGGTTTTCTCTGCACAAATTCCAAGGGTTAGAATGGTTCTTTTGAAGCGCGTAAACCAGGTTTCTCTCAGCCGCGCGAAATTTCGGTGGGATCATACAGTGTCCTTAGGCTCCTCTGCGAAAGCGGTTCGCCGGGGATAGAAGGCTACACCTCCAGCCAGAAGTGTGGCAGCGATGGGGGCCACAGCCCGCTAAACCGAGTCAGTCAGGAACATGAAGACTTGCAGTAGATTACATGGAGTGTACCTGCTGAAACATTGGCCGAAAGGACATGCTGCGGGAGGCCAATGGACGAAAGAAGGACGAGGGAGTTGATTTGAAGGTCGTCTTGAGGGCTTGTTTGAAGTTCACTGAAAGCGTGACTATGCCAAGACTTTTTTTCGGCGGGCGTTCGGCTGTTCCTCCGTCATTGTCCGGGTCTTCTTTTCTGCTACAACTTAACTATCTACTACTTACTACTTTACTTCTTAAGCGCCCCTTCTCTTTTTCATCTTTCGTTCAATGTTATTTACCGATTTCCCTCAAAACGAACAGTCACTCTCATACACATCTCATGCTTAATTAAATCTCTTTCCCCCTTCGCTCTTATGGCAGGACACATGCTGATGCCGCTCCGGCGTCGGCCATGGACTTGTCGGGCATGTCTGCAGCGACTGCAGCAGCCTCGTCGATCCCTGGAAACGGCCACGTCCCCCTCCTCCCAGTCAGCTGTGTACGATTACGCCCCTACGAACCACTCGGCCCAGAAGAAATCCCATGATGAAACCATCCGACGTATGTTCGACTCTCAGCCCTTCTGGAGGGAGTTCTCGCAACGGAGCGCCACTCAATCCAAGCCCACCGGGTTAGTGCAGAACCAGTACCTCACCAATCCCGATGGTTTTCGCGCCTTTGCGAATATCTCCCTCCAGAGATGTCAAGCGATCGTCTCCAAAGTCCTCGCTGCTTCCACATTGGAGGAATATCGGAACATGGCTCGGGACCTCGACCGGCTGAGCGATCTACTCTGCCGAGTGATCGACTTGTCAGATTTTATCAGAGTCATCCACCCTGACCCGCGTGTGCAGGAGGCCGCTACGCAGGCGTATGCGCTGATGTTCGAGTACATGAATGTGCTGAACACCACCACAGGGCTCAACGCGCAGTTGAAGAAGGCGGCTAGCAATCCGGATGTGACCTCGCACTGGACGGAGGAGGAAAAAATCGTAGCGCAGATTCTCATCAAGGATTTTTCCAATTCGGCTATTCACATGCCACCGAATGAGAGACAGCGATTTGTGAACCTATCGAACGAGATCAGTCAGCTAGGGTCAAACTTTGTTAATAGCGCCGAGCCCGCCAAATCGCAAGTGGTCGTCGGAGCTAATAGTTTGCGGGGACTCGATCCGATTCTCGTCCAGCAGATTCGACGATGGAACCGTACGGCCTCTGTTCCGACGATGGGGATGATCCCACGACTCGCGCTACGGTCCGTCCACGACGAGGGTGTCCGGAAGGAAGTCTATCTGGCGACCCGAACGTCCAGCCCGCGCCAGCTCCACCGGTTGGAGCAACTATTCAGCAAACGGGCGGAGCTCGCCCAATTGTCGGGCCACCCCAGCTTCGCCCATATGACCCTCAGCGATAAAATGGCCAAAAGCCCTGAGGCCGTGTCGAACTTTTTGACGGCGTTGGTGGGCAGCAACCGCGAGCATGTCCAGGAAGAACTGGCGCAGCTGCAGGCGATGAAAGGTGCGTCCCCACTACAGCCGTGGGATCACGCCTACTACGTCAATCAACGCGTGCTGCAGTATTCACAGTCCCGGCGGTCGCGTGAGCTGAGCGCTGTCCCCGAGTTCTTTTCGCTAGGCACAGTGATGCAAGGGTTGTCGCGGCTCTTTGACCGCCTCTACGGTGTCCGGCTCGTCCCGCAGGAGACAGCTGCGGGCGAGACGTGGAACCCGGACGTGCGTCGATTGGACGTGGTGGATGAGGCGGAGAGGCATATTGCGGTGATCTACTGTGACCTGTTCTCTCGACCCAACAAGCATCCCAACCCAGCCCATTTCACCCTGCGATGCGCCCGGGAGATCTCCGCCGAGGAAGTGGCGGAGTGTGCCACGATGGACCACTCGGCTCACCCCAACGACGGGATGGCCACAGCAGTGGATCCGCAGACCAAGACCCTGCGACAGCTGCCGACGATCGCGCTGGTGTGTGACTTCGCTGAGCCGCCTGCGACCGGTGCCGGGCGGCCGTCCTTGCTGAGCGAACATAGCGTGCGGACGCTGTTCCATGAGATGGGTCACGCGCTGCACTCCATTTTGGGACAGACCCGGCTGCAGTCGATCTCCGGCACTCGGTGCGCGACCGACTTTGCCGAACTGCCGTCGGTGCTCATGGAGCGATTCGCTACCGAACCCGCGGTGCTCTCGATGTATGCCCGGCACTGGCAAACGGACGAACCGCTGTCCGAGAGCATGATGCTGAGCATGGAGAAGGATCGCCTGGCCCACGGATCGATCTACGGGGCCGTCGAGAATGAAGCCCAGATCCTCATGGCGCTGGTCGACCAGGCGTATCACTCCATTCCCGCGGACAAGGCCGGCCAGATTGACAGTACGGCGATCTATCACCAGGTCTCGTCGGCACACTCCAGTCTACCCGACCCGACGGACAGTCGACCGCCTACGTCGTGGCAAGGGTTTTTCGGCCATCTCTACGGTTACGGGGCGACGTACTACAGTTATATCTTCGATCGGGCGATCGCCAACAAGATCTGGGAGGACGTGTTCCAGGCGGGCCGGGCTGCGGTGGATCGCGAGGCGGGCGAACGATACAAGAACGAAGTGCTCCGCTGGGGTGGTGGACGTAACGGGTGGGACTGCGTGGCCGGGGTGTTGGGCAGTGGGAATGCAGCCAACGCCAACGGACGACTGGCGGAGGGAGGCGACGAGGCCATGCGGGAAGTCGGTCGATGGGGCTTGGGCCGGGATGGAGTCTCGGGCTAGCGTTAGTACTAAACTACAACTACTTACGATAGACTTATAGATCAATAAGTAATACTTTTAAAAGACCAATAATTGTCCAAAAGATCCTTGGGAGGGATTGAAAAGGGTAAAACATGTCTCACAAAAAAGCCCATCCCAATTCGTCCTACGCAAACCAATCTCCCTCGACAACTCAAAAGAAGTCTGCTGACCACGTTACATAGACATAAGAATTAAATAAATTAGGAATGGGTAGCGTAACGGTCAAGAATAAAAAAAAGTGTAACCCCAAAAACCAACCCAAAAGCCTCGGCGTGCATTGAACATCTCAAATGCATGTGGCCTTTTTTTTTTTTTTTCTACTTGGTTTCCTACTATTGGTCTAGAATACTACAATCGTCCTAAGAACTACTACTAGAAAAGCTCTCTAATTATGGGAATCAAATCTCGGCATTTAATTGCGGTGAAAAGTCAAAAATAAATGAACAGAAAGGAAAATGATTTATAGATATCGCAGGAATTTCCTCTTCTCGTATCATTTATTTACTTATTCTTTCTTCTACTCTAGTCAACCTCCCCCTTCTTTTTCTTCATCAGAATCATAAATTACTTTATTTTCCCCTAGGAAACCCTCACTGCCTCCTTACCGATCCAATTATCTGACCAGACAATAAACAAACACCTCAATTAATATTATTTTTCGTATTTATCTTCCCCTATACAAAAACACAGATACAGTACATACATGCCCACCACAACAACACCAACTCCAACAATCACCACTATTCTACTCCCAAAGGAACCAAGGTTCAGAAAAGAAAAGAAAAGAAAAGAAAAGGGGAAAAAAACAAAATGCCCTCCATAAAAATCCTCAACTCAAACACAAACACCACAACCACCGACTCCGCCTCCTTCTCCACCTCCATCTCAACCTCCACCCTCCCCTCAAAAGAAACAACCACTCACTCCCTCACCCGCCGCACAACTCTCACGCACCTCTCCCGCTGGGTCTCCCGGAAGATGTCCCGCCAGAAACTAGGCCCGCACCAGAATCCAGAGGAGGTGTCGCCGGAGCAGGAACTCGAGTATTCGGATGCGTATGCGGCGTACCTGCGGGCGTTTAGTGAAGGGAGGGCTGGTCCGGGTCCTGGCCCTAGTCCTGGGACGGAAGTAGGGGAAGAAGTAGAGGGAGAGGGAGAGGCCCGGGGGGGTTATCCTGGGCATGGGAATGGGAATGAGGACCTGGATCGGAATGTTTTTGCTGGGTTTGATGCTGCTTCCCCCTCTGTTCCTAATGGGGATTACTTTTCCGGGCCGCAAGCGGGGAAAGGGGAGAAGGAAGAAGGCAATGGCAATCGGGATGGGAAGTATTCGTTTCTACGACATGTACGGTCCCGGCAGAGTGTTCGTGATCGACGACGGTTGGGAAGCTCGGATGATGTGCCTGCCGATCAGTTGTTGGATTTTCGGCCCATTGGGTTCTATGGGTTTAGTCCTTTGGCCGAGGGGGAGGAGCCCGTGTCGCCGCCGCCGGGCGTCAGGACGCCAGCTATGGTTGCTCAGGAGAATCGTGTCGAGAGGGAGAAGAGTCAGGAGCAGAATCGGCAGCAGAAGAGCGGGCGCTCATCGCAGAAAGGGTTCTGGGCGCCGTTGCGAGCACTATGGCTACATCTGCGTCGGGCTCAATGAGAGCGTGTCGCGGATAGCTTTTTTTTTTTTTTTCTCCTTGTTTTACTACTACTACATTGTCTCTAATACGGCGTGTAATTGCTCATTGATACCCCTGAATAGGATCGAAAGGTCATAATTAAAATATCATACTGGTTCCTTGTTTGTTTTTGGCTTTTCCCTCTTCTTCTGACACGGTAAACATGTCACTATATAGTACACTGCATTAATCAGGTGACCCATGACTGCACACATAAGAAAAAGAAAAGAAAAACGAGATAAGGAAATACAACCACAGTGGCAGCCCAACGCATCAGCGGACAACGCATCAATGGGAGGGTCAGTCCACACTGGAATAAAAGAAAATATGCATGAGCGGCGATCACAGCGGAGGCTAAACAGGGGTATCCTGAGCTCTTATTACATACAACTGCATAGTTAATACAAGAAGAACCGGAACGGCAATCCAATCAGAAACAAAGGAAAAGGGAAAAGGAAATAAGCAGAGGTCACGCGCAACCTCTTAAGCGGTTTTGATGATTTACCTCGATCCTTCGTCTGAACTGAGTTCCGGCTGCGGAGTCATCGCGGGGCTCCGTTCAGGCGTCGCTCGTTGTGATACTTGAGCAAGTTCTCGAATGAGTCTATGAATGATGATACGCCAAGTTAGTCTCAAGACCCCGTCAAATGATCCAAAGGAGGTTCACCCACCGTTGGTGTTCATCGTACCAGTCATCGTTGGCCGTGCGGATGTGCTTAAGCTGTTCCTGAATGCTTGCTATCTGCAATACAACGAACTCAATTAGTACTCCTGTCTGCCGAGGGAACGGACCATGCTACGTGAAAGGGTGATAATCAGGGATTCTTCTGGGGTACGTCGACGATAAACGGGGAGGTCCCACCGTTCCCTCAATGGATGAACCAAGGTCCTCACCTTCCACTGTGGCCGGACCTGCGTTTCCTCCAGCAGGGGCCTTCTCGTCTTCGGCCGCCCACCGGCTGGTCTCAAGACCCCCCTTGGCACTGTCTCTCTCGGCCTTCAGCGCCGCCACTTCAGCCTCGAGCTCGCGGATGCGCTTGCGGCTGCTAGAGATGGCCGAATCCACCTCTCCCAATTGGTTGAGCAGCGACATGTTCTTGTCAATCTGGTCGTTCAGGTCCCTCTCGCCTTGCATGAGCTTCTCGTCCATCGCCCGGTTCTGCGTCCTCAGCTCGTCGAGCTCGATGTGGATGGCCGCCTGCTTGCTCTTGAGCTGCGACAGCTCCTCCTGGGACGCCGATAGCTGGTGAAGCACGGTATCCACTTCGGACTTGGAGCTATCTGAAGCCGCCACAGATTTTTCGAGCTCCTCCACCCGGCTGCTCACAGACTGGTGTCTCTGCTCCCACTCATTCTTCTCGGCTTCGATCCTGGAAAGCTCAGCGCCCTGCTTGCTGGCAATTTCCTTGGATTCAGCAACAGACTGCTCGGCGTCGGACAATTTCTTCTCCAGGTCCGCAATGGTTGCCTTCAAGGCGTCCAAGACAGAGCTGTCCTGCGCAGCTGCCTGGGCGTGAGAAAGCTGTTCATGAACCTCGGCGAGGGCCGCGGCGTGGGACTTGTGAAGCTCATCAAGTGTGGCCTTGTTAGAGGATTCCAGATCAGCCCGAACGCTAGAGAGCTTCTCTTCATGGACGGTGAGGAGCTCTTCGATTGCCTTGTTGTGCTCAGCGTCAGTCTCCACAGCCTTGGACTCCCGAAGAGCTTCCAGCTCGGCCTGCAACTGGGACTTGATCTCGGTGTACTCCTTCTGGAGCTCTGCAAGCTCCTTACCATGAGCCTCGGTGTGAGAGGCAAGCTCGCCAGCATGGCGTTCGAGGGTTGACTTGAGCTCAGCTTCGAGGGTCTCGACCTTCTGCGCGTGGCTGGCCTCCAGTTCACGATGGGTAGATGACAAGGCGTTGTATTTCGTCTGTAGTTCACTGAGGGCTTGATCGAGAGATCCAGATGCATCGGCCTTAGCCTTCTCCAGCTCTGCGGCGTGTGCCGCCTTCAACTCCTCGAGGGTCTGGGAGTGTTTATCGGCGGCAGCAGCCGCTTCCTTGAGATGTTCCTCCAGTGCCTTCTCCGCTGCAGCAGCCTTCTCTTCGAGGAGCTTCGAGTGCTTATCAGCATTAGCAGACGCTTCCTCAAGATGATCCTGCAGTGCCTTCTCCGCTGCTGCGGCCCTCTCCTCGAGGACCTGCGAATGTTTGTCGGCAGTAGCAGAGGCTTCCTTGAGATGGTTCTCCAATGCCTTCTCGGCCAGCGCCGCCTTCTCCTCGAGAGCTCTCAGTTGGCCTTCCTGCTCAGCATCCTTGGCCTTGGTCTTGCTCTCGAACGCGATAAGACTTTGCTGCAAAGCTTCGGCTTGTTGCTGTTTGCTCTGAACCTCCTCCTGGAGGGACTTGATCTCGCCCTGTTCGGTCGATAGCTGGGACTCCAACGCGCCGACCTTCTCCTTCAGCTGCTCAATCTCCTGGACCGCGACAGCATGGGCGGAGTTGGCACCCTCCTCCGCTGATTGTCGCGCCTCGCTAAGGGCTTGTTCCGCCAGGTCAAGCTTCTGCTGAAGGGCCTGCAGCTCCGCCTGGTGGGCGGCGTTCAGTTCGCTGGTAGCATCTTCCCGGCCCTTCTTAGCCGCGGTTTCCGCCGCCTCTAGGGCTTCCCGGAGTTCCTGAACTTGCTGGGAGTGCGTGGTGCCGGCCGATTCGGCAGTTTCCTTCGCAGCAGCAAGTTCTTGGGCATGAGTTGTGGCGGCAGAGGCCAGGGCTTCATCATGCTCCGCCTTCAGCTTGGCAACAGCAGCGTCATGAGCCGCTTCCAGCTCCTTGATCTTTTCGCTTAGCTCGTTCGCAGCGGACTCACGGACCTCCTGGAGCTCGATCTGCAACTTTTCCAAGGACTCCTTCAGGTCTGCGATCTCCTTGTCCTTTTCGGCAACTACTGCTGGAGTCTCTTCATTACCCTTGGTAGCTGACTCTGCCTCCGTAAGCTTAGCATTCAGAGAAGCAACCTGTTCCTCGAGTGTAGAAACTGCCTTTTTAGCAGACTCCTCCGCAGCGTGAACTTCCTGCTGCTTGGCTTGATTCAATTTCTCCATCTCCACGTTCAGATTGGCGATGACTTGATCCCGGCCATTCAACTCCCGCTCAAGGCCATCAAGGGCTAACGCCTTTTCTTCCTGAAAACCTTTGGTGGCATTCTCCAAGGTATTTCTTTGCGAATCTAATTCCACCTTAAGGGACTCAATCTGCTCCGCATAGGCAGCTGCGGAGGCCTTCTGTTCCGCAAGCTCCTTTTCCAGGGCCTCTAACTGCGCTTGATGGGATTGCTTCAATTCCTCCAAAGCCGCAGCAGCCTGATCATCTCCCTGAGCAGAGGCTGACTTAGCCGCTTCATCTAGGTCTTTAAGGGACTTCTCTTCCAGCTTCTTACGCGTCGCCTCGGCCTCTTCCAGCTGGGCCCGTAAGACCTGCAGCTGCTCTGCATGATCCGCTGCCAGTCGCTTAAGTTCGGCCTCATGCTGTTCCCGAAGGGTCTTGAGGGCCTCGTCGTTGTCCTTGGAGCTATCCTCGGCCTGAGACACGGACAGCTGGACTAATTTCTCATTTACCGTTTCCAGCTCCGCTCTCAGGCTCGCCACGGTTGCCTCACTTTCTGACAATTTGCCTTGGAGGGAGTGCAGCTTTTCAATGTCCTCCCCCGAGCTCTTGGTGACGGTGCTCAACCTCTTCGTTGCGGTCGAGGTTGGCCGCGTGGCCGTTGAAGAGGGCCTAGTGGCAGTCCGCGTCGCGCTCGTCGAGGAGCTTGACGGGCGAGCAGTCGAAGTTGTCGTCGGCTTCGCCGCTGGTCTTGCAGAAGTGGTGCTAGTTCGTGAGACAGAGGATACGGAGCTCCTCTTCTCGGCCGTTGTAGTGCTGGCAATGCTGGACCGCCGGTCGTGAATCGAGCTCGGCCTGACCGGTGCCCGGGTGCCCGGGGTTCCAACGAGAGACATGCGTTTTGCAGTACTAGAGATCCCCCGCTTTTCATCAGCTGAGCTCACGGCCGATCGGGATTTCTCATCGGCGGAGCTGCTGACCGAAGCGCGAGATCGGTGCGAGGCAGTCGTGGACGTGCTGAGAGGCTTGCGGACTGTGGTCGTAGTGGCTGGGCGTGTAGGAGGTTTGTTCAGGGTGCTGCCATTGGTCGACGCACGCGTCGTGGACGTTGTCTTCGGCGGGCCGGACATGGAGCTGGGCCGTTTGGTGGTTCCAGATACGGGCTGCTTGGTGGCCGTAGTCGATGTTGGGCTCTTCTTCACCGGGGAAGCTTTGGCATTCTCTTTGTCTTTGGAGACATCCGGACTAGTCAGGGGACCCTCGCTGCCGGACATGACGGTCGACTCGACTGGGGTCGCGGGGGGTGCATTTTCGGTGTCCACCTCCACGGGAGCGGGAACAGGGACAGGCTCCTCGGTAGAAGCCATTGTGCGTGGCCGGGAGTCGGGATTGTTTCCAGAATTGGTGGGCACTTAGGTAGGGGAGAAGCGATGGGTCTTGAACGGCGGTCTAGCGAATTGAGACAGTCCACGTTAGTTCTAGTGGGCAACCAACAAATCGAGTGATTGGGCCATGAGCCCATGCAATGTAGGAACCATGCTCAACCACGAGCTCACCCAAACGCAAGAACTTGCGGGGGTTAGTTGCATGTGGCTTGCAGGACGATCCATGGCATCTGTTCCTCTGCTCTGGTCGAGGCAATGGCGATGGCGATGGAGAGAGGCCGGTGCGGTTCTCCTTTTATTCTCCCCCCCCCCCCCTCCCAATTCACTCCGAGCTTCCCCTGAAGACGTAAAAAAACATTCAGTACTTACTCGATAACGTTCTCGACCGCCTGAAGGGAAGGAACTATGTCAAAGTACCGTGACTACCGTACAGTTCTGGGATATGGCAAGTTGCAGACGCGTGTTTTTGTCCTTTATCCCGAAAGTGACGATATAAACAAAGAGGCACGGGGTAAGAAGAACGGAAGGGAATTAAAGAGAATATACTATTAAAGAAATTAAAATGCTACAAGAAAAGGAATAGAGTGGGAGGAAGAGGGCGAAGGCAAAATGAAGTGGTCGACGTCCAAACAAGAAAAAGAAAAGGTGTAAGTAAAGTCAAGAGTACGAGCAGGAGAAAAAGGGACAAAGTAAAGAAAGGTTCAAGAGGGGAAAGCGGGAGTGGTGCCTGAGGTCTCCAGTCTCCTCAGGCGACGATCCCCACGGGATCGCCCAATCGGTCGGGATATCTTTTGTCATGAGACCAACAATTGCGAAGTTAATCTACTACTACTGGAGTATCTTTTGTATCTACGGATTCCTCGGATTGGATGAGCGCAGACTAGGTGTTGACGTGGTCGCGCCCCTCAAAACATTGGTTCCATGGTTCAGCCACACTGGATGGAGTAGAAAGTGTTTATTTACTATCAATGAATTCGAATTCAACCTTAGGGGGTATATAGAAATAAAATCATCCAACAAACGCCTTGCCTACATCAGCCCATAAAGCTGACATCAATCTTCTCGTATACTCAAGAGCCACTGCCACCGTTCCCGTCCTTCTTCCGTCTGGAGTTCGTCCGGGTCTACCGTCGAAGAAAGAAGGTTATCATGCAACTGTCTGGCCTTATTGCGTACACTTCGGATCGTCCGCCCGCGAAGCTGTTTCTTGAAATGCTCCAGTATTTGGACGTAGCGATTCCGACCTGGAGAAGTGAGCATTTCGATATTTTCCAGGGGGGGAGATTGCACATAGCCTTACCCTGATAACGTTGCAATCCATCAAGGAGGGCACTGCCCTCCTCCTCCGTCCATCTTTTACCATACTTTATGGAGATGGCAGGTTTCGACGCCGGGAGGGGCACTCCCTCCCTAAATAAGTTCTCCTCCAAGGCCCCGATGAATTTCTTAAGGGGGCGCTGAAGACGATAGCTACGGCTCTTGGACGACACGTAATCTAGGCGTACGAGACCGTATATCCTCCCACAGATTCGATGAAACACATTTAGGACGCGATGTAGGTGATTGTAGGCCTTGGGAAAGAGTTCATCTCCTTGGTAATAAGCTTCGAAACAGGGAAACATCACCCCCACCATTCCGGAAACAAGTCTGCATTCAAACTCGTCCACTAGGTCTATACTGCTCGGTTGGCGTTCCTTATCATCTTTATGATCGTAGGCATCGTCCAGAAGGGAATCCGCCTCCTTGGTAATAGCATCCAGGAGATAATCACAATCGCGCACCGTTGCCCGGGGAGGCCTGCGCTGGGCCTGTAGGTAGTCGACAATGAGACTATAGCTTTCTCGTAATTCAGAAGTTAGTAAATCAAAGTTAGCGAAGTACTCGGCCATAGACGTTCTAGTAGATTCTTTCAATGTGCGGGCCTCATCCACCAAGATATCCCAATTCGCCTTCTGGCCACCAAATTTGAGCGCCTGCTCCAACCACGGTTCCTCCTCATCGGTGAATGCGGATTCATCGTCAGATATGGCCACCACATGTTGCTCGCGGTCACTTGAGTCTTGGCGGCGATGGAGAGGATCGTTTTCATTTCTTCGAGGGTTCACGGAACTAGCTTTCTGAGATGCCAGGACGCTTCTTCTACGCTGTCCTTCAGCTTCTGAATCCCGATGGTGCCTAGAGGTACGACACCTTTTGCTTGGTGGCATCGGCGGTTCCTCTTCTGACTCAGAATAGCTAGAGGGCCTGGGTCCTAGAAGGCGATCTCTTAAGCTACCCTCATCATCTGACGGGATGTAGGCGGACGGCTCTTCCTCGACAGGAATGTTCCCTTGGTCTTCTCCGTCGCTCTGAGGTTCTGCATGACTAGGTTCTAGATCACCATTCAGGCTCCTCGATTCTGTCCGCAGCGGTGAAGATCGGGTCATGTCCTCTGATCGAGGATTCCGTTCAGAGGAAGCTTGCGAATGGGCTGCCGATCCCTCCCTGTCCATCGAGCTCCTAATGTCTGCAGCCGGGTTCACAACAACAGCAATGGAGCTTCTCGGCTGTTCTTGTGCACTCAAAGAATCATCAAAGCCAGAGCGTGACTCATCTGCTTGCTCTATTGAGAGAGCCCGCGGTGTTCCATATTGGCTTTCAGATTCGTTCTGTGGTTCACTGCTCGACTCATCGCCAGCTTCATCTGACCCCCAGGATTTTTCCGAGGGTGAAGCTCGGCTTTGTTTTTGAATATCAAAAGGGGACAGTTGGTTAGAATCATTCGAGGAACAAGGGGAGTCGTGACCACCGGAAAAGAGCACAGCCTGGGGAAACTCATCTACCCGGTGGTCTTCATGGACATCCACATCCTCCGGCCCTCTTTCAATTTCCTCCTGGTCGTCATCGGATGGCTCGGCGATCTCCTCGTCGGGTTCCTCGTCTTGGTTCTCGTCGAGACCATTCTTAGATTCATCCTCCGATCCGTGTTCGGGTTCCCGGTGCGATTCCTCATCTCGATCCTCTCTCCAGTTCCCCACTGTATCTTCCTCTCGACCTTCCTCTCGATATCCTTCCGAATCCCCTTCTAGATCTTCCTCCCCAAGCTCCACGCTCGCAGTCAGCCTCGTCCGATGAGAAGGAGTAACTTCACCACCAGGTTTCGCCTTCAGCCGCGTCGATCTGCGGGGAGTCCCAGGACCCAATAAAAGGGAGCGTTTGGAGGGAGAAAACCGGTCATCGTCGTCGGAACTAGGAACGTCGAAGATCGAACCGCTTCGCGTGAATTGTGTGTGGCCAATCTTCGCGCGGTGAGACTGGCGGGGGCGGTAAGGGGGGCTGCCCACATTGACATTGTTGACGTTGTTCAGGATATCCAGGGCTGTCGTCGTCGAATCGCGTTTTTTCCGTCGGGGCGCAGTTGCTCGGGGCATGTTGATCAATCATTCGGCAGTTCGGACACTTGTGATGGTGGGGGAGGATTGAGGAGGCGACGACCTGAGGTCATGAGGCGAAGCTGTGAAACAACATTTGATTGTTTTTGCGTTGGGGTTGGCGGCGCAACAAAAAACAAGCGTGATAATTTTAGATTCTGACAGCTCTGGAAAGGTCTAGGCTCTCGTCCTGCTTTCCTTTTACCTTCAGTTATGTGTTGGGATCGTTATTTGAATTAGTTATCCGTGATGGGTGAATCGTCTGGTTGAATAGTATATTCATTCTTTAGGATTGAGGTGTATGTTAAGGTTAGGGATTAAATATTTTGCCAACCGCTACCGGAATATATATTGGATGTACATGATGTATATTGAACCCTAGAATGAAACAATTTACCGGAATTCAACAAGATCAAGGTGGAAATAAAAACCAGAAAAAAAAAAAAAAAAAAAAATTAGCCATTGATGTCTATCGCATCAGAGGAATTATTATCGAAGAATAAATTTGCCAACCTATTGGCTAACTCGTTCAAACTTCAAGAGTTTCAATTGACTACTAGTAGCTTGACCAGGATCAACATCCATGGATATTAGGTAGGTACTTAGTAGTTCCAACCTAAGTAATGAGAACAGCTGATAAGGAACAATAGACCAATAACCATTGGATCAGTAAAGTAGGAGAGATGCGTGGGCCGACGAGAAAATGTGATCGAGTTAGGGTCAGGATATAGATCCGTATCATATGATAGAAGCTTGTCAGGGCCAAGCCTTTCATTTGTAGAAATAACCCTAGGTCTCTACCAGGAGTAAGACCACCATCTTGGTGACTAATTAGCTGATTGTGTGGTGTCAGCTAACTGCCACTCGAGTTGCCTAATGCCACTATCCTGCTGGTGACTCCCCGTGAACCAGTTGGAAAGACGTAATGTTGTACTAGCTGTAGATATCCATAGACAACAATTCAACCCCTTCGCATCTTTCCCCTTCGCCGACTCAGGATGGTGACGAGCTGTGTCCATTATTAGATTTTAGTCCGATGTGGGCCTTTGTTCCGTGCTACTCTCGCAAAATGATGAGAAAAGCTACGACTAATTTTGTGGCCGGATATTAGTAAATAATTCAAACGACACCCTCCTTTGAGGTTGCTAATTAGATCTCAGATCTTGCGGGCAGCCTCTTCTTGTTCAATATCTGGCCAATAATTGCGAGCATGTAGTTCAAGTTTGCAAAGGCGAGGGAGTAATGGGCGTATGTCTCCCTTGAATAAAGAAACCAACCCAACCTCAACCGAATGGTATCTGACAAAAGATCTAGTGGGGAAAGCTCCCTCATAATCAACCTCCGCCTCAACAAGATCCAGCACGAGGCCATCCTAATCGACAATGAAGATATCAGCAAAATGCCCCGCGAAACTATCCGCAGCCGACTTGCCACCTTGCCCCAGGATCCAATGCTGCTTAATGGATCAATACGTTCCAACATTGACCCACTGATATAGCAAGCGATGTCTCTATTATCTCAGTTCTTACCGAGGTCGGTATGATGAAGTGGGTTACCTCTAGAGGGGGACTAGACACGGCACTGGACACAAACAGGCTCTCTTCAGGAAAACAACAACTCCTCCCTGTTGCTCGTGTATTATTAGATCAATCGCAAATACTGGTTCTCGATGAGGCTACGCCGCTGGTTGACCACGCAACCGAAAGAAATATCACGGACCTCGTTAGGGAGAAGTTCCAGGATCGTACGGTGGTTGCTGTTGCGCATCGTTTGCGCACGATAAGACACTTTGATGTTGTCGTTGTGATGGAAGAGGGGAAAATCATTAAGACTGGACTACCTACTCAGCTACTACAGGACCCAGGTAGTCGGTTCAGAGATAAGTGGTTGAAGGAGGGCGGGGACCCCGTCTAGGTGAGATATGAGGTGTCGCTCACTGTTCAATGTTCAATGGTACAATTGCTGCGCATACTTCGGTTCTATACGCCCAGGGTGGACTATGATAAGAAGATTACTTCCCTGTCGAGCTCACGACATGCTAGATTGTGAGAACCTGTGCAAGGTTTGAAGAAGCTTTACTATCCTATAAACCTCATGCATTTCTACGGCACCTCACTTTACCGCACAGCCTGCTCGCCATATCTAAGATATGTTCTTCTTAAACATTAAAAGACTTTTTACGTACTCCCTGTTTCAAGACGTACAAGTGTTTTTACCTTCTACAGTTCAATTATGCTCACATCGGATATTCCTTGCACATTGCATGAGGAAGCTTTTGAATATCGACTCCCACTTATTTCCAAGAAAACGAGAACGTAGACACCTTTCCTCATCAGTCTATTTATTGATTATGAAACAGGGGTCAGATTTATTAGTCCGTGGCATGGGGTTCCCCGACGAGGCTGAGAAATAGGTGGGGTTCCAGACAAGCCCGGCGGCTATAATAAGCGCCTGATAGTGCAAGAGACAACACATATTGAGATGTTGTGCGGAGGTTGTGACTCTAGTTTGTTTTCCTACATACAATTTAGGATACTCCCTACATAAGGCTATGTGCATTGAGGTAATTGACTTTTCATACCTTGGGGCATCTCACCAGTAAACCAAAAACTTATCCCGACGCCAAAACATCGTTGCCCAGCGGCATCTATGTTTGAAAAATGAAAAAAATGGGAACCTCGTTGCCGCAGCTAGATAATTCCGAATATGCCGTCGGCTGGATTGCAGCCCTACCGCATGAACGAGCAGCTGCCAAGGCAATGCTTGACAAGGTACATGCACCACCACGGCATAAACACTCCAAAGACCACAATAGCTATACGCTAGGATCCATCGATGGTCCTAATGGTGAACATAATGTGGTTATTGCCAGTCTCCCGTCCGGTCGATATGGGACCACGACTGCGGCTACCGCTGCTCAGCAGATGCTCTCCAGCTTTCCTAGCATTAAGTTCGGTTTGATGGTTGGTATTGGTGGAGGTATCCCAAGCGATGATCACGACATCCGACTGGGAGATGTTGTGGTCAGCCAGCCGACAGGCGCCTTCGGAGGCGTAAGGCAATACGATTGCGGGAAGGTCACTGCGCGTGGATTCGAAGAATGTGGTGCACTGAATTGTCCCCCGGAGGTTCTCCTCAATGCGATGGGTGAACTCCAGAGCAACCATGAAATGATGGGAAGCACATCGATACCAGCTATTTTGGAGGCCGTGTACCAAGCGTATCCAGCAATGGCAGACTCACGGAGAGGACCGGCTTATATCTACCAGGGTGTGGAAAATGATCGGTTGTTCTGTCCTGATTATATCCATATGGGCGGCAAGAAAAGTTGTGAGGAATGTGATTGCACAAAAGAAATCCAGCGTCCTGAGCGACTGGACCAAGAGCCTTTTATCCACTACGGCACTATTGCGTCGGGCAACAAGGTCATCAAAGATGCAAAAGTACGTGACTTGTTAGCGAAGAACTGTCTTTGCTTTGAAATGGAAGCCGCGGGCTTGATGAACCAATTCCCATGTCTTGTCATTCGGGGCATCTGCGACTATTGCGATTCTCATAAAAACGACCGGTGGCAGAAGTATGCGGCAGCTACTGCTGCTGCGTATGCAAAGGAGCTCCTTCAAGTCACGGATGCCTCGGATATACAAAATACACCAGAGGCTCGGAGTGTTGTTATGGACAGTCGTAAGTTGTAGCCCTGCCTATCTTAGCGAACTGTTTTACCTTGGCAGCAGCAGAGGGTACTAGATAAACCCTCAATATGTTGCATTTTAGTCCATCACATGGAGCCCTCCTTCTCTTGTATTCCACTAATCCGAATATGCAGTCTTGGAGATCAAAACAATCGTCAAGAACCTTACTCGAACCCAGGGACAGAAAGATTTGTTCAAGTGGCTTTCTCCTCTCAATCCCTATTCTAGACATCTTGAGAACCAGAAAAGACGAGTGGAGGGTACAAGTACATGGATCTTTGAGGATCCAAGATTTCTCGATTGGTCATCAGAAAAGCCCAATTTTCAAGCGTTGTGCTGTTACGGTGACCCAGGCGCGGGAAAAACAATTATATCGTTAGTATGAAACGTTTCCAATATTATATCTAGTATGCATGTTAACGGACTTGGAAAGGTCTGTGGTAATCGATAGATTACAGGAGCTAAAGCCTCTCGGCTCAGTTGGACTCGCATACCTTTACGGTGACTATCGCGACCAGAAAGTGCAAACCATCGAGAATATCCTTGGGGTATTGGTGAAGCAGTTGTTAGCTAGATTGCCAGAAATGCCCCAAAGTCTTTTGGACCTATACGAAGAGCGCGTCAAGCAGGAGAATCCCTTGAGCTTGCCCGATGCAGAGCGGTTCTTCGATCTTGCCTGCGAGCAGTTCAGCAAAGTATTCATCTGTTTGGACGCACTCGATGAACTGAAGGACCAAAGAGGCCTCTTGATGTGTTTGCATGATAGACCGACCTCAGTGCAGCTATACATCACTGGGAGGCCCCATCTACAGTCAACTGTCCAGAAATATTTCAAGGAAAATGGTGATATTACCATCAAGGCACATGAGCACGATATTCGACTATACATTCAGCGTGAGATTGGTGGACCCAACGATATTGAGCCAGATGCTATGGACGAAAAGCTGAAGGTGGATATTGAAAACAGAATTTTAGAGTCGGCTAAAGGAGTGTGAGTGGCCGAGTGTAGTCCTTTCGGCAGTGTTAATATGATAGCCTAGGTTTCTATTACCTGTTATGCAAGTCCACGCTATCCTTCAAGCCACAACCATACGACGCCGTGAGGATGCTTTGAGGACATTACCGTCGAATCTCGGCGATGCTTTCACCAGCACGATAGTCCGAATAGAACAACAGCCAAATGCACAATCAGAGCAGGCAAAGAAGATCCTTGCTTGGATCCATCTAGCAGAACAGCCTGTTGGAGTCAATGAGCTTTTGTGTGCACTTGCAATCGAAGATGGTGATAAGGCTTTCGACCCGAGAGGTATTCCTGTAAGAGGAACATTAATTAATTGTTGCCAAGGCTTAGTTGTGTTTGACCACGAAGCATGCACTGTACGCCTGGTCCATTACTCTTTCCAAGAGTATCTCAGCCAGCGAGACCAAATGTTCGGTTTTAGTAAAGCACAGTGGCACAGCCGGATTGCACGAACATGTCTGACATTCCTAAGTTTTACATCTGGGGCGGTGGAGCAAGACTGCATTTCTACCACACTTATGCCCTATGCTGCTACTAAATGGGGTCATCACCTCCGGAAGAGCGAGCACCTGCAGGAGGCACCGTTAGAAGTTGCACAAGAATACCTCGGCATCGCATCAACGGATAATAATGTAAGTCTCCGTGTACTGTACAGGGAAATGTATGGAGGACGGCCCAACGACGAGGATGCGCATGCTACGGTTTCATCTGCCCATATCGTAGCTTTTTTTGGTATTTATGGCCTTATGCTTCATCTAGCTCAAACAGCATCTGGTATAGACTCCAGGGATATTGACGGCCAAACACCATTATTATGGGCTGCGAAGAGGGGTTACAAGCCAGTAGCCAAGTTACTAATCGATAGCGGTGTTAGACTTGACCCTCGAGATGTTACCGGTAAGACACCGCTGATGGCGGCATTGAAGTCCGGACATGAAGCAGTGGCTTTGCTGCTGATAGAACACGGCGCCGCGGTCGATACGGTGGACAATTTCAATAATGTGCCATTATCATTTGCCGCCGAGTATAGATGTGAAGCAGTAGCAAAACTGCTGCTTGAGAAGGGTGCTTTTGTGGACCCTGTAAATCAGTTTGGACTAACGCCTCTCTTACTCGCTGTCCAAGGCGGATTCGAAGAAATCGTCAGACTACTTCTTGATAGTGGCGCTGCGGTGGAGGCATCGGATCGGTATGGTCGGACACCTCTTTTATTTGCTGTGTCCAGTGGGCTTGAGGCAATAGCGAGGCAACTCTTGGACAAGGGCGCTAATGTGGAGGCATTCGACCATAAATATGGTCGGACCCCACTGATATGGGCAGCAGCAGAAGGATATGAGGCAATAGCTGGACTGCTTATTAACAAAGGTGCTGAGCTAAATTCAGTAGATGCTGGTTTCGCTTGGACGCCGCTTGCGTGGGCAGCAGTCAACGGATTTGAGGGCATAGTAAAGCGCCTCCTTGAGAGCGGCGCTGCAGTGGATCCTGTTGAAGTGAATGGGTATGGCCGAACGCCATTACTATTGGCGGCGGAGGCCAGGAACGAAGCAATTGTCAAGCTCTTGGTTAGGAAAATCGCTGTAATAGACTCGACTGTATCATTGGGTACAGATTTAGTGTTACGTGTTGAAGAGAAGGGACTGGATGCCCTGATGGACTTTCTAGGGTTCACAACTGACCATCGGGGTCACCGATCAAAAAGGATGGCGAATGCCAATGACCCGATCCATATGTACTTTGAATAGCATGATTATCTTGGCCAAAAGGTGTGAGGGAATGACGGTACATAGAATATTCATTGGAAGTCAACGATCATTGCCCGAAACGGGGTTAAGTGGATCAGGTGCTGACCTGAACTCTAAACTCAAATTTATCTATTTCGTCATAAAACCAAACAACACCTCCTACCACTTTACAACTGCATCTGTTTTGGTCCGCTGGAAAATCTAATAATAATCTAGTTGAGGCCAGTCCATCACTAGTTAACTAAGATGGCTCCAGACGGGTTTCCAGTCCGTGTCCTGTCCACCATCGACCCTTCGGTGGGGCACACTTTTCTCCAGCCCAGAAAGAGAATCCACGAAACGGGCGATGTCTCGGAGTTTCTCTGCTCTAGGGCTTATGTCGATATTATGACATTCATTTTGCAGCTAAACAGATCAATGTTTCCGACTAAATTATCTGCGGACGAAGTACAATCGTGGCCTTTAAAGTCGGAAGTAGTTGAGTTTCCCGCCCCCGTCCGACGACTACAGCAATTACTGTTGAAGCTTGAAGGACTCCTGCATGCAACACCACTAGTGGGCGGGGAAAGGAGATTTGCCGACCGTGGCTACCAAAATTGGCACGACAAGGTGAAAGAGAATGCCTCAACCTTCTTAGAGGAGTGTTTACCGTCGGAAATTCTACATGCCCCGTCCTCAGACCCGGACGGACCAACGGCAGAGGTAGAACTAATGGAATACTTTCTTGGGAGCTGGGGGAGTCGAGAGCGGATGGACTATGGGACCGGCCACGAACTGAGCTTTCTCACATTCCTAGCAGCGATTTGGAAGCTAAACGGGTTTCCAAAAAATAGCCCCGGCGTGGAGGAAAGAGCAATTGTGATCGGTGTAATAGAACCGTGTGTATATTCGATCCTACTTGCATGCGGATGAAGACTAACTCATGAGTGGTCTAGGTATCTGGAACTGGTGCGGGCTGTTATTAAGAAATATAAATTGGAGCCTGCTGGTTCCCACGGCGTCTGGGGTTTGGATGACCATTCTTTCATCCCTTATATCTTTGGCTCGGCACAGTTTAGTCCAGCTATATCGGAGTCGGATCCTGTACCGGAGGTGGGTTCATTACCCAGTACTCCAGATCCTGAAGGAGTCGCGAAAGCAGATATTGTAGAGAAAGAGCGGAGAGTGAACATGTATTTCTCCGCCATCGGCTTCATATATGATGTAAAGACAGGGCCGTTCTGGGAACATAGTCAGATGTTATATGATATATCTGGGGTCCGGGCTGGCTGGGCCAAGATTAACAAGGTCAGCCCAGATTGCAGATTTCCGTACCTATTGGCTAATAATAGTTGCAGGGTATGATCAAGATGTACAACGCTGAAGTACTTTCTAAGTTTCCGGTTGTGCAACACTTCCGCTTCGGCTCGCTGTTCAGTTGGGATCGCGACCCGAGCGCTATTCCTCCGCCGCCCAGAGCCCACACCTCATCCGGACAGGAAACTCAACCAAGACAAGCCCCTCCATCAACACGGCAAGGTCCAGGTCCAGTAACGAAAGCTCCTTGGGCTACCGCATCGCAGAGTATTCCCCCACCATCAAGCGGAACCGCAGCGCCATGGGCGACTGCGAGAGCTGGTGGGGCGCTCTTTACGTCTTCTACCCCTCCTAGAATCCCACCAGCACTTCCTGATACCTCCAGACTTCCGCCAGGTCCAATGGCTCCTACCAGAGCTCCCAGGGCAAGTTCGCAACCAGCGGGGCCGGCTCCCGCTGGTGATTCCAAGGATTTGGCTACTAAGGCTCCTTGGGCGAAATAATATGGCGATACGATATGGTTATTGATGAAAAGCTACTGTTCTTTGCGTATATGAAATGGCATTATATACCCCTATTACGAGGCATACATACATCAATGAATCCGATATAGTGTACATGATGCTCGGGTTTGCTCTTCCATCACAATGTAAATAAGAGAACACCAAGCCGATGGGGTATCATTTGTATCAAACGCCGAGTAGATGCAAAACTCCAGTAATAATACAATCATTCTGAATCCGAAGCATAAGCCACCAAGGCAATGGACGGTTCCGGCGTCTTGCTGGCGGATTTGATCACTTCAGTGGAATGCTCTTGCGGTGCAGAGGACACTCCACCCTCACTATCTGCGTTGTCTTGGTTTTGGTTGTCTGGTTTATTCATGTCCGCTTTGTTCGATGCAGCTTTGCGTCGTTTAACCTCCGGCTGCCAGGTGCTCCCATCATGGTTTAGGAAAGGGTCTATCACGGCGCGAGTATTCCCAGTTAACTCATTGCGAAACATCGCTTTGCGCTCCGCGACAAGATCCGCCGTCTTCTTCCGTTTCCCGGGCTTGCTCTTCTCAGTTGAAACACCCTTAGTCTCAAACATCGGCCGCGTGCGCGCTGCAGTAGCCTCATTACCCGTGCTAAAGTCCACCAAACCAGCCCGCAACCGATCCTCCTCCGTTTCATCCACAATATCAATCCCCAGACTCATCTTATCCTTCAACGCCTCCCTCTTCGCCTCGATACCTTCCCGAGTCTTCCGCTCCGCGCGAAACGTCCTCCGCAACCGTCTCGACATCTCATACGGATCATCCCAATCCCTCGACTGACGCTCCTGCAACTCCAAGATCCGCGTCCGTCCCTCATCAACCACCTTCTTATCCTCGACCTTCCCCTCCAACCTCGCAAACGGATCCGAAACCTCCTCCCTCCTCTCCCCAGGCAACTTGATCACAATCTCCCCATCCCCCCTCCTCTCCTCCCCAGTATCCCTCTTCCGGCCCCCCTCCGCAACCACATACGCAGTATTCTTCGGATCCGTCCGAATCTCAATCCACCCCCCACACGCCGGATGCCTCATACGGAAACTATATATCGGCGTCGAGTGATAGTTTCCGATCTTCTTCTTCTCGGCATTGAAGCGCACGCCTTGGCCGATGATCGTCTCGTGGGGTTTGCAGGTCGTGCACCAGACCGCAAAGGGCATTTCGAAGCGAACGGTTAGGGCACCGGTTGTGTGGAGGTGGCGGGCGCGGGCACCGAGGGGGTGTTTCTTTGCGAGTTGGTTACCGCTCATTAGACCTTCTTGGTCTGGGGGGACGTAGCGTCCCATATCTGGTGAGGGGGTGGGTTAGTTTGGGTGGTGGGTGTGGGTATGGTTAGGTTGTGGAAGGGGGGGTGGGGGTTCTTACTGAAGCCCTGCATTTTGGAGGGTTGGGGCTAGTTTAGAGCTTGTGAAGCTTGGGATTGTAGATTGGATTGGCGTAGGTTGGAGTTGTGCTTGCTGGAGCTCCAGATGGAGACCAGTTTGTGAACAAAGTGAAAGGTGTTGGTGTTTGAGATTGATAGTCTTTCCTTATCGCGGGATTGAACGATAGTTATGCGGATTAGTCAGATGGGGCTGTGCGTGCATAATTGACCTTATGCATTTAGTAGTACATATAGTACATATGTCTAACTGTCAATAGTGATTGTTGCCTTCGATTCTTTTTGTTATATAGGTCCATGCATTGCTTTCCACGTGAGGAGGCGATAATTGGAAACATTATAAAGGGAAATGACTGGACAGCGGCGGGACTCCACTATTATTCCCCCTGTATGGCTTTATCATGTATTATCTCTCTAGCAAACATACGATAACATGTATGGGAATCACAACTCTCGCAGTGGCTACTCCTCGGATTAGCTATACTCTTAATGAGATAGGTAGAATTTAGATAGCGTAATTCGGTAGCAATAACGCCAGACACCCTAATCGGGACACGCATAAAGCAACCGTTGATCGAAACTGTCCACGCCATGCAAGGGGGAGAGAATGAAGGGTGAACCCTGCCACTACACCAACATTTAAGCATAACCACGAGCTCTGGTTTGTGGAAGGAAAGCCAGCGAATTGAATGGCTTGCTTCCCCTTTGTATAGAGCAGATCCTGTCGTATTCGGGTTCGATCGGAGTACTTTTGCTCGGATCGTTAGTATGCTGAGCCCAGTCCGCGAACTGATCCTGCCATCTCCCCCACCTTAATGCCCTCCTCAACGGCCCTACAACCGACTTTGATCTGGCGAACATCATTCAGGTCAAGCAGTACTAGCTAGTTCTCTTTTACCAAGCCTCCCATGGCGGGCGACCACGAGGTATCTCCCCAGCGTAGCTCTACTCAGTAGTGTCTGTGTGCATTAACCCTAGACCTAGGATTCCTCCCCAACCTCAGACAGCGACTGGGCCTCGAGCGATGATGCATCGCTAGACGTAACTACTCTAGCTTCAAGCGTTCTCAATTATGTGTAGGTACATACTTCACTGCTCAGCTACACACTACCCAGTGTCCACAGCCAACCCTCCTAGATACCCAATTACTAACAGCCCCCAAACTTCCAGATACAAGGTAAGACTGGCACAAATCACCACATACCACACACTCCCAACACCAAATCCCGATTGCAGAATGGCCGGCGATATCATGCCTACCGCCCAGGCACGTATTTAATGGTAGTACCAGCCCTGTCTCCCAAGCCCCCACGCAGGCAAATGGCTTAAAAGTCAGTCAGCCGAACGACGACGAGGAGCAAGACCGAATGGACCTCCTCCACCACATCTACGCCCTGATCCTCGACGGCGAGCTTCATCTCGCTCCCATCAAATCCCATCCGGAGCGAGTCCTAGATCTTGGAACCGGCACAGGAATCTGGGCGATAGATTTTGCCGAGTGAGTACTGGATCCTTTTCTTTTTTTTTTCTGCTTGATTTGACTTGGTGAAGCTGATATATGTCGTGGGGGGTTGTAGTCAGTATAAATCCGCAGAAGTATTAGGTACGCTGACCCGCTGCACTACAAGAACCGTCGATTGACTATAGAAGGAAATGATCTCAGCCCTATCCAGCCTAGTTGGTAAGGATACATACCACCACCCCAGTCCTTGTCTACCATCTACTGTCCACATTCTAACCGCCCGCGAAAAACGCAAAGGGTCCCCCCAAACTGCCAATTCGAAGTCGACGACTACGAAGCAGACTGGGTCTACTCCCGCCCGTTCGACTACATCCACGGCCGTGAACTTGCCGGCGCAGTCAGCAACTTCGATCGCCTCTTCCGCCAGGCCCTCACGCACCTCAAACCAGGCGGGTACCTCGAGCTGCAAAGCTTCCGCGTCGAGGTCTACGCCGACGACGACTCGTTAGACCGAGCGCCCTACACGACGAAAATGTGCGCCCTGATCCAAGAAGCAAGCGCCAGGTTTGGAAAGCCCATGGCGAACATGGATGAGTGGGCAGATAAGATGATACATGCTGGGTTCGAGGATGTGACGTGCAAGATCTTCAAGGTGCCAATTAGTCCGTGGCCGCAGGATCGGAAGATGAAGGAGATTGGGAAGTATTTTCAGGCGCAGCAGATGCAAGGGATTACGTCTTATGTGCCGGAGTTGTTGTCGATG
The DNA here is from genome assembly GCF_009176365.1 of Aspergillus alliaceus. Taxonomy (NCBI): domain Eukaryota; kingdom Fungi; phylum Ascomycota; class Eurotiomycetes; order Eurotiales; family Aspergillaceae; genus Aspergillus; species Aspergillus alliaceus. The sequence goes on from NW_022474697.1 coordinate 533,439, forward strand.
ATGTTGGGGTGGGGGAAGGAGGAGGTGGATGTTCTGATGGCGCATGCTAAGAGGGAATTGGTGGATACGGCTGTGCATCAGTATGGGAAGTTGTATTTTGTTTACGGGAGGAGGCCGGTGAAGTAGGACCTTTTCTCTTGGGATATTAAGTGACGATGGTTGGAAATATAATTGATTTTGAAATATGCAAGTTGTGTCTCGCTCTTGAGCGTTGAATTTGTAGAGAAAGACGAATTCTTTTGATATTGTGGGAAGAGCCCCGAAGGTAAGTCGTCTAATGTTGCATGGAGCCGCACCCAAGTCTCAACAGAGTGAAAAAGGAAGAAAGATGGAAGGAAGAAACTTCAGTAGGAGATCGGTACTCTTGGCATGGGCTCCCTGGTAGTCCAACGGGGCAGTGTTGAAGAGAAGGCCGTTAAGAACGATACTGAGCATCAAGGCGGCAATAAACCACGTGCTGAAGGTTGGGCTTTCTAGGTTGAGCAGAATTTCAAGGACTCTGTTGCCATAAATGTCACCTAAAATCTGGTGGTTCTTCTGGATGCCAATGTATCCGGCTCTAGGGTCAGATAAGGACGGAATAGGGATATCCTCAAGCGCGTAATCGGCGGGACGATTGTCACAACTGTCTCCTCCTCTCCTCCTGGTTCTGGATTCGGGCCATCACATACACGGTACCCAAGCCACTGCAAGGGTTCACGGAGTCGGCCTTGACGTGGGCAAAGTGACCATCATTGCGGAAGGTAATAGCCCATCAGTTCAAGAGGTTGATCGACATAAGGCCACCAAATATGAGAACCTTGAGACTGCGCACGCTGGCAGACTTGGCCTTTTGATCGAGGATATTAGCATTGCCTTTGCCGCTACTCGAGACTACGTTTTTTGCAACGCCATGGTCGATGCAATCTTCTTCCAAAACCTTGCGTAAATCGGCGAGGCAATTGATGCGGGTGCTCTCACGTTTGAAACAGAGAACAGCCGTGTAGAGAGTAAATTGAAGCACATAATCGAATAATAAGATCCAAGCTACGAGGAAGCAGTACTGTTGGAGACCACCCCGTACTCCAGAAGAAGCCCCCCCAATGGCTAGGAGTCTGATTTCAAGTGTCTAGATCTGGATAATGTCCTAGCCTTGAGCTTTTTATGGTAGTGGCGACGGCATCCTGAGTGTTCATAGACTGAGAAGCAGTACGATGGAGAGGTCGGCACTGTCCGAGTAAACATAAGCCTCAAAGCCAACGGTCACTGCAATGAACGGAATACCCTCGGATATCAATCGGAAGTTGATCGGTATGTCGAACTTCGTCGTCACTACGAGGCCAAACATGAAACCTAGTGCTCCAGAGAAGAGTACCGTGGCAGCGAGCCGGAACTGGGAGCCTAGTCATCTCATGGAACAGAAAAGCGAGATATATGTCAAATGCATGCAAATGTATCCCGGAGTCAGAATCGCAATACCAACACTTGATAAGGTCGAGAAGAGAGGTGCACCCATCGTTCATCCAGGGCTGAAAGGGTTGCCCGACTTATCTGCCACCGTTAGACCTTATGATCTATCTTCTAGAAAACTCATCATCTACAGGGGCAGGGTAAGTGTGAGAGATGACGAGTTAGAGAAAGAACGGAAGAGCTCATTGGAAGAGATCGTCCAGCGTCTGTGCAGCCAAGTCCCGAAAGAGGAAAGCCGTCTGCACGAGATGTTCGGCGGAATCTCGGGGCATGCAGACATCGTCGGTTTGCCACTTCCACGCGGCTGATTCACTTAGTCGAACAACGTGGCTTCCTTGGAGAAAGACATCTGTATCCACCAGACCCGCAGCAGTCTGGGGGTCTTGAAAGGTATCGAACAAGGTGTGTTCCAGAAGTTCAACGTTTCAACGTACGTCGTACTACTTAGGAGTGCGTATACCATGATCGTATAGAACGAACGCGTACCAGCACAATGAGAGATGAATTGGCGGATGGAGATAAACCTGACGCCGCAGCCAGTTTGACTCAGGATCTAAGGCACCTTTTGCTGATCCCGTAAACGACCGAGGTAGCCATTATGACAGACCGAAGGTGTGCCGGGAATGGTCACCTCGTGGTTTCAGACTTAAAGGATTCTAATAATTATACAAGGAATTTCTTTGATCAAATCGGAAGTCTTTGGGTGGATTCCGACTCGGTAATCAGGGATCGAGATCCCACGGTGGCTTGGTTCTGCCTCTCCAGATGAGATACCTGGTCTGTAGACATCTTATCTTCTATAAGTCTCCTTGAATAGAATATGGACCAACGAAATTAGATCACTATGAATCAGACCATAGGAAAGGAACAAGGCCAACCACCGTTCCTCTTGAAGATAGAAACTTGATTCGCTAGTATGTACATACTGTCAGTTCTGAGCCGCTCAGTAAGATGGGAGTATAACTCCACAGATATCCGCCTCATACTGAGGCTATTATCTGCCGACATTCGCGGCGTTTGAAGTGGCACTTTTAACTCCGCCATGGGTGGGAGAAGAAAACCTAGAAGTTCGAAGTACTCCAGCCCCCACTTGATACCTCGTCAATATTTGCTGTGCATTAACAGCCGTGGGTAAGCGTGAGGCCAAAAAGGAACCCGAGCGGCCCTATCGGGCACGACATTCATCAATGAAACTTTACATCCTGCAGAATCCTACATTTTTTTACCTCGCATTAATGCATTCTTTGAAGATGTTACAGCGCTTGGCACGTAAGCGTCTGGAATCATTTTGAGGATTCTCGAGGTTCTTAATCAGCGCCATGTACGCGGGTTCTGCATAATACGCGGTTCCCGCAGAATTCGACCGTCGATAACTTCTGCTGCATGAAATCAAGGCCAAAAGCGGGAAACGGGCCTATTAGATGCAAATTTCCAGACTGATGCAGAAACGTGGCTCTTATTCCCTCGGATGTTTTATCATAGATATACCCGCATGCACCCCTGTTCTTTCGTTCCCAAAGGGCCTGAGAATGAGTCCTTAATGCCCTGTCGATCAGATGAAGACTTTACACTTAAGATGGAAGGTAACCACGACGTCGCCGAAGAGCAGTGGATGGCCTTGCCACTATTTAATCGAGCCTCCTCTCCGGACACTTCACGAAACGTTTCGACATGCTATGACCCAGAACCCTTACCCGAAGTACCACCACTACCATGGTTTATGGACCAAACAAGATTGGGTGGACTCCCAGAGATGCCAGTCCCGTGGCTTATGGATACTTCTATGCTCGGACTCCCTTCAGAGCCGTCCATATCATGGCTCATGGATTCTCCCAGCCTCGAAGAACCGTCGATGCCGTGGATTATCGACTCGTCGGGCCTCAAAACCCCCCCAGATCCGCAGATCCAGTGTTTTATCCAGACTCCTCTTCTTGAAGCCCCCTCAGACCCCCCTACGCCTTCATCCTCACGCATACGAGAAGGGCCGCCGGCCCCCCCCTGGCGCGACGAGCCGATTCTTTCTCGCCCCGGAAGCAGCAGTCGCCATCGAGACTCGCCCCCCGAGCTCCTACCAGACTGCATCACGCCTCCTGATTCGACCTCTCTCGCGCGTGCCAAGTGTCCGTTCCCGGGATGTAAATCGACGGCGCGTTTCGCGACGCCACGAGACTTTCGACGGCACTATCGCCAGCATTTCAAACGATTTTTCTGCCATTATGAGAACTGTCCCCAATCGGCGCCTGATCCACACAACCCTAGTAAGCGAGGATTTGCCACTCGAAAGGATCGCGACCGGCATGAAGCTAAGCATAAACCGGAAATCCGGTGCCAATGGCGTAACCAGCACGGCGAGCAATGCACCAGGGTCTTTAGCCGTATGGACAATATGAGGGATCATGTTCGAAGGATTCATCAGCGAAAGTCCTAGAGAGTCGATGCCCTCCCACCGTCCGTAGGACTCCGGAAGTCTTAAACCTTTGTCACAATGTGACGGTCTTTGGATTCGCCGATGCTACCCAAACTAATGAAGATTAGCCGCTCTGCAGTCCATACCACAAGCCTAACAGCATTAGGTTTATCTATCAACACGAGGCAGAATGATTCTGGGTTGGCCTGACGATACGGCCAGTTCTTGATCTATCCTTCAGACTATGTTGATATAACATGTGTTCACTTATACCCCCCACCAGGAATTGCACCTTTATGACTTAAGTCAAATAGCACTCACGCCTCTCAGCATGGTTTTGTTTGGGATATAACCGGTTTCATGGAAACGTTTGTGTGAAGCTTACATTTATGTATCGGGATACAAGCATCGTTAGGAGAGCATCCTGATAGAAAGATACTCTTGGCTATATAAAATATAGTGGTAGACCGAGACATGTAAAGAGAAATGAAAAGTTCCAGCATGAAACACCCTGATACACACTCAACCTCCCTGAACAAGTATTCGTCCGTGACTGGAAGAATTCTCTATGGACTATATTCTGGGCTCGTTATCATACCCTCAATACCATCCCGTTGAATTAGAGAGTAGCCGTTAGGCCTTTGAGATTAGGCATCCTTGTCTGTGCTAGATAGATATAGTTGCATCAGATATTATGCACACCAACCTAAATCATAAGCCACGCGAAAATATATTGAAGGACCAAATACCTGGGATGAAGCCTTGCTCTAATGCATGACGTATTGCAGGGATAACTAAGTAATACTGCAGAATTGACTTATGCATGATTGGAGGGACCGGCGTAAACACTATAAGCAACCTATATACCACTTAGATTCACACCGGAGCGGAGATTATTCTTGCATGATAAGTTCATAACTTGGCAGCTAACCAATTACCCTTTTTGGATACTCCAACCCGCGATCCTACTCGTTCTCGTCGCCTCAGGCCTACCACTATCTTAGCCCCAACGACGTGACGTCGGCCTGAGTTTGTTAGGATGTATGTCTTGGGGATCCACCTTTCTTCAGGCCCCCCTGCATGATGGCTCGTTCTAAGACCTTTAGAGCGTGCAATCGCAACTTTGCTGTCACTCATTACGAGGACCGCTGTATGCATGAGGCCTTAGCGCGGCTCAACATTAGATATAGATGGAGCTTACACTGTATAGGACCGGTGTAGCAGACCTGTTTACGAGTATGGAGTGATGATGGCGCACGCAACTCCTTCAATGTCGATGGAAGTCTAGTACAAGCGTGCGAAGGTGCTCGGCATTGATGGATGGATAGCCGTAAAGGGTGAGTATATAGCTTCACCTTTAAATCCACATTGAAAACTTAATCAGCAGCACGGAATTTCCTCTTCGCAATCGCCTGTCTTATTGGTATCCACGGCCAACCATGTACGACATTCGGTCTTTTGAAACAGATCTCTCCCGTAAGCGCAGTAAGCGCTGCGGTGGGAGCGTTATGTTCTCTATTTCCTCTGGACATATTCCTACAACCCCCTTCCTCCACTCCTTACGCAAGATTCCAGGCCCTAAATTAACTGCTATTAGTACTTATCTCGAACTTTACCAGGAAGTCATTACAGATGGTCAATATCTTTGGGAGGTCAAGAAGACGCACGAGAAATATGGTACGTAGCATAAGGTCCACTACTCGTAGACCATTTGACTAATAAATTTAGTATAGGCCTGTCTATTGTACATAACGTTAGCTTTATTTCATCTAACTACAATCATCCGATACTACTATTTGATTTTTATACTATGTGTTATTTTATTTTTATTTTTTTTTTTTTTGCTTCTCTTTCCCCCCCTTGTTCCAGAATCCAGCAGCACAATGGTTAGCACCGGAAATAGCTTCGAGCTCCCTTCCGAGAACCACCGATGGGTACTCTCAAAATATGTCCCCAGCAAAGGCGAGCACCGGGGTCTGGGTAGTGAAGTTATCGTAGGAATGCAAAGGAGCAACGCCAACGGGCAATTCGGTCTCTAACTGAACTTAACCCTACGCACTGCCGATCCCCCCTCTGCCTTCACGGTAACACTATCACCTCAAGTGAGTCAGCTCTTGTGAACGCCCATTTCGATCACCTGGAATGCGCAACTACGGTGAGATGCGACGACTAAGGCACACCTCTTATCCAGTACCTGTCGCCGGAGAGCAAAGAAGACGCGCTTGCATGGGCGCACGAGGCAATCCATATCAAACTCACGTCGCAAAACGCCTTTCAGTTTCGAGAGGAGACTCCCATATCCACGGTATGGGATTAAAGCTCGCAAAAGCTATCAATATTTACTGTTGGAAGATGTGGAGGCGGACACAACGCAGCTTCGGCTGGGCAGGACAATTGATGTCCTTATGTGTATGAACCATCTATTCTAGGACGGCATTAGTGAGCGCAGTTTCGCTTGATCTTCTACGAACTCTAAGTCGGACTATCAGTGCGGCCAAGCAGCTGGCCTATCCCGGAGGTTACGATATCCAGAATCTCAACGTGCCGCTCCTCAATGCCTTGGATGTTGACCTGAGCGCTGCGGGCACCGAGTACAGGCTTCTTGTGGCCAGGACGTTAACGATCTATAGCGGGACTATTTAAGTTGTTCTTTTTTCTTAATCAAGATTAACTTGTTTTCTCTACACATTTTTGGCCCAAAGGGAAGCCGTGGTCTCCCCTTCAAACATGGTACTGGTCTCCCCCACACCGAGTTCCACGGCTTTATCCCCGTAGAAAAACCATCATCCACGCCATGAAGACACGTCTCGGACCCAAGTACACCATCTCCTATCTCACCTAAGGCTCAGTCATAGTCGCGCTGCAGGAAACTAACCTGCCCTCCGATCTGGGCAATGAAAGCGTCTTCGTCACGCCCATGCCTGTTAACGGCCGTTGTTGGCCCCGAAACGACAAGAGAGAACCTCCAGTATCAGCGAGACGGGCGCAATTATCCTATACAAAAATACCAAGTCGCTTCTCATCAAGCGCGACAATGAGCGAGGAACCATAATCTCGGCACTATCCTACGCCTGTGAAGACGTCGAGAAGTCCTTTAACCGGGCGCTGAGCAATCCATACCAGCAGTCGATCGGAATGGCAGTACATATGCTCAAGACCTCGTTTTCAACTGAGTCAAAGACAGTAATCGCATTTATAGGGAATTGCAAGGTGCCATGAATGTACTCTTGAAACGCTGTGCTATCCGATAAAATCACGTCACCTGTCCGTCTCATCATCTTCGCTCTCTAATAGCGAAACCCATACTAACATTGAAATAGCTCTTCATCAGCGACACCAAAACGAGCGCTTCCTCGTCGAGCAAATCGTCTCTGGAAACGGCGACCCCATCCTCTCAGTCGAGAAAGTTTACCTCTTCCTGAACCAGTCCTTACCATACTTGTGCCTTGAATAAACGCCACTCCCGTCCCATAATAATAGATCTACCCCGACCCAATAACAAGGAGAAGAGCAATCCGCCTCGAGAGCTAGAGGGGCTCCTCTATTCTCACCGTTTGCCATAATGATGGCAACTATACCGACGAGCAGACCATGGCCTACCTGAAAACGGTGGCGATTGGATGCCAGCTTTCGTCTAATTAGTTAGTTACACATAAATATTAAAAACAACGCCTTTTCCAACATAAGGTGTGCTGGATTGTGACCTGGATCTTGGGCCGGTTTGAAATCGCATGAAGCTACGATGGAAGGTGAGAATTACGTTTACACACTTTGTTAATATCTACAGACTATTGTGATAGAATGGACAATTCATCATCGCTGAGATTTATGAGGCTTCCAAGCAAGGTGAAAAGGAAGTACCGGATATTAGGGCTCCTTGCCAAGAGTTAACTAGCCCATCCTTTCAGATTAGTGGTAGGCCTGAAAAGTGGCAATGCCGGGGAGAGTCAGTTTTGACCAATTTCTAAGATCTAGCACCTCGAGCTCAGTTTCCTTTCAGTTGTATGGGTCCAACTTGCTGTGTAGATTTGGCTGAGTTTGCGAAGCGCAGCGCGGTAAGAATGGCAAGTTGGCATTGTCTTTGCAGCGAAGAGGCTCGGCTGGCGGAAAGGCAAAGGTGTACGACTAAGAACGAGTTTATAGTAAGCGTTAGGCAAAATCAAACGCATGGGGTTCCTTTTTAAAGTGTATATGGTGAGCTTGAATCTGGCCTCGGATTGCTATTGTGTGTTATGTGACCGATCAAAGTAATGTGCTCCATCGAAGATTAATCTCTAAAAGTGAAGCGAAATGCCGGGACAACTAGACTTGCGTTGCACAGTAAATTGAAGCATTTCAACTGGAAAATAAATGTCTTCTGCTTCTAATAGTCAGTAGAAGTTGTCTAAGCGAAAAACTGGTCTTCGAGCTCATAAAGGTGAACATAAAAAGACAGAGCACCTTCCCGAAGGTAACGTTATTTACGAAGCCAGGGAGCGAGTACGGTGGAGAAACGAGTGAACTGTGGAGCGCAGGGAAGCAGACCACTTGCGCAGCTCAGCGGCGGCACTGAAGCTGCTGATCGCATGGTTGATTGTAATTTTATGCCAGTCCGGATCACGGCATAGCTCAGGACCCAAGAAGACCCGGGAAGTAAGCTGAGCAATACATGAAACGGGAGTGCTATAACGGTTGACTATGTGCCATTCTATTGTTCGATGCATGAGTGGGGTTAAGGTCCCAATTAGAATGTTCTAATACGGAAGGGAAGGAAAGGACATGCTTTGCCCTTAGTGATGTACCTAGAGCCTGCGTTAATCAAACGCGCACGGTATCCAAAGCTAAGGGCCCCGCTGCGCTCGCCTTGAACGCATCGAAACCCGGGATATGAGTGTGTAGATCCTATGGGTCAAATATCCAAATGTCCAATCGCCAGCAAGGCGCTGCTTATCTCCCAGTAGAAAAACGAGGCTGGGGGGGTGCACATTCTAGACAAACCTTTGCTTTGTATTGCGAGAACAAAAGCCGTGGATCCGATTGGATCTCCTCCGCATACACCGGTGACAGAACCACAATCGAATTGGCATCGATCACTGGCTTGAACTCCTTCCAGCCCTATCCCATGGTTCGAGGAATCCAGATCAGCCGGTCCCATCCCGTGGCTGCTTATGGCTCTTGCGAGGGATCCATAACGTACCCGTTCGGATCCCTGCTGGATGAGCTACTCTACCCGTTCCTGAAAGTTTAGTTTCGTCTAGGAGTACATAACACCTTGCGATCGGCGGCATTGATAATCGGCTGGCTCCCTTGCCTTTTTCTGGTAAATACTTGGTGGAAGAGAGCTGCCAGGGATAGGGCTTAGCTTACCAGGTTTAAATGATGAATTGTAGTATGGAGCGAGAGTCCTAAACTCCAGATTAGATATAATCTATTACTCTATGAGAAGCCTTTCCTTTGTAGAGTATCTTTTCAGGAATAGCAATGAATATTTATGGAAAGGGTATGTCCGAGATGTTCGGAGTACGGGGTATCAGCTAAAGATACTTTGCAGTACTCTACCTTTGGAAGACATGTTAGAATGTGCAGAATACATTGAATGCAGCCGCAAAGAAGAGCTGTGATAGCAGGCCCCTAAACTGGACATGTTGAGAATTCGCTTGCGAAATATCCCAGTTCATCTGCAACTTAGACCGTGGGAATATATATATATATGCATAAGCTGTGCACTGTGTATAGATGACATAATATGACATATAAATAGGGCTTCGCAGTCACATGACCTAGAATATCTGACGTACGCAGTAACTCAGGTATAACTAACCGTGGCATCTGCCCAGGTGAATGACAAGCGGAGATTGCTAATACTTAGCTGTGGTAAGGGGTTGCTATCGTTGCCGTGGCAAAAACGTCCTCGGCAGATAGATACATGTGGCTAGCGCTGCGCCGGTGTGATACTACAACCCCTAGTGGATCCATTCGGCTTACTATTTATGCAGCACCCCCTCTTGATGTGATCAGCGTGCCATCCTTGCAGGCACATAGCCCTTACGTTCTAACACGACCGCTACAGAATTTGAGCAATCCCTGTTTATACTGGTTCCACCGTTAATCGCTCACCTTATTGCAGTTTGTTTCTTAGGTGGGCGGGAGATGAACTCTCAAGATAAATTTGGAACGCAATCTGACACTCAGCGGGGCTCCTGTCGGAGGCTAGGCAAAATGACATGAAGAGTAAAGCCTGATTAGCGGAGGGCCTCACACGGACAGGAAAATGGGATAGGTATGGTGACTGGGTCAGGCCATATGTCACACAGCCTCTTGGATGAGAGTATCCACATATTTTGCCGGCCCGTAAACCCGGCCATTCAAGCGGGGAGTCAATTCTCTCCTCAATCTAGGTCAGAAGGTTCCAGTCTTAAGTCTCAAAGCGATAGATAATGTACGGGATACTCTTAATCAGTGGTGGTTATCAAGACTGCCCCGATTCGAGGCATACTGGCTGCAGTTGGTGAATTGTCGTAGCAAGGGTGAAAATTTTGAGCGGATTCAGGGCCATTCATGTGCCCATAGACTCGAGAGGCTTGAGCAGAAAACGAAAAAAGAAAAAAGGAAAAAAGAAGGGTATTTCCGTAGTTTTTTCAGTAAGGTTTAACGCCAGTGATCAGCCGGTCGCCAGGTGGGAGCCCCGTATGCATCTGTGTTTTTCACTGCGTAATCCGCGGGGCGCGGCACAATCTTTGAGAACTGCCGTCAGATTGACAGATCAAAAACGAACTGTTTCGACTTTGGATTTGCGCCGAGTTTTGGCTACGGGCGTCGATTGTTTGGGCTTTGGCCACGAAACGCAAAGGATGATTATGCTTAATTGTAGAAACCCAAAATCCTTAGTAGGCCGATATGATCCTGTCTGTGTGTCTTAGGGTTACAAGGGGAGCAATTCGGGTGAGAGTTCAACCTAAAAGGGGACGAGCAATGCATTCCAGGCCACTGGCTGCATTCTTGAAGAGGGATCATGCATAAGAGTCCAATTCTAACCCCACCATAGTCTTACATGTATACTAGTGCTCAGGCCTCTCTCAGCGATTCGCTGTTCAACTCCATGGACTGATCTCTTTGGTGGAATTTACCCGCCTGCTCCCCTTGGAACGATTTGCTTAGGGATTTTTCAGCGTGTGCTCTAGATCGAACATGTCCAAACTATGTTACGCTGTCTCTACGAAGAATAGTTACGTGCAATGGTGTCCGGAAGAAGTAATTTGGATTCATTCTAGCTAAATGGTTATCTCGAAGATGCCGCGTCGGACCTATTGAGGATTCAAGCAAGTTAGCACGGAGTCATGGCCCAAGATTGCAAGAATCCACAAAGTTTTGAGAATATTCTCAGACGATGTCGCTCTTCCAAAGCAGGTTATGTTGTGATCATTATCTTGTATGTAGATTTAATTCACATCGGCAAAATAGGTGTCTAATCACGGTGTAGAGTGTAATGGGAGGATGTAGATAGTAGAGGACTTACCATGAAGATCTCAGCAAGTATAGCGACACCCTTTTCGCTGAAGGGTTGTCAAGATTCAGAGAGAGAGAGTGAGAGAAGGATGAGAGAGGACTGCAAGGAAGAACAGGTTGGAAGGAGGATTACCCATGCTTTTATACCCTGGCCAGAGACAAATACACCACGAGGTCTCACAAGCGACACAGTATCACGATACGCCCTCCGGCCGCCGGCTGTCATGACAGGATAGAGTACGGCCTATCAAGTGGACCTCAGCTTGCGAGTAAAAGATCGCTTCCAGAGAGGCTCTCCATTGTTTAATTAATTATCTCTCCCTATCTGTCTTTCATGTAGATTCGTCTATGAAGGAATTACGAGGGTATCTCTACTGAAAGTCACCAAGGGTGCCCATGTAAGGGAAAATGCGCAAGAAACAAGAGAGTGAGTGTACCATGGATGAACTACTGATATCCCCCCCCCAAAAAAAAACTGAGCTGGCATGGGATACGCATTACGAATGTACGCACACATGGTACCACGCAGAACGAATGTCCCCGTCGGCCTAATTCTAGATCCTAGCGTTTTACCTCACCTAATTAACCTTGGCGGTTACACTCGTCTGCTCGATATTCTCCCATACTCACATCAATCTATCCATGTACGCGCAGATCCGATCCACGAATAAGCACATGTTGGCTCTAACTCCCAAGCCAGGAAGTTGGGGTTAACCATTCGAGGAACGCCTAGGCCATAGTGGGGTATCGAGGAAGGTTGCTGGGGCGCCCGAGTCCGAGCTATCAATATCAGGTTCCATACTGCGGTCCATATCCACCACATCGGACTCTCTTCCAATAGGCCCCCAAGGATGCTCTCATTCATCTTTCCGCTACTGCCACCTAGTGCCAAGTGGTCCAAGCCTTCCGCATTGCACCAATCGGGTTCGCTCACAATGGTGACACGTTGGCTCCACTCAGGATGGCTCATAATGGCTCATTGCCTCTCATCGTCGCTCATGCGAAACCACGCCTATCATTGAGGATGACTGAGTCAGCTAGGAAAAACCGACTGTGGACACCGAAAAGTGGGCTGGATAATTTCTTGCTGTTATACATAGCATATCTGGTCTGGAGTATGTGAAATAACACCGAGTACTCTACTTCCTCCTTAACTGAATCCTGGTTAACTTGGGGTCGGGGAGAGCACGTGCCTAGAATAGCCCCCATCCTGAGACCCCTGCTAGCACCGAGAGTTTCCAAAGCCCTTATTTAAGACGCGCATTACTCGAATTACGATATGGTAATAGCAATTAGCACTTAGTATTATTATCTACGAAGTACTACTCAATTTGCGAACGGGGGGAAAATGACTGAGACCGCGCGGAACTATTCCTCAAGGGGAAGGAGCTGGATATGCGACCAAATCACCATATCAAGTCAATTAATCTCACGGAAGTATCCTGGTAAAGCTGGGAAGCATTGAGTTGTTAAAAAAAAAAAAAAAAAAGAGGCTGAGGTCACCTGCTGAGTCAGTGATCATTAACTTGATTTGATCTCATCTATTTACCCGAACACATCGTTCAACATGACTATCATGTAATTCCGCCTCCCATTTCATGCAACCTTCCAAGGAAAGTAAATCACACCATGTCATACAATGTAAAAGATATGTATCGTACCTATTTTCAAGGCTATCAGGCGCGTAGTGATCTGGCTGTATATCTGCTGAGCACAGAAAGGTAGACTACTAAGGTAGATGTGGCCCCAAGACCCTAAGGCAAGGAGCTCAGTAATGACAAACACTGAGGACAAGAGAGTTACAGAGTACAGCACACAGAGCTATGGCTACTAGTATTGTGTATCCATAATTCTTGTTTCTGGGCGTCTAATGCTCGGTTTCTGTTTCGAGGCCCATGCTCCTGGATTTACATTCGTGCATATTCTTGCGGGAAAACATATGATTCTGTGCATTAATGTGGCCTGTCTGCATCGATCTCGATTTGCTCTTATATTTATCCTTCTATTAAAATGAATGGTAAATGATACTACCATGTCCTATGCCAAGTCGTCGCAAAACGAATCCCAGCCCTGTTGATACCTTTGATGACCAAACATATTACCTGCAGCGCCACATCGGGAAGACTTGAAGAAAAGTGGGTCAGGGTCAAAGCCTAGGGGAAAATCTATGGTCATCCAAAACTACCTAATTCATACTTTGAGGCTGATCTATCCCCGGCAACCCTCTGTAAACCCGGAGTACGAGAATCATGAGACCTGGGGGTCGGTCACAGCTATATCCCCACAAACAACAAGAATAATTAAGTGACGACCACGGCTGAGGGAAGTTCTAACCGTCGGGGTTGGAAAGCCCCTCTGTAGAGTCATAGTTCACACTTGCACTTCTTTTCCATAGTTAAAGGGAGGATTTCAGGAAAAAGAAGAATCTACGAATTAGTTAGCTACACAAACGAAACATACCACCTTATGTCATTCTAGGTACTCGGGGCATACCGCAGTTCGCCAGGGATCCTCTTCTCATGCAAAATCTTCTTAGTCTATCCCTCTGCACCGAATAGGGACAGACAAAGCTATTGTTCACCATATATTGGTCCAGCACGTTGACTTAAATGGTCCGAATGCAAGAACGGGAAATAAGTCTGTTGATGCACTATCTCGACGATGTGTTTCCGCTTCAGTTTCCGTTTCCTGAAACAGCCCACCTCGGAAAGAGAGAATGGTTGCTGACCATCCTGAGCTCAACCAAGGCTGTGTACTATGCTACGTTGAGTCTCAGCTTGCTCCATAAAGAGGCATGTCTAGATACCAGCGAGATAGAAGAAGGATTAATATGGCGGGAAGAGAAAACACGATACTATATACTGGCGCTGCGAGAATCACAACAGTTACTGCAAGGGTTAAGATCCAACACTGGCAAGGACAGCCTTAAGGGACACATCAATGCCCTGGCCAACACCGTGCAGTTGATCAGTTTTGAGGTGACTGAAACTCTTCCCCCATGCGCAACGGCTTTTCCTCTCGCTAAGACGGATATCTAGTCATCATGCCTCAGCAAGGGAGATTGGCAGATTCATCTACGAGCCGGGACATCGTTAATACCTGCACTGATTGAGAGTTGGAAGATGATCGTGAGATCTCACAAACCCACGTCTTCCGTCTGGAGTCGTCTGGATGCCTCGGACTTTTGTACGATAGCCAACGGCGACCCCCTTTCTTTCGAATGTATTGGCTCTCTAAGATTCTTCACGAATATGCTGGCGGCATTTGGGGTTCTTTCCTGCGTCTCTCTGGGCCCGATGGCCCCTTTCATGGACTACCGATATCTTATGGATAACCATGCGGGCCTGATCCAAATGGACCAGATCATTGGTTGCAAGAATTGGGTAATGTCCACGATCTTGGACGTTGGAATCTTGGACCAATGGAAAAGAGAGGAGCTGTCACACTTCAGACTCAGTATGAAAGAACTCACACGACGGGCGACATCCATCGAGATGGTTTTAGAGAGCGGGATCAAGGAGGCAAGGAGCGGCGGGGTCGTAGATATCGTGACGAGCATCTATGCGACCTCGGCGCTTACATATCTCCACTCGGTAGTATCAGGCCTGAATCCGTACCTGTCAGAAGTCCAGGATAGCGTGTCTCGGACTATTACTCTGTTAAAGCAACTCCCTGATTCGCGGGTCGTCTCCAGTCTAGTTTGGCCCTTGTGTATTACCGGTTGCATGGCTTCTCCCGACCACGAAGCATTCTTTACCGGCATTATTCACGCTTCGGGACTCACTCAGCCGGCCTTGCGGAATGGCTGGTATGTCCTGGAAATCATGGAAAATGCGTGGAAAATCAGGGACCTCATGACCCAGCCATCCGCGATCACTTGGGAGGACATGATCAATGGTCATAACCCGCCCACCCTCCTCATATAACGCACACGCTTTAATGTTTACCTGCAACCTGCACACTACCCAATTAAAGGAAGTGCTCTCTGTGGCCTTTTCGTTAACGAATCGATGCAAGTTTTAACGGCTCCGGTGTTAAGGTGTACCATGGATGAAACACAACGCTTGTCCTTCTTCACCATGAATGAATGGTCTTCGCCTGCTGCTCTCTTTATCCCATGTATTTCATCACCCTTATGAGTTTAGATGGATGTATATAACTGAAAGACACATCCGTATATCCAGAATTTCAATAATTGACGCGATTTTCGAACTGTAGATGTCCTAGGGAAGGAGGCGGAGCATGACAACATTCAACTCCTTGGTCGTTAGACTGTGGTTTTTAAAATATCTCTCCCCCATTGTCTCCTTCTATATCTCGACGTAATGTTTTATTTTATCATCTTAATCATCTCTCCATCGGTCGCCCTAGAGCAAGGCCCTATGGTGGCGATAATGGCACGGCCCGCCAAGGAACACTTGACACGCTAGGCTTAACTTCTGGCGGGCCTGATATGGGACAAGGCTGATTCCGGATTCACCAATATGAAGTACTATACAGGCTATGACTCTGGATCTGTACGAGGCCGACCAATTAGCAACACCAATGGCGTGGATATTCATTTTCCTGATCTATCTCTGTATGCCTGTCCTACACACCCACACAACAGTACAGATCCAGAAAAATGACTGAGAGGAGAGGCAAATCTCCAGCAAGTGGCAGAGAGACAACATGTATATAATAGCTACAACTATTCCATCTGCAAGCAAAGCAGACATCAGCTCGATCTAGAGCATCTCACGTTGACTCTGCCCAAAGAACCAGCGCAGCTTCTCCCCGAGTTCATTCGTTCCAAACCCTCCAAAGAAACCCACACTCCGAGAACCAAATGCTCAAACAATCAACCAAGCTAATTGACGCCTACGACGAGGAGGATCTCATGATCCCCTCGAAAGACGTCTGCCTGTACATGGTGGTCAGCGTGGCCCTCAGCGTAGCCGTCTTCATATCAACGCGGGCTTGAGCAGAGCAGCATCAACAACAAACCAACCAAAATATATACTACGGATTAATGAGCGTTGCTACCTTCATCTATCTCTCATGAACGATGGCATCCTACATCTTGTCCGACTCAGCAAGTCCCGAGAGGCTCCCACGAGCCAGCGGCTTCGACTTCTGCTCTTGGCGAACCCATTCTGTTCCCTCCGGATGCGAGTGTGACCTTTCACATATATCGTGCCGTGTTTGCTCTTAGCAGCTTTTTCTTTTTTTATATATCGCCATAATTGGCTCGCACATCGCTTTTTTATCATCCCGGTTCTGTTTCCATGCCTATCGGCAACCTGATCCACCTTCGCATACATACCTCCTTCAATACCCGCAGCAGAAAGAGACGCAACGGCACGGAATTGGAACGTCAGTGACGAGGAAGCCGTGGTTATGATGGGATGGAGCAGATAATTAGTGCTTACATTTTCTTAATGTTTCTCAGAGAGTGTTTTGTTTTATACTATCGTCGAAGAGACTTTGAGTTAAAGATATTTTGAACCCGAGTGTTTTCTATGGCTTCCTCAAACTTCCGGTTATGTTTTGGGCATCCCCCCCTCACCCATTCCATGTGGATGCCATTACCCTGTAGAGCGTAGTTTTGCTTTTTATTTACGGAACCTTGTCCAGAATTAAAATATACTATGGTACGGAACCCCTGGAGGGGTTCGCAACATCCTCTCCCTTTCTTATCTTGCCAGTTATATAGAAATTGTTAGAGGGGATGAGCACGGGCGGTGATACCCTTGCCACAGTGGTTTCGACAGCTGTACCACGGTCTTCTCGCCCCCTACTGTAGTCTGTAGTACATACGTCCTGCGGAGATAAGAGTCAGGATTGAATGATCGGAGTACATATATGTATGTAACGTAGTTTGGCCGTTCTGCGGCAATAGCACCGCATGGAACAAGTGTTGTGCTTTTTCTCTTAAGGAGACCCCGACTGACTTTCATCACAAGATGGTCCTTGAGGGGTGAAAAAGGAAAATCGAGAAGAAAAGGTCTGTGATGTCTGGCAAGGCAAACAAGACTAAGTTCCTTCTTTCTGATTAGAGCTCGGGTCCAGTCCAGTTGGCGTTGGCTATAACATTCATGCCTGAAACGACCACCGATGTCGTGCCCTAACCGGGAGGACCCGGAATTCCCTCTAGGTAGTTCTTCGATTTCGCTCCCAAGAAAATGTCCGGGCTGTGGGTAAGATCCATAACTCTTAGACTATATATAAAGGGAGGAGGGCTCCTCGCAGTCAAAGCTCAAATGAAAAGAAAATAATTAAAATAAAATAATAATCCACCCACACTGCTCGTCGGTCGAATTCAGGCTTTGGTGAAAATATCTCCAGAAGACTTACAATGGCGTGTGTAAAAGGGACGTGTAAGGCAAAAGATCACCCACACAGCTGCTTTTACTGATAGCATGTAGTATGCAGTATCTATTAGAAATCACGTTGTTTGATTTTGCTATGCCATTTGAAAATATAACTTAGGGATCACCATCGAGCCAAGGGATCTGGTTCATTTCTAAGAGACGCTCATGCTCCCGGCGTAGAGCCTTGGGATCGTTTTCTTCGAACCAAAACGCCCACGTGCTACGCGTATTGATCTCCAGGTTATCACGGCTGGAACGAATGCCAACATGCTGGACCTGGGGTGGTGCAAGGGCGAAGCGACGCAGCTTTCCTTCATCGGCATATTCCTCAATCATGGAGTCTGTCTGCCCAGCCTTGCGATCCCGCAGGAAGTTGACCAAGTGTGGCACTTGGTCTCGAGGGAACACCATTGCTTGGGTACAGCAGCCGTGCTTGTTCATTTCCACGAGGCCGCGCATAGGGCTGATGTTGTATTTCCCGGCCATGAAAATGAGGCCGACGAATGCAGGGACGGTGATAGCACAAATCACGATAATGGTCGGGATATCCAAGCGTCGGCTGACGGCAGACGATATGCGACGAGCAAGCAGGAGAGCACCACAGGCTATACTCATTGCCAGGAGAAATACAAAGCTGATATGACGGTACGCAAAGTCGTCGTTCGTCCAGCTCAGTGCGGTCTCCGTGTAGAAGAGGCGCAAATATAACCAATTATGAGCTTTCGATCGGTTTTCTATATCATGGAGCCCCTTCAGAGTTTTCACGAACCATCCGTCGGCAAATATAATATCGTCCTCGAAGACGCCGATATAGGGAGCACCGGTATTATAACATTGGTCAAGGACGTACGTATAATCGCTACCGACGGTCAGTAACCTCGATCATCGACACCAAAAAAAAATTAGATAGAACCTTGATACTCACAAGACCCCTTTCTCATAGTAATTATGTCTCTCTTCAAGGCCCTGGAGCCGCTGAAAATCCTCCTTTGACACATTATACGAGGACACTGAGTCGACAAGCCGGTCCATCCAAAGTTGACCCCAGCTCGGGTGAAGGTGAGGATCCGTATTGGCAAACAGCACATTGACTGAGAAGGCACGGCGCTCTCTATCATCGAGGCCGCTGAGGAGAGAGCCGATGGAGGCGTCGAAGTAGTTTACATGGTCCCGCTTGACGGTCACAAAAGCGAGACACATGAGGGGGTTCGAAGTGGCCAGCGTGCTCTTGGGGGGTTCATTTCTGGCATTATATGCGGATATAGCCTGAAGTGCCTCATGTTCCCGGAACAGACTGTATTTGAGATCGTAGACGTGGGCTTCATCAAAGAAGGCTGAATGAGGGTCGCGCCAATAATGCAATCTGCAGTACTCAAAAGCAATTCCATATAGGAGCAGAGAGACGAAGAGCACCTTTCCCGCTAGAGAGGTAAAGAAGAGGTGTAATAAGCGCGGCAGATTCACCAGCGAGCTGATTGGGTTGATTTTCATGTTGTCATAATCATGTTGACAAAGGAAGATTAGAGGAAAAAGAGGATTTCATTGCTTCAGGAATCCCTCCTAAATTTTAATAGTCGGGGATCCCTGGCTAGTTTTACATTAGAGGGACCAAAGGTTCTCTCAGCAGTTCCCAATCAAATGAAGATCAGAACCAACATCCATGTTCTTAGTAGAGGCTACTAGTAGTAGACGGTAGGTTGAACGATGAGGGTTGGGGCCACTAGGATCCAATGCCAAGACGTTCTAATAAGCCGAATAAATATCAAATCAACAGGGCTATACGTTCTGTGACCACGGTGTTCTTTTTGACTAAGGGCTTACTGTGGATACCCGCTAAGCTCGCTATTATCTAAACGTGGGGAGCAGCAAACTTATTAATTGAAAGCCTGACAGGAATCGGATTGGCCCGAGAGTGGGAACAGTATCCCACTCTAGTCCTATATAGCATATAGTATGGAGGACTAATTATCCTTGGTACGTCCAGATCAGCTCAGTTCGGAGCGGGATATGCTGGTTCCAGGGCTCTCTGCAGATCAGTGGTGGATTTGTCCAATGTAATTGTCATGCAATGTTGACGAAGTTTCATTTCAAGGACACACGCTGGAACTGGTCTATTTCCAGGTCGATATGCTCGCGTATCAAACCCTGTCCACCGAGGCAGTATTGATATCTAGATACATCTTGCCCCAGGGTATTCTGTGTGTCCAGTTATCCTGGTACTACGGCAGGTAATAACTGGCATCTCCGTTTATATTGACTGATATTGTCAGTGGATGGGTGGATTCACCAGCTACCATAGCATCATCACCCTGTCGATCCCGAACCATCCGGAGTACTTTTCACCCACATTGTAGTGTAAGAGCCATCGATTGACCATAGCTCTCAAATGTGAAGGCAGATGAGACCCGATCACAAAGAAAACTAATTGCATGCATATTAATTAACCTATCATGCGCACATCAATCTCGGCAAAATCAGAAAGATCCTGGTGAGGAGACGTAGAAGCAGATGGTTTTGAACAGAAGAAAAGTGGAAAGAATGAAGACAGCTAGCTAGCTCACAATAATGAATTAGATGACCTTACTACGATATCAGACACAAAGTAGGGTTTTGGAACTGTCTATTTAACTCCATGACGACCAGGGTTTAGAGACACTCATGCCGTTTCGCTGCCAGAGTGGACCCTGAATACTAGTAGAGAGGACGTACATAATATTATGGGATCGGGGAGCGACTCGGCAGAATTTCACTGCACTCTGGGCTGATTCTGTCTGGTATTGACAAGCCTCGGAAGTTGTCTCGTCTATGTTAGGGGTGACCGCTAAAGCTCTGTTGAACCTTTGCATAGCTCTAAATTGAGCATGGAGATGGACTGTGGAGAGCTACATTCTGCGTCCTACTAATTCAGTACAAGGGTCCTGGTTCTCATATCATTAACCCATTGTCTAGGCGCTGGCAAGATGGAGGCTATCTTCTCTACATTTCCGGACAAAGGATGATAAGACAGCGTCGAAGATGAAGCAACTACGTATGTTTAAGTTACTAATGAGAGATATAACTGCACTTTGTACTAGGCACTGAATTTACTAGCACAAGTGAGACCAGCTTATCCATAAGCAGCCCCTTAAGCAGAAATCTTTCTTCTGCTGTATCGACAATGTTTATCAAGGCTTCCATCCCTGTCCTCACTTACCTCGGCCTTGTGGTATCTCTCCATTCCCCTTGGCTTCTCTCCAATCCGTGTGTGTATAGCCAGGCATTCTAATGTGCTCTCCAGGCTAGAGCCAGCGAGTCCATCATTCCAGGGTAAAACATGGTTGACATAGAATGGGAGGTGCAAGTCCCTGCTGGCGGCCCTACCGTCAATGTGACAGGCACTGTTGAGGATGTCTACTCGCAACTTAAGACCTTCGACCCTGAATTCGGGACTGAGTTCCCTCCTACCGACCACAACGACGCCATCGAGGCTCGTTCGGCTGGCTAAAGTATTGGCACCCACTTTTGCCAGGGTCGTTGAGCCCGCTGTAGCTGGAAGCGCGCATTCAGCAGGGCGTCAGCTACCGGACGGCGTGCCTGGACGGCCGGTATGTCTCTACTTTCCCACTAGAGCTTCTTCCTTAACAACGCACTACTATAGTCGAACGGTCCGGGCCCCGGAAATTGGGGCCGTGTAAGCTGCTCTTACAACTCTGCCATCCACTGGTGCAACGACGTGAGTGGTTTATGGGTCCCCCCAACCCGCCTTTTAAGTATGAGCGGATGGCTAATAGAGGCCACCAGCACAACTGTCAGTTCACCCTCATTCATTGATATTGCAAATGGTGCAAACTGCATCGGCCAACCTGTCTCAGCAACACCCATACAACCTCTGGTCAGGTCTGCTATACCGACAATTGGAATGTGGTTGTCCGGGCCGATAACTGCTAGATTGATCACACGCTGAGCACCAGAGTTAGCAGACTGTTCATATGACGAGAAGCTATAAGCTCAAAATTCTGCCTGATATAGAGAGAAAGGGTGGACTAATTTGTTCGTTAATTTAAGTAGCGAGCTCGTTGGGCTATAACAGGTTTGAAAGTCATTGCTCATTCATTATTATCTTCTATGGAAGCCACAGAATCCACTCCGTATGCAATAGATACCTATAAGAGGAAAGTAATTATTGTAAGGAATTTACCTCAAAGGCTAGATAGCGTTAAATATGAACGTTCCCTTCTCCTTCCCGCGACCATGGACTTCTGATCATCATTTCACCAAAACCTATCTAATACATTGTGACCACTGTGCTGAAGTCGATCTTTGGTTCCCGCTCTGTTTCTGCTTCTCCCTCTGTCTCTGCTGATTGTATGCTGACTTCAACCTTCACACGCTATAGTCCGGTTCCGGTCAAGGGAGTGTCGAATAGTATGCTGTATAGCGTGCAACCTGGGATACAGAATCTTGGTGTGTCTGCAATTTTATATGCTGGTGGAAGGGTGTTGATTCATTCGAAAAGGACTCCCGAGCCTCATTCTCTTCAGTTGGAGCATTCTCCTCTCTACTCTGAATTGTAGACATGATCACAAGATACTTTTAACCAATGTTTCGGGGAGTCGGTTAGGGCAGTAATTGGCGTGGGCAAAGGGATCGAACTTCCCTGTTAGGGCGTTCTAATAGATTCACCATACCTGGGAGAGACTAGGTCCTCGGCTAGTGAGTGTGGGGACCCTAAGAACTTGGAAGACCCTCTCACTCGACATCGAGAGTGGTCAGACTGCGGGAAATGGTCACGGCGAGGATTGTCATTTGTACTGTGTATATAATTATCTGCTCCCCCGCAGAGGCTGACCTCCACAATCTTGCTTTTGGGTTAGACATTATAGACAACTCGCGATCCATACATTTTCCACACTAGCTTAATCTCACTAAGCTAAGCTATACTATAACTTACTATGACTTGCTAAGTTGGCGACATGACTGTGCCGCAATTAATTTTGGACTAGTTAGTTATCCCTGGCGAACAGGTGTTGTCTGTCTGTCACGATGTAACTTAGGGCTTGGATCATTGGCGCTAAACTCCGCTTGCAGTAAGACCATCCAGGATAAGCGTTTGCTTCCAAAACTCATCTATTCGCCAGGCAAGAACTAACACACATTACTAATGTTCAATAGGCCCTCTGGAGTGTGCACTGTGGTACGTTGTGAAAAGATCGTGGTGTGGGCCTGCGGGTGTGTTCGCAGCATCCTTGCCCTTTATAACTTTGCCAGTTACATAGAAATTGTTCTCAAGGATGAGACTTGGAGTGATGCCCTTGGCACAGGGTCCTAACTGCTCCACCACGATCCTTTCGCACCCTACCACGATACTATATAGGAGGGACAGCTCCGTAACAACTATTGCGAATTTTTGGCACTTTTGCGGACCTTCTCCATCTGCCTCCAAATTTCGCCCAACTTCGGACTTAATTGCTTCCCACGGTTGGCATGGTATCGCTGCATTAGTTCGCGGCTAGCCCCTGGCTCTCGCTCCTATTGTACCAGTTTCCCTCCTAAATCGCCGAGACGACTACATGTACCTGAATCACATATCCGAGGTCCTGACTGCGGCTCTTCGTCGTCTGTTATGTTTCTTTGGGAGGGCCATCTCAGCGTCCTGGAAATCATTGCCTAAGAAGAGACAAAAACTTGCCTTAGCATTCATCTCGGCAGGATTTACGGTTTTCCTTGTTCTGAAGCTAGGTTGTAATCTTTTCTACGCCGATTACTGGGAATGGGAGACAACGTCCCGCTTTTTGGGCTCGCCCAGCGCCAACGAAATCCGAGACAATAGTAGTAATGGCGATGACCTTTGCGACTCTTTCCCCACATACCACCTCTCGCGCGTTCAAGTCGTCTTAAAGGTCGGCAGTACAGAACCTCCCAGTCGGGTTGAAACTCACATCGCGACGGTTACGCGTTGCATAACTAATCTCATTGTCTTCTCCGACCACGAGTCCCAAATCAAATGTCATCGAGTCTACAATATTCTTGCAACTCTCCCAGACTCCTTCTGGGGGAATTCCTCTG
The DNA here is from genome assembly GCF_009176365.1 of Aspergillus alliaceus. NCBI lineage: Eukaryota > Fungi > Ascomycota > Eurotiomycetes > Eurotiales > Aspergillaceae > Aspergillus > Aspergillus alliaceus. Next base: position 557,178 of record NW_022474697.1, read on the forward strand.
ACGCCCAGGCCTATAGGGCGCTCCAGCGCGGAGAGTTCGACACGGTTGAGTCTTCTCAGGGCTGGAAACTCGACCGGTTCAAATTCCTCCCCATGGTCGAACGCGCTTATGAAATGAACCCGGCTGCTAAGTGGTTTGTTTTCCTGGAGTCCGATACATACTTCGTGTGGGACAATTTGTTTCGTCTTCTGGACCAGTTCGATCCGTCTGTACCGTTATATCTCGGCTCCCCGACTTCCGGGAAGGGTCGCTCCTGGTTCGCCTATGGAGGCTCTGGGTTTGTGCTGTCAACTGCTGCTGTCCAGAAACTAGTGGCTCGGAAGGTTGGGAGCAGGGGAGTGTACAGTCAACCTCCGTTGAATCAGCGGTATGAGGGGTTGATTAAGGAGGATTGTTGTGGCGACTCAGTGCTTGGATGGGCGCTCTATAAGAGCGGAGTGAAACTGTCTGGGATGTGGCCGATGTTCAATCCGCATCCTTTGCATGGGGTCCCGTTTGATCAGCAGCATTGGTGTCAGCCGGTGATCAGCATGCATAAATTATCGTTAGAAGATATGACTGGGCTGGCGAGGTGGGAGAAGCAACGGGGCCGAAAGGTGGGTTTCTTTCTAGCCCATTCTAGTCCCTAAATGTTGACAGTCTTACAGCATCCATTGCTATATGCCGACCTGTTCGAGTACACAGAGTGGGGAAACTTAGGAATCAAGGTGAACTGGGATAATGGTGACTGGGGCGGATGGCAAGAGCCGGCCCCATCGCCAGCCCATAGATCTCTTGAAGCCTGTAGGGAAGCGTGTCATAATCATCCTGAGTGTTTCTCATATACCTATCACGATTCTGGTCACCACTGTGTTTTCGTTCCATCTGTTCGACTAGGGGCGCAAAAACCAGCCACACTAAGGCTATCAGCTGGGTGGGATCTGGATAAAATCAAGCAGTGGCGGGATACTCACCAGTGCCGAAGACCTCAGTGGATGAAGCCAAGTACAGATCGCATTTTTTAACGCGTATATATATACCCTAGCTGCCTACATATTCTTCATAGATACCGACCCGATCAAATCACCTTACATTGGACCGACCTCGCACTTCGTTCAGTGTTTTTTAGACCTCGTTTGGCTTTTGCAGAAGACCAGTTAATTTTGGACATTTGTCGTCTCTAGATTATTCTCATGTATAGTAAATCAAGTATGTATACAGTACACAAACATTTCTAAAGGGAAAGAAAAAATATGAACACAAAGGAAAGACACGATGAACAAGGAGAAACAATATGTTCATAAACAAAAAAAAATGCATCTACATCTCAGCAACAGCACACTAGTTAAGGGGGAAACAGGGGGTACAGCAGAAGTCGATACCTCGAATTATTTGACAACTTCGACGGAGTCCGTCAGAGAGACCAGCTTCTCGATGGCGCCCGATGACAACTGGGTCTTAAGCTCTTCCCGGCTCCTGATTATACCTCACTATCTCAGTTATTGCTTAGTTTACAAGGATCGTGCAGAAGGGCTCTATGGGGCTCACGATCTGCAGACTACGATATATCCATATCCCGGTATATGGACAGAATAACCTCTCGATTCGTGTTGAACTCACGGTGATGAGCACGATGCCGCCGCCTCTTGCTGTGTTGAAGGCGGGATTAGAGGCTGTACTGCTCGAATTACGATTCTTGCTCCCCGAGAGCGCGTGTACCATTTTCTGGAATGAGGGAGTCGTTCCTCGCTTGCAGTGTAGGTCTCCGGCTACAACGAAGTCGAAGGCTTTTTGAATACCGTGGTGAAGTATATGTTGGAGTTTGCAGAAATGTAGGAATACTATACAGATTATTCTTTCCCTTGTCTTTTTGTCTTCACAGAAACTCCAGAATGGTACAATACTCGGTGATTCTTTTATCTTCAATGAACTAGTGAGGTACGAAAACAAACGGATGAACTACAAGAGATCTTCAACCTCACAAGTTTCTTTTCCCCCCTTTACATTTCTCTTCACATATATATATCTACTATTTATCTCAAAGAACATAATTCCCCCCTAACCCAGTCCATCAACCCCACACGCAACAATACCCAGATATTCCTACATCATTTTCTTCCTCAACGAGCATCTCAGACCCTCCTTCTCCCCCTCCAACTTCCAAACATACATTTTCAGCGCATCGCACTCCGCCTTGACGTTCCGGATCTCCGCCTGCAATCTGGCCATTTGCTCCTGCTGTCGCTGGTTATACGATCGCGGAGAGGTGGAGTAGTGTTTCTTCTCCACTCGAGGTTTGGTATTTAAATGAGATGTAGAGATTGATGAATCGGAAGACAAGGGATATTTTCCTGGGTGTGGGGCCATGGTTGGATTGGGGTCTGGTAGTTTTGTTAGCTGACTTGAACTTGGATATATGGTCGAGGTTCATAGGGTTAGATACATACGGTTGAGGAAGTTAGGGTGTTATTGAGTGTAGGTATTTGTGGGAGTATTCTTTATGTACGATTTGAGGAAGAAACTAATAGAGTACGCGAGGAAATCAGAAGTGATATTCAACTCGATTTATATAGAGACGAGGACATCGCCATATTTTCTCATGATTCTCACTGAAAGCTCTATGAACACAACACCGATCCAACATCGACTAGGGAATTAACCTGCAGGAACGGATAAAAAGAAAACGACACTAAGTTCAAAAAAATAATAAATAAAAAATAACAGGGATTAATCATCTAATGTATACTACGGACTGTTGAGTCATTTCATGTCAGGCCCCCTCGGAAACCCTAAAGAGGATAGCTTCGCTCGGACCAACCAACGCTACGACTCAAGGTAGGGCTTCATTGGCCCCGTAGTTCTGACATCATTCTCCCTCATACCGTTAGGGTATGAGCTAAGGTCGCTCTAGGATAGATTCACCGCGGGGTCTTTGGCGCAGGCGGAGGCGATGGTCGAGATCACACCTACCGCCAGCACGAAGTAGTAGACATAAGCGTAGGAGCGGCGTAATGTCGACTACGTCTTTGTTGGTGGTGTTTTGGCGGGGACTACGGAGTACATACCGAAGGCAACACCTTGTTCATCGCCGGGTGAAATACAATGGGCCAGAGGCATTGCGACGTCTTCTCTCCATCCGATCATGAAACCGATGCAATGGAGGAGGCAATGGCCGATGCCTTTGTCGTCTGCGTGATGAGACCATTGCTCATAGGTAGGCGGTTCCCGAGACACTGCCCACGAGATACTTACAGGCGAGCGTGCTTCATGACGTGGGAAAAGGACCTCCCAGGATGAGAATGCCGGCCCAGATAGCGAAAATGACAGTTGATGTCATCCGTGCCGTTTCTTCTGTGTTAAGGAAGGTGCCGAAATCTGAGTGAATAGCCCCATAAAATACAATGTCTTGGATTTCTAGAGAAAGAAAAAGCAAAGGAAGTATGGGTCTAGAATGGCCGTCAATTCGTGGAAGATCTAATTAAACGCTAATTAAGTCTCAATTAACCATAATCTACTCAGATTGTGTATTTTCTTCCTTCTTCCGCACTGACACCCATTGCATCCCAAGGGTGCCAAACACCGCACAGCAGGATAGAGCAACTCCAACATAAAAGGTTTGATCCAAGGCCTTGTTATAGGCGAAGAGAACGCCCTGGTAAAGGGCCTGTGGTACCAAGCTCTTGACATCGGTCGCACCGCCTGCCAAGATCGCGCTTGCATCAACTTCGGGCACATACGCGGCAATATTTGTCCGGAGCTGGTTGGAAAACACGTTCTGTGCTACCGAGACGAAGACCGCAGCTGACAGGTTTTCCGTAAAGATGACCACGGCGGTGCCGATAGGGATGTCTTCGAGTGCTAAGACGCATTGGGGGGCGGCAAATGCGGTCTGTAGGCCGGTGCCAACGCCGGCACCGAAGATGACTTGGTAGCCGATCCATTTGGCGTGGCCAGCGTCCACTCCGAGGGTGGAGAGGAGACCGCTGCCGATCGACATGAAGATAACGGTGAAGTAGGCGAAGGGAATGTAATACCCGATCACGGAGGTGAGGGCGCCGCTCATGAAGGAGAACATGACGTAGCTTATCACCATGGGCAGGTTCATGACACCGGACTTGATTGCGCTGGCGCCTTTGATTGCTTGGAGCCAGATTGGGATCTGAAGCTAGGATTAGCAATGCTGGAAAGGTAGGAAGGGTGTAGTGAAACATACGTAGTACATCATCAAGAAGAACCCAGCTGTCACACAGGAGCCAAACAGCGCAGACCCCCAGACATTGCGATTGCTGAATACACGTCCTGGAACTGTCGCACGATCTCCGCTGTTATACTGAATGACAACAAAACCGATGAAAAGAAGGCCGGCGAGCACGAAGAGAGCAATGATCCGACCGTTTTTCCAGGGGTACATCGAGCCACCCCACTGCAGGGCGAGCAGCAGACAGATGACACCGGGCAACAGGCACAGGGTTCCTGGAAGATCCATTTGCTTGAGCTGATTCATGAAGCCAACCTCACTCTTCTTGCTACCGCGGAAGGGGGAGATGAAGAAGGTGATGATGAGAGCGGGGACAACGCCGAGGGGCAGGTTGATGTAGAAGCACCATCTCCAGGAGACGTTATCGGTGAAGGCACCGCCCATCAGAGGGCCTGCAATGGCCGCGAAGCCGTACATGGCACCTATCATACCAACGAAAGTTGGACGCTGGTGTGGCGGCACGCAGTGAGCGATGAGCAAGAAGGAACCATTGCCAACTCCTCCACCACCAATACCCGCAATGGCGCGGCCAACGATCAGAGTAGTCGAGTTTGGCGCCACTGCACAGATTAAAGACCCTAATTCAAAGATGATAAGGGCAGTGAGGTAGACCCATTTAATGACATAGAAGGTGAAGAGCTTTCCCCAGATCAATTGAAAGGCGCAGTTGGTGAGGAGGTAGGCGCTGGCATACCAGCCGACGTCGCCAAGGGCGTGGAATTGATCCGTGATCCTAGGAATAGCGCTTGAAATGATGGTGTTATCAAGGCCAACCAGAAACATAGCCAAATTCAAACTTAGGACGATGAAGACGAGCTTTAATTTGCCAGGGTATTGCGGCTCATCCTCTTGCTTGTCACCACTCTGGAGGGAATCTTTCTGAAGAGTGGAACAGGACTCCTCCTTCTCTAACTGGAATCCGTCAGGAGGCATCTTGAAGCTTGATTCCTCGAGCGGGTTTGTCTTTGCGGAAAAGAAATTCTTCATAGTTGCGACGGAGTGATTTGTAGATTTGTCGGGGGAATCGAGGGAAGGCAGGATTGCAGTTGCAGAGGGACGACTTTCGATGTCAGTCGTTCAGCTCTATGGCTCGATTGTCGCTTGTCGAGAGGAATGCCTGACTGATACTCAGGGGGCCATGAAGATATGTAAATATCATCACAACCCTGCTTTGTTGTTGTCCTACTGCTATACTCGGGTTCCCAATCAAACAGTCAGTCTCCACTGTGGGGCCTGCCAAGAAATGACTCATGGTTGCTCATGACAATCTAGTAATAATGATTGGCTAGAAGCAGACTGAGTTGGATCTCCCACCCGCCGCTAATCCAAGATCAGCGTAGCTCATACTCTGTATGGCCGCAGGCTGGACGGCAAGATTTTCCCTCTCCACATAGTTAATTCGAGTCATTTCATATCACTCCGACTAGACATGACATCCTTGACATTTTACAATTACCCTCATGCCATAGGGTGTGTATATTGCTATCATTGTATAGACCCCCGCGTGCATAAACCAAAATTAACCGAAAATGGTTACAACGTAGAACAACCTTCCCCAACTGTACATCCAACCCGCATGTCGGTCACACTCTCACCAACCCAGATCTTAACCCCATCCCCATGAACGGGCGCCTTCCAGTCCTGAACCACCACATCCCAAACACTCAGATCTTTGCGCGTGAGATCCAACGTCAGGACCTCGCTCTGCCCCGCAGACAATACCTTCGTCTTCTCGAACTGCCGTAGCTGACGTGACGGAGTATCGAGTCCCAGGCTACTGGGTAATTCCACATACAGCTGAGCAACGGCGCGACCATCCCGAGATCCTGTGTTTGTCACTTGAACCTGCACGGAGAAGACCACATCCCATAGGGCTGGGTTTCCACCCTCAGCTCCACCAGCTCGGGGCGCTGGCTTGGGCTCCGTGGTGTATCCGTCTGGGTAAGGGTATGTCTTCGAGGAGTTGGCTGCAGCGGCTTCGGGGTTGTCTAGATAGGGATAGAGATAGCGCCAGATGCGGTTGAAGTTCTTTGGCCAGGCGACTTCCGATGGTGCGGGCTTTGTGTTGGGGTATGTGGGCGTGGAGCCTTTGGAGGATCGCGCGGCGGGATAGGCCGTATCGAGAGGCTTGACGGTGGAGAGACGGGGGTCGGTGAAATTAAATGTGGTGTAGGAGAGGCCATGCCCGAATGGGTATCGAGGGGCGATGTTCGCTTTCAAGAAGTGTCGGTAATCGATATAGAGGCCTTCCGTGTAGTCGTCCTGGACTTGACCAAAGGGCTGGGAAAGTAGTCCGACGCTCTCCGGATAATCAGATTCGCTGCGAGGGATGGTGTAAGGCAAATGGCCGCTCGGGCTGTGGTCGCCAAAGAGGATGTCTGTCAATGACCAGCCGGCTTCCTGTCCGGGCAGATGAGCGACGAGCACCGCTTTGACCGGGTCCAAATCGATCCACTCCTCCATTAGGATGGGTCCGACGGTGTGGATCACCACGACCACGTTCGAGAACTTCTTTGCAGCGGCTTTGACGAGGTCATCCCCGTTGTGCCAAGCGTGTAGTCCTGCCACTGTGCGGTCCCCTGGATTGCCGTCGACTGTGATGTAGTTCTCGCCCGAGTCCGAATTAATGAAGACGATCGCAATGTCATCGGGTCCGGCGGAGACGCTGGCAGGAAACCTATCCGTGATGTAGAACTCGGCAGTGGATGAGATATTGGCGATGGCCTCTTGCGGCGTCACAAGATAAGGGAGTCGGGATGTCCCACTTCCCCAGCCCATGGTCAATACACCCTTGTTGCAGCCCTTGTCCGCGCAGGAGTTGATGCCGTCCGAATTGGTCCCGGCATCGGTGCCAAATATCTTCAGGGTGCCATTTCGTCTCAGCGGCAGAATATTGTCGTTGTTCTTTAGCAACGTGATTGCATCTCTGGCAATTGCTCTGGCCGTAATATTATGGTTGCCCTGAACGTCGACGTACTGATTGACAATGCCACTCGGGGAAATCAGGGCGCCCGGATACAAAGGCCCAGTCTTGTCAAGCGTGTTTCCTGAGAAGTTGGGTAGCGGATAATCTTTGTCCTGTCCCATTTTGTACCATGTTGCCACGATTCGCGTAACCTGCAATGCGTCGCATTAGATGAAGACAGAAACGAGAGCAGTGGAGTCAGATTGCCCACCATGTCATTGAGACGATCGACTGGGACCGAGCCGTTCAGAACGGAACGGGACAACTCCCATGCCCAATAACTAGTGCCGAGGAGAGGGATGGTCCCATCACCCGGCATGCTCATGTCCAAGCCAGCCAATGCTGATGAAACCCCGCCAATGTGGGCCAGCCAGTCGGTGACAACAAACCCTTGGAAGCCCAGTTCATCCTTCAGAATACCATTAATGAGCTTGCTATTCTGACTACAGGTGGACCTATTCACCTAAGCAACAGTTAGCCGGTCGAGGTTGTGGTGAAAGTGCGGAGGAAAGCTTACATCGTTATACGCAATCATGACCGAACCTGCACCAGCCCTCACTCCCTCCGCAAATGGCCACAGGTAAAGTTCGTGCAAAGTCCTGTCATCGATATTTGACGAATAGCCCTGAGTGATAACACTGCTCATCCGATGCATTTCCTGTTCATTTCCGATTAGGTGCTTGAGCGAAGAAATGGCACCTGTGCTCTGCATTCCCTTGATCGTCAACGACCCTCCAAAGGCCTGTAGGCTGGGATCAGCTCCGAACGACTCCCAGTTACGGCCCCCTCGGGGTTTCCGTCCGATGGGGTTAACGGATGGCCCCAAAAGAACGTTGATTCCCTTGCCTCGCGCCTCTTCGCCTAGGCCGACTCCGCGCTCGTACATGAGGTCCTTGTCAAATGTCGCTCCAACTGTGATTCCAGCCGGAAAAGCCGTGTTATGATCTGAGTTGCGGACCCCAAGGGGAGAGTCATGGAGACACAGGCTGGGGATTCCGAACCGAAGAGCACTGCCAGTCTGGCCGGCACAAGGACCCATGAAGATACCCGTGCCAGTAGTAAGATTCACCTTTTCAGCCAAGGTCATCTTACTCACGACATTGTGTGCCTTCTCATAGGCATCCGACCAGTCGGACAGCCATCCTCCAGGCGGTGCTGGGTAATATGGGGGGGAGTAAGCTACTTCCGAAGCTCGTGGTGTCAGAGTTTCTACCCCGGAGGACGACAGTGTCCCGGGGGAAAAGTGGCACAAAAGTGCTAAATACAATACAAGAGCAACCATAGTGGATTATAAAAGGCCCAAAAGGCCTCCTAAGCGATGGGACGACATCAAGCTGGGTGGCCTTATACCTCTATAAGTACGTAGAATGCACGAAGAAAAGGGCGATTGGTCATGAGATCGTGATTTAAGGCTGCAACTATCATTCCCCTTTTGGCAGTGCGCTGCACGATGATCAGAATCCGGGCCAAGCCAGGGTTGGAATAATGGCCGGAATGCCGCGCCTTGCCCGCGTGCTCGCATGCCAGGGGCATCTATTGGCAAGAAAGAATCGGACTGGTCAGGCGACATGAACGACTAATCAGGATGGTGACAGTGATGATCATTCATTATTTGCATAAATGAGAGGTAAGACAGGGACGGTTGCTTTTTTCAAAACGTAGAAGACGTTAAAAGTTAGGGCAAAATCCCTCTAAGCAGCAATGTCGATCACCTGATACGGATAACTTATTCTCTGATCGTCAGGGGCAGGGACTCTTTTCTTCTGCTCTTTTTTCTTACAATCCCTACTATGATCTTTTCATACCTTTGCTTGATCAATGTTGCTTCCGTCTTTTCCAGGAGGAGACTTTTATGTGATAGGTTGGAGAATAAGTGGAGGAATACCCTATATAGCTCCTACTATAGCACGGACCGCAAGGATGTTATCCAAGGAAAATGAAATTAACACAATGTTAGCACCCGATCCATGAGACTAAAAATAAATAAGACTGCACGTAATGTCTCGGTGCTTAATCCTAGAAAGGAATCTATATTCCGACGACCATGATAATCAACGGACCTGGAAAAGGGGAAGTTCGACCGCTCCAAACGCGCTGGAGAATAGCTCCGCTTGGATCGACATTTATTCCAATTTGCGCTTTTTCAATCTTGCCCTATAGGCTAATAATGTGGCTATAGGCACGTATTGAGCCTGAATTTGATGTCCCGCGGTCTTGGCTTCATCCTTCGGATGCTTCTAAGGACTTTTCCCTTGAGATTTTCAGCCCATAATTCGACCAATACTTCCACGCCTACCTATTACCTGCAAGCCATTGCAGTCTCAAAATTCAGTAAACGGTGCAGAGACGACTACCAGTTTTAGCCCAGACTAGAAGGATATTTTCGGAGCATTCCTTCGCAATCTGAAACAGGTCTTCTTCAGGGTCAATGGTGATGGGTTCATGAGAGTATTAGTGTCCAAGGGAATTTTGCCATGAGAGGCGACAGAAGAGGCAGCAGATATATGGCAAATCCCTTGGTAGTGAGTGGCATGCATCAGCCATCGGCAAAATAAGTTGCGCTTTCTTGTGTTCAATGAACGTTTTATCAGACTAATGACCAATCACAGAACCACTGATATATGAGGGAAACCAAAGAAAATCTAGTAAATACAGGAGCGCAAGCTAGCATCGTGAAAAAGTGCATCATTGGCACAATCCTCATTTCATAAGTCCTTAATCAACTATAGACAACAAATCTCTAACGTCTATTGACGAGGGAAACGTTTATATGTTTGTATGTTCATGTACTTTCTTTGATGACACAGATTAGTTGAAGTATCCAGGGAAGAGCCAGTTCATCTTCTTCGTGGCTTCGGGGCTCCAGTGGGATTGTGCAGTGCTAAGGCCGAACTTGACGGATCCTTCGACATGCTTGGCTTGTACGAGTTCGGAATTTTTGTCAGCAGCGAGCTCATCGAGGACGGCAGTCACGAAGTGCTTAGCATTCTCAGCGTTGGCCTTCATATTTCCCATGACCATTTCCACGGTGACGTCTGCGGTACCCTCATGCCAGCAGTCATAGTCCGTGGACATGCAGATCATCTGGTAGGCAATCTCGGCCTCACGAGCCAGCTTGGACTCAGGGAGACAGGACATGTTGATAACGCTGCCTCCCCAGGAACGGTAGAGCTTGCTCTCAGCACGGGTGGAGAATTGGGGTCCCTCTACGCGGAGTGTCAGTCACTGAATCCACCGAATCATATCGGACGAGTTACATACCCATGCACACCAACGTGCCGCGGTCATGCAGCACCACACCCTCACCCTCGAGGCTGTGGCCACAAGCCCTCACGATCTTGGCAACGCCCTCGTCAAAGGGGTCTCCGAACGGAACATGAGCAACTACACCTCCCTCAAAGAATGTAAAGGGCCGGATGCCCTTGGTACGGTCAATAACCTGGTCGGGAATCACGAAGTCACGGGGCTTGATCTCCTCTTGCAAGCTACCGACGGCCGAGAAGGCAACGATGGTCCGGACACCGATCGAGCGCAGGGCGGCGATGTTGGCACGGGCAGGCACCTCATGTGGCGCAATCTGATGGTGCGCACCGTGGCGACTGAGGAAGGCGACAGCGACGGTTTTCTGGTTGTGAGAGCACTTGTGGTGCAAAATCGTGATCGGGGAGGAGGGAGCACCCCATGGAGTCGAGATGTCCAAAGAAGCAACCTGAGTGAATCCAGGGAGTTCGCGAAGACCGGTTCCACCGATAACCGCGATCCGGACGGGTTCTGAAAAGGAAAATATTAGGATCAAGCAGATTGAGGGGATAGAAAAACGGTCGTTCACTCACCCGCGTAAGTGTTAGGAAGAGAACCCATTCTTTTGGCAAGTTGCTTGGCAGACTCGATTCTCCTGAAGGGCTTTTTGGTGAGGGTTGAGAGGTGACGGGAAAGACGAAACGAAAGCATTCGCGGAAATTCGCAATAAATTCTGAAGCGGGGGTTGATTTCCCCCTCTTATCAGATCCCCACGTGCTGTGTGCCTGAGGCATCCTCTGTCGTCTCTTCCAACAAGGCAACTTACTCCTTCCTTCTAAATTAAAAATGGTATCTACAACTTCCAAATACTCACTGCGGCTTTGGAGGTGTAAGTTGGAACACCATATATTATAGTACAGTCTACTTTTACTTGTAACAAGCAAGGAGTAGTTGTATTATATGCAACAAATGACATTGATTACTATATGCAATCAGCCACATACGGAAGCTCTAGGCTGGCCGCCATTCATAATGGTGTGGCCCCTTTTTAACAGGCCCAGGGTCTTCTCCCGAAACCCCTGGCTTGTAATATGCATGGGCGCCAAAGAGATCCATCTGTGCTTCCATAAATTTTGTGGGCAACATGGTCCCACCGGCGTACTTCAAGTACTCCAGGGTCGCAGAAATCGCCGGGATATATTGATCAGATAATGTCGAGTCGATCACGATCCGTTTGAGGGAGTCAAAGTTCCCCTTTAACTCTTGCGCTACGTCGTCAATGTCTTTCAAATTGGTATAATGCACGTCTGATTTCAGCAAAGGTTGCAGGAGGTCAGCAATAGCTTCGGACTGGATAATGCATCCTCCACGCCAGATCTGGAGACATTTGTTCAGATCAATATTCCATCCTTCGTCCTCAGAGGCCCGGGCAATCAGTTCGAGACCTTGGCAGAACGAGGAGAGGAAACAACAGTAGACTGCTCGACGCAAATCCTCAATGAAAAGCCTTCGGTCATCAATGCCCTCAATAGACTTGGGCTTTGGTGTTTGCAGCTTTTCGGCTACTCTTAGTCGTTCGGCACGGTTCCCACTGGCGATACGCATGTAATGACCTGTAGCAATAGTTGGCGCAGAAACATGGCGATTCGCCGTTTCCATGACACACCAATAAGGAGTTCCTTCGGTATCGTCGTCATCCTGTACAACTTTGTCGAGAACGTCATCAAGGACATATTCGTTCTGTTCACCGATTCCTTCGCCCTTACCGTCACCTTCGGGGCTTTTTCGCCTGTGACATATTTCGATTCCAATCTCCAACAGGAAGTTATTTCGTAATTCGCCCTTCTGATTCCACTCATCGAAGATATCCCCAATCTCGTCGTAGTTGAGGCCAAGTCCATAATAGAGGATAGACCAAGCCTCGGCAACTGCTGAGAGCATTCCACCCTCGATCCCATTGTGCACCATCTTGACAAAATGTCCCGAGCCCGCGGGGCCGACTCGAGCTACACACGGGCGGCCAGTCTTGCGATCCTTGGCGGCATAACGCTCCAGTAGCGGTAGTACAAGCTCGAGCGCCTTCTCATCGCCTCCCGGAGACAGACTGGGTCCACGACGAGCAGACTGGTACCCTCCAGAAACACCAGTCCCAATCCAACTCACCCCAATTTCTTCGCACTCCTTCTGTCTTCTTTCGGTACGCCGGTAGTGTTCATTCCCGCCGTCGAGAATGATGTCGCCTTCTTTCAATGCATGCTTGATCTTACTCAGAACCGAGTCTGCCGGGTCGCCATGGGTGATAGAGAAAATAAACAGCTTCCGTGCTCCTTGACCCTCTAAGCTCTTGGTGAATTCACCAATGTCTTCGAATCCTTCGATCTTCCCCTGTCCTTCGATGCTCTGGGCCGATTTCAAGAGCTGATCCACGTTCTCCTTTTGAACATCCCAGATGGAAACATCGTGACCGAGTTCGGAAAAGGCAAAGGCCATCATGGAGCCCATGTTCCCGGCCCCAACGATGCCAATGCGCTTGAATTGATCATGCATTATTGCGCTTGGAATGCGTCAAGATAAGATTATTTGGGAGATAAATAGTTAGATGTCGAAGATCGACACAGTAATTCTCGCTTACTTGAATAGCGCTGTGGCAATAATAATATGATTTATTCCCTAGTATTACATCATGTCAATAAACTGAACGTCACAATGAACTATCTTTTCATGATTAATCTATTCCTTGGATTTATTATAGCATCTTATTGAAAGGTCAAAGGTCAAGTGGATCGTCAAACCCTAACTCTCATCATTACATCATACCCTAAACAACTAATTAAGCTTGACTTCCACTTTATCAGACGAAGAGCGAGATAATACACAAGTACAGTATTCCAGGTACAATAAACCCAATATTGTACTTGAATCTCAATAATTGACTAAGAACTCCTAAACTAGACACATTTCTATCCCAAACATGGCTCCCGAAATCTCCCAAATCCCTTTCTCCTACCCTACCTGCTCAATAGGCTCCTCCAAATCCGACACCCTCCCCCGCAAGCTCGACGCCATCCACCAAGCCAGCTTCACCGGAATCGAGCTCTCCTTCCCGGACATCACCGCCTATGGCTCAACCCTCCTTGGTCATGAAGTGGCATCAGATAACTACCCCGAGCTCGTCACCGTCGCAAAGGAGATCCGCAAGCTATGCGACGCCAAGAACCTAAAGGTGATAATGCTGCAACCGTTCGGACACCTCGAGGGCTGGCCACGGGGGTCGAAGGAGAGGGAAGATGCGTTTAATAGAGCAAAGGGGTGGATCGAGATTATGCGGGCCGTGGGGACGGATTTACTCCAGGTATTTTTTTTTTCCTCTTTTGTTCTTCTTCCTTATTTTCGAGATTTGGCTTTAAGTAGCAAGGTTGTATAGACAGACACTAACGATGATTAAAATAAAATAGGTCGGATCAACAGATACACCACTCGACAAATTATCCGCCACACAAGAAAACATCGTCGCCGATCTACGCGAGCTCTGCGATCTCCTAGCGCCTCATAACATGCGCGTCACGTACGAGAACTGGTGTTTTTCCACGCATGCCCCGACCTGGAAGGACGTCTGGACGCTCATCTGCCGGGTCGATCGGCCGAATATCGGGCTCTGTTTGGATACGTTCCAGACGGCGGGGTCGGAATGGGGTGATCCGACTACGGTTACGGGGCGGGTTGAGGATTTAGCGGTTGAGGAGCTGGATCGGCGGTTTGAGAGGAGTATGGAGGAGTTGGTGCGCACGGTTCCCCCGGAGAAGATCGATCTATTCCAGATTTCGGATGCATATAGGCCGGTTCGGCCGATTGGGGAGTTCACGGCGGAGGGACTTTCGCCGCGGGGGCAGTGGAGTGGAGCGTATCGGCCGGTGCCGTATGGTGGGGGGTATTTGCCTATCGAAGTGGTTGGGAGGGCGGCGTTGAAGACAGGGTTTAGGGGGTGGTTTTCCTTGGAGATTTTTGATGGGGGTGCGGATGGGAAGGGGAAGGACTATGAGATGGGGGAATTTGCGCGGAATGGTATGGCGAGTATGAGGAAGTTTGTTGAGAGGTGTGCGGAGGGGATTTAGGAGAGTGTTTCTGTTTTGTAGATATAAATAGAGATGTGAGTTGGGATTGAGGAAAGGGTGGAAGCCCCTTGGAATTTCATTGACTGATATGGTATATACCTTCATATACAATGCCCAGCGAACTTTTGATCGCGGAAACAGATTCAGATAAACGCCAATATTTTATGCAGAAATTGACCCTCCAAATGAACAAACCAGATACGGATCGGGGAATACATAAACAAGAAAAGAAAAAACCATCATGACACAGTTTAGGCGTTGCTAGGGTAGGCAACGTTGTAGGTGGGGACGAACTCCTCCTTCATGGAACGCAAGCTGACGAAACGAGAGAGCAGGTTTCCGCTGCCCGCCTTGTCGTTGGTGCCACTGGCGCGAGCTCCGCCGAAGGGCTGCTGGCCAACAACGGCGCCGGTGCTCTTGCAGTTGATGTAGAAGTTGCCTGCCGTGTTGCGTAGAGCGTCATCCGCCTGGCGGAGAACCTCGCGGTCCTGCGCGAAGACAGCTCCGGTCAGACCGTACTCGCCGGTCTGGTCGATCTTCTCACAGATCTTGGTGAAGTCGGCATCGGTGGCGTCGTTGTAGGTGTGGATGACCAAGATGGGGCCGAAAAGCTCGCGGGACAGAAGAGGGTGGTCGGGGTTGGTGGTGTGGTAGACAGTAGGCTGGATGTACCAGCCTTTGGAGGAGTCGTAGCTACCTCCGGCCAGGAGCTTGAGCTCAGGATCGTTCTTAGCCTCATCGATCACCTTCGCCAACTTATTGAAAGAAGCCTCGTGGATGACGGGGCCGCAGAAGTTGGTGAAATCGGTTGGCTCACCGACCTTGATGTTCTTGGTCTCAGTTGCAACCTGCTCGAGGAACTGGTCGGCGACGGAAGAGGCCACATAGGCGCGAGAAGTAGCACTGCACTTCTGTCCCTGGAACTCGAAGGCTCCACGGACGGTCTGGACGGCCGCATTGCGAATATCGGCCGACTTGTGGATCAGGTGGAAGTTCTTGCCACCAGTCTCACCAACAATGCGAGGGTAGCTGCGGTACTTGCCCTCCGCAACGCGGTTGGCGATCTGGCCGTAGAGGCTACGGAAAACGCTAGTGCTGCCGGTGAAGTGGAGAGCAGCGAACTCGGGGTGGTTGAGGACAGTGTTGGTGACCTCCTCAGCGTCTCCAGGAACGAACTGGATGACGTTCTTGGGGAGACCAGCCTCCAAAAGGATCTCGTGGACGAGCCAGTTGGATGCAATGGCGGAAGGCGAGGGCTTCCAGATGACGACGTTACCCATCAGAGCGGGAGCACCAGCGAGGTTGCCACCGATCGCGGTAAAGTTGAAAGGACTGATCGCATAGACGAATCCTTCTAAGGGACGGTACTCCACACGGCTGTTCCTGTTAGTTGCAGTAATAGGAATCTTGCAGGTATGATACTCACTTCCAAACACCAGGGGCGTTGTGAACTGGCTGCTGAGCGTACAAGTCCTCGGCGTACTTGACACCGAAGCGGAAGAAGTCGCACAGCTCGGCGGCAGAGTCGATCTCGGCCTGCCAGGCGTTCTTGCCCTGTCCGTGCATGGTCAAGGCCATGATGTCGTAGCGATACTTGGTCGAGATCAGATCAGCCGCCTTGAGGAAGACGCTTGCGCGGTCAGCGAACGAGGCCGAAGCCCATGACTTGCGGGCCTCCAGGGCGGCCTCGATGGCTGCCTGGACATCAGATGCGGTGGCGTGGGAGTATGTGGCCAAAGGAGCATGGGTCGCGGGGCTCGCCTGGGTGAAAGTTTCAGAGCTCTTGATCTGTGTCGTCTGTTAGACATAATTTTATGGAATTCTTGTTGGGGTTCGTAACTAACCTCCTTGCCGGCAATCACCAGGGGGACATTGAGGGGAGCGTTTTGCTTGTGCTTCGCCAGAGCATCCTCGAGACCTTTGCGATCGGGGGTACCAGGAGCATAGTGTTTCTATCCAATGTCAATAGAGAGAAAAGCGGAGGCAATGGCAAGTTGAAGCTCACGTTGGGTTCGTTGTCGATGCGAGGGACCTTGAAGGTGGCGTATGATCCCATCGCCCGGGTGCTGGACCGGGCGAATGCGGATTTGGCCAATGGAAGGCCCCTAGCACGCAGAAGTAATGACGACTGCATTGTAAGCAAACTCTTTCAATCTCCTGTCCTGATAGAAAGGGGGTGGATGAGTTCAAGGAGAGAGAAGAAGACTGAGGAGAAGGAGAAGAGGAGAAAAGTCGAGGACTGCGGGGAAGCTGTCGGATTTAGTAGCGGTGTTAGTCAGCTATATTAACCGGCAATTATCAGTTTATTTTTTAATTGGAATTTAGTTACAATTAGTTTTTTTTTCTTTAATTTTCTGCTTGATACATCTCGTTTGTACCAGTACAGCAGGTCGCGCATAGTTCCAACCTTTTCGGGGGTATTGATACGGTCCGGTACAACATTCCGGGTGGAACGTTGAACCAACCGGCCCGGCATTGCATTTTCTATTATGTAGGAAATTGAACATGCTCCCATAGTCGGCCTTTTTTGATCCTTCGGTGCCGGTAATTGATATGACAATATTATTTTGCTAAAATAATCACCATTACTATTATTCTATTAAAGGGATTCTGCATAACATTGTATCTTTCTTTCTGTGTTTGCACATAACCTCATTTTTTTTTTGTCTTCCCCGCATTTTAGGCTTGCACATGACGTAGTTGCTCACGTGGGGAAATAAACCCTTGTGTTGAATTGAATCCTTCAACTCCTGCCAAGTCAACACAACATTCTACTTCCAACTATTATGAGGCATGCTTACGTCTACATCAGAGGATCATTGGATGAGGGCGAGTCTTTAGGTGTTGCAATCCACCGAGGATCTTGGGGTACACACCACTCCAGGTTAAAGGCTAGTTGATGGCGAAGCACATGATCATGCAAGATGGCAAAGCGAACATCATTATTTAATGCAGAGCTCGAAGATTTTGTAGGTCACTTGAAAGTATGACCAGAAAACATCCAACCACATGTATACACGCACTGCTTGCTTCTTGGACTAGCTGTATAGGCCGAGACTGTCCAGAATTCCCCAATTAGGTTAGGGAGTAATAAGGCACATTAGTCTAGCTGTCGGTGCATCGTCGCCATCAATTCTTGCCAGCAACATATCATGTTACATCCGTGTACTTGGCGTGAATCTTCCAGAAGGACAATGTTATTGGTGGCATGGTGCAGGGACATTCCCCAAGCCACTTAAGCGTGTGGGGTATCTGATAACTTTACTACCCCAGGGTATTTCGCTTATCGCTACAGGGGAGGATACCGGCGTGGAGGGAACGCATGGATTTATCGAATGCCGATATATCCGTATAGTTAGTTGCGTGGGGTTCACACCAAAAATCCAGTACCTGTCCATGGTCAACTATCTATCATCCTTTCTTGCCCACCCACTTTTCTTTCTTTTCTATCGGATCGTACAATATCTCCAAAGTAGGGGGAATAGTTTCAAAGTGCACCCAGTACGTATACCCCTGCCGATTTGTGGGATAGTCCTAAAAAGCTTGGAAGTTCATTTATGTTCCTGATTGGAACCGTAATGGGTTGTATCTCAGCTTATCTACGACCTTCACAGCGATCCCCAATGTTAGACTAAGGTCTGCAGGACGATCTTAGGTAACATGCCAACCGGCTGGCGTCGGACTAGAGTACCGGCAGCGATTATGAGTGGTTAATGAACCGGGCCGGTCAAGCAGCTTAACCTCCGGTGGAGAACTGCCCCCGGCCCGTGAACCGGTCGGAAATCTTAAAGGTAATAATGGAAATTCGCCCCATTCAAATGGTTCGTCCGGTTTCTTATCAAGAATCCACAGAAGAGATAAGTTATCAAGAACGCCGCGTGACGCTGTATTACTAGGAGGTCAGCAGCGATGGGATCAGCGGTGCTTTTGAAAGATTCCAGACAGACCCTGATCAACAAGAAGCTTAAAATAGACCTGATGCCGTCCCCGAACTGCACAATAGAGATCTTAAGTCTGGGTTTAGTTATTTAAAACTTACAGTAGTCGTCGATCTTAGGGGATCACGGAATGTAGATCAGGGCTAGAAACTTTCCGTAACGGTATTGATCCAGCTGTAACGGCGCCACTTTCATGTCACACGCCAGGTAATAAATCTTTTAGTCATTGCCAACCAACTGGAATATTTTTTTCTTTTTTTTACCCTTCAGGTTCTGTTCATTTGACCGGCTGGCAACGCGGTTTCCACCGGCTATCTCCTCATTAATCCCCTTTAATGACCCTTTACCATAATCATGAAAGTGTTATCCAAAAGATACCGGTTTAAATTTTCCCCTCATTCCCGGTGGGTTCCACTACAAGTACTTATTCGTAGGCTCGTACCTTTATTCTCTACTTAAACATCTTCTGCCTGCTGGATTTGTTTACAACCCATACATATCCTTCCCAATAATCAACCAACCCTACAACAATGAAGGCAGCACGTCGTCCTTTGCGCCCACTCTCTGGCGTCTCATCATCGGTCCTTACCGCGAGATACGTCAGCCGCACCAGTAATCCCAAGTCATCGGTGGCAACCTCGACAACCACAACGAACAACGTGTGGCAACAAGCTCCCCAGTCCTCCAAGGAGCTCTCCTCCCCTCTGGCCAAACTCCCGCTCTCATCGGTTCTGCGGTCCCTGTTGATCCTGTCCGTCTCGTCTTCCTCGATCCTTCTGCAGCCATGCATCAAGACACTGTCGATGCTGGCACATCCCAAGACTGCGGTCCTGGATGTGGCCAAGAACCCTCTCCTGAATTTCCTCATCAAGCATACCATCTACAAGCAGTTCAACGCTGGCGAAAATAAACTCGAAGTCCAGCGGTCGATTGAAGATATCAAACAGCTTGGATACCGTGGCGTGCTCCTCGGCTATGCCAAGGAGGTACTTGTTGGAGAGAGCAATGTGGACCCGAAGGATGTGCAGGCAGCTCAGGCGGAAATCCAGATGTGGCTGGATGGAACCTTGCAGACGGTCGATATGGCCCAGGAGGGAGATTTCGTCGCCCTGAAGTATGCTCCCTATTCCCCTAGCTCCAAAGCAAACATAAACTAACCCTTCTAGATTTACCGGCATGGGTACTCAGGCTCTTGAAATCTTGCAGCAACGGGCTGCACCAACCGATTTCATGGACCGTGCGATTCAAAAGGTCTGCGATTTGGCTATCTCGCGGAACGTTCGCCTACTAGTGGATGCGGAGGAACAGGCTGTTCAGCCGGGTATTGAGGAATGGACCATGAAGTACCAGAAATACTGCAACTCTCAGACTCCGGGCCGTGCCATCTTCTACAACACTTACCAGGCTTATCTCTGCTCAACCCCGACTACCCTCGCCAGGCACCTGGAAATCTCTCGTCAGGAAGGATACACTCTAGGTGTCAAGCTAGTCCGTGGCGCGTATCTCAAGACTGAGCCCCGTCACCTCATCTGGGCCACAAAGGAGGAAACGGATGAGTGCTACGATGGTGTTGTGGAGGCCCTTCTGACCCGGAAGTACAACTCGATGCTCAAGTCTGCGTCTGAGAAGCACCACACTGACCTGCCATCTGTTAACGTCATCATTGCTACCCACAACCGCGATTCCGTTCGGAAGGCCCACGCTATTCGTACCGAGCAGGCAATGAAGGGAGAAAGCCACGGCGTTGATCTGTCCTATGCTCAGCTCCAGGGAATGGCTGACGAGGTCAGCTGCGAGCTTCTGCAAGGCTTCCAGAGTGCCGAGGTGATGAAGGGTGCCTCTATGGAATCGCCCAACGTATACAAGCTTTTGACTTGGGGATCCGTCAAGGAATGCATGGGCTTCTTGATGAGACGCGCTATTGAGAACACCGAGGCTGTTGGGCGTACCAAGCAGTCGCAGGAGGCGATGTTCGAGGAACTCAAGCGCAGGGCCCGCCTGGCGTTCCGCCGCAGCAACTGATTACTTTTCCCCTTTATTCATTCACTTTTATACTTCCTTTGCTTCTGGCGTGGCCTTATTTTTGTTTACACTTTCGATTCCCTCACGCCCTGTTGTCGGGCAAATTGCATATAGATGGCGTTAGCAACTCGGGTTTGGCGAAAATTAATGAATGGTAACGAAATTAGACACAATTATTGTCCACTGATTCATACATATATATGTACTTTTATCCTTGTAAAAAGATAGCTCTAACTCGACTGCATTAGCCGGAAAACTAAGTACCCCGCGCGTGATATTTATGATCAATTTCCCGCCGGAATCGGTCTTCACTGATAAAACCCCACGCTGGCCACATCGAAACTAATTAATAATACTACCCATTCTTATCAAACACTCCTTGCAGGGTTCGATATTGACTTGGAGTTACCTCTGAGTACATATTCGTTATTCTCAAATCAATTAGGACAGCAGACCTCTATTGAATATTTCACCAAGGTCAAGTAACCAATCTTGCACTTGTTCCAATGCATCTCTTACCCGAACTCGCAGTTGCCCGTATGCTAAGAGAGCTGAGTCGGGAACAATGTTATACGCTTCTTGATGCTTTATCCGAAGCGTTAGTGAAGGTGTCGGCTCAGACGACAACCCCCGAGCCAAAGCGACTCATTCATCAACCACTTCGCACATCTATTACAACCAAAGACCAAAACTTATCGCTCTTCATGCCCGTGTCGGATACTTCGAATACAGGAATCAAGATCGTAACACTCTCCCAAAGACAAGGTCCTACTGGAGTCATCAACATCTTCTCGCCCGAGGGCAAATTGCTAGGTTTACTTAGCGCTACAGAAGTCACCGCATTCCGCACTGCCCTTGCGGTCATGACACTCTTTGTTCGCTGTCATTCATTGAAGAAAGAGAATATCGTGATCTTCGGCGCTGGGAGACAGACTGAGTGGCATGCGCGGCTTGCACTCCTCCTCGTCCCGGAACAGGTCCGCAGCATTACGCTTATAAACCGGGGTCGGAAGAGGCTAGATGAGATGAAAGATATTATTACAGCGCTGCAAGTCCAACATCCTAATGTTGTGTTCAAGACTCTGGCGAAAGAGGATACGCCGGACTATCAGGAACAGCTTCGTTCCGCACTGGCATCGTGCGATGTCGTCTTCAGCTGTACTCCCTCCACAGAGCCCAACTTCCCGCATTCCTACCTCCAGCCATTCAGGCAGCGATTTATCTCTCTCATTGGCTCGTACAAGCCTCATATGAAAGAGATTGACTCGGAGACTCTCTTTTCTGGCGGGAACAAGATCTATGTCGATTCGAAGGAGGCATGTCTAGAGGAGGCAGGCGAGCTCATAGAGGCGCAAGTAAAGAAGGACCGGTTATTAGAGGTTGGGGAAGTGTATGGGAAGCTTGGAAAGTCGGATCCGATTGTTGTACCGGACGAGCATAATGTGGTGTTTAAATGCGTGGGAATGGGAATCATGGATCTCGCCATTGGAAAGACACTGTTGGATCTTGATAAAGAGAAGGGACTGGGAATGGAGGTTGATGGGTTCTAGATTAATTAACTTCGAGAGTCTATGGGGAGAGCCAATGAACTTTTAAGGGGTTAGAATGAGTTAGGAGGAACTCTGCTCAAATATATACATATATCTCTGCAGTCAGCATGCGATGTATATAATTATACTTCCACTGGCAATTGTTTTCAATACCAGACCTGGTATTTGGTACAATAGTGGTCCCCCAGATTCAGGTTATCTTTCCCATGCGGGGCGGTGTAATGACGGTAATTCCGCGTGCTTATCAAAGTGGAAATTTCACTCGAACTTCCAATCAGACTAATTGTCCGTACGCCTCGAAATAGTACTTTTCTCTCCCTCCTTTCTTATAGTGCCGCTCACCCTTAGCTTCCACTCTCACTCTCCCCTCCTATTGTTATTGGTATATCCTTACCATGCTCCCTCTTTTACTCTGGCCCCCTTGACCTCTTGCCCTACAATTTATCCATGGACAGTGGTCTCCCGACGCCCGCTGGACCGGGCCAGCAGAAACGACCCCGCGTCTCCGAAGAAAACCGCAAACGAGCCGTTCGAGCGTAAGTAATCTGTCACGTGTGCTCTTGAATCCTAGTATTAATCACGGTCTTTGTAAACTAACATAACAAATCCTGGTTGTTAGTTGTGATGGCTGTCGCCGTGTAAAGGAGAAATGTGAGGGAGGAGTACCTTGTCGCAGATGTTTGCGCTATCGTCGCCAATGCGTATTCACCCATCCCGACCATGCGGAGAAGGTCTCTCGGTCCTCGTCGATCTCGTACGACCCCAAACTTTTTTTTTTTTCGCTTAGCCTCTGAGCTTCGATATTCTGATACTATGTCACACTTCTAGTCTCCTCGAACGAAATGCTGGTCTCAGTCGACAGAATTTGGTGGACTCGGAACGAATTCGGCACATGGAACGGATCCTGCAGCATTATGTTCCGAACATCTCCTTCGACATTCAGTCCCTTCGAAAGACCGCCGAAGAATTAAAGCACAGGCATCGTCACTCATTCACCGAAGGGAGTCCTTCGGTCCGTCTTGATGAAGAAGATTTTGAGGATTTGGCTATCGACGATGAGGATTATGTGGTGAATGCTCTACCGGACAATACAACACGTGCGTTCTGCCGTTTGAACTTGCATTTTTTTTTGTGGTTTTCTCAAGGATATTCGCGTGCATGGGTTCATTTTCTAATTTGTGCGACTGCAGAGTACTCCGGGGAATTTTCTTATCTAAACTTTTCCATGAAAATCAGAAGAAAGATTGATGAATGGATGCAAACAGCTGCACCAGAGGTAAGACCACTCCGCTTTCGCCGGATATACCACTAACTAGTCCGAGAAGGCGTCTACCGAACCAGAACCATTTGAAGAGCGTTGGCGCGCGACACAGCTCCAATCGAGTTCCTCCTTAGTGTCGGCATCGATCACTTGTCTCCCGCCCCGTTTCGTGGCCGATTTCCTCGTTCAAATATTTTTCAAATATGCGCAGACCAATAATTTTTATGTGGAAGAAGACTGGCTGCGAGAGAAGCTAAACATTTGTTATACCAATCCCTCGAGCCTCTCATCCAATGATGCTGGCTCCGTATGTTCCATCCTGATGGTCCTGGCCGTTGGGACACAATTTGCCCATATGGAATCCGCTAGCCCGGTCAACCGGTCGACAGCCGACCTATCGTCAATTGAGGACCATCATTTCTCGGAAGATGAAGTCGGTCTCACATTTTATCAGTTCGCTTCGAAGCTGGTTCCGGATATCCTTGCCACAGTCTCCATTCGTAGCGTACAAGCTTGTTTACTGATCGGGACCTATCTGTTACCTCTCGATACCTCAGGTCTTTGCTACACTTACTTCGGTCTAGCCCTTAAAATGGCCATCCAGAATGGCATGCACCGGCGGTATCAGGGTGAGGGGCTTTCCCCTCGCATGATTGAGGTGCGCAATCGGGTTTTCTGGACAGCCTACACCATTGAGAAGTGAGCACCCCGTGTCTAGTATCCTCAATATCGTACTGACTCTGTCTAGACGTGTCAGTATTCTTCACGGGAGACCTGTATCCTTGTCAGATGCGGATGTGGATGCCGCAATGCCAGTTGATTTTCCTGGCTTAAACCTGATAGGACAGGTGTCAAACCACACCAATATGGTGACCTTGATCACTTTGACTCTTAAACTTGGTGAAACCGCTAATGAAATGTATGTGCTCATATTGTTTTCTCTGATTCAAACAAATTCTAACGGCCGGACTAGATCTCTCTTGCGGAAATCCCGCAAGGCTCAGCAACAGGACTGTCTCGAACGACTACTCAACCTGCGGAAGAACCTGGTGGATTGGTGGGGTACATTACCTGAAGTGACGGATTGTCGAGACCTGAACCCCACGGGGCCACTATTCCGATCCAATGTTCACTTGAAGCTAGATTATTGTCTGACTCGCATCTTTATTGGACGTCCGTTTCTCTTCAGCAACATGAAGATCCTCAATCCAACCACTCCCCAAGCCGCACCGTTTAAGACACCTTCAGGTGTCTCGAAGAATAGGTCTACGCTTATCACGGATTGTGTAGAGGCTGCCCTGGAGATCATTAACCTCTGTCAGCTTCTCCGTGACGAGTCAGGTCTCGCTCGGGCGTCTTTCACCGAGTTTAGCTCTTGTCGTGCGGCTCTCCTCGTGATCCTGGCCCAGAGTTTGACAAAGCGAACCGAGCGGTTGCGCGAAGCACTCGAAAAAGGTATGGTCTTGATCAAAATTATGTCAATGGGTGTGGGCTCCGCGCGCTCTGCCGTCAGTGTGATTGAGACACTTGAGAGAGCAATTCGCCGCCTCGAAGATTGGAGTGAAAGACAAGCACCAGACAACGCTGGTTCCTTGGAGTCTGCCTACGATCGTTTTAAAAACTGGGAAATGCTCTGGAAAACCGGACCAATGTCACCTGAGCTTGTTCCTTTCCAGGAGCAGTATCCAGCAGGAAGAAGCAGCATCCCCCCCGTACCTGTTACACCAATGACCGGCACTTCCGGTGGCAACGACCCTATGGAAGGCGACATGGCAAATACAGAAATCACCACATTATCGGATTACTCCGCCTCTCATGCGACGTCGCTACCTCAAATGCCCCGTTTTGGTTTCGATCATTTTGTGTCCAACTTTCCGCAAGAATTGGATGAGTTTACTGCCATTCCCTGCTTTGAACCTGATGCGCAGCAAAGTCTTGCTAGCGACATAAGCAACCCGGATACGAAGTGGATGCAGTTTACCAATGATTAACTGGATTTGCCGTTAGTTATTGTCCTGAGTGCATATTATGGTTTCTGCGGTGAGGTGCGGTTAGTTTATATAATGCCATTGATTTAGCGCGGCGGTGCCATTTTACACATGGTTCAGTTATTGAGGAATTTGCTGTTGATAGTAGTCGATACTCTACCGTCTATACAAGATACCTAGATAGTACATATTGAATGTTTGTTCATTGAACCAGAGCCTACCAACACTTGTAGCATATTGTAAACACGACACGCAACGCATATATGCGGGTATAAATTTAATCGAAAGTGACCTTCTTACCCTGGAATGAGGCCATAGTCTTCTGTTCTTTAGCCCGCTTGGCTGCCTCCCAGGAAGGATGCAACGGCTTGTCATCCTGGGGCATTCTATTCTGTCTAGGAGGACCACGCTGAGGACGATCTCCATAATGTTGAGGCCTCCCAACTGCACTTCGTACCGGGCCGCGCCGTCCCCTTGGGCCTTCAGAGCCATCCGTCGCACCCCGACGCAGATCCCAGCCACGATCCCGACTCTGCTTTGGCTGCTGCTTTAGATGGTTTGCTCCCGTACCATACTTCTTTTCCCACAAGGCGCGACGCGCCTGCTGGCCCATCCTGTTCTTCCGACGTGGTTGCTCCCCTTCGATATCTTCCGGTTCAGATTCGGAGCCGGAGAAGTATCCACCCATAGTTAAGGAAGGGAGGAATGTTGTGCTAGTAGCCGGAGTACTTGATGTCTTGCTAGTCTTGGCCTTTTTCTTCTTAGCTGGTGGAGAGTCCGGCGATGGAGACCGGGAAATAGACATTTCAGAATGCGCGTTCAGATCCACGCCACCATCGTCACTCGCGGAACCATCTTCCCTATCCTCACCCTCATCCTCTGAGCCAGACGCAAGCCTTGAATCGAATTGCGCAAAGTCTATGCTTTCGGTATCGCTCATAACTGTATCTCCCTCCTTGTCGTCAGACTCCGCAACCCGTCTCGAATCCTCCGGTTCACTATCCGACACGGATATAGCCCGTTGTGCAGTCTTGGTCTTAGGCGCATTTACTTTTTGTCCAGCATCTTTGCCCTTCTCCTTCTTCCCACCTGCAACTTCCTCCACCCCCAGCACCTTTCTGATATCGGTCATGACATTCGGAAACACATTCTTCACCGGATTAGACTTATACAACCGCGCAGTAACATTCGCCTCAGCCGTACTCCGCGGACTCTCCGCAGAAATTTTCTTAGATTCTTGAAACTGAACAAAAGCAGGCGCCTCGGCGATCCGTTTCGTCTTGACTAGCTGTTTATAAAGATATTTCTGCGCCGTAGCGACCGGGTCAAGAGTCTACCATAAGAATCACAGTCAGCATGTAACCAGTTCAACCCCGCACCACTACAGGGCCGCACAAAGAGAGAGATGAATAGAAATATGAACCTTGATAAAGGCAACTTCCTCCGCAATTCTCTGCAACGTCTCCGAACTCCCCTGCGCCTTTGCGGTTTTTTCTCTTCTCCCTAATTTTTGTCTCTCGAACCCCCGGGCGGTCTTGAGCGCACGCGATAGGAGGATGACGCCTTGCTCGAACTTTTGCGTCAGTCGCATGGTTTGGACGTTGTATGTGCGCTCTTTGGGAGCAGAGTCCCGGTCGGAGAGTTTGCGTTTGGGCATTTTAGTTGTTGTGTCGATTTTGTTGTCGGCTGCTGGTATATGTGAGGTAAGGAATTAGAAGATTATGATCCAGTTGGTTTGAAGTATAGTAGTAGTCGTTGCGATGAGTGGTAAGGTATTGTTCGTGGATGACGGGTCTTGTTCTAAGAATTATTTCTTTTTTTCTTATGATGCGGATAAATGCCCGTGCCAAGAAGTGGATTCGTTGCTACACTTTCTGTTTTGACAAGGATTTTCTCACTAGTTCCCTAATTTCCTCTTATTATTATCTTACCAATTAGTCTCTGGTGATTGGATAAGGGGTCTAGATCTAATTGATTAAACTACTGTGATTTTTGGCATGTAGTAGGTGGTATATGGATTTTAATTGCCTTTTCTGTAGTTCTGGCTTTTAGATTTTTATTGCGATACGCTCTTGACCAAACAATTGCACTGAATTCACTCGTAGAGGTATGTACATACAAATAGGAAAGGAAATACGAATACATGGCTCTATTTCTTTTCCTCCGGCTTCTCCTCGGGCTTGGGGGTAGGAAGCTTGAACTAATCCAACCAGTTAGCAAGAGCAAGTCAATCCCGAATTGTAGCTAACATACCGACTCGGGGGTCCTGTCCTGGCCCGGTCCGACAGCCTCCCAGGCGGCAGTACCACCCTCGAAGTTCCGGAAAGCTTGTGTAAGCTCAAGAGGCTCAATGACAATGCGCTTCTTCTCTTCATCCCATCGGAGCTCAGTGTAACCGGTCAAGGGGAAGTCCTTGCGCAGAGGATGGCCGTCGAAACCGTAGTCGGTCATGATACGACGCAGATCGGGGTGGCCGGTGAAGAAAACACCGAACATATCGTACACCTCACGCTCGTACCAGAGAGCTCCCTCGAACAGACCAGTGACACTGGGGACCGGAGTAGCCTCGTCGGCGTAGGTCTTTACGCGAATGCGAGAGTTGTGACGGACGCTAAGCATGTTATAGACGACCTCGAAACGCTGGTCCTTTGTAGGGTAGTCGACGGCCGTGATATCGGAGATCTGGGTGAACTCGGCGGCGGTGTGGTACTTCAGGAAGCTCATCAATGGGATAACGCCCGAGGGGGGAACGTGGATGGACAGTTCATCCTTCCACACGGAAAACTGCTGGACGTATTTGGGCAGGCAGGACATGATGTACTGGCCGTACTGGTGTAGGGCATCGGCCTTATCCTGATACTTGTCGGCAGGGTTGACGACGGGGGCGCGAAGGGCACCCTCAGCTGTAGAGAGTCAGTCAATTGCATTCCGCTTCAGCGCAAGTCATGAAATCCAGGCCACACGTACGAGGACGCTGAGCCTGGCGCATGTTAGGAGGCTCGGGAATGGACTCCTTCAGCAGAGGGGTCGTTGAGAAAGGACGGCACATCCGGGACGACCGCGCGGCCGAAGCCAACGAACGGCCAGAGCCCAACCGCAGCAGAGAGCGAGCAGAGGCCATGGTAGATGGCAATTGCGGATGAGAGGCAACGGGGAGGAGGGGAGACAGCGGAGATGCTCGTCATCCATTCCCAGGGAGCTTTTCCTCGAAGTTGGACGGTGGTGATCACGTGCGGGATGACATAAGCCACGGGCATTCTTTGGGAGCGTGCAAGAGTGCAAACGAAGCAAACTGGTGCAAACCCAACCAAAGCTT
Organism: Aspergillus alliaceus; assembly: GCF_009176365.1. Taxonomy (NCBI): domain Eukaryota; kingdom Fungi; phylum Ascomycota; class Eurotiomycetes; order Eurotiales; family Aspergillaceae; genus Aspergillus; species Aspergillus alliaceus. The sequence continues at coordinate 585,807 of NW_022474697.1, forward strand.
CACTTCTCTTTCTCTTTCGCCTTCAAGTCTCCTCTTCTCCCTGCTCTTGTCCGCGTCTGTTACTCTCCCCACGTTGTCGATCTCTCTCTAGATTCCCTCAATTTTCCTACTTCTTCTTTCTCTTCTGTCACCCAGAGGGTCTCCTTCGCTGTCTTATTACGTTTTTCTCTTCTCTTCCTCCTTCCCACCCCCCGGTTGGTTGATGAGTACTAGTCTTTTAATTCAACAACCGTCTTTCTAGATTGTCCCTCTTCTCACACCCCCCACCAGCCATGTCAAATCGTCAACAGATAGACTCTGTCATCGATGATGAGGACGAGTTCTGGTACGTACTGCGTCGTTGGGCTGGAAAAGTGAATCTGGTTGGGCTGACAATACTTTGTTTCTGTAGCCCCCTTTGCATCGAGGAATTCGACCTGTCCGACAAGAACTTTAAGCCATGTCCTTGTGGATACCAAGTACGTTATTCGGCCACCCTGATAATTGTTGTCGCCAAGTGAAATCCGCGACCCCACGTATGCGATTTGGCAAGGCACTGACAGGAACAACTAGATCTGTCAATTCTGCTACAACAACATCAAGACCCACAGTGAAGAAGGCCGTTGCCCCAACTGTAGACGGGTCTACGATGACAGCACTATACAGTATAAGGTTCCCGATGCAGATGAGTGAGTGCTAGTCCCTTGCAATTCTGAGACGTTCCTTTGGCCCAGCGGTTCTTGGCGCTAACTGCGGATCCCGCAAAACTAGATTTAAAGCGGACTTGGCATTAAAACATCGAAAGGCTGCCGCTGCGAAGAAGAAGGAGGCGGAAAAGCGCGAGATCGAGGCTTCGAGTCGGAAGAACTTGGCCGGCGTAAGGGTCGTGCAAAAGAACCTTGTCTACGTGATTGGCCTCAACCCCACCATACGCGACGAAAGTCAGCTCCTCCAGACGCTTCGCGGACGGGACTATTTCGGTCAATATGGAGACATCGAAAAGATTGTCGTCAGCAAAGCGAAGCCCGGTGGCAATCCCAACCAAGGCATCGGTGTCTACGTCACGTATTCGAGGAAGTCGGACGCCGCAACCTGTATCTCTTCGGTGGACGGGTCTGTAAATGGTGACCGTGTCTTGAGGTATGTCCCTTCTCAATGACTCACCTACGGGACAACTGGATTATTGACTTCAATAGGGCTCAATACGGCACGACGAAGTATTGCTCCTCATTCCTGCGCAACGAACAGTGCCATAATAGAAATTGCACCTTCCTGCATGAGACGGGCGAGGACAGCGAAAGCTATAGTCGGCAGGATCTTTCCTCCATGAACACCCTTTCCAGTCAACGTCCGAACGGCGCGCCCAGTGGACTCAGTCATACGTTCCCCCCACATGTCGCCCGTTCGTCCGCAATGCCGTTGTCACAACCAATGCGCCGTCAGCCGAGTAAAGACGACGCTGTCAGCAGCCGTCCTCCTGATGGGTCCGCCCTTCCTTCCTCGGCGAGCTGGGCGAACAAAGACTCAGCGATCAATCGCACAAGGCGGGCAAGCCTTACTGGTAGCCAAGCGTCTCAAAGCCCACGACCCGCAAATGCTACGGTTGTGACTAGTATAGAGGAGCCGAAGCGTGCCGACAAACAACCCGCAAATGTTTCCGCAATTGTTCCAGAACGCCGCCAAACTCCAGTGCCGGAGCCACTGTCTTCCACTCCTGAATCTCCTGTTGAATCTCACCCACCAACTGACACGGAGACTCCCTTATTTGAGAACTTAATCAAGGCAGTTAATTCACCTGATTTCAAATTTGTCTTTTCGGCGGCTGGTCTGCCGGCAGAAGAGGTTGCTCTCATTGAGAATCACCCTTCCTTCATCGACCCTTATGGTGGCGTAAAACGTCGCGCTATGCGGGAGAAAGCTGAGCAGGAGCGTGCAAAAAGAGAACAGGAGCTACTTCTGTCGGCTGCTGCTGAAGAAGAAAATCGGGAAAGCGGCAGCCTTCAGCTTGGCGGCGAGCCAGATGATGCCCATCCCCCAAGAGGTCGGGGTTCGCGGGAGTCACACGGTGCTATTCAGCCTCCTTCGCAGCAAGGCACTACAACCAACTCCGTGGTCGGCTCCCCGGTTTCTGCGACGAGTCATCAGTTCCAGGGACTGAATCTGGCCGGCCGGAGTTTGACTCCTCTGCAACAGCAGCAACTGATGCTACTTAAGTCTGCGAGCAATCAGCAGGCCGGCATTGTGGACCCATTGCAGAGTGGAATAAGCTCCGCCGCCTTCGATCAGGCTGCACAGGTTCGCCAAGGTCTTCTGCAAAACCAAATGGTAGCACAATTAAACGCCTTGCAAGCCCAGAATCGCCAGAATTCCCGCTTCTCCTTCAATAATGATGCCGGCTCAAAGAACCTTCCAAATGTTAGAATGCTAAGTCAGCAGGCGTCCTTGATGCAATCTGCGACTCCCAACCCGCTTGCTGCACCCAGTCCTCAACATGGACTAGCTAGCAACTTCTACACTAGTGGCGTTCAAGGCCCGCCTCCAGGCCTGAAGACGGCTGGCACACCTCCCATCAGCGGAGGAGGAATGTTCGCTCAGGGTCACGGTTTTACTACGAACTCTAACCTCGGCCTGGGTGGTAATATTGGGAAACAGGAAAACCCGGAATTGATGCGCGAGCTGCTTCGAAGTCGTAGTGGTACAAATGCTAGTGGTTTACAGGCACAGGATGCCGCTAAGCGTGAGTTCATGTTTCCTTTCCTCCAACAGCACCAAACTCCCCCTCCCCTGACTCCTGCGAACGGCCTTCTCAGCTCTTTCTATGGCTCTCAGACGGGGAATTTCTCCGAGTCTGGGCCACAGAAGCAGAAGAAGAAGGGGAAGAAGCACAGACACGCTAACACTTCCTCCGGTGGAGGCGGTGTAGTAGATCTTGCGGACCCGAGTATCCTGCAGGCGAGGATGCACCAGGTGGGTGCGAATACTGCTGCTGGGCAAGCACTTTATGGGAGTCAGGGTCAAGGTGGGTACAATCACACTATGATGTACGGAGGCAACTTCAACAACCGCTGGTGATGGTTGTTCGCCTTCCTCTTTTCTATAATCCTCTCTGTTTTTTATTCCTGTTCTTGTTGTTATGATGACCACCCTCTTCCATCTCATTTATGCGGATTGCGTTTCTCCTTAACTTCATGACATGATATCATGTTTCTCTAGATGGGTGCAGGATATGCGTTTTCTTGTTCACTTCTCTCATATTTGATTCGATGTTCAAACTTTGCGACATATTTCCACTCTGCAACAAAGCATTAAGCAATCGGCTCTGAAAAAGAACAAGATTCTCGGGCTAGGCGTGCCATTGGCGTTATGTTTTTTTTTTCCAACCTTTGTTTCCTGTTTTCCATTCATTATCTTTCTTGTCCTTCAATATTCCCATGGCTGCGAGGTCTCGGCGCATTTCCTAGACACTTCGTGTCTTCTGGGCCCATATTGGTTGGCTGGACGTCGTATGTCTATTCTTTTTGCATCCAAGCTGGGTTGATATATCAGCATCTTGGTGGCCGATTCCCTCTGGTCATGATTTTATGTACGTTAACCTCCCTGCCCTGGCTTTGAGATAACGAAGAAGGGCCCTCTATTTGAAACCAATTTCTCACGATTACTGTTCATATAGAGATCCTGCCATATGTATTTGTCTGGTCAAACTCGGCTGGACCATTTTTGTAAATAGGCTGCCTGCCCTTTCGTATCGCCTGCCTCATTCTTGTTCTTATGGAGAGCCTACTGCCCACTCGGTCTTGTTCCTTTTAGTGTCCAGATTGCTCTAGTGACTCCTTCTTTCTTTTGTTCTTTTCGACCTGGTCTCTTTGTTTCACCACCGTGCTTCTTGGCTTTTGTATTTGTCGAACGGACTTCCTACCATTCACACTCTTGTTTGCAGACTTGTGCTAACAGTGTGGTCTAGTTGACGAAGAATTTCCACCTCTCGGTGCTCCAGCAAAGGACAAGCGTCCAGTGGACAGCTTTGGTTTTCTAGGCCGATCCCAACTCCCTTCTGAGCCCCAAAGCTCCGCGCGGGCTGGTACTCCAACATTACCGCCAGGTCTCCCCCTTCCCCATGCCCATCCAGCGGCTGCATTGTTTCAGAGTCCTTTGAACCCTTCTAGTCCGGTCTCTACAGTTTCAGTTCCACCCGGTCTAAGTATTCCTTTCAACAGGCTTGGGACACCGTCTCAGAACTTTCAAGAGACTGTTTCCCGTCAACAGTCGCCGGACAATAAAAGCACTCAGGACAATATAACCACCTCAAACCGAACTAAGAACGCTTCCGAAATTTCCTTAGGTTCACCAGTGCCGAAGTCAGCCAACAAAGCTCGCTCACAGACCGAGGACGACCTGACAGGTGCATCTGTTGATAAATCTACCAAAAAGTCTGGAGGTGCCACTGAAGACAAGCCAACATCGGCAACAAAGGGAAGGCCTATGACGCTGGAAATCCCGCTCAATATGGCACAAGCTCAGGAGAGCACTCCGTCGAAAGGTGAACCGTCGGCTCAGACTGTGAGCAGTCAAGCTCCAGCTTCTGCCGTCGGCTCCCGACCAAATACACCCTTGACCGGAGTTTCGCGTCTCTCTGACTCCTCGGCTCCACGCCAAACCAGAGTACTCCGCGTTGTTGATACCCCAAAAACTGAGACCCCTCCTGCTTCCGCCACTCAGTCCATCTCGTCCCAACTTGCAACTGCAAAGGGGCGGTCGAGGAGACCCAGCGTGTCATCCATAAGTAGACCTGACACTCCCGGTGACTTCGGATCTGAAGCCGATCTCTATACGTCCGCGTCTGTTTCCCGTGCAAACTCTCCTCTTGCGTCCTCCAGAATTGGCTCCGCGCCTGTACGTGCCATGACCAAGAGTCAGGCCAAGAAAGAACGTAGACAAAAGGCCAAGGAGGCGGAAGCTAAAAAGCATGAGGCGGTGTCTACCGTGGTCGAAGAGCCCGTGCAGGCGCCTATCATTGGAAGGAAGCGTAAAACCAAGAAGACACCTACGAGTAATCCCGAGTCAACGATTGCAACTCCCGATACTCATAATAACGAAGCTACCAAGTCCGGTGGAAATGAGACCATCGATGTTGATCAGCGGACTGAAGCAAAGAAGAGCAAGGCGAAGGACAAAGCTATAAAGGATATCAAACCCAGCCCTGTCGAAGAAAAGGAGTCTACCACACAAAAGAGCCCTGCAGAAGCTTGGCGTTCGAATAACACCATTGAGCAGTTAATTAAGGATTCGGAAGCTGCCGGTGTCCCAATCAAGGAACTCTTCTCGGAGCGGACTTCTGTACTACCGCTCCTCCTCGCTCAACTTCATAAGGCTGGTCACTTTGACCTCAATGCCCACCCTTTGTTCAATCCACCCAATCTGGCCCAACGTGTCGATATGAAGTGCACTGCAGATGATTATGATATCCTGAAGCAGCCTGTTGAATTAACCGAGGAACATCGTAAAGCGTTGCTGCGTGGGGAGCCTGTTCGCATCAATGCTGACTCCAACATGACGAAGTATCGTTGCCTAATCACTCCTCGCGGGTGCATCCTTCGTCATTTGGGCCCGGAGGAGGAAGAGCGATACCTCGAACTGGAGAAGAGAATCAGTGCTACAATCGATCCCTTTCCAGAATATCCGCCCACCTCGGTCACAGAACCTGACATGACTAACCGTGGCGGTGGGCTTGATGCTCTCTTCGCTACACCTGAAAACTTCAATATCTGTTGGGTGGACGAAACCTCGGCCGGACTTTCGTCTGCATCGCCCTCCGATATGACCGCACCCAAGAGCTCGGCTGCCTCTGCTGCACCGGCCCCACCGAATGTTCTCTCGGCAATGGAAGCAGACAGTAATCGCAGTCACAATTGGGCCATCGCCAATACCGCTGAATTGGTCAATACGACTGCCACTTCTGTTCGGTCTTTTGCTGCAGCTGCCGCTAAGCACATGCTAGGAGCTGCGGGTGTCGTGATTGGCAGTATGCCAGACCTGGACGACGTGGTTGGAATGACGGACGAGGAGCTTCGCGCGTTTGCTGTCAAGTCACAGAAGGAGCTTGAGTCATCGCGCAAGGAACTTGACTCCATTGACAAGAAACTCAACGCCCTGGTCAAGCGGAACAAGAAGCTAGCACAGCAGGCTTTGGCCACCTCTGTTGAGGGATGAATTGCTTCGAAGGGAAATCGGCCAGAGCTAGAGTACCTTTGCATGGATTTGTAACATACGGTCATGGGGGGCTCCCTGTGAAATTGTAAATTATGTAATATGTACTGTACAAACCCGCGTGCGTTGTTTTTACATACTTGGAGTTGGTGGTTCAAGAAGCGCACCTGTTGATAACGCCTTTCCTTAGTATTATTAGTCCATCAAGCAGGCATGGGACATGGGGATTCAAATTCACATAGGGTCTTAAAATCCGACTCTGTAATTAATTATTGATCCGTTTCTATGCGCTGCACTCTTGTTTCTATCTACTCAGGCTAAACCCTAATCACTCACGCTTTTAGTCAAGATCGAAGGTGTGCCTTGTCTACTACTTGTAGAAAGAAGGTAGAAGAAAGCTTCATGACTGAGTTCCTGTTATACGGGATATCTAGATCTATGTATTCACAAACGTATCATCAGTCTACAAGCCATTGATACCATCCTTGTACTCTCGAAGATCGTATTCTTCAGGGTACGTCTGAATGATCCGCTTCAGCTCCTTCATCTGCTCCTGCGCCTCCTCCGTCAATTCTTCATACACCCCCTCAAACGCCTCTCGAAGAGGTGGTTTCTGCTCCCGCTCGGCCTCTCCAAACTCCTTGAGAACCTCCTTCCGAAGTCGCTCGCGCGTATCGCGCTCTGTATCTTCGTCCCATAACCCTTCGTTCTCCAGCCACTTCCGCAGTCGGATAATGGGGTTATCCCGTCGCTTCCAATCCTCTACCTCAACCCGGGCTCGGTAGGCAAAACTATCATCGCTTGTGCTGTGGTGTGATACACGGTAGCTCATTGCTTCAATAAGCACGGGTTTCCCACCGTCGGAGAGGGCAATGCGTCTCGCTTCACGCATGGCTTCGTAGACGGCGAAGATGTCGTTCCCGTCGACACGGATCGTATCGATGCCGTATCCGACTCCTCGGCTGGCAATACCATCACCGCGGTACTGTTCCAGTGTGGGTGTTGAGATAGCATATCCGTTATTGCGACAAATGAAGACTACGGGGCATGACCGTGTTGCGGCGATGTTGAGCCCGGCGTGGAAGTCGCCTTCACTGGCGGCGCCCTCGCCGAAGTAGCAGGCCACGATGCGTGGTGGCGTATCGGGATTCTGTAGAGATTCTAATTTTAAGGCGTACGCAGCGCCAGATGCCTGGGGAATCTGGGTTGCGAGGGGTGATGAGATCGTGTGCTGCGGGAGATTAGTATATTTATTTATAATGTGTACTATGACATATAGTTCGGGGTAGGAAAAGCACTCACCATGCGAGGGTAGTTAGATCCATAATGGACCGGCATATTACGCCCCCTACCGTTATCATGACAGTTGGCAAAGAGCTGGCTCATGAAGTCCTTAAGGGTGAAACCCCGTTGCTGGAAGACACCTGTTTCGCGATACTGCGCGAACACCACGTCGTCTGGCGTTAATGCGGCGGCTGACCCAACGCTAATGCCTTCTTCTCCTGCAGAGACCTTTGCAAATGAAGTGTTAGTAATTTATTGTTTATCATTTAGACCATAATCGGGCTTTACATACCATGTAGAAACTTAGCCGACCCTGTCTTTGGGCCTCGAACATAATCACATCCATCACGCTCACTAAAGATTATTAATAAACAGTCCACGATGTAGCAAGGAACCGAGAGAACCAACCGGTCAGCATATTTTTGTACCAAGTTAAGATGTCCTCATTTGATATACCGGAAGGTTTCCGGTTCTTGTCAAGCAACACGCCGTCGGAATCCATGACACGGTAGGTAGGGATATTGGTCGTTTCGGCGGGATTGATGAATGTCATGTCGGTGGTGAATTTACTGTTTACAGCGCCAGGAAATCGAACACTAGAAGATTCCATCCATCAGCGCCCAATTGCCCTTTGAACATAAGTCCCAGAGTCTCATGTTTGTCGGGGTCACTTACCGGTCCGAGCCTGGCCGCTGGGAGATCGAGCTGCTCCATCGTTGAGGAATCCTGGACAATGCCCTAGGATTGCGAGATATGCGCCTCAGAAGGTGAGCTGACATTGTAAGGATGGTCTGGGAAGGCAATCTTCGACAGTTGAAAAGGGATATGGGGTAAATCCCGGGGTCATTGATCTTAAGGCATCTTTCTGGGGAATGCGGAGGAAGCGGTTGGCTTCGGCCTTGGACGTCATGCCGCCCGTGTTTAGCCGTTATTTTCGATTGTTTGTTCACTTTGTTCTGTTTGCCCGACAAGGTCACCTGATCTTATCGATATCTTATTATTGATTGAAGTTGCTTCGAAATATTTATCTTGATTCTTGAGAAGAGTCGGTGTGGAATTACCATCTCCTTGTCCTTCAGGGACAAATATGGGTCTGCAGTCTGAGAAGGCGACGAGAAGTCATGTCCGACGACAATTATGAGTTAGTTTCTATCGATACCAATAGTGCCTTTGGCCTCTACTACGATATATACTTGACTCCACACCGGAGAACTGCTTGAACGGGTTTCCGGACGGTTTCGGAGTTGCTACACGATTCCAATTCATCATCCGATCACCTAACTGGCGAAAAGGACGGAGTAACTTGCTGGGATTTTCTAGCAATGGAAGCCGATCGGGAAGGAAAAAAGACCTTCATCTCCGGACTCTCCAAAGAACCCACCGGCTGCCGATCAGCTTCCCCGCTGCAAGTGAGGGACCGCAGCCTTCCTATCCGGATTTCATTGGAAGAACTCCATGCAGCGATCGTGCTACTGTGGATACAAGCATTATATCCCCAACCCCCACTTGTTCTACTTTCCCTTTTTCAACACGGTTCTGCGTCCGTTTACTCAACGTGGTGATCCGAGTCGTGGGAGGAGGTATTGGAGTACTACATGACTGCTAATAAATATTCGGTGGTTGAAATGATACGTTGTGAAATATAAAAAGCTCTATTTCCCCTCCAGCCGCCATCTTCCTTGACTTAGGATTCAAGGCAAATCCGGTAGCAACCCCGCAGTCTCGCAATGCGCTTCACGGCGAAGACAGTGGCCTTGCTGGCATCCAGCATACCCACTACGCTAGGACAGCATGTCCGGGATCTGAGCAATGAAAAATGGACTCTCAGTAGCGAAGCCTTAAACCGTACTGTACCAGGAAGCTTCCCATCCCAAGCCCATTTGGATCTATTGAAGGCCGGCGTGATCGGTGAGTCGCATTATGCCATTTGAAGTGGAAGTAACGCATACATCTAACACGCATCATAGATGAACCGTAAGTGATGTTAGGATTCCCTCAACATACGGCTCTCTCATTAACCGGACCATGTCAGATACCATGGTCTCAATGATTTCAATCTTCGTTGGATTCCCGAGTCTAATTGGACCTACACTAGTGATGGAATCAAAGATTTGTGAGACTAGCCTGCCGTCAATTGGTCCATAAATTTTCTCACTGACCTCAAATAGACTAAAGGATGCTAAGTCTACCTGGCTTGTGTTTGATGGACTGGATACTTTTGCGACTGTTGAATTTTGCGGGAAACACGTTGGCTCCACAAATAATCAATTTCGGCAATATTCTTTTGACGTCTCTCAGATTCTGAAAGATTGCAAAGAGGATCCCGTCTTGAGCCTTAACTTTGGAAGTGCGCCAAATATTGTGAATGCAATTGCCGAGAGTCCTAACTCAGCAGGTTTGGGCACCAGAGAGAGATTCCAACCTCTAGCATATCACTAACCTGCTCTTCTAGTGTGGCCTGATGGAATACAGCAGACTTATGAATACCCGAACCGATGGTTCATGCGCAAGGAACAGTCGGACTTCGGGTGGGACTGGGGACCTGCCTTTGGGCCTGCCGGGCCCTGGAAGCCTGCTTATATCGTGCAATTGCAAAAGGCTGAAAGTCTGCATGTCTTGAATACAGACTTCGATATCTATCGGAAAGGACAGATCAACTATCTCCCTTCTGATCAAAGTCAGCCATGGGTTGTTAATGCAAGCATCGACGTTTTGGGCTCTTTCCCACGTAATCCATCCATGTCCATCGAATTCAAAGACATCAAGTCCGGCAACATCCTCACGTCGAAGCGCATAAGCAATGTGACTGTGTCTGGAAATTCCGTCACTGGTGTCACGGTCCTTGATGGAGTGACTCCGAAGCTCTGGTGGCCACTGGGTATGGGCGACCAAAATCTCTACAACTTAACAGTCACTGTTACTGGCAATCGGAACCAAACTTTAGCCAGCGTTACTAAGAGAACGGGCTTTCGCACTATCTTCCTCAATCAACGGAACATCACAGATACACAGCTTGCACAAGGCATTGCACCGGGTGCTAACTGGCATTTTGAAGTCAATGGGCACGAGTTCTACGCCAAAGGTTCCAACCTTATCTCACCAGACGCTTTTTGGCCGCGGGTTACAGAGGCACGAATGGCCCGATTATTCGATGCAGTTGTTGCCGGAAACCAGAACATGCTCCGTGTTTGGTCATCTGGCGTATATCTCCATGATTTCATTTACGACTTAGCTGATGAGAGGGGCATTCTTCTGTGGAGCGAATTTCAATTCACCGATGCGCTGTACCCCGTTAATAATGCGTTCTTAGATAACGTCGCCGCTGAAGTCGTATACAATGTTCGGCGTGTCAATCATCATCCCTCGCTGGCGTTATGGGCGGGTGGAAATGAGATCGAGTCCCTGATGCTCCCAACGGTCAAGGATAAGGCTCCCGAGGAGTATGCGAAATATGTTGGGGAGTATGAGAAGCTGTACATCAGTCTCATCCTTCCTCTGGTGTATCAGAACACCCGGTCCATCACGTACAGCCCTAGTAGCACGACAGAAGGTTATCTCGAAATCGACCTGTCAGCTCCCGTGCCCATGGTGGAACGGTATCACAACATCACGGATGGATCATACTATGGCGATACGGACTTCTACAACTATGACAGCAACGTTTCTTTCAACTACCATGTCTACCCAGTAGGGCGCTTCGCCAATGAATTCGGGTATCACAGCATGCCTAGTCTCCAAACCTGGCAGCAAGCCGTTGACCCCCAAGATCTGCATTTCAACAGCAGCACTGTCATGCTTCGCAACCATCACTATCCAGCCGGCGGTACCTTCACAGACAACTTCCACAACACATCCCTAGGCATGGGCGAAATGACAATCGCAGTACAACGGTACTACCCGATCCCCAACAAAGTAGACTCCATCGCCAACTTCAGCGCTTGGTGTCATGCAACCCAGCTGTTCCAAGCCGACATGTACAAATCAGAGATTCAATTCTACCGTCGTGGAAGTGGAATGCCCGAGCGCCAACTCGGCTCACTCTACTGGCAGCTAGAAGATATCTGGCAAGCACCGTCATGGGCCAGTATTGAGTACGGCGGAAGATGGAAGGTCCTCCACTACGTCTCCAGAGATATATATCAGCCCATAATCGTCTCCCCATTCTGGAACTACACCACGGGCGACCTGGAACTCTACGTTACGTCGGACCTGTGGAAATCAACAGCGGGTAAGGTCAACCTAACCTGGGTGGACCTGTCAGGCCATCCCCTCCCCCACAATGCAGGCACACCGGGCTCCGTTCCCTTCAACGTGGGAGCACTTAATACTACCAAGGTGTATAGCGCCAACGTAAGGAGCCTTACCCTCTCCAATCCGAAAGATGCCGTTCTCGTTCTCTCCCTGTCAGGCGAGGGACATCTGCCCAACTCGGACGAGAAAACTACTTTCATCCACCAGAACCACTTCACTCCTGTTTTCCCCAAGGATCTGGCTCTGGTGGATCCCAAGCTCGAACTATCATATGACCCCCGGTCAAAGAAATTCACAGTAGAGGCTAAATCGGGTGTCTCGCTATACACATGGCTTGACTACCCGGCCGGTGTGGTGGGGTACTTCGAGAAGAACGCTTTCGTGTTACTTCCGGGACAGAAGAAGGAAATTGGCTTTACAGTTCAGGAAGATAACACCGATGGAAAGTGGGTGATGGGGGTTACGGTGCAGAGTTTGTGGAACCAGACACTTGATATCTAGCTTGAGTCTATAGCATGTGGCCACTAATTTCAGAATGAATTAATATGCGAAGCAACCACTCAACCACATGTGAACGTTGTCATAAGTAATTATAGGAAAATAATCATAAACTCATCAGACGACCTCATGGTTGGCGCTGCTTCACCATTTGTTATCAAAGACCTTCCCATCCACGTAATTAATCAACTCTTTGACCGGCGGTAAATGATCTCGTCCCTGTCCGAAAAGCATGCCCTTTCGGAGAACATTCCGATAGTTCTTTCATGCAATCAGCGGAGCGCCTTGACGGCCTGCTGCCTGGTCGCTGACTCGGAAATCGGTGACGGCGGTGATACCAGTGCGAGCAGCGAGGAATGAACCTTCTGCCATAGTAAGGGCGCTTCTGGTCTCGCCTTCTTCTGGCATGGACAGAAGCCAGATTGTCTGGCCGTGGGATCCCACAATGTCAATTGTAGACGTATCAACATTTTTACTTTGGCAGAATTGTGTGACGGCTGCTGCGAAAGTCTCGCCTAGGATTACATTCACTTCAGATAATTCTGACGGGGATGTCTTATTATAGAGGATGATGTCCATCACCCGCTTCTTCACTGTGGGCTCGAGCGGAATTTCTCCGTACTAATACCGGTGAGTTTCTCTTCATAGCTGCACGGTTTGGTTCTGCTGCTTACTTTCAACAGTTCAAAATGCATAGCCGAGCTGGGGGCTTCCTGGTAGAAGTGGCATAAAGCGCAGTCGATTCCATCCTACCAGTAGTAGTATTAGTATGGCTAATATCACGCTCGCTTTTCCTTCTCCCCGCTCGGCTGTACTTACCATGGACGTGCCACTATTTAGCCCAAGGACCGTCAAGTCCAATGCATAGTTCTTGGTGTCCATAAGGCTATCTGTGAAAATTCAGGGATGATACGTACTCACAAAATCAATTGAGAGGACTTTTCTACGCTCAAAGTTCTTAGGATATCCTGCCCACTGTGTTTTTGGAAGCTTTGTTAGCAGTTCCGGGCCAGCGCTGAGAACGCAGCGGATGAAACAAATGAGGGGACATAATGGATAAAGACAGCCCCCGCTGATTGAGGAGACAAGGATTGCCTCATGCTGCATGCTAAATACAGTATAACCAATCATGTGATCTGCGTGAGAGCTGCTGTATGTCGGCAAAGGGCTTGGGCGCTACAAGGGATGAGCGCCGGGGTTTTATTGCAAAAACACGCCCCTCATATAACGTACACGATTCGGTCTCACACTAAACCTGGACTGCCGGAAAACATCGGTTAAAAATATATGTGTTGTTGACCTGCGATTGGATTGGCTGGTTTCCTACCAAGTTGATCGAGTAGCATCAAACAAATCCCCCCTCTTATGATGGGCTACACAACACTTTGGAAACGACTCTCCCCGCGTCAAGTTAATTTTTTAATCCAGACTTTCTCAGTTGTCTCTATACTCTTCGAGGGATATGACCAAGGGGTAATGGGAGGTGTCAATGCCTCGCCAACATATGTCGCTGAAGTCGGCATTGGAAAGCTCGATGGCACTGTGACTGGCACAACACAACAAGGTGGCCTAGTTAGCATATACTACCTAGGGTGTATCTTTGGGTGCTTTGCTGGCGGATGGCTTGCGGATCGCCTTGGCCGTATCAATGGTCTGCTGTTTGGATCACTCTTTGCCCTTGTTGGAGGTGCTTTACAAGCCTCCATTCAGAGCTCGGACTTCATGTTAGTTGCGCGTGTGGTAACGGGGATTGGCACAGGAGGTGACTGCATGAAAGGAAACAGTTAAAAAAAATGGGCATAAGCTGACCATATATTTTAGCGTTAACTGGGATCACCCCAGCCCTAGTGTCGGAGACTTACTTCCACTGAGCACCGTGGTGGATATCTGGGCTATGTTTTTATAGCAAATTGTAAGTACAGCAGTGTGTCCCCGGTTGCTTTGCTGATTCCTTTGTTGATAGCCTTAGATTTGGGCATCTCTGTCGCCTACTGGCTGTCCTTTGGTCTCTCCTTCATCAATCACGGCTATTCAGACTTCGGGTGGCGCTTCCTCCTCGCATTCCAATGCATCCCGGCCCTTATTCTTGTTATCTGCATCAAAGCATTACCAGATAGTCCACGATACCTTGTATCGGCCGGACGGAACGATGAGGCTCGCGATCTGTTGAATCGTATCCGGTGTCACAGAACCAGTCAGAAAGAGATCGACCGGGAATATCTGGAAATCGTAGCCACAACACAACATACTAAGCCGAGCTCCCCAATTTAGTTTGCCATGATTCTTTTGGAAAAGGTGGCAGACCAGGAGCGAATTTAGGTCGCCGTGCCTGGCTCTGTATTTTGCTTCAAATCATGGCATCTTGGACTGGTATCACGGTAAGCTATAGTTTTCAATATCTCCTGTAGTATTTAGTATCCACCGTATTGATGCTACCAGGCTGTGACGGCGTATTCACCGGTGCTTCTCAGTCAGGCTGGATATAGCGAAACCAAACAGAGTGGGTTAGCTGGTGGGTTGAACTCGATCGGTATCATTGGTACTATTACTAGTGCTCAAATTGTGGACCGCCTTGGTAGACGCAAGTGCCTAGTACTTGGTTCTGTGCGGTGTTGTTCACTGTAGAACTAATTGTAGGTATTTTAGTTTCCACCATTGTATTCTGAGAGAGACCACTGGCTAACTCGACTTTAGGCTGGTTCCTTATATGAAGGCTCTCTTCGCCATCCAGACAAAGCAATCCAATATGCACCGGGGGCTGTCGCAATGCTCTTCCTTTTCAACTTGGGGTAAGTGCGCCGCTTCGCAAGTAGCTCCTAAATCGCTTCACTGATACTTACGGGTAAAAAGGTATGCAGCAACTTAGGGCACGATAGCCTTCTCATACCTACAGAGATCTTCCCTTCAGACCTGCGGGCCCAAGGAAACGGTTTCGGTATAACGGGGTGGGCGATTGGTGTCGGTATGACAACTCTCATCAATCCTATCATGTTCGGCAATATCAAGAGCCGTAGCTACTTCCTCCTCGCCGGCTTGAATCTTTGTTGGGTTCCGATAGTATATCTCTTTTATCCTGAAACTCGCAACCGATCATTGGAGTCCATCGAGGCTTTGTTTTCGACGCCTAGTCCGTTCTATTGGGAGATGGAGCGAGCATACTACTTGCATGGCAGCGTGCTTGTTGAAAGGATTGAAACGATGTATGATGAAAACATGAAAGAAGCCTGAACAGTGTCAGGAACTTTCTCAACGAACCTGTCATATTGTGTTGTAATTGATTGCATGATATTGATAATCCGAACAGGATTTGTAGGCCTTCAATATCAGTCCTTATCTGCATTGTGGATAGAGGACATATACGTACGTGTTTATCTGAGCAACTACAGTGAAGGAGCATTGCAAGAAAGGAAAGCCCAGTCATACAGGGCTAATAGTAGGTGCCTGGGGCAGTCCAAGGGATTCTAGAACAGAAGTCAGGCGCCTGCCTTTCTATGTTTCCAGTCGTGATTGAGCCCTTATTCCCTTCACTTTCACCTAACAGGCAAACCAATCATGTGCGGGATACGACCTGAACTTGCAACAATCGCGAAAAGCCACTTTCAATGCCAAGGCCAGTGGGCAGTTGTTCCAGTAAACTTGTCCCAAAAATGCACAGATGAGGACGCGCTCAATGATGGATGACCGAGGATGTGCATGGTTGGTCTCAGACAGACACATGACGTCTTTCAGCCTCAGGCACCATCTATTTCTCAGTGTAAGCCACCATGTGGTTGAGACTGTATTAATCAAGCATACGCAATCTAGAATTACTCAACTTAAAAAGTAGTACGGTGATTCCTAGCTAATGATGTATTAATTCCCCTGTTGAAAAGAACATATGTTCAATCTTGCCCTGTTTGAGAAGCTAAGATCAAAACGGATGAGTTGAGCTCTGTGTCACAGTGTTCAGCCAGTCTTTCATCCATGATTAGCGTTCAAATGTCATGGCCAAGACAGCAGCTAAAGTCGGTTAACTGGTACCCCCTCTTTTGAGGCGCCGGCTTTGCCGTAGAGTGATGAATCTGCGAGGGGAGATGTTCAAGGACTAGTACGATCGAATACAAGTATAGGATAGTGAAGTCCCGGCTTTCTCCCGCTAGGGTAGTTCTTATGACAGTATCTTTGTGGCCTGATGCCAGAAGGGGCATCACAATCTTCAGGGTAGCCTTTCATTTCCTCTAACTTCGTTTTGCCATGTCTCAAGGACACAGCGAGTTAGTAGGGGCACTTGTCTAACGGCCACAAGGCACCATGGACCTTTGCCTTGGTGGTTTCCCTAACAACAAACCTCGGCTATGATCAAGGAAGCCCATTTCAATTGTAGAGAGACTTGAATATGATTTACTTAATGGATTTGTGCTTCCATTCTAAAATTAAACATTGTGATTCTTTCCATAATTATGCCCAGGCATTAAGAATCATGGCTATTCGCATATTTCATCACACAATATATTTATGATTGATCAGCAAGACCTATTTAGCTAACTCCGCGGCGTGTGGTTTATGAACTTTCAAGTTCTTAGATCAGATCGTGCAACTAGATATCGTAGCATGGAATAGGATAGCACTAAAGCTGAAGGTCAGTTGTTCTCTCGAAAGAGACGTTATCTTATCTGATCCACGGCCAACCTTAAAACGAGTTACAGTGACTGACTGGTATTTGATATTTGGAACGTCTAGCAATAGTGGCCCGTGCATAATATTGCCGCCTGGAGAACAGCAAATAATCGGCGACGTATAGAGTGTTATCAGGCAGTGGGTGGTCGTCGAGGTTATACTCTATGCCCTATTGGGGTGTTCCAAATTTCAATTACCTTCCACTGTATATATGATAGCGTTGCAGTGACACTTTAACTTGGCCTTACGCAAAATGGACGACCGTTCATGGAAGCTCGTCGCTGAAGAGCGCCGAATGCCATATCCCTCACTTTTGCTTTGTCTGACGCTGCTAGCACTCTCTGCTGAGACAGTTGTTCTCTGATCCCACAAAGTTAAGCCACCGTGTACTGTATCTTTTATTTGCTATTCACAGCTTTCCCTATCGTCTATCATGAGAAGCGTGGATGGAACCCAGCGTCCCATGTCTTCTATTCTTGGGGGTTCTAGTTAGTATGTTTATAATAGGTTTTTACTGGTACGTAATAGATGATATACACGGCGAGTATCTATCAAAGCAGACAATGTGTCTGTGCAATCGTAATCCAAGCGGTATTGTTCATATATGCCAAAAAGAATCTCCCTCAGTCCGCTGAAAAGTTGGTACTGCTGCGACTCAGCCTTTTGGGTAAAGATTGGTAATATTCAATCAGTATGAGCAACTAGCTTGTTCACACCACATCCTTCCAATTTCAAGGCGACGGGCGGTCCCTTGCTGCGGTCGAAGTGCTTAAACTAGCAAAAATTGAGGACCGCCATATTAGAATTTTTGTGGCATATACGGAGTACCAATCCGCTTGAGACAGTCTCTATTTATATTGGCAGAAGGGCAGAGCGGTGAGGATTTTGGCGGCAGAAAAAGTGCCGTGGCTCGGCTCTCATCGTCCGATATCCTCTCCGCCCAATAATTCTACCTTTCGTTTCAACCTCTACACGTCCAATTACAGGGCTCGAACAACTAACAACCCATCATGTTGTCACGATCAGTATGGAGGAATATGGGTTATAACGCACGGCGGAGAGTGGGCGTTGCCGAGGCTTCCTACCGCTGCTTTTCGTGTACCCGGCGAGCTCAAGCGGATTCTAACAAGACCAACCAAGATGAACGGATGACCCATTTTGGCTTTACCAATGTTCCCGAATCCCAGAAGGAGTCAATGGGTATGTCTCCACACATGTCCCCATGAATGGGCGCAAGGCTAACCAAGCTTCGTCGGCGATGTACAGTTGGAGCGGTCTTCAGCTCAGTTGCTTCTTCCTACGATGCCATGAACGATTTCATGTCGCTCGGGATCCATCGTCTATGGAAAGATCATTTTGTTCGCACTTTAAACCCTGGATCAGCATTACCGTCGCGTGAAACCGACACAACGGGGAAGGGATGGAATATCCTGGATATCGCCGGCGGGACAGGCGATATTGCGTTTCGCATGCTGGACCACGCAACCAATATTAACCATGACCATGAGACCCGTGTCACAATCGCCGATATTAACCCTGATATGCTTGCGGAGGGCAAAAAGCGGAGCATACAGACCCCCTACTACAACACGAATCGACTATCTTTCATGCAGGGCAATGCGCAACAGATGCCTGACATCCCCGATAACTCAGTCGATCTCTATACAGTTGTCTTTGGTATTCGCAACTTTACGGATAAGCAAGCCGCCTTAAATGAAGCGTTCCGGGTGCTGAAACCCGGCGGTGTGTTCGCGTGCATGGAGTTCAGCAAGGTAGAGAACAGTGTATTCAATGCGGTCTACAAGCAGTGGAGTTTCAGTGCCATCCCCATGATCGGCCAACTAGTGGCGGGAGATCGGGACAGCTATCAATATCTAGTGGAGAGTATTGAGCAGTTCCCCAGCCAGGAAGAGTTCCGGGGTATGATCCAGAAGGCCGGGTTTATGATCCCTGGCCGAGGATTTGAGAATCTCACTGGCGGGATTGCAGCAATTCACAAGGGGATCAAGCCTCTTCCGAAGGCTTGAAAGTTAAACGGTTTCGCGGATGGGAAAAAAAACTGTATAGTAGTAATCTCCTAAAAAGATGACAGTGTAGCATTAACAAACATATCAACCACATACACTTACTAGTACGGGGATCTGCAAAAGCGTCAGCAGATGTGGCGATGGTGTCATTTTACGGAAGGGATTAAAGCCGAGACACGGAAGGCGCACGATTGGGGGGAGATGTTTCATAGTAGAGGAATAATTGGTGTGCAGTAAAACCAAAGGAAGTCCGATCTGTATCTCCGATGTTCTTTATCGCCCCTCGATTGAATAAATTAGTCAACAATTTCCTCATCCACTTCCCAAACTCTTCCCCGCCATTGAAAATTTTCTAATTCAATCTAATTCCGTTGCTTCTCCGGGATTACATCCGGGACTTCTTTTCCCAGGCTCCTCCTGGGAGAAGACGATCTGTTCTTCCTTAATCTCTCGGAGAATGGTCTCTTAAGCCATGGGGCACCTCCAGCAGCAATCTGCGCTATCGTCCCCCGCGGACCCCTCCCTGCCCACCATGATAAAGAAAGAGCGCCTCGCTCGCGACGACCTCTCCCTTCTACCATTGACTCCTCCAGACGAGTTGGATCCCGCACTGTCAACGACCAAAGATAGTCGTACGGATACGTCGGTATCCACCGCCATCCATGTCATTTCCACAGAGCGCGCCGCTCTGGCGCAGTTGGAGCGTCTTTATGAAACCAATGCATTGGCACAAGACCATCTCTCTCGCGCTGTGAGCCAGATCGCTCGCAGCGTGCGGGGTGGTGGTAAATTGGTATGCTGCGGAGTAGGCAAGAGTGGGAAAATTGCTCAAAAGCTTGAGGCGACAATGAACAGCCTGGGTATCTACAGCGCATTTTTACACCCCACGGAAGCATTGCATGGGGATTTGGGCATGATTAGACCGGTGGGTATCGAACTACTATAGTTGTCTCAGCAGACAGCTTTACTAAGATTCTTATACAGCAAGATACCCTGTTATTGATCTCGTTCTCGGGGCGCACGCCTGAGCTCCTGCTCCTGCTCCCCCACATCCCCTCCACTGTCCCTATCATCGCCATAACTTCTCACCTCCACCCGTCAACATGTCCGCTGTTGTCATTCCAACCGTCCGACATGGGCATCCTCCTACCAGCCCCCATCCATGAGGACGAAGAGTCCTCCATCGGCGTGTCGGCCCCAACATCGTCCACGACAGTAGCCCTGTCATTAGGAGATGCACTAGCTATCGCTACAGCCCGACGACTGCACACGTCTCCAGGGAGAGGACCAGCAGAGATATTCAAGAGCTTTCACCCTGGTGGGGCCATCGGCGCAGCATCAAATGTCCTCACTCCAATGAGCATGTCGACAGCATCATTCCCATCAACTAGTTCGGACGATCTCGCCGGTCAGCAACAGTCGGAGGACACTACCCCTAGCCCCTGCATCGCCGACAAACTAGTCCCCATGGACCGGATCCCAACAGTATCGGCGATGGGCAAGGTTCGCCTGCTAGATGTCCTGCTCACGGCTATTCAACATCCCACCGCTAAGTCCTGGGTCCATCTTTCTCCTTCGGAAATAGTTCCACCTCGCCATCTTCGCTCTCTCTCCCAATCCAACTATGTAGACATGGACATATCCACACTCGCCGGTCTTGGCCTCCTGCTTGCTGTGCCCCGGGATGATTGGCTCCAGCTCCCGAGTTCGACCTCCCTGGATGATGCACGTCGGCTAGTCTCGGAATCTGCGGGGTCCCCGGTAACGGTGATAGCCGTCATGCAGGACGGGAATCCCGATGATTATCTAGGGGTCTTCGAGGCGGAGGAGCTGTGGGATGGTTGTGACTAATTAGCCTTTTTTTTTCTATCCTCTTTTTATATTACTTTTCTTGGGATAAATCCCCGTGCGTACATATAGCTACATTGCTTTGGTGGGACTTGGGTTTCTTTATATGACGTTTACGAATAACGCCCGTTTTGGATTGCTTGTCTGTTCAGAGGTTAGATTCAGTGGTTTTGTACAGATTTCTCTCTGTCTTTTCGCCAAGATGTATATATTCTGCGAGCTAATTGATGCATCATGTCATCTGTGCTTCCATAGAGGTAGAGTTGCAGAGTGTGCTTTCGGTTTGTCTTGGCATATAATTAATATAGCTAGCTAATACGGATTGAGACAGTTTAAACAAAGTGGTCTTCACTCATTCTTGAGAACTAGATCTACCATGATCTATCTAAGATTTATCAATACAGGTGTCGTGTCAGGGGTATAGAAAATGAAAAATACAAACGAAAACCAAAAAATGAAAACAAGCAGTACAAAGCAAAGTCAATGACGAACATTAACTCTATGGTATCTTCAGCACATTATTCGTGACACTTCCAGGGGAAGATCCGGATGCGGCCAAAATTAAGGAGAGGGACGTTTCAAAGGCAAAGCCGCAGCTGCATGAAGTGAAGAGAAGCGGTTCGCTTAGGCACAGACACGAGGCTTCACAAGCATATTTGCCTTACTAGAAAGTAAATGCCTAGGTGATAGCGCCCTAAAGTTATCCGATAGACTGCTAGAAGCGACACGAGGTGGAAAGTAGCACCTGTGGGCAACGAGTCGGTAAACACGTGTATAGGTAGTTCGTGGCTGCATTTTAAACCCCAAAGTAAAGAACGAGGCAGTTTTTCGTAGCGTGCCAAGCTCTCAGCAGTCCAGCTTTCTTCTCCCGTGACGGTAAGATGCGGCTGATCCGTATTCAAAAGCGTAGCTAACGGAGCCAGCCCGGTTGCGAGGCCTGAAAATCTCAACCCGACGTGCTAGGCTCCGGCTGTCCCTTGCCTTTGTCGGTCGTAGAATTAGCTGTTGTGCTATCGTCCTCATACAGACGATGCTGCTCAATATAACGGATGACCGGCACAGGAATCAGATAGCGGACGCTCATCTCACGTCTGAGGAAGAGACGGATTTTGGTGCTGCTGACATCATTCTGAATAAGCTGTTGAATCACATGAATATTGTCTTTCCAAGGCTGCAGCGCAGCAAGTGCTTCATCAATGTCTGTTCCGCTACGCTCGACAATGAAAGACTGGAAGGTAACGTCAGCGGAGTCCATCGCTCTACCAATGTCATCATGCACTTACACCGTATTTGCCAAGTATGTGGTCCAAATCCTTTTGACTCCATACTCCCGGTGTTGACATGGTATGAATCAGATCAGCTCCTGCCAGAAGAGCGATACGCACTTGCTTGCGTGTTCCGTCTGCGGCTTCAATTCCTTCTCTGACAGTGTTGATCTCATAATCGAAATGATCGAGCACAACGGCGGTTGGCTGATACGCCTTCTGCATCGGTTCCCATGTATCTACCATTAACCAGTCGGAGGTTTGGTCTACTGCAAGTTGGCACATGGCGACTCTAAACCCGACGGTCAGCTTTACATTTCTTAATAGTGCGACGGGATTGGCACCAAAAAAGAAGCAGGAATAAGAAATGTTCAGAAAAGTCGAGAGCGCACGCTTACCGATGCTCTGCAGCGGCCAAACCCGCCTTGCGATAGGCATCCGACACCGGAGAGAGATACCCGCCGACGATCTCAAAGTTCGTGCTGAATTTGACGTAATCGGCTGCCATTTCGAACATACGCAGGTGCAGGTAGGTGATGGGCGAGAAAGAACCGCAAGCTACCAGTAGTAACGGGGTCTTTTCCGGATCATCCATCTTGCGCTTCAGGCGGAGTTCGGGGAGTTGATAGTCCTCCATGGGTGCTGGGGGGATATGATCGGGAGGCTGATGGATATCCTCCCCATGCCCGGTGATGTCAGTCATGGTTGCGGGTTGGGAGAACGACGGACAAAACGATGGAAATCGGGACTCTAAAGGATGACGATATGTAGCGCTACAGACGGGAGGTGGATAGATATTAGAGTACCGGAGATTTGGAAGAGATGGAAGGGGAGGAAAGGACTGTCGAATGGATGGTGGAAGGCGACTGAACCAAAAACCCTTCATTTGCCGGTTTAGTCAGACCCGCGCGGGGAAAAGGAATTCTTTACCGTATTGGTATGTATCCGGCGGGGGAAGAAAATCAGAGGAGAGAGGGGGATCGTTGAAAGTAAGGTGGAATGTACGGTACAGAGTAGGTACATACGATACCTCGGCCATGGATCACATCATTTCTCCAACTCGGCTTCGTACTGTTTTGGTATTGAACCTACGACAGCAGCCAGGCAACGTTAGGCTACTGTACTCCGTCACAGGAAGTATAAATTTCTGGAATTAATAATACTTCCAATTCTCTCACCGGTAGCCGGTCTAGACAAATGTTATTATTGTATGTACTTCGTATAAATAAATAAATGTAATGTACATTGCTTTATCCACTTTAACTTCAGTAGCATGCAATCAACGCAGAAATTCTCTAAAGCGGAAAAAAAGGAGAGAAAAGAAAAGAAAAGTAACAAGATCACTCCTATATGGGAAGTTATCCTTCAATTGAACCCGTAGACTTCGTCAGCTCAGCCTTGTCCAGAGGGATATACTCATTCCAGAATGAATGGATGAAATCTGATATATCCTCTAGATATTGGTAATTTAGTATGCCATTAACTAATCAATGCCAACAAAATATCAATTCCAGCTGCATCGGGAACATGCTCATTTATCCTCCGAACAGAGCTTTATTCGCCAGCCATTGTCGACCAATGATCGGTCTTCTGATCAAGTATTGTCAGATTATCCTTTGTTTCCACTGTGGTCAACTCGCGCTTTTCCCTGCATATACGAATTATATGTGGCTGGACCCTGCACCTCTTTACGTGCAACTTCACTGAAGAGGATGCAGCACAATAGCTTGGGTAAACAAGCATGTACAGAGTACTGTAGACAGGTACTACCCTTCCCATCAATACCTACTATTAGGTAAATTCGTTGCGTAGTTTGGCTGTTGGACAACACATGCACATCCCGCTTAGAAAGCCCGAGCAAATTTGCTTGTCTACTTGATATTATCAGTTGATACTATTGCTTTCGAGCATTGAAAGTCTCTTCCTCTTGTATGATCTTATTTTTTTTCTTTCTTGATGCAGACATTCCTCGTCTCACGTTACATGACCGGCGGATAGTATGAGCGATATATCCCCCGCGTATTTGCAGGATCTGGGGATGTTTCGGTCCGAAAATGATGCCCTGTACTGATAGTATTTTCCAGGAGAATCCGGATTAGCCCGAGAGTGTTAGGGCCGGGGAGAGTACCGAAGTTTACTCATTAATACTACCTCCTATAGGATACTGTACATGCTTATCTACACACTAACGATGAATGTACTGTATGAGGGGTAATTCAATATTCAATCAGTAAATGCTTGAGCACGAATACACTCACAAGCTCAAAATCCTTCCCTGTACTGCGCGGATTGATCTCCTTTCAGATTAAAATTAGTACTTTAGAGAGATGCTCCTTTCAAAGCGTGCGGGGTCCGTATACATATTCCGGCGACACGGGCACTTGTATCAATTACTTCCTGGATGATGTTTACAGGTGAACTTTTAGTGGATCAGGGAATATGCTTATAGGTACATTGCAAACAAACATTTAGAAAACTTCCCAAGGCATTGGCCGTCATACGTATAGCCTTCCAGATACTCGCTAGTTAGTTGAATATTGAAAACAGATCTTACGAGATTCCTATGTTTCATGGCGTGGGATTACTACGGTATTCCATCTGAGTAAAAATGTGTTCCCATAAAAGCAGGGATGAGTCTCGGCGCGAAACGAATGTAAATGAGGGATGTTGGTTGTTGGATGTCTTGGCTTTTTCTTGAGGACAGTAGTGTTATAATATGTAAAAAAATGAAGAGTAAAAATTCGGAGTTGTAACGGTGGATTTGAGAAGTAGCATTTGAGAAAGGAAATGTTTATAAGAATAATAGTAATAAAACATATTAAAAGAGTTAAGACAGAATTAGGGAGGATAGAGGAACCCCCCCCCCCCAAAAAAAAAAGAAAGAAAGGGAAAAAAAGAAAAGGGGGAAAGGGGATGTTGCTGTTGTTGTGATACTAGACTTTAATGTGATATCTACCAAGCAGTAGGTCGTGGCTGATGGGGCTGCACTCTAGCCGCCTGACGCTCTCCGGAGTTGCTTCCTCAGGCCATATTCACCACTGCTTACCACTACTACCACCACGTCAACTCTTAACCCCCCAATTGATTCATTCCTCCTCATTCCACTTTCCTTCTCCATCGCCACTACGACATTCACGACTACTGCATTTATCCCGATTTTTCTGTGCTACTCATCTCTAGCCCATCTCGATACTTTCTTTCCTTTTACTTTATATATCTTTTTTCCTTTTCCGCTCTCTGTTCTATCGGTCTCCTGACTGTCTTTCCATACCTCCACTCCCCCTCAAAACGGACAACCGGGGAAAAAAGTAGCTTCGCCTTCCTGTCCATTCTTGGTCAACTTCCTTCAGAGTAACGAATGGCGGGTTAAACGGTCGACAGACGAGCGAGCCCTCATCTCTAGCTCTGGTTAACATCAACTTATGGCCAGAACAAGGCCCAACCTTCACCGCCAGGACCCTCTTGAGGATTCATCCGCTGGAGCCTCCGCCACTGCCGCCAGGTACATACCAAGATCTACTACTTCCCTTTCCATCCGCAGTTTGTTTCGCCTTGTGACGCTTCATATCTTGTCTGTCTCGTTGTCGTGGCCCCGCATGGTCTACGACCTTGTGGTTTGTTAGGAAGCCCGAAGTCGAGCTTCGCATCCCACTCCTCTTTCTACTATTTTCCCTGTTACGCCGAGCCCATCGGTTACTGTGTGGAAAGGCTATCGTTCATTTCATCCCCAACCTCTATTTTCTACTTTGTCGTGTTCTGTCACTCTCACCTCCCTCATCTTACCTCATATCTTCATTGCTACTCGAAGGTGCTCGGCTTCTCATGTCCTCCAGGATTACTCGCTCAGCCGCGAGATTAGCTGCAGAACCCACTCCACCCGTCAGCTCTGGTCCGTCTCCTGCAATTCCCGCCGCTGGTTCGGCCCCAAGTCGGAAGCGTAAAGCCCCCGCACGAAGCGATCGATCTGTGGAAGCCCCCGGACAGCCGAATCCCCCATCTCCTCAGCGGAGAGCCAAGAAACAGCGGCGTGCAGCTTCCCCCCAACCGGCGGTCGCGTCTGCTGCTCCACGTCGTGGTACCCGAAATCGTCCCGCTATGTCCCAACCCGGGTGAGTGGATGAATCCGCCACGGTTGTTGAAGCTGTTGCTTACTCACGTTATGCTTTAGTCCATCCTCGCGCCCAACGGAGGAGTCATCGAAGAACCAGGCGTCACCTCCGGCATCCAGACGGAAATCTAGCAGAAATGGGAAAGTGTCACAAGGTAAGGTTACACTGACAATGCTCGAGGGTGTCTTCGCAACCCTGTTTCCCACAGATCAAGTGACCCGGTTAACACACTCTCTCCTGTCAGATCGCCTTTCAGCTGCCCAATCCCCTCCACCTCGGCGCCAACAGAAGAGACGGTCATCTAGAAATAATCCAGATGTCATCATGAAGGAAGCGGACGAGGATTTGGAAAGACGTGAAAGGAGTGAGGAGCGAGATTCATCCCCGCCAAGTGATAGCAACGATGGAACCAATCATTCGGGCCTTGATGATGACGACGGGGATTTGTTTCACAATAGCCTCTTTGGCTCGCGTAGTCCCTTGGGTCTTCAGAGCACCCTGCGTGCTCTGTCTGGGATGATGACAGGCATGTCATCCCGCTTGCGAGAAATTTTGTGCAATCTCAGGGCGAAGGATGATCCATCCATCCAATTGATCGCTCTGCAGGAGCTTTCGGATCTCTTACTCGTATCCAATGAGGACAATCTTTCCGGCCAATTCTCTCCTGATCCGTATGTAAAGGAGTTGGTCTCCTTGATGCAGCCAACCGATTTCGGAGAAGAAAACCCCGAAATTATGCTCCTTGCATGTCGTTGTTTGGCGAACTTGATGGAAGCTCTACGTGGCTCTGTGGCCAACGTGGTCTACGGGGGTGCTGTGCCGATCCTGTGTCAGAAGCTGTTGGATATTCAGTTCATTGACCTGGCCGAGCAAGCCTTGAGTGTAAGTTTTCTCAACGGTTTATTGATTTTTTTCTGTGATAAGACCTTTACTAAACTTTCATCAGACCCTAGCCAAAATCTCTGTAGATTTCCCTGCCTCTATTGTTCGCGAGGGTGGCTTGACTGCTTGCCTAACCTATCTCGACTTCTTCCCGACTAGTACGCAACGTACCGCGGTGACTACGGCAGCAAACTGCTGCCGTAACCTTCCACACGATTCCTTCCCCGTGGTACGGGATGTAATGCCTACACTCCTAAATGTTCTATCTAGCAATGACCCCAAAGTGATGGAGCAGGGCTGTTTGTGTGTTTCCCGAATCGTGGAGAGCTTCAAGCATAAACCCGGGAAATTGGAGGAACTCATCGAACCGGCAATGTTGAAGGCGGTGCTCCGTCTGTTGTTGCCAGGCACTACCAACCTAATTGGCGCGCACATTCATACTCAGTTCCTCCGCGTCCTAGCAATTGTGTCAAAAGCCAGCCCAAGGTTGTCTGTAGATCTATTGAAGATGAATGTGGTCGATACTCTATACCAAATCTTGACTGGTGTATCCCCGCCAGGAAACCTGGAAGACACAACCGTCAGGATGGACAGTGTGCTTGTGATGCAAGCCCTGATACATCGGCCCAAGGAGCAGGTTATTGAAACCCTAAATGTGATTTGCGAGATATTACCTGGGGTTCCTGGCCGACATGTATCGCAGGCCGACGGATGGCTTAGTTCCCCTCTCGACAGCGACCCGGCTCTTGGTTTGAAGTCCCCTAAGGCGAAAGAATCAGCGGAGAAGAGACGCTCGCTATTACTGGAATGCAAGCGCGAGCTCAAACGCTTTGCTACGATCTTGCTGCCAACTCTGACCGATGCTTACTCGAGTACTGTCAACTTAGAGGTTCGGCAAAAGGTTCTCATCGCCCAGCTTAAGATGTTGCATCATCTAGACGCCGGCCTGGTCGAGGAAGCTCTGCGATCCGTGCCGTATGCCTCGTTCTTGGCTGCAATTTTGTCTCAGAAAGACCATCCATCTTTGGTCTCGTCAGCTCTGCGATGCTCTGAACTTCTCTTTCAGCGCTTGGAGCACGTCTATCAGTACCAGTTCCACCGCGAAGGTGTTATTTCGGAGATCTTTAAGCTAGCGGAGGGGCTGCTGTCGGATGAGGAGCAAACCAAATCCTCTCATGATTCGTCCGCTGCCATGGACATGTCAGGAGATTCACGTCGGGAAGCCGAAGATGCTGACGTCCCGGCTGACGATGATACTCACGACGATGACTACGATGAGCAAGATGATGACCGGGACGATAACGACGGCATGTCGGAATCGGATAGCTCTTCATTATCTGGTCAAGTACTCTCTACGAGAGTAGACAATGCCATGAAGGATCTCGTCATCCGCGATGCCCGGACGTTTGTTCAACTTTACGAAGCTAGCCATGGCAAGGACTTGCGGGACAAAGCCCAGGGTGTCTTGACCGAATTGCAAACTCTTGCCTCCAATATAGAAGCCTGTTATAGTGGGGACGGAAATGAGGAGGGTCTTCCGCTTTTCAGGCAATTGGCCGCGTATTTCGACGGTGATGCTTTGGAGAGTATCACCAGCTCTGAACTGCTAAACTCGGGTGTCATCAAAGTGTTGCTGGACGTGTTTGGTGACTTCAACTCTTCATCAATGCGCAAAGCCCGTGCTTCTTTTCTGCAAGCCTTCATGGGCTCTACAATTTCCGAAAAAGCCCAAAGCCAAAGCACTGCTACAACCCCATTTAGTGTTCTAGTACAAAAATTGCAGGATTTGCTCAGCCGGACTGAGCATTTCGAAGTGATCACTGTCAGCCACAATTCTTTGGAGAACACGCGTAGCAATGCTGCAAATATGCTTGGAAAACAGCTCAGGCTTAAGTTAGTGGCTGATGATGACTCTGATATTCCCCGTTCCTATCGGAACATAATGGTGTCGATCCACGCCATCGCCACGTTCAAAGCCTTGGATGATTTTCTCCATCCAAGGATTAGTTTGTCCGATCGGCCAAAACCGTCCCGCAGCCGGGAATCTTTATTTTCACAGATTGCTAACGCCGCGCGACTTCGAGATCAGCTCACTGGCCAGGGCGAGTTCACTGGCGGTGATATTCCACCTCTACCGCGACCGAACACGACATCAGACAGATCTTCGCTCCCTGAAGACTCGCAACTCAATGCACAGGAGTCGTCGACTGAAGGTCGCGAGCGTAGCTCAAGATCCAGACGTTCAGGTCGACATCAACAAACTTCAGAAGCTCCTACCCATGATGATGAGCCTTTGGAGTGCGCGGATGAGAGACATCTGAGTGACGATGATGACGAAGATGACGGTGACGACGGCGAACTGAATGCCATCATGGATGATTTGGACGACGATCTTTCCGAAGACAATGCTCCCGACCCGACAGCAGTGAACATGGAGGTAGCCTCCTCAGGTAAGGTAACTGCTCGAAAGGAAGATGGAACACGTGTGGCCACTCCGTCGCATTCCACCCCAGCTTCCAAGACATCGTCATCCGCCGCTAGCACTACTCCGAACGCCGCTGGCAACAATTCTCTTGCCACGGCTGGCCGCCCCTTCTCTTCCTACGCTGCTGCAATGGCTTCTATCCCTTCAGACTGGCATCTAGAGTTCAGCGTGGATGGCCAGCCTATCACTGGTGACACCACAATATACCGCGCTGTTCACCACAGCCGGCAATTCTCAGATCCTAACGGAAGGCACGTGTGGTCTGCTGTGCATACCGTCAAGTTCAGGCGGGTGCCGGGCCCCCCTCCCCCAGAGCCCACGGCCCTCACACTCGGTACGCTCGAGTCCTCCAAGGCTGTTAACGCGGAGATGCCACCCTCCCTCAGCCAAGGTGCAACAACAGCATCGATCCTTCAGCTACTTCGACTTCTGCACGAAATGAATGCCACACTGGATGATATTCTCACTGAAAGCAAGGCGCTTGTCGCACTCAAGCCCGAAGCCCTTGCGCAATTCATCAATACTAAACTTACGGCCAAGCTCAACCGACAGCTAGAGGAGCCATTGATCGTAGCGAGCAGCTGCCTTCCCAGCTGGAGCGAAGATCTCGCCCGCCTCTTCCCTTTCCTCTTTCCATTTGAGACACGCCATTTGTTCCTCCAGTCGACTGCTTTTGGCTACTCGCGAGCGATGATGAGGTGGCAAAATTCTCAAAATGGCGATGATAGTCGTAACGATCACCGGCGCGATGATCGACCATTCCTCGGCCGTCTCCAGCGACAGAAGGTTCGCATCTCAAGAAGCCGTATCCTAGAGTCTGCTATGAAAGTCATGGAACTCTATGGATCTTCTCCCAGCGTCCTGGAAGTGGAGTACTTTGAAGAAGTGGGTACAGGATTAGGGCCGACTCTGGAATTCTACTCTACTGTCTCCAAAGAATTTTCGAAGAAGAAACTCAAAATCTGGCGAGAAAATGATTGCAACGATTCCGAGGAGTTCGCTTTTGGCAAGCGTGGTTTGTTCCCTTCCCCTATGAGCGAAGAGCATGCCGCGTCGGAGTCCGGGAAGAAACAATTACATTTGTTCAAGGTCCTCGGCAAGTTTGTAGCTCGCTCGATGCTCGATTCTAGGATTATCGATGTCTCCTTCAACCCTGCATTTTTCCGCATTGCTAATAGCTCATCCTCCGTCGCTCCATCAATCGGCACGGTCAAGGCAGTTGATCAAGACCTAGCAAACTCATTGCTCCTGTTGAAACGCTTCGCCAATGCGAAGGCAGAAGTCGAGAACAAGGTGCGTTCGGAGCCTCAGAAGAGGCAGGCCCTACTGGATATTGAAATAGACGGGGTCAAGGTTGAAGATCTAAGCCTAGACTTCACCCTGCCCGGCTACCCATCCATTGAATTGATTAAGGATGGATCTAATACCCCAGTGACAATCGAAAACGTTGATATGTATATTGAGCGGCTCGTGGATATGACGTTGAGTAGTGGTGTCCAGCGTCAAGTGGAAGCATTCCGAGAGGGATTTTCGCAGGTGTTCCCATATTCGGCTCTTCGTACTTTCACGCCGGCAGAACTCGTGATGTTGTTTGGAAGAGCAGAGGAGGATTGGACCATTGAAAGTAAGTAACTTTCTCCTGCTTGCCGGTACTTGTATAGGGAAAGTTTCTGACATGGTTGCCTTAGCACTTATGGATTCTATCAAAGCCGATCATGGCTTCAACATGGACAGTCGCAGCGTGCGGAATTTGCTTCAAACGATGAGCGAGTTGGATACGCAGCAACGCCGAGACTTCCTTCAATTCGTCACTGGTAGTCCCAAGCTCCCCATTGGAGGTAGGAAGAACGCCCACCCACCATCAATACATGCGGACACTAATCAAAGTATTCTGTCTAGGCTTCAAGAGTCTCACTCCAATCTTTACTGTTGTCTGCCGTCCGAGCGAGCCGCCATACACCCCCGACGACTATCTCCCTAGTGTTATGACGTGTGTAAATTATCTGAAATTGCCGGACTACAGCAGCTTGGAAGTCCTCCGAACACGGTTGTCTGTCGCTATCCAAGAAGGACAGGGAGCATTCCACCTGTCTTGATTTCTTTCGGCCCTGTAGCTTGTTATTTGTCTACTTACGAGTGGTTCGAATATCCCCGCTTTCTTGCGGAAAACACACACACACACACACATAAAAAGGAAAAAAGGAAAAAAGGTACTACATTTGGTGCGTTGGTACAGTATTTAGCAAAATACCCTGACACAGTGATCGAGGGAGGTTATAATGACGGCATGAATGAATCTAATCTGTTTTCATCGGCCGGCTTTCTGCATTCAAAGTTCATTATCTACTGAGTCGCAGGGCATTGATTCCGGGCTATGGGGTGGAGTCATGGGGGAATTTCATATTGTTCTAGATAGAAAAATGGAAGCTTTGAACGTAAAAGTGTTCTTGAATCTATAAGTCTATCTAGCGTCTATAGGTTGTATTATATAAGTGTATATGCACAAATCTGTTGCTGAACTGTATACAGAATGCGCTGTCCCCCATCCCATCCAGCTCTCATCAATTAACCGCGATACAGAGGTACCATGTTCTAGAACCACCAACCAGTCAGTCGACCAAACGAAAGCCCGGCAAAGAAAGAGAATTCAATCAGGATCATACCTCTGCAAACTTGGGCTCAACAAACAAAGCCCTCGCCTCAGCTACCAAGACGGGGTCACTCTCCTCGCCAGCGGCGGGCAACGAGTTCAAACTGCCCTCCACCCACGCCTTCCTCCCTTCCACCTTGACGGTCTCTGCACGCAACACATACACCCGATCTGGCACCGCGGGCTTCCGAAAATCCACATTCAAATTCGCCGTCATCCCCAGCCCACTCGCAAACGACGCCGACACGCACCGCGCAAACGCCTCGTCAAACATCACCGACAGCAGCCCCCCATGCACGAACCCCGGATGTCCGCACAGTTGCTTCCCGATATGGAATACAGCGATAACCCGCCCCGCATGCTGTCCACTCTCTTTCAGCTTCTCCGTTGACGTCCACATGTACGGCGGCACGGTGATCTTTTCCCGTCCGGCCAGCGAGCCCGCTACGAAATGCGCCGGCCGGATAGATGCGTTCATGGAGAGGTGCGGGCGGGACTCTTTGTAGCTGGGATCGCGACGGAGGGATTGTACCAGGGGGAGACGGGCGATGTGGGATTCCACTTGGGATTGTGCGGGTGGGCGGAATGAGGAGACGTCTTCGACGGGCGTGGCGTTTGTCGAGGCATGGTGGTCTTGGGCTGTTGCTGAGGCGGCGATGCGGACTGTACGAGTTGTGGTCTTGGGGGTGATTGTTGGGAGAATTCGAGGTATATACCGGAGGGTTCGTGTTAGGGTTGTCATTTTTTGGGATGTATATGCACGATGATATCAGGGCTTTTTGAAGGGGGAGGGGTTAATCTTTAAAGCTTATTTTGGGGTTAGATTGGGCTGGGTATAGATGGGTGAGCGTTTTCATCCTGGGTTTGAAGCTGCTTTGCACTTACTTGTGGATTTTGGTGTCTATTTATGGACTGACGAGGTATAGAAAGAGGCTCTGTGATGGGATTGTGTTTCCTGATTGCGACATTGCCTGGTTCAAAGAAAAATGGGGGTTTTTTTTTTAAAAAAAAAAAAAAAAAAAAAAAAAAACCGAGGAAAGGAATAACTCCGTAGTGGAGTAGAGGGTCCCAGGTGGAATACCGCCATTCTGGCACGGCCAATCATGGATGATCAGTCTATCTTTCCTGGTCCTGATTAAGCTCAGCGCTTGTTGGTCTTCGGGGGTCCTTCATCTTCATGGCTGGATTTTTGGTAGAGATACGTATTTCATGGCCGGTGGATTTCTAGGCGTCTCAAATCGTACGAATCAGGTTATATCAACCTGTTTTTGTACCAAGCTGACAGATCCTGATAAGATCTTACAATATCCGCTATAAACAGGATTTCAGATATGGTGTGTATGTTTCGTTGATTCCTCTTACGACCATGGTAGGTTTATAATAACCTGCTATAGCCTTGACAACTTCCACTCAGTTCCTGATCTCGAAAACTTTAATGTCTCCAAATAAGGTTAGTCGGCATGCCGAGAGTCATAGATCGGACAAGAGTGGATCTCTTCGGAGTCATGCCGAGCGCTTCCCGAGTCAGGTTGCCCGAAGTACAGCGTACGCTTATGATCACGCTCAAAGTTAACATAGTTAACTGAACTATAGAAGACTGATTGAAAGAAAGCTCTCCTGCTGTCCTAACTTATGCCTGTACCATATCCGTGGATCATCGATCTTGCCGAATTTGGCTTCATTGCGTCAGTGCCGTGTTACTTGATGCGGTCATAACTCATAGAGTTGGGCAACGGCATCGTGTTTCCACCGTATCCTAGTTTGTACATACTTGCCTCTGCCTTGAAAAGGTCTTGCTAGATCTGGTAACCTGGGTTACGTTATCGAAAAGCATACCTGCCACTATTTTTGAAATCTTGCTTAGGTTTCTGGGGCTGACTTCTGACTGGGGAGATAATTATCTCATGCAATTGAGGTCGCTATTGAGGATGTAGTTGCCTGGCTGTTCCGTTAAATTTTTAAACCAACTATATAGGTCGGATACTCTCCAGGGATCATCTAGCTACTGCTGTTGCTTAGTAGAGCCTTGCTGAGTAAGTATTTTCTACACGAAGGTATGGCCTCAAGGTTCA
Source organism: Aspergillus alliaceus (assembly GCF_009176365.1). Taxonomy (NCBI): domain Eukaryota; kingdom Fungi; phylum Ascomycota; class Eurotiomycetes; order Eurotiales; family Aspergillaceae; genus Aspergillus; species Aspergillus alliaceus. The sequence continues at coordinate 620,017 of NW_022474697.1, forward strand.
TGCAAAGATTTTAATCAATTTCTGGATAAGCCATTCTGTATTTCAAGTATGTACCTATCCTATGGAGATACCGGTAAGCTGCAATTAGATTTGTAGGGAGTATCCTCGCATTTTATTCTATTGACAAATCTGTCTAAATTACAGTGGTCTTCCAGGTAAGGTGAGTAAGAATCTGGAGAAAGTTGAATTGATAGAATCAGTAGGACCACTAACCACCAAAGCCATTCGGCAAAGTAATATGCGAGGTCTCCCATGCCGCTCTCTTCAACGGCCACTTGGCCATTCCCGAGGCAACGGAAGCGATTCGCTGAGTTATACCGGATATTAAGGTGTTCACCACCAATGCTGTCCAGCACTTATTAAAATGACTGGGCTTCTTTCTTAACCTCAATTGACCTATGACGATCATGATTGGACGTCTACGCTGGTTGAGAGATGGACTTACTTGATGTCTTTAGTGGCGGATTTCTGGGCCCACCGCGTGATGGAGTCGCATACGAAAGAAATTCCGCCTAACAGCGAGCCGTTGGGGACAGTAAGAGTTCGGTGCACCAATTATGAAGTATTTTGGCATTGCTGTACTGAGAAAAATGCCTCCGGACTGTGCTGCCACCGAGGGACGGCGGATGTGTCAAAGCCTGTCGTCGTCGCACAGACGATCAGACCGAATTCTTCTTTTCTGTTATCTGCCCCTGTACCTTTTTATGTAGCACAGTCAATTGGTTCCCGGCACATTTGTTTCTTGGAGTTCTCCGAAGATTCCAGATAACCATCACAGGGAGTTAACTGGTGACAACCTGGGTGACAGTCTGGCTACATCTTAAGAGCAATAGATGGATCAGGGCTGCTTTTCAGTCGGTCTTTGCGCGGCAGCTTCGGCAGATGTGTAACCCGGTTTTGTTCGTTTTTGGTGCGGTTGGCACGCATATACATACATACATACATACACATCTATATAAATATCTTATTGTCGTAGGAATGAGGACGCTTTTTATATTTTTCTATATTAATAAACAACGTAGGTGGTCTGTTAGGCAATTCTTGCGAAAAGGGGATGTAAAAACGGCCCATAATTATTAACTTGTTATTTGCTTTCCTGGATATTGATCCTGGTAATCTCCCTAAGGAGCGTCGGTCAATTTTGATCTCTAGCTTGTAGTGGCTATTTTGGTTTCCCGGTGTAAAGAGCATAGGTTCGAGATTCGATAGTTAAGTAGCTAATATCACTGTATCAAACGACTGTGCATTCCAGCTCTCTAGCTATGCGATCGCATCGCTTGAATGTATCGCGCGATAGACTGGCCGTAAAGGTTTTGACGAGACAGCAACCCTAGGTGTGAAAGATCTACGGGCCTACTTTATATGATGGCCGTTTAATAACAAGCACTATATACTGCTAACTTGCAGGAATGGCTTTGCAATGATGTAGGTATGTGGCATAAACCAGAGCAACCCAATAGCCCTAACATACTAGGGAGGGCACCAATTTACAGGGGTGTTATACTAAGAGACATTTCAAGAACCGTTTGGAGCCCAGACGGTCACTGTAGATGACTTCGAAGAAATAATCCCTAACCAAATAGAGTGGTAGGACTTACATTTGCTGAGTTCATCCCAACGGGCTAAGGGTCGTTTGCCCACTGTAAGTACATACCTTGTGAGGAGAACAGCTCAGTCACTCTTTACCCGTGGGGCCCATGCGATTCCTACGATCCAGAGAATCTATTGGCCAATCTATCTTCGTGATCTGCGCTTGCGTTTGCTCTCATTCTCATTCTAATTTTGCAACGGAAAGAGTTTACCGAGGGGTGTTGGCTGTTTATTTGGAATAAGCTTTTGCGAATTAGGGTTACACGTCGGACGACACTTGCCCTCTATCTGTGGCTCTTGCCCTTGAGATCGCGGCCGGTTTGTGGTATATTGGCTGCACTCAGGTTGATTGTTCAGTTATACGTTTGTGTAGAAGTGGGAAGCAGTATTATGATGGGGTGATCTCTTCACAGTCAGGAAATAGTTGGGCTGTGAGGGTTCGGGAAGCTGTATCACGGGTAGTCTATAACCTAAAAATCAAGGTGTTTAGAGACAGTTCATCTAATCCACTCGACCATAGAATATCTCACGAGGACAATTTGTGATCAGGAATAAAGATCAACTAAGCAGAGACAACAAGATAAGTGGCATATATGATGGTATCAGACATAAAGTAGATAAGCACACGCAACCCAGGCCCAATACTAGTAGTAGGGACGGAAGAGCCAAACAAACTATTGACATTTATCAAGACCCCTCCTTTCAGCAAGCAGATCAATACCGGAGCCTCCGGCAAACATTTTATACGTGGAAAACAAATGGCGCAAACTAGTGGCCAATCTCTAAACTTGTTTGCTTCCTTACTCCACCGGCCATTTGGGTATCTACTGATGCCTCTAGGGCAATCAGTATAGCGAATTTCATCAAGGGAAATTTTTTTAGATGTAACGATTGTTTATAGTGGGCTTTCGCTGGTCGTTGTGACTATGAAAGGAGTATTACTAGTATAGTTTTCATTACTATTTATTCTCTATGTGGTACCTTCGTGTGAGATTTTTTTTGTTGTTGTTTTTTTTATATACATGGACCCTCACAGTTCTTGAATCGTGGTTGGTGGGTGAAGACTTCTGGCCTAAGGTATCCTTGATCGTATATTCTCACCCTCCAAGGGAAATTTTAACTCAGACTAGGCTTTCGATTAGCAGTCAGCTCTTCATGATCCATGGTCCAAAAGAAGGGGCAAAGGAATACTGTGAAGGCACATTCAATGTCACGGGCATAAAGAAGGTCGCTGACGAAAGGCAGGTAAGATGTGTGACAATGTGCGAGGCCGGTTCGGGATCTGTGGCCACGAGGCCACCGTATACATCGCGAGATGTGCTGTTGCCCTGCAGAACCAAGTGACGTGTCCACCGGACCAGCGCCAAGATGTCTGGGATTGGCAAGAGGATAAGGACAACGAGGAGTGTCCAGCCTGCAGGGGGCAAACGCCACCCGAGACACCGTGACAGCAATGTTAATCGGTAGAAATTCTTTCACCCTCGTAGCAATGAAGTCTTCATTCCAGCCACTAGCTTTTGCTCCAGTCGTCCGCCCCATGTATATGAGTTGGCTCGGAGTTTGGCCGATTCTATCCATTGGGGACGTGGAATGAACATCCTATATAATGAAAAAAGGAAAAGAAAAGAAAAGTAGCGTAAGCCCATGTATTTTCGGGGGAAAGGAATGGTGGCAATTTGTACCATTTGTCTCCCTGGCGGCTACCCAGATAGACGGAATGGGGGACCCGCGCAACTTCGTCCGCTTCAAGTTCTCCACGTACGTTCAGGTCAAAGATAAACCAGCGTTTTACCGGCTTGACGGAGTCAAAATCCGCGGGGATATGGACATGGTCGTATCCGGTAGGTTGGAGCGACGCACGGAATTCTCGGTGCAAGACTTCCTCGCAGAACGCACTCCCCAAGGTATTATGGCGTCGTTGTGGATTCCCACCGATATCAGTGACGCAGGCAGAGATGATGACTCGCATTGGGCTCTCCATCGTGATTTGAGTCCATGAGGGTCAGAAAGCAAACGGGTTGCCATTTCCTGCAGAGAGCGGTTGTCCAATGTTCCCGCCATGAAGGATGACGATTTGCCTTGACGGAGTCCGGATTAATTCATCAACCGGCCGGTCATTGTTTGTTTCACTTGACATGGATCAGCGTTCGAAGATCTGTCCCTTATAAATCGCTCGCTCCAGGGGGCACTTCGCCATCCTGTCTTCCATAAGATTTTCCATCGGGTGGGTGGTTTTAAACGGTTAGATCTCAACAAGTCATGGCCATCTGACCGGCACTAACTGGAAATAGTTTAGAAGGGCTTCAGATTTACATTACATTTCATCTTCCCCCTTCAAATTTGACACAGAAAATGGGGGGTGAAGTGGAACCCTGAAGGGAGATCACTGTACTCTTCCCTTTTCGGGAATCCAGCTCTCGTACTTTGTACTGAATAAAGCTTAGACTGATGCAAGATCATTTCCTCTTCTATTACAATGATTGGAGCTAGAATACATTTTTGATTTCTTTTTTTTCTTTTTCTTTTTGCTTTTGACGTACAGTTTAAAAGAGAAGAAGAAGAAAAAAAGGACAGACACAGCAAAAACATTGACCCGGTCGCATTCCCGGACTATGATATGTTTAGCCCTAAGTGGGGGTGCACTAGTCATACTTCTTATACATATTTTTGCTATCCCATACTCTACACGTGAGAAAGGACACACAATTCGACTAATGTTCAAGCAGGTAATAAATAATTGCTATAAGGTGTTCCTGCGGCGCGCTTATCTTATGAATGTGGAGGGGAGTATGGAAATGCTGCGATGAAGACGGTAGGATTCAGCGAAAAACAATCGATTTCACACTACACGATCTACTTCGTAGTGGTAGCAGAAATCTGCCATGTTGGTTCACTGTATACATGCGATATTTCTCTGTACTTAATATATATACATCCCACGATTAAAACTCCAACGCATCCACCTGTCCTAGGAAGGAGTTGTTACCCTCCCCACGTAGTAATGCCTCGATATCAACTCGCCCCGAGGTCAGATAACGCTCACTCACACCCACATTGACCCTCTGCGAGAGCAGTTGCTTGAGTTCGGCGCGCAGTCCCGCCAACTCAGCCTTTGAGGTATTTCCTGCCTTCCGTTCACGCTCCTGTCGTCCGCGTCCGCGTCCGCGGCTGCGACCTGAGGCATCGCCGAACTCCTCGCTGTCATAATCGACGCCAAGGTCTTCTGCAGCCGTGCGGAGCCAGTTGTCCTCGGCGGAGATCTTCTCTTTGGCGATATTGGAATCAACAATTCGAGCCGCTAGAGTCACTCGCTGTTTGACACGAGATACGACTCGGCGGTCTAGCTCTAATGACTCGAGGGGGACCTTCTTTCTGTTGGCCATGTTCGCATGCACCTTCGCGGCGAGGCGGACCACACCAATCATTTCGTCAGGAGAGCAGATGATAACACTCTTTCCGGACGCTCCCGCACGTGCTGTACGACCGGACCGGTGGACATATGCGTCCGCAGTGCGGGGAGCGTGGTAATGGACAACAAAGTCGATGCCCTTGATGTCGAGACCACGAGCAGCAACGTCGGTTGCGACGAGGATGGAGCTAGGGTCTGAGGTTGGGGAGGAAAACCGCTCTACTGAACGAAGTCGTGCCTTTTGGGCCATAGATGAGTGAAGGGCTAGCGCGGGGAGTTGAAGGGTTTGCAAAAGCTGAGTTAGTCGTCGAACGGCGGAGATGGAATTCGTGAAAACTAAGGTGCGGTGCTTAGGATGATAGAGAAGAAGTGTGTAGAGAAAAAGATCCTGTAGAAGTCGTCAGACGGGTTTCCTTTTGTCCTTGGCTTGTAACATACCTTTTCCATGGCAGCGCACTCCACGATACCCTCCTTGAGATTTTCTGCCATCTGTGAGACTGGATTCACATCAATGAATTTGGGCTTCTCCTCGCGGAAATTGAGCTTCTGAAGAAGATACTCCATCGACTCTTTTTGGCTCATGATATTACCCCCAGTCCACTTTCCTTTACCCGCCAGCTTTTGCTGAAGATCACGGTGGAAAGTAGCCGAGAAAACCAGGGTCTGTCTCTGAGACTTAGGATCTGTTTCCTCGTCAGATTCGTCGCCTGAATCATCTGGGAAGTCTCCGTCCTCAACGCGGTCAAGAGCTGCCAAAATCTCGTGGGCTTCCTTGAAATGCCCTTCACTCAGAAGCCTATCAGCCTCATCAATGACAAGGAATTTGATCGCTTGCATCTTGCGAATCAAGCCCTGTCCAGAGCTGAGAACCTCCCACACTCGACCAGGTGTACCGACCACGATATCAGCACTAGCTAGCACTCTCTGTTGTTTTTGTACTGACAAGCCACCGGTCAAAAGCGCAGTTCTAGCATTGACGCCCGGGGAATGGCTGATTACTTCGCCAATATGTTTCGCGAGCTGATGTGCCAGTTCTCTAGTGGGCGATAATATAAGCGCAATCGGCATGGACTCCTTCTTTTCTGAGTCTGTCTGAGATTTGCTCCGTAGCTTTTCTAAGTAGTGTTCCAAAATGGGAATGCCGAAAGCTAGCGTTTTTCCAGATCCTGTCGAAGCTTTTCCGATGACATCATGACCATCCAGGATGGGAGGAATGCAGGTCTTTTGAACAGACGTTGGCATTGAGAATTTCATCTTTGAAAGGCCGGTGAGAATTTCAGGGGAGAGGCCAAGGGGCTCCCAAGCAGATATGTCCGCACCATCGTCGTCTTCCTTGTCCTGGAGCGTGGCAAACGAGAGTCCAGGTTTGATCTTGTCCTCATTGGTTACAGCAGCCTTTTCCTTCGGTTCTCTTTTCACATTCTTTGCCTCCTTCTTTTCCTTCTTTGTGTTTTTGGTCTCTTTTACCTTCGCCTTCTTATCGGACTCGTCGGGCTCGTGTTTGGTCTCCTCCGCTTGGTCTTGGGGCGCAGTCTGATCGTCGTCGCCGATTCCTTCCCATTCATCATCGAACTGGGCCTCTTCTTCCTCCAGCCCTTTCTCCTTCAGTATTGACTTCTTCGGTTTCCCAGCTTTTGCCTAAAAGGTGTCAGTAGAGGTCGCTAGAAATCGCGGCGCAGAGACGGTACCTTAAATCTGACTTCCCCATTGCCTTCAGATCGTATGATATCGACGCCGTCAATTTCCTCCAATCCAAAGAAGCCTTCCGCGTCGTCCAGACGATCCGGAAGAGCTACTTCCTTCCAGTTGAGATCGTCCACTGCGACGATACCATCCCAGTCGCTATCCTCCCCGGCGGCATTGCTTGGCTTTGCGCTCTTCTTTCTCTTTTTCGCAAAGAATCCCGGACCCTTCTGGTCCCGCTGCCGTTTCTGGCCCATAACTAGTGCCTCAGAAGAAATTTATGAGGAAATATCAATAGATCGTGTGATCCTGGTTGATTGAAGAATTATTTTTCGACACCGAGAAGGGAAAAAAGAACGGCAGAAAAAAAGCCCGCTGCTCGCCGCCTTGGGGTTCAGTCTTATCGCCCGCCCACTGCCCCACGGAGAAATTCCATTGAAAATCACTCTTCTTTACCCACCCATTGGCATAGTTTTGGCTGTCGCGCAGACACCGTGAATATGGGTAAATCCTCCAAGGATAAGCGCGATGCTTACTACCGACTAGCTAAGGAGCAGAATTGGCGTGCGCGCTCGGCGTTTAAGCTAATCCAGATCGATGAACAATTTGATCTATTCGAGCACGAGAATCCGGAGAAAGTCACGCGGGTTGTGGACCTTTGCGCGGCACCGGGTAGTTGGAGTCAGGTTTTGAGTCGGGTGTTGATCAAGGGCGAGAGCTTTGGCCGGAGGGCGTGGGTGGAGAAGAAAGCCAGGGAAGAGGCAGCGTTAGCAGGTGCGAACAGTGATGCGACTGACAACGGCGCTGATGGGGATGCCGATATGAAGGAGTTGAAACCTAGAAAGAATGTCAAGATTGTCTCGATAGATCTGCAACCCATGGCGCCGCTGGAAGGCATCACTACCCTCAAGGCAGATATCACTCACCCTTCCACAATCCCTCTTCTTCTCCGCGCCTTGGATCCGGAGGCTTACGACTCTACAACATCTTCTTCCCCTTCTACTATCCGACAGCCGCATCCTGTCGATCTTGTTATCTCCGATGGTGCTCCTGATGTCACCGGCCTGCACGATCTAGACATCTATATCCAGTCGCAGTTGCTCTACGCAGCGTTGAACCTTGCCCTGGGCGTTCTCCGGCCCGGCGGCAAGTTCGTGGCCAAGATCTTCCGTGGCCGAGATGTCGACCTCATCTATGCACAGCTTCGTACCGTCTTTGAGAAGGTCAGTGTCGCGAAGCCGAGAAGCAGTCGAGCGAGTAGTCTGGAAGCCTTCGTGGTCTGCGAGGGCTTCATTCCACCAGCCATCCATGACGGTTCGATGGGCATAGACGCTCTCAAGAACCCCCTATTTGGCGGAGCCGCAGCGGCACATAATGTGTCCACCGATGGTAACGTCAGCATAGAGGTGATGGACGTTGACTCTGAAGTCAAACCTGGAGCCAACCTTACGACTATCAAAACCGTCTCTTCAACAGGACCTCACAAGGAAAATCAGACCCGCATGCTGCATGCCGAGTCTGATAGCTCTTCTAAGCTAGAGCCCCTTTCTCAGAAACCTGTGACGGAGAGGTTCGCCGTTGAGAACAGGTGGATTCCTCCATTCATTGCCTGCGGTGACCTCTCTTCCTGGGATTCTGATGCGTCCTACGCTCTACCTCCTGATCATGTAAGCTTGGACCCTGTTCAGCCGCCCACTGCTCCGCCTTATCGGCGAGCGCTGGAGCTGAGGAAAGAAAAGGGCGGTGCCTATGGAAAAACGAAGCTAGGAGCTCTTGGACGGGCTTGATTGAGATGCTACTTTTTTATAATTGATTTCTTTACAATACTTTCTTTCATATATCCTTTTATGTCCACTCACAAAAATCGGTTTGTTGGAGATCAGGACCATGGATTGGCATAAAATAAGGCGGTGTTATGGGGGGAACAGAAGATCTGCAGTACAAGTATATAGAAGATACCCAAAGGATACAAAAATAGATCATTTACAAGGGTATAGGTGTATACTAAAATGGAAGGTACATATTTATATGAACCAAGTAGTGTTTGGGGTAACCATCATAAGTCTAGGTATTCTATCGGGTGCTAACAAGCGCTAAACCAAAACAGGACAGGCATCAACCTCATTGCATGCACACAAGAGGAACTCGAGATAACAGAACTGTTCATCAAACCTTTTAGTACACCTCAAGAACATATCTCTCCTCATCCTTCAATTTCTCAATCTCCCTTCTTGTATCAACCTTCTTGCCGTTCTCCTTAGCTTCGGTGGCAATTGCCTCTTCCAACACAGCTGTGACATCGGGAACCGGCCATGTGGGACCGCAAAGGTAAAAGGCTCCCTCTTCCCGGATGTAAGCTTGAACAATCTCAGGCAGAGTCTGGCGCATACGATCCTGGATATAAATCTTCTCGGGCTGGTCACGGGAGAAGGCACGGCCGAGCAAGGTAATGACACCAGCCTCTTGGTAGGCCTCCCATTCCTCACCATAACAGTACTCTTCGCGCTGGTGACGAGAGCCCATGTACAGCAGAACGGAGCCGATTTCTTTACCCTGGGCCTTCTCAAGTGCACGGTGCTGCACGAAAGCACGGAACGGAGCAAGACCTGTTCCAAGACCTGCCATGATGATGGGCTGGGTGGACTTCGGAGGCAGCTTCATCACACTGGATTTCACACTAACTGTGATGGGGGAACCAGGTTGAAGTCCACTGAGGTACCTGGTAGCCAATCCGAATCGGTCACGGCCGTTAGGGTCCACCCAATTGACAGCGACGATCATGAGCGCCACGGAGTTAGGAGTCACCTTCTGGCAGGAGGCAATCGAATATTCACGACGCTTGAGAGGGCCGACGATACGGATCAAGTCATGGAATTCAGGATGAGCAGAGGGATATTCAAGCAGAATGTCAGCAAAGGTGACAGTGTCAACCTCAGCGCGACGCTTGAATTCCACAGCTCCCTCGGGGCCACCTAGGGTAAGGAGGTCAGTTTTCTCCTTCTCATCGGTGGCAAATTCAGCGAGAGACTCGTAGAAACGTTTAGGGGGCCGGCCGAAAATATCAACATTCTGTGTGAGAGCCTGGAACACCGTACGATTCTCCAGCACGGCAGGATCCTCGCGGCTAGGCACCTCGACAATATCGTCGGGGTTAAGGCCATAGAAGGAAATGAAATCCGAGACCTCTTTGGTATCATTCTCCGCGTGTACACCAAGCGCCTCACCGATGTCATAAGTAAGACCAGAATCACCCAAGTCGAATTCAATGTGGAAGATGTTCCGGTCATAAGTGACAGGCGTCAGGCGTCTATTCTCCTTGACATGGACAGTGAAGGTCTTAGCAGCAGTGTCCGGTCGGAGAGCTGTCTTGGTTCCGTAGGCCTCTTTGAAAGCCAAGCCCTTCGCGGCAGTCTGCCAGTCCTTAAGAAAAGAAGCGGGTTCGGCATCCTCCTTGTCGAAAGACACAAAGCTATTGGGGGAGAGGTCCTTAGGAAGCTGAGGAGCCTCAAAGCCTTCCTCAGGTGTCTTCCATGCCTCGGGGATCTCGATTTGGCGAAGCAGCCTATCAAGGTCCTTGCTGACATTTTGAAGGGATTCAGCGTTGTCACAGATTGATGCCAGTTTCTTAATGCCGACCTCCTCCAGCGATGGGAGTGCCACTCGCAGGAAGGCGGTCTGTAGAACGACGGCGTCGAGCGAGGAGTCGCCGAAAACGGAGGGGTCAACGAGGTAAAGAGAAATTCCACGTTGCGCAACCCTTTGCCTGAAGGCTGCAGGAAGCTTCTTCTCCAGCTCATCATCCTTCACGCCAGGAGCGTTAAGAATAAGGCTGCCGTTGTCCTGGATAGAGGCAGTGATATCAATGTCCGCCAGAAGTTTGACATCTCCCACATAAGCGGTGTTGGCAGAAGTGATAGCATAGGGAGCTTCAAGAATTTTGGAGCTCTTGCGGATATCGATGCGTACTGCACCTCCCTGGACGAGGTTATCGTAAGTCTTGTGGGTGGTGACGTTGCTTGCTGAGTCGGCAGCGAGGGCCTGGGAGAGTGCAGTGGCAGCATTATAGCAGACAGAGGTATCGACATCCCAGAAAGTGTATTCTTGGACCGCAGAGGGGTCGAGCAGCTGAAGAGGGACAGTATGGCCATCGGTCTGAACAATAGGCTTTTCGGAGATGAGTTGGAACGCAGCTGCCGTGTTGATCAAGTCCCATCGCTGGGAGCGAGCATACTTGATGTCGACGCAAGTAGGTACGTTCTCGCGGCCAGTAGCGAAGGTCAAGGCGGCAAGAACATCTTCGTATAGAGCAGATCGAATACCCTGCTCTTGCACGGCTTGTTCGTTGGTAACCTGGCCTAGGACACCAACAGTCTTGACAGACCGGGGTAGCACTCGGAGGAATTCCTCCTCAACGAACGGGCGGTAAACACGAACGTTGATAACACCAACACTGACACCATCCTTCGCCAGGGACCGGGCGACCTGGGCAGTGAGAGATGCCTCAGCGGTACCAAAAGCAACCAAAACAGAGACCGGTTCCGCATGGCCATAGTACTCAAAGAGGCCATAGTCCGTACCGAGCTCACCATTGAGGGACTGGAGCAGTTCTAGTAGCTTTCCCTGGTTGTCAAGATGACGGCTACGAGAATCCTCCAAAGTCTTGCGAACAGCCCCATAGGCGCGAGAAAGACCCGCTTGACTCAGGATATCGATGACCCGAGTGGTTTCACGACCAGCGCGGACACCATCGTAAATATGGATAGATGGCAAAACCGCTGCGAGTAATGTCGTAAGCAATGCCATATGCTGCGACTCGTGAACAGAGATACTAGAGATGAGGCCCAGTCCAAGCTCTTCAGCAAGAGAAAAAGCGGAGGCATAATCGGTGACCAAGCCCTCCTCTCCGGCATAGTCGACCGCGGCGACATGCGCGGCAACAGGACTAGCAACGGAATAAAGCAGAGAAAGCTGCTCCAAAGCCGAGCGCATGTATGGAAGAGTGGCAGAAGAGGCGACAATCCCCTGGGGAACATGGCGCTTCTTCAGGTCGAAGTCCTGAGAGAAGAGGTAGCCAAGAGCAATGTTACCAGCACCTTGGCGGGTCTCCATAGCCTGAATAGCGGGGGTTTCGCCATTGGCATTGGTCTCTTGGCTAGCAGCCCATTGCTTGAGAGCTACATCAAGGTCAAAAGACTCTGGAGAGTAGGAGAAGATCTTATCACTCAGGACATACGCCACTTGCTGGATAAGGGTCTGGGCGGTCACATAAGTCGGGCCTTCAAGAGCCGACAAGGCTGGGGAAGAAGAGACCATCCCGACCAAAAAATTCCTGTTGAGAAACAGGTCAAACGAACAGGTACAAGACAAGAAAGAGGAGAAAGGATTGAATCATAAAAGTGGGAGGTAATGGGGGTAGAAAAGGACTCACTCTATAGAAACCCCCAGGAACCTCTTGCCTATTGCGGTTAGCGCGAATTGCGTGATTCAATCATTCTCTTATCGATTAGATTTTTTGGCATTTCCATCGCCATTTCTCAGCGGTCAACGGCGGCAGAACTCGCCACTTCCGGCTTTTCTCCGCGTTCTTCATCACGTTACTTTACCCACTCCAGTCACAGCCTGAGGCATATCTCTCCCCCGTTCGAGTCTAGCCCCCTTTTCGAATCAATTGATAATCACTAATCAACAAAACGTCATCTTTCTGCACCTGTGGATCATTCTTGAACGACAACCATTTCTCAACAAACATGGCTAACGCAGTATTGATCGGATGTACCGGAATGGTGGTAAGTGCTCGGTGTGTATATACATGCTTTTTCGCAACAAACATATATTTTTATCTCTGCTAGACTATGGCAAGTTATCTATGTAGCGACTCGTATATTTTGACTAACGCTCAATTCCATTATAAATCGCTGGAACTTAAAGGGTAGCCATATCCTCAACAGTCTTCTCGCAAACCCCTCTGTCGCTCGTGTGGACACGATTTCGCGTCGCACTCCGCAAGCCGCATCTACCGCTCAAGCCAAACTGACCACTATCGTATCTAACGATACGTCAAATTGGACGAGTGAACTCTCCTCTCTTTCTCCAACGCCATCTATCTTCTTCTCCTCCTTTGGAACCACCCGTGCAAGCGCCGGAGGGTTTGAGAATCAATATAAAGTGGAGCATGGTTTGAATGTTGAGATGGCGCGTGCCGCGCGCAATGCTGGTACAAAGGTCTACGTCCTCATTTCATCCAGTGGAGCTAGCAAAGACTCGTCCTTTGCCTATCCCCGAATGAAGGGCGAAATTGAAGAGGATGTGAAGGCTCTAGGATTCGAGAGAACCGTTATTCTACGCCCTGGTCTCATTTCCGGGCAGAGAGACGAAAGCCGTCCCCTGGAAGCCGTGGCCCGCTGTTTTGCTGGGTTTGCTGGGAAACTCCACTCTAGCCTGAAGGACAGCTGGGCCCAGGATTCGGATGTTATTGGGAAAGCCGCAGTCAATGCCGGTCTCAAGGCTTTGGAAGGTGACGTTCCCGCTGGTAGTGAGAAGGTCTGGGTTCTGTATGGCAGTGACATCATTAAATACGGGGCAGAGTCGAAGAACTGAGACAAACATGGACGAATATACCTAGTTGGTTCTAAAAGTTGTATTCCATGCATATTAGCTATAGTGGTTAGCTCGTCACTGAAATCAAAACGTAATATGCACTCTTTTATGAACAACAAAAAGAGCAATGTATATTAACACAAAATGTACTAAACCAGAAGTGGTATCCAGATACCCATACTGGACTATCCACTGTGATAAAGACCCAGTCTCTATTTCCTCGGCTTGTTCACCTCTTTATTCTTCCGCGCTGCACCCCTTCCAGTCGACCCCGATTTCTCTGCATTACGATCCGGAAGCCCCTCCTGAGCTGGTCGTGTGCCACTAACTTCCTTATTTGCCGGACTAACATTCAACGGGTTGCTGACTTTACCCTGCTGTTGACTTTCTTCCTCGGTGGCTTGGATCTCGCTTTCCGGTGACGTCTTGCTCGGATCGTAAGCGGCCGGGTGGCCAGCTACTTCATTATCCGTGCCCGTCTTCGAGACTTCGTTTCTCTGGGGGTCGAGGATAGTCCGGTCATGAAACTTATCCTCTTCCTCCTTTTGCTGATGGGTAGTTCGAGATGTCGGAGAGAAGTGGAAGGTCCGCCTGTTTTGCTCTACTGATTGGATGAGAGGTAGTTGTGCTCGAGGTTGGAAGGTTTTGACAGGCTGGCCCAGTCGGGTGGTGATTGAGGTGAGTTGCTTGAACGTCTGCATGATTGTGATATCTAATTGACGAGAAGGTATCTGTTAAAGGAAATCGAGCAAGATGTGAGTCTAGTTAGACGTTCTTGATATTGGTATATAGAAGAATGTTATTTCCTAGGACGGTATTAGCAATCGGTATGATTGACTAGGGCAATAACGAAGGATTTTACTTTCTAGTAATTGTAATAGATACCTTTGGCAAGGGGAGATTGTGTTGAAGAATGTTGGATTCGGTGGAAAACCTTGTATTCTTTATCCCACTGATCATGTTGACGTCATTGGTCTACAGGTCTTGCAAGGGCACTGTATAATCACGTGACTCATATGAGGGAACTACTACTACAAGGTCATAAGGATGATTCTACAGGAGTTATGGAGACATTTGGGAATAATGTCCTGCTAGCCTAGAATAAACTCAAGGCAACAGCATGTTCTCCATCGCTGCATTGTAGTCCACACATACGTAAGAGAATCAAGAGTAATAATTCCTTTTCACCTTCGAAAAGGTGAATCAGAAAAGCATAAAAAAGAAAGACGAGGGGGGAGAAGGCAGTCACTAGAAAGCAGATTCACTTCACGGCAATACCACTTCTATCTCCCTTCGAAAGTGAGGTCAGCTGCATAGCTGCCTGAGGACCCTTTAGATCGAACACCATGGCGCCTTGGGAGGGAAGTAAGGCAACAAGATTCATTGAAATTCCAGACAATTTGACATCAGATAAACCTACACCTGCCACGTCAATGACCTCAGTTGAGGCGTAGATGCCACATTGTGATGGCACAGTGATTGTGCATATCGGAACCACGCTTTGCCAGTGCTCCTAGTATAGGTTCCAAGTTCGTGTCTACCACACCTTGGCGGAAGATTCTAGGCTCAGACGGAGTGACTCGATTACATAGAAGGATCCAGTGGAACTCAATGCATCGATGGCGATCACACTGGCGTCAGCGGTCGGGCCACTGCACGCACAAGCCCGACTCAGGTGGTATTCTGAAAAGCAATTGCACCAAGCCCTGTCGAGATCGGATGCCTAGTTTGGCCAGGCCCCGCGTATCAAGAGAGGGTGATACTGGCACATGCAGAGCTAAAATCTTAGAACCCGAAATGCGCAGAAAGACGCTGGCAGCTGTCAGCTTGCAGCTGCGAAGAGCCGCCATGAATCTTCTGGGTGTGAGTCAGTGGAACCTGTTGCCACGATCCCTGGAGCTAGAGATGTAATCGACAAGGTTCAATTATTAGCTGCATATACTCCATGGCCAGCTGCCAGACTCTATTGGACACGAATCGTTGCTGGTTTTTAGTATACTTTCAGCCACAGGCCAATCCGCGTGCGTAGGAAGAACACAATAATCGAGGCCCTCTCACTTTAAAATTTCGGGAGCAAGCCTAACACTTTCCATTTGTTACTTGTAAAACATATATGCGTAAATGCGCAGAGGATTCCGGCGCAACATTACGATCACGGGACTGAAGAACCCAGCACAGTGGGCCGTGCATGTGGGGTCAGATATTCAAATTCAACGTCGTCGGATTTAATGAAATACGTCGCGTAAATATAGGAACAAATAAACCTGCCAAGTATATCAACTTGATGGTCTCCGAGTCGAAACAGAAACTTTTATCCGTTGGGTAGAAGTCGCTACCGGTATTTTCTTTTCGGTCCTTGTTTCTGAGCGTAAATTTCCGCAAGAATAGGTTAGTAAATCCCTAAATAATACGGAGTGGAAGACAAGGTGTAATGGTGGCAAATGAGGTTGTAGGATCGGAATAGGCCATCTCAGGAGGTGGTATACAGTCAAATGTCAAGGTTGCTTCTTCGTCACGGTACTAGGCTAGCACCAGCACCGCTGAGTTGGCATCGATATTTTTCCCTGGATCCGCTGTTTGATAGATCAATGTTTTAGCAGTCAGTTCGGATGAGCCGGCAAACTTGTGTTGTAGCGAATGGACCGCTATGGATAGGCACCTTGTGGAAACACGGCCTAGGATGTCCGGAGAAGCGGGGGTCCAAAGAATACAGTTCATTCATTTGCCAATGCCAGAGGGCATACATCGAAGCCATTCTGCCCATCACTCGATGAACGAGGGATTGACTAGATTTTCGCCTCGAACTTCCCCCATCAGCCTCAAGATACAGAAATGGGAGGGTTTGGACCAGACAATGGGCGCCACGTCACAGTCTCCGAATTCTAGTGCAGCTGCATGCGTTCAACAGGAGGCGTACCGTACCACGGTTTGTATCTACCATAGCTGATGCAGTGGTGATATCCTATCATCTCGACCGAGTAAGGCAGGTAAATGAGGAATAAACCCTGCCCCTGAGCGGGGGCGAATGCGGTATTATTCTTCTGCAGCCGTGAAAGATCAGCTGAAAAATGATCGTCTCCTAACGATTATTGACTTCATCATGCCACTTTAAGGAGAGGTAGTTGTCCAAGGCGGAGCTTCACGGCGCAACGGATGCCAATCGATATCTTTTAGTGACGCGTCTGTTGCCACTAACTGAAGAAAAATTTAGTCGAAACGGGAACCTGCGGAGGACGCAAGACACCAATTGCCACCAAAGGCAGATATCCTTGTAAACGAGGTTAGGAGATAAAAATCAAATGAAGGAGGGTAAGGTAGGGTTGCAACCAGATACGGACATCAAGTCTCATTGGAAGCACTACCAGCAACCGAACAGACCAAAAAAAAAAGGAAAGAGAAAGAAAAGAAGTAAATAAAAAATTAAAAATCAAAAAAGGATGGCAATACAGTGGAATGTCTCACCAGGCTTGATTTCATTATTCGGTAAGAATAAAATACCCAAATACCTAACACCATGGAGTAGAAAACAGACCGTCTGAGCTAATTGGTCGTCAATCGTTAGTGAAAAGTCACATATACATGTAGGAGGCGATCTCTGACGAACCATAAAGGTACTGCAAAATAGGAGTGTATTTTTCTCCTTGTCTCCCTCTCTCTAAGTTAGGGAAGCTGGGTTGCCCCTGAATGCAAAAAAAAATGCTCCAATGTAAGACGGCATGACAGCTGGCAGAAGGGTGACTGAACTTGCAGAAGCTTTAACTCAACAAGGATAAAAGCATGCGGTTCACGAACGATGGCTTCATACGAAACATGGACGCTTAGATGAAGCGGGGATGATTGATTCAGCACCCAAGGCAGCAAGGGCAGTCCAAGCCAAGCTAGGACAGCGAAACATCGATTCGTGATGAGGGATTTTCGGATATTCAACTTGAGGCAGAATAGATGATTCCGCCACGACATCAGGGTGCATGCATTCATGAAGCACCGACTGATTACAATCATACCGAAAAAGGAATGTTGCGGGCATCTCGTGTCTCCACTGTTGGGCAAACTTGTTGTAGCCAACCGCAAGAAGCATTCAAGGGAAGTGATGCGAATGTGATGGTAGAATGCTGTGGACGATAAGCCATTACACGCCGAAGGCATTGATCGACAATGAATGGGCATAGGAACAAGAACTGGCTGAGCAGTAACATAGGGAGCTGCTCACGAAACATAAATAGGACCAACGATCCTTCAGCTTGATGCTATCTGGATCAATAATCGTTTCAAACTAGATCTCCTCGAACAATTTCATAAGACATCAAGTCTTGTTCTTGATATAACGCGTTTCAACGTTTAAAACTTCCATCAGAGGTCAATAGGCTTTGTTCAAGCCTAGCCTATCAAATATTCGAAGGGCGGTAGGGCCACAGGATCGAGCCAATAGAATATAAGGCAGAAGGTGAAACGGCGAAACTGCACCAGGTACAAGTGAGTTTGATCATAACCCTGGACATGCTTTCCCTGGCTGATTTGATAGGCATGTGTTTTTACAACCAGAAAAGATTTGCATGCGGAGACTGGAGTTGGACCAGTTTCGCTCACCGTTGCAATTACGAATACCGTACTGGCGAGACTTGCGGTATGAGACTTGTCAACACGACCGAGTTTGAGTCGACACAATGCCGTCTCTGTGAAAAGATTGAAACCAAATTTCGGCGGCGAAGCGCCGAGTTGGAACGGTTGAACCGGTGGACACGAGAGGGAGGCACTCTTGTAGCCTCCATAGATCGATCACAGAAGCTCGTAATGGAACTTGACAAAGAGATCCGCCAACTTCAGAGGGAACGTGAAGATCGACGAAAAGCACTGAATTGAAATGCGGGTTCTTAGTAAATAGGGGGGTTTTATGGCGCTGGCGAACTGGAGCTGGATTTCCCTTTTCTTTTTCTTTTTTTTTTAGATTCCCTTATTTGCAATCTCTTTGGATTTCAATCCTAATTTCAGTGTGATAATTTTGTGTCTCACAATCATGTGTCATTCTGCTCATGTGGCTCGTTAGCTGTGTCATCATACTGGGCTGTTTCCATCAAACTGAAAACAAACCCATCTGATGATTGGAGGAAAAGTTTGGATTAATGTAAAACCTGTTGTCGATTAAGTATGAAGCCCAATGAAGTGTCCCGTTTCCCGCAAATCTTGCGTCTCGTGTGGCATCCTCGATGACCAGTTCCACTCAATAAGCGCCTATACTCTTGGTGAGCGCTTCGCCGATAAGGATAGTCAATTACCCCATATATAAGCAATTGTAATAAGTGCTAAGAGGCATTGGGTGAGATACCAAGACAGAAAAGTATTTTATAGTCCTGAGATGCTTGGTATAGACATCTTGCTAATTTGCGATAAGTATCCTGACATCAACGTCACTGGATTGAGGGGAGGGCGTTTGATTGTTTCTAGTATGAATGTTTGACACCCCACGCCCATTGTATGTACTCACGTGAACTGACACAGATTGGGTTTAGTTCGGGTTTGGTCAATCCCCCACCCCAAATTCATCTTGAAGCCCTTAAGACGAACAGCCCTCGGTATATTCAAATGCCGTCCTTCTCTCATGCATTTCAAATGGCGCTGATATCCACCCGTCGATAATGGCTTCGCCACCGAGCCTGTCTGACGCATTTTGTCGAGAGCTTCCAGCGAACCAAAATGTCGTCCACCATCAAAGTCGGTACTCATTCGATAGAACCAGAACAGTAGCCCGTGTTGTATATGGCAATCTCCTTCATGATCCTTCGGTAAGACTGCGAGTAGGAGTGAATGAACTCTGGGGATTACTTATATATGGGGAACATTTGGGCGAAACCCTCCATACATGCTCAACATCATTCAAGCGCCCAATGCAGCCGGGCCTTCGAAGCTACGTGGACCATTGATCTTGACTTCTCTGCAGCAGATTTGATCGAATTGGCATGGAGAATACGAGAGCCAACATAAGGGCTCGGGTGTGTGTTTGCGCAAATTGACGTCGCCGGCTGCCACGTCACTAGCGGACAACTTTAGTTACGCTTCATATGTGGCGGTAATTACTTCCATCCCCATTCTCTATGGTTTCGACACTTGTCTCAGCAACATATGCTTTCACGGGCTTATGATTGTATGCAGTACAGGACCGGAGCTTCGGATTTCTTTTCTTTTTCGTTTCCCTATTTTTTTCTTTTTTTTTTTTCTTAATTCTATATTTGATAGAAGATTTTCAAAGGAAGCAGTATGGGATTATCTTGATCGAGTAACTGAATAAGGAACATTCTCTCATCATTTAATGTCGCCCGCCTCGGGCTCATCATCGACTTTAGCAAGCCCATGCTGCTTCAGTAGAGCATTAATCTCATCAGCATTCCACAAGTGGTGGTAAACCTTTCCTTCCTGAGTCTTTCCCACCGTTGCGAATTCGACTGTGAAAAGACAAATTTAGTAATGTTCGCTGGGTCGTCCTAGAGAGAATGAAGGCGACGCGGGGGAAACAAAGCACCACAACTTACTCTTCTCACTACTTAACTTAGTCGAATCCATAGTCTTGCTCAAGACCTTGACGGCCATGGCACAGGCCTCCTTCAAGTCACAGTCCTCCTTGTAATCTTGCTTGAGCAGACTTTGTGCACTTGCATTGTTAGCTCCCACGCTAGTAGCTTTCCAGCCACCGTAGTTACCACTGGGGTTGCTCTGGTACAACTGGAATTCCCGAAGAGGGTCGTAACCTGCGTAGATGAACGAGACACCAAATGGACGAAGACCACCATGCTGGGTATATCCCTGTTTCAGATCACACAGTCGGCGAACCAGTTGCTCGCAAGGGATTTCTTCGTTGTAGGTGAGAAGATAACGCTGGGCGGCTTGTCGGGCGTAGTTGATTAGGATGTTTGCATCTGCCGTCATACCTGCCACTGCACAGATCATGTTACTGCCCGGAAAATTAGCTTTTGGACAGCGTTATAGTAAAATGTCCGCAAAGAAGATCATCCGTACTCATTCAGAGTGTAAAGTTTCTCCGCAGAGGTATCTTGCTCTAGCAACTTGCTAGTGACCTTCTTCTCCGCTGCAAGAACGATCCCATCTTTGGCCAGAATTCCTAGAGCCGTGCCGGCGTGCGAAATTGCTTCAAGCGCATATTCGACCTGATAGAGGCGACCTTCGGGGGAGAAGATGGTAGTCTATCAAACAGCGTCGTCGGTTAGTTAGAGCTTCCGGGCGAACAGGATTACGGAATGAGCGTACCCTAGAATCGTATCTTCGTGACATATCGAATCTGAAATAAAAGCGGGACGAGTGAAAAGGAAAGAAGGCTTTATTGATGGGTGAAGTTGAGGGAAATGGAGGTTGTGATGAGGAATGGGCTATGGATAAGCTGTGTAGGGTGGGTTGGGGTGAGCTCCAAAGTGACAGTCAGTGACCAGGCAACTCGCCCTGCGCGTCCAGCGGCTTTGCCAAGCTCGGGCCCACGCCTTAGTTTCTATGCGAAGCTCTCTCGACTGCCGCAAAATCTCTCTGCGACAAGAACAATTTAACACCATCATCCATAAATATGAAATTCTAGAAATAACAATCTGTCGAAATTACGGATCTCCGTGTATCGCGATCACAATGCTCAAATCCACCTATACCCCTCCCCCTCCATTACCTCCGGGATGGACCGAACATAGAGCTCCTACGGGTTCGTCACACTTGTCGCCTGCATTGCCGTGAACGTTCTATTATCTGACAGTGCGTAGGTCACTTATATTACTATAACTCGCAAACAAAACAGTCCACCTACACTAGACCCCAGGCGTTGCCAGTCCCATCCCAACCGACCCCGGCATCAGATACCGCTTACAACGCTCCTTATCTTACCCCGGATACTTTACCCCCATTTTCCTCGACTCCTTATGCACCCCAAGGGTTTGGACTTAGCGCATCATCCCAGGGAACATCTCACCATGGTCAATCTCGGGGTGGTTTTCGCGGAGGAAGAGGCTATAACGGCCGCAGGAATAGAGGACCAGAAGATAGGCCAAAGTCCAAACATTCCCTCCCTGGCTGTGCACCATGGGTGCTCGTTAAAACCAAACTCGGGAGGAGATTCGTCCATAACCCTGAAACAAATGAAAGCTTTTGGAAGATTCCCCCGGAGGTATTGAAAGGCGTTGTCGAGTACGATCGTTTAGAAAGACAAAAGAAAGAGAGGGAGGAGCGCGGTGAAGGCATTGATGACGAACAGTCTGTGTTGGAAAGGGGATCCGAACCGTCCGACCAACAGCATAAGGAGCAGAAGGAGGTTGCTCCGGCTGCAGAAGCGGGTGAGGAAAGCGATGAATACGAGGAAGTGGAAGTAACAGATAGCGAGGGAGAAGACGAGGACCATCCTTCTAAGCGGCCAAGAATGAGGGGAGACGGCGATCAGCAGCAACATTTAGAGTTCACAGAAGAAGATATCGAGTACCAACTCGCCGCAATGGGAGAGGAATATGGGCTTGATCCTGGAGAATATGGCGAGCCAGGCGAGGACGGCTGGGAAGAAGGTGCCGAGGGGCTGCCACTTACAGAAGAAGACGCCACTGCTCTTTTCCGCGATCTTCTTGATGATTATCACATTAACCCATATACAACCTGGGAGAACATTATTGAAGAAGGACGGATTATAGAGGATTCACGTTACACCGTCCTCCCAAATATGAAAACACGCCGCGAAGTTTGGTCTAATTGGAGCCGTGACCGGATACGGGTGCTTAAGGAGCAGAAAGAGAAGCAAGAGAAAAAGGACCCGCGCATCAAATACTTAGCTTTCCTTGAAGCGCACGCAACTCCCAAACTATACTGGCCAGAATTCAAACGCAAGTATCGCAAGGAGCCCGAAATGAAAGACACGAAACTGTCGGATAAAGATCGAGAGAAAATCTATCGTGACCTAATGTCACGGTTGAAACTACCGGAAAGCACTCGCAAGTCTGACCTCTCTGCCTTGTTGAAATCCGTCCCGCTGCTTGAGTTGAATCGCTCGTCAAACCTGAAAGCCCTCCCTCCAACTATCATTACCGATATCAGATATATTTCCCTCTCTCCCAAAGTCCGCGACCCCCTGATCGAAACCTATATATCTACTTTGCCGCCGGCACCAGAGCAGGGTGAAGAAATGTCTGCTGAGCAACGAGAAGAAGTCAAAAGGAAGAGGTTGGAGCGCGAAAAACGTGAAAAGGCTTTAGCGGAACGAGAGAAGCAAGTGCAAGAGGACAAGCGGAAGCAACGGGGCGATCTTACTCATAGTAGGAACCTTCTAAGGGAAGGGGAGGCGGAGATTGAGGAGGCCATGAAAGTCGGTAAGGCAGGTCTACGAAGCCACGTAGAGGCAGACCATGAGGTCCCAGCAGATGGTGAACCCAGGATGGAAAGTGATATATAGTACAGATTCATTCAATTGCTATTGTCTAGCCAACAGCGGCCGCTGACATTCATGGCTATATCACCAGATCATTTCCTTCCATCTTTTCAGACAAATTATTGGTCAACGTAGATAACATGGCAGGTAATACCTACCTACCTAATGGATAAAAAAACAGACAGGACGCCAGCCTTGGAGTTGAGTCATGTATGACACATTAGAGAACACTTTTGTGCGACTTCGTATATCATGGGGTATCAATGTAATTATGAAAAGTTCGAGACCTCCCTTTGTATGAAATGACACCTTTCCGTTTTCCTAATTTGATTCTTTCCGGTCTGTTACCTGAATCTCCAGTTGTCCCAGTCGTCGTCGTCGTCATCGTCGTCGTCGTCATCGTCATCTTCCTGGCTCTTTTTATGCTCTCCTGACGGAGTAATGGCAGTGGTTGTGCCATCCATCGAGTGGGCGTCTTTATCCTCCATGGCTCTCATATTCCTTAGCTCTTCGCGTTTGTGCTTCAACCGTCTAACCCGCTCCTCTAGTTGTTCCATCTCGTCGAACTCATCTTCTAAGAACCGAGCTGCATCTTCGCGTTCGCCTTCGACTTCAGCCTCACGACCACGGGCTGTTGTTTCATTTTCCTTCTCTTGCTGAGCTGCAAGCTGCTCGGCAGAAATAGGCGCCGCTGATATTGTTGCCTCTGCCGCAACCGCAGCGGGAGCTTGCGGTGCCCGGCTTGGGGCCGCTACCTCGCGCTCAAAAGCAGCCCATTCATCTTCATCAATATTCTGAGATTGTTCGGCAGTGTTTTTCGACTCAGGCAGTTGTGTGCTGACTTGAACTGTCGCTTGCTCGACTTCTTCTGCGTCTGATGGGGATTCTGGACCTGCAGTATCCCGCTCCGGGAGCTCAGTGTCTTCATCGAAGGACTGGGCACTCGGTGGCTGTACGGGATGGA
Source organism: Aspergillus alliaceus (assembly GCF_009176365.1). Taxonomy (NCBI): domain Eukaryota; kingdom Fungi; phylum Ascomycota; class Eurotiomycetes; order Eurotiales; family Aspergillaceae; genus Aspergillus; species Aspergillus alliaceus. The sequence continues at coordinate 643,654 of NW_022474697.1, forward strand.
GATTTGCAGACTGCGGATCCGCATTTGCGATCGCATGTCTCATCTTCTTGCGCGTCAAATCATCCTCGGGATCTACCTTCCGCTTCTTGATAACACGGTTTGTTGTTGTTGTTGTTGTTGTTGTTGTTGTTGTTGTTGTTGTCGCCGCTTTCCCTGTCTGATTCGAGCCCTTCCGGGAAGCCAGTTCATTTCGAAGTAAAGATCGAACATCTGCCATAGTAATTTTTTGCGTTTTATTTTTTTTTCCTTTCTCCTTTCCTTTTATTCTGCTTAGCTAGTCATAAAACGGTGCTGAAGAATATGGCAGTTAGGGGAGACTAATGTCCGATGCAGGGCGATCATGAAAATGCACAACTCTATGTGGGGATGGATACCTTTCAATGAATACACGCGCAATGAAGAGGAACCCTGTTGGCGTCGTGCCAAGAGCTCCCCGCCGAGCCGCATCACCGGATTCACGTGTCTGCTGACTCATCCGGCGACCGCGACTCCGTTTCCATTCCTTAATTCTCCTCCTTCCTAACTTCCACTTCCCCATCTCCTCATCCGCCTCCTTGTCAACTTTACTGTCGCCAAAGTCATCCGAAGTCATTACTCAGTCGCTCAGTTGCCCATTTGGTATCGTCAGATTACAGAACATATCTATAAATCTCAGCCAGCATCAAACAACGCTCACGCGACCCCACTCACGCCAAGCATTCACGCTGCGCGCGAGAAGAGGAACTCATCAAACTCTTAACACCCGTGTCTGGTGCTACATGCTGTCGCTACGCGTTGTGCCTTAAATAAGTCTTTGGAACAAATTGAGAAGATAAAGTAATACCTGTGTGGACCAAGCAACAGTGCCACTGTCCAGTGTCTTCCCTTGTGTATTACGCGAACTCTCTGATGCCGTAGAACGAGATTTGGGTGGCGCTTGTCCCAGGTTACTCTACATCGCACCGTAGAAAACTCTTATCACTATATATCATCATGGCCGGTAAGCTATAGTAACCACGATCTTGCGGACAATACGTCAGTCCACATAGGAGTGGAGTGGCGGTTGAAAGCAGATAACAATCTGAATAGCAAGCTAACGTCAACTTCAGAAGAACCGCGACGATCAGGTCGTTCGACCAAGGGTCAGCACAAGAACCTCGACCTTATCCCTGAGACACCCGCGAAAAAGCCCAAGTCGAAAGCGCAGCCGAAGGAAAAGCCACCGAAGCCCTCCGTCGAGCCGACCCCTGCCCCGAGCGAAGAGGAAGAGATCATTCGATGTATCTGTGGTGAATATGAGGAGGAGGAGGACGTTGAACGTGATATGATTTGCTGCGATCGGTGTTCAGCCTGGCAACATAATGACTGCATGGGTCTTACATTTGCGAAAGGCGAGGTACCTGATGAGTACTTTTGTGAGATATGCAAGCCTGAAAACCATAAGGTTCTCCTAGATAAGATTGCGCGTGGTGAAAAGCCTTGGGAGGAGGCAGCGGAAAAGAGACGCAAGGAAGCTGAGGAGAAGAAAGCATCGCGCCGCAGAAAAGGTAAAAAGGGTGGCAGGCGAGGCAGGCCTAGCGAACCCAAACCTGAGCCCAAACCCGAGATGAATACTCCAGCACGTACAGCAACCTCTTCGACCCCTGCTCCTGCTCCTGCTCCTACCTCTGCTACTACCCCTACCCCTGCTCCTACTGCTGCTGCTCCATCGCCTCCGGCTCCCCCAGTGCCGTCATCGGTCACACTGGTTGCTGAGGGAAATGGTGCCGTCCCCGATACCCCATCGACCAGTGCACAAAAGCGTAAGTTTGATGAGCATCAGGAAGCGTCAACACCCGAACCGGTAAGCGCTCTATATAACCACTCCCCACAATTCCCTCTGTCCACTAACCATTTTGTCTTCCAGACGCCGAAATCGAAACAACAGAAGGTCTCTCCTCCAAAAGACACTGTGACCCCTACTACAGAACCAACCCAAGTAAAGGATGAAGCTAAGGAGCAGCCTCGGCGCCAAAACTCTACCGCAGAAACGGCAGTGGTTGAAGGTGTAAAGACTGTGGAAGAAATTTCAAATCCTGCTCGGAGAAGTGCAGCCAGTGCTCTGGTCAAGTTATTTGTAGATCAGATTTCTGAGGCCCGGAAGCGAGGTTCCTACAGCTTGCAGGATGGGAAGTCAGCGGGGGAGGTCGCACGGCAACTCGCTCTCTCAATCGAGAATGCAATGTATCAGAATTTCTGCGGAGGATCTGGAGAGACCACAGAGCCGTATAAAGCACAATTGCGGACGATCTTGTTCAACGTAAAGAAGAACTCTTCTCTACGGGATCGTCTGCTCGTAGGTAGTTTACTCCCAGATACACTCTCTAAGATGAGCTCTCAAGACATGGCAAGTGAAGAACTGCAACAGAAGGATGCCGAGATCAAGCGCGAAGCCGAAAGGCAGCATATTATTGTCCAAGACCAAGGACCACGGATCAGGCGCACCCATAAAGGCGAGGAACTGGTTGAGGATGATAATCAGAATGTTTCCAGCGAGCCCGTTTTCTCCGCTGCTCCACGTCGAAGCTTAGCCGATGCCGATGGCAGCCAGAGCCCTGGTCCTCAACAGTCTGCTGAAGGCGATGCCGCTCGGAAACCCGGTCGCCAACAGACACCGGAGAGCAAACCAACCGATGGGATTTCTCACGACCGGCATTTCCCGCCCAGAGCTCACTCTCCTGGCGGTACAGACCACGAGCAAGTGTTTCCGGAGGTAGCCACCCATATCCGACAGCCATTACCCACTGGAAGGGCTCAGGCCGATGCAGAGATCGATCAACTTCTGAGGGACGATGAACCGGAATCGCCTCCTTACTCGCCGAAGGATTATCATGATGAAGGAGCAGTTTGGCGTGGCAAGGTTGTCATGAACCCTATTGCCGAGTTTTCCTCGTCGGCCAGACACGTTGGCGGTGCTGACCTCTGTGGACGAATCCCCTGGGCTCAGCTCGCGCCCTCAACATTGCTAGTGGATGGAAGGATTGACATCCAACTGGCTAGCGAGTATCTTTGCAACCTGCGTTTTAGCACTTCGACAGATGTGTCGGTTATCTGTATACGCAAACCTGAGTTACCGAAAGAGCAGGCAGGCTTCGATAGGCTCTTCAACTATTTTGCCGATCGCAAGAGATACGGTGTGGTTGGGAAACATCCACTGTCCGCTGTCAAGGATACTTATCTCATTCCTGTCGAGGCTGGATCGACTGAGAAACCAGAGTTTATCGAACTCTTGGAAAATAATTCTTTGGAGGATCCAATTCCAGAGCGGGTTCTACTTGTCGTTTTCGCCGTAAAGACTGGTGAATCGAATCCTCCTTCAGTACAGCCTTCATCGCACCTTCCAAGCCAGGAGCCAATGGCTTCTGCAAGTCCGGCGACACCTCAACATTCACAATTCACGACCCCTGGTCCAAGGCCTGTGTCTCAAATCACACCAGCGCCGTCAAATTTCGATGGCACGCCGTTGGCACATTCTCCGTATGGTCAACAGCCCCAGTTCCAGCACCAGCATCCTCAACATGCCGCCCAGTTTGCGCCGTACCAAACCCCAACGCCCCAGAATCAGGCCCCAGTCATTGGTCTTGCAGCCGCCGTCCAAGTATTGGGTTCTCAGGCTAGTTCTCCAGCCATTCAGCAGCTCTTACAACAAGCACCAAACGCGGATGTCTCCCAGCTGAGCGTCGTCCGCGATATCATGTTACGACGGCCGGAAACAGCCTTGAATTACGAAATATTAATGCAGGAGTTGGTCCAGGCTACGACGAATGGCCATGGTCTACAGCAAAATGCGAAGTAGATGGCTATAATACGACTGTATAGTAATCACCTGTTCTTTTCCTTAGGTTCATTTTGGACATGGTGTCTGTGTTGTACTGCTGTTCCTTTTACTGGGAAGGAAAAAATCGGATATTGGGTCGTTATCTTTTCTTTTCACGACGGGTTTCCAGCACAGCGATGAATACTTTATTTTTTTGCTTTTCCTCTACTCAATTCAATTCTTGCCGGCCAACTCATTTATGTTTTACTTTGTGTCAACGCGGGCCTATATACTCCATTCAAACAGTTCACATAGTTTAGGAATCTCATTAATTTCGTGCCATTGCCATGTAGCATGCGACTTGAGCAAGCGGGCACATTGTGGATCAATAAAAAAATTGCAGAATACGGCCCGGATTTGGATTTTCAAGACTAGTACTTTGTCCCTATTAACACATATGGCAATTCATAACATCCTGATAGAAAGAATAACGCCTGCGCTATGCAAATCCAGCGGAGTGGAAGGAAAAGAAAATTCATTATCACCACCGTCCACCACGCTTCTTGTAACCGCCGCCACCACCATACCGAGGTCCTCTTCCACCACCTGAGCGTCCACCCCAGCCACCATCCTCATCATCGTGATGACGGACTGGCGGTGGTCTCCCCTTAAGTTCCTCGCTAAGTCTCTTGAACGTCTTGCGCATATCTGAATAACCCATATGCATTTTACCGAAGAAATGATCCGCCAATCGACGGTCGTTGTCAAGGCGACTCAAATATGCGCCGCAGACATCGCAAACCTGTAGCTTCTGGTGGCCTGACGGACCGGAGGTGTCCTGCAGGTTCTTCAATTCGCGTTCGCACGTTTCCTTCTGGTGTTTGGCTGTGCGGATCTTGTGTAATTCATTGTACGCCTGCGCGACGGAGCCCGTTTCGCCGAGGACGGAAATCTCAAGCAGGCCGCCATTGATCGTTTTAGAATAATCGGAGATTTGTTTAAGCTATCAAAAGTCAACATCTAGCTTCAGTTCGCGAGAAAGCAATGCTTACAAGGTTATTAGTCTGGCGGATTTCATCCGGAGTCTTCTCCAACCGTCGCTGTGCTGAATCAATCCTCCGGTCACAATCGTCAATGTACTTTTGCATGTCTCTCATATAGTCGAAATCGAAACCCCATTTGGCTTTTTCCGCGGCCGAAGCTGTCTCGTACTCCGTCTTCAGCCCTTCGCTATGCACCTTGGGGCAAGGGCCAAGATCTTGCTTGGTATTGGTGAAGAGATCATGTGGACATGTACCGACAAGGTATGAGCGACAAACTTTCGAATCGGTAATGGAAAGTTGAGCATTGCGAGAGGGAGCACCAGTGCCCATGAGCTGGTCCGCTACGAGAAGATTTCTGTTAGCTAGGTTCTAGCCGTGTATTTTTCTTAGAGAGCTAGCTTACCTCCCATGAGCTGCTCAAGTAGCTTTCTCTGTTCCGCCGCCATGATGCAATGACTCCGAGAAGAGGATGTTCGTGCAAAAAGAGTGGGGATTGTACGTAAATGAGAGCTGTTGCGATGAACGAGAGACGATTATTCTGCGGAGTGGCGCTAAACGCGGCTGCGCTTAGGAAGGTTATCTACCCCCTTTCGGTAATAGTCCAGATGCCATAGAAGAGCCATGAGCAGAGCTATGGCCTAATGAAACTACTAAAGAACTACTAGGCATTGCAATTAATTTCGATTTAATAACGGCTTCCTCCGATTGCAAGGTCCGGTCCAAGCTATTACCTTCCCCAAGCGCTATCCTATGCCACCGTCGGTTCGGGGATCTTACTACCACCCGTGCATGGCTTGATCTCGGAGATATCAATTACATTACAACAGTGCTTGAAAACTTTTCGCTGGCAAGCATGACGGAATGATTGTCCTTTCTTTACTTTCACTATCTCTCCTTGTGGCGTTGTCCTCGCTCACCTCCGCGGCATCGGACTACCATGAGAGCCTCGTCTTACAGCCACTGCCGCAGTCGTCCTTGTTGGCATCCTTCAATTTCCGAAGCAATGCTTCGCAGGAATCCTTTGATGGGCGGAATTATCGCCACTTTCCCCGTGCGCTAGGTCAAATATTGCAACATGCTCACACGAAAGAGTTACACCTACGATTCACCACGGGAAGATGGGATGCTCAAAGCTGGGGTTCGCGTCCCTGGAATGGAGTGAAGGAAGGAAACACGGGCGTTGAACTGTGGGCATGGATTGATGCAGCAGATGATCAAGAGTACGTGTGACACCGTTCATTGCTTAGAATGCATGTGCTGATCAGTATCCAGGGCGTTCGCGAGATGGATTACTCTGACCCAATCTCTGTCCGGTCTGTTCTGCGCATCGCTCAACTTCATCGACTCGACTCGGACTACTCGACCTGTTGCATCATTCGCCCCCACCGGAGATCATTCACCCTCGAGTAACTTACATCTCCTGCATGGAACGCTTCCGGGTGAAGTTGTCTGTACGGAGAATCTAACGCCTTTTTTGAAACTACTACCATGCAAGGGCAAGGCCGGTGTTGCCAGTCTGCTTGATGGACACAAATTGTTTGATGCATCTTGGCAAAGCATGTCGGTCGATATACGTCCTATCTGCTCTCAGTCGGATGATTGTCTCATCCAAATCGACCAAACTGTGGACATTGTGCTTGATCTTGAAAGGTCGAAACGCCCTCGAGGTGAGTTCAACAAACGTGCTTGTCTTCGACGAAAGCTCCTAACGGTTTTTAGACAATCCAATTCCACGACCGGTTAATAATGATCAGCTTGTCTGCGATACATCTAAGCCATATCACTCAGACGATACCTGTTATCCTTTGGACAAAACTTCCGAAGGAGGTTGGAGCCTGAGCGAAATCTTTGGGCGGACTGTCAGCGGCGTTTGCCCCTTGGGTGATAGCCAAAGCTCTGAAGAAACTGTTTGCTTGCGTGTACCACACGAACGAGGAGTGGCTGTCTCTGAAGGCGCGGTCGAGATCAGGAAGCCGGACGGCTTCGCTCGCTGTTACACACTACAGCCCTCCAGTGCATTCGACCTGGTCGTGCCTGAGCAAGAAGCCACAGCCCATGTTCCTCTAGCCGAACCTGTGTTAAGCGCAGAGCGAACAATTGTTGGTCATGGCGTGGAACGAGGCGGCATGCGGATCATCTTTGATAATCCATCCGCTACAGACACGGTCGATTTCATCTATTTTGAAACACTCCCTTGGTTCTTGCGGCCGTTTATACATACGCTACAAGCGACAATCACTGGACGTGATGGGGTTCGCCGACAAGCCCCCACTTCGCAGCTCATCAAGGAGACTTTCTACCGGCCAGCGATCGACAGAGAACGCGGTACACAATTCGAACTAGCTCTCTCAGTTCCTGCTGCTTCTAGCGTGACGCTTACATATGACTTCGAGAAGGCAATTTTACGGTACACCGAGTACCCACCGGACGCGAATCGTGGCTTCAACGTTGCCCCAGCGGTGATCAAGCTGGGTGGGCCTAAGAACCCAACCTACATGCGCACGACTAGTCTTCTCTTGCCGCTCCCAACCCCGGATTTCAGCATGCCGTACAATGTGATCATCCTTACCAGTACGGTCATTGCTCTGGCATTTGGAAGCATCTTCAACCTCTTGGTCCGTCGCTTCGTCTCTGCAGAAGAGGCAGCCGCAGCCAATTCACAGACATTAAAGGGCCGGCTAGCCGGTAAAGTAGTAGCTCTACGAGATAGGATAAAGGGGAAGAGCTCCAAGGTTGAATAGTAGCCTTATCATCACGTGGAGGGAATCAATAATGCACATATGTTATGTCTTTTGCAATATTCTCATGACATCTAACTCACCTATGACTTCACTATACTGCCCTAAATATTTCAAAGCCAACCAAACTCCAATAAATAGACAAATTCCCTTAGTTCAAATGCAACTTACACCCTATCATCATTCAACCAAATCTAGCGTCAACCAAGTTAGCAACCAAACCCCCACCCTTCCCACGTAAAGAAGAGAAAGAAAAGAAAACTTACATATTACTCATGGTATCCTTCGCCTTCTCCCACCCCGGCAAAGTATCCTGTGTACCTGGTTTCCGCTCCATAAAACTATGATCCTCAGTCGCACACGTCCCCTCATTCTCCCCCGCTTCTCTATGAGTCCGTCCCATGAAATTCTGCTCTGCCATGTTCTTCTGATCCCGTAGACTAGAGAATTCGTTGGCAGAGGAGTATGATGTTTTGATTTTACCCTAGGCAAACCGAGTTAGTTCGATCAAGCTAGGAGATTTAGATAACACATGGATAGGAGAGCATCATACGGAGATATGACCGGGTCCTTCGTCTGTTCCGCCCTTGAAGAATCCCGTGTCGCCCCAGCCTCGGCCGCCGCCGACGTTGTTGGCCGGGGTTGGTTCGGCGCTGGCGCCGCCTCTGGTTCCCGTGACGGGGTGTTGGTTGGCGTGGGTATGTTCTCCAGACATTATTTGACGTGTGGGAGGGGGGGGTGTGGAAAGATGGTGGTTTATGGGTCTGGGGATGAGGTTAGTTTATATTTTGGTGGGGGTTGGGTGTATAGTTGAGGAAATAGAAATGATCTGATATCATAAAGTATATTATAGTTCCGTTATTTTGGAAGCTCAAAGGAGTGTTTGTGGTAATGGTTTGTGACTTACATATGACATATAAGCAGGTGATGGTTGTCTAAATAATTACAAGGAATAGCCAGAGCAGAAGTGCCGTTTATACTGCATCAAAGTATACAAACTCATGAAATGAATGATACCACTGATATCATCATGACCACATACTGCGTTTCTCATTGGCCGCCACGGCGCTGAGTCATCGGAGACATGAGCGTTGCCATTTTTAGTAATTAGGGCAAGAGCAATAATGGGATTCAGATCTATGTATGTACAGGCATTACATAGACTTCAAGGCCATATAATGGTATGGGTGGTTTTAGTGACCCAATGGCGGCAGAAGTAATTCAAACCCTCTTTAGCAAGGTGTAATAATGATTAAGAACAGCGAACACCAATCACTTGGGGAATATTCCGTAGCATGCAATAACAATGGTCCTCCAAAACATGATCAAGAAACAATAGAAATTCGTGACAGTGACATTTAGTTATTTTCAACTTGCTCCGCCCATGTAGCCCCGGTGACAGATAGCGGTGATAAAACGGCCTCGAGCTGGGCGGTAGTAGTGTCAGTCTTGACTGTGCTCTCCTTCTTACTGCCACCGGGCAAGGAAGGAAATTCGGCTTCATTATCGATAACCGGAGCGGGTGCAGGCTTTTGCTCAGTGTTGTCCAGTCCATTCGTTGTGGCTTCAGGTGCTGCAGTGTCTCCTCGTGGTCCGCGGCCGTTGCGTCCACGGCCGCCTCTTCCACCACGACCTCGGCCACGGTGGCCGTTATGATGATGATTGTCCGTGTCTTCACTAGGCTGCGAATCTCCAAAGTCTCGTCTAACGTATCCAGAGACACCGCCATGCATTGCGCGTCGAAACTGCCCTCTACCTCCGCGAGGATTATAGTCTTCCTCCTGCTTCTGCGAGTCCCACTCTCTACCGTTCAAAGCCTGAAGTTTTCGCTGCCGATTGCGCTCTCGTTCGTTATCCATCACACGGCGATTCTGGCGTTCTTGGCGCCGCTTCTCTTCTGCAACCTTCTCCCGTTCCAGGAAGGAGGCCTGGTCAGCTTCAGCGCGAGCATGGGCGGCCGCCTTTCTAGCAGCGTTTTCCTTCGCGGCAGCAATACGTTGGGAAAGTTCTTCCTCTGTGAGTTTTGGCTAAGGATATGATCAGTGATTGCACTTGTGTACAAAGGGGAAAAAAAAAAAAAAAAAAAAAAA